>NC_091284.1:7465493-8065493 GCF_032444005.1 Ranitomeya imitator | reverse complement strand
ACTGTAACTACTGGGGTACAGGGGGTTACATCCATAGTGGGGGCACACGGCCGGGGGTCCTGGGGGCGCTGCCTCTGTTCCCCATCACCCACCGTCATCATTACTGCTCCTGTCCCACCATTCAGGCCTCGGCTATACTGTAACTACTGGGGTACAGGGGGGTTACATCCATAGTGGGGGACACACGGCCGGGGGTCCTGGGAGCGCTGCCTCTGTTCCCCATCACCCACCGTCATCATTACTGCTCCTGTCCCACCATTCAGGCCTCGGCTATACTGTAACTACTGGGGTGCAGGGGGGTTACATCCATAGTGGGGACACACGGCCGGGGGTCCTGGGAGCGCTGCCTCTGTTCCCCATCACCCACCGTCATCATTACTGCTCCTGTCCCACCATTCAGGCCTCGGCTATACTGTAACTACTGGGGTGCAGGGGGTTACATCCATAGTGGGGGGCACACGGCCGGGGGTCCTGGGAGCGCTGCCTCTGTTCCCCATCACCCACCGTCATCATTACTGCTCCTGTCCCACCATTCAGTCCTCGGCTATACTGTAACTACTGGGGTACAGGGGGGCTACATCCATAGTGGGGGCACACGGCCGGGGGTCCTGGGGGCGCTGCCTCTGTTCCCCATCACCCACCGTCATCATTACTGCTCCTGTCCCACCATTCAGGCCTCGGCTATACTGTAACTACTGGGGTGCAGGGGGGTTACATCCATAGTGGAGGGCACACGGCCGGGGGTCCTGGGGGCGCTGCCTCTGTTCTCCATCACCCACCGTCATCATTACTGCTCCTGTCCCACCATTCAGGCCTCGGCTATACTGTAACTACTGGGGTGCAGGGGGTTACATCCATAGTGGGGGGCACACGGCCGGGGGTCCTGGGAGCGCTGCCTCTGTTCCCCATCACCCACCGTCATCATTACTGCTCCTGTCCCACCATTCAGGCCTCGGCTATACTGTAACTACTGGGGTACAGGGGGGTTACATCCATAGTGGGGACACACGGCCGGGGGTCCTGGGAGCGCTGCCTCTGTTCCCCATCACCCACCGTCATCATTACTGCTCCTGTCCCACCATTCAGGCCTCGGCTATACTGTAACTACTGGGGTGCAGGGGGGCTACATCCATAGTGGGGGGCACACGGCCGGGGGTCCTGGGAGCGCTGCCTCTGTTCTCCATCACCCACCGTCATCATTACTGCCCCTGTCCCACCATTCAGGCCTCGGCTATACTGTAACTACTGGGGTACAGGGGGGTTACATCCATAGTGGGGACACACGGCCGGGGGTCCTGGGGGCGCTGCCTCTGTTCTCCATCACCCACCGTCATCATTACTGCCCCTGTCCCACCATTCAGGCCTCGGCTATACTGTAACTACTGGGGTGCAGGGGGGGCTACATCCATAGTGGGGGACACACGGCCGGGGGTCCTGGGAGCGCTGCCTCTGTTCCCCATCACCCACCGTCATCATTACTGCTCCTGTCCCACCATTCAGGCCTCGGCTATACTGTAACTACTGGGGTACAGGGGGTTACATCCATAGTGGGGGGCACACGGCCGGGGGTCCTGGGAGCGCTGCCTCTGTTCCCCATCACCCACCGTCATCATTACTGCTCCTGTCCCACCATTCAGGCCTCGGCTATACTGTAACTACTGGGGTGCAGGGGGGTTACATCCATAGTGGGGGGCACACGGCCGGGGGTCCTGGGAGCGCTGCCCCTGCTCCCCATCACCCACCGTCATCATTACTGCTCCTGTCCCACCATTCAGGCCTCGGCTATACTGTAACTACTGGGGTACAGGGGGTTACATCCATAGTGGGGGGCACACGGCCGGGGGTCCTGGGAGCGCTGCCTCTGTTCCCCATCACCCACCGTCATCATTACTACTCCTGTCCCACCATTCAGGCCTCGGCTATACTGTAACTACTGGGGTGCAGGGGGTTACATCCATAGTGGGGGACACACGGCCGAGGGTCCTGGGAGCGCTGCCTCTGTTCCCCATCACCCACCGTCATCATTACTGCCCCTGTCCCACCATTCAGGCCTCGGCTATACTGTAACTACTGGGGTGCAGGGGGGCTACATCCATAGTGGGGGACACACGGCCGAGGGTCCTGGGAGCGCTGCCTCTGTTCCCCATCACCCACCGTCATCATTACTGCCCCTGTCCCACCATTCAGGCCTCGGCTATACTGTAACTACTGGGGTGCAGGGGGGTTACATCCATAGTGGGGACACACGGCCGGGGGTCCTGGGAGCGCTGCCTCTGTTCCCCATCACCCACCGTCATCATTACTGCTCCTGTCCCACCATTCAGGCCTCGGCTATACTGTAACTACTGGGGTACAGGGGGGCTACATCCATAGTGGGGGGCACACGGCCGGGGGTCCTGGGAGCGCTGCCTCTGTTCCCCATCACCCACCGTCATCATTACTGCTCCTGTCCCACCATTCAGGCCTCGGCTATACTGTAACTACTGGGGTGCAGGGGGGCTACATCCATAGTGGGGGGCACACGGCCGGGGGTCCTGGGAGCGCTGCCTCTGTTCCCCATCACCCACCGTCATCATTACTGCTCCTGTCCCACCATTCAGGCCTCGGCTATACTGTAACTACTGGGGTGCAGGGGGTTACATCCATAGTGGGGGGCACACGGCCGGGGGTCCTGGGGGCGCTGCCTCTGTTCCCCATCACCCACTGTCATCATTACTGCTCCTGTCCCACCATTCAGGCCTCGGCTATACTGTAACTACTAGGGTACAGGGGGGTTACATCCATAGTGGGGGACACACGGCCGGGGGTCCTGGGAGCGCTGCCTCTGTTCTCCATCACCCACCGTCATCATTACTGCTCCTGTCCCACCATTCAGGCCTCGGCTATACTGTAACTACTGGGGTACAGGGGGGTTACATCCATAGTGGGGGGCACACGGCCGGGGGTCCTGGGAGCGCTGCCTCTGTTCCCCATCACCCACCGTCATCATTACTGCTCCTGTCCCACCATTCAGGCCTCGGCTATACTGTAACTACTGGGGTGCAGGGGGGTTACATCCATAGTGGGGGCACACGGCCGGGGGTCCTGGGAGCGCTGCCTCTGTTCCCCATCACCCACCGTCATCATTACTGCTCCTGTCCCACCATTCAGGCCTCGGCTATACTGTAACTACTGGGGTACAGGGGGGTTACATCCATAGTGGGGGCACACGGCCGGGGGTCCTGGGAGCGCTGCCTCTGTTCCCCATCACCCACCGTCATCATTACTGCTCCTGTCCCACCATTCAGGCCTCGGCTATACTGTAACTACTGGGGTGCAGGGGGTTACATCCATAGTGGGGGGCACACGGCCGGGGGTCCTGGGGGCGCTGCCTCTGTTCCCCATCACCCACCGTCATCATTACTGCTCCTGTCCCACCATTCAGGCCTCGGCTATACTGTAACTACTGGGGTACAGGGGGTTACATCCATAGTGGGGGGCACACGGCCGGGGGTCCTGGGAGCGCTGCCTCTGTTCCCCATCACCCACCGTCATCATTACTGCTCCTGTCCCACCATTCAGGCCTCGGCTATACTGTAACTACTGGGGTACAGGGGGTTACATCCATAGTGGGGGCACACGGCCGGGGCTCCTGGGGGTGCTGCCTCTGTTCCCCATCACCCACCGTCATCATTACTGCTCCTGTCCCACCATTCAGTCCTCGGCTATACTGTAACTACTGGGGTACAGGGGGTTACATCCATAGTGGGGGACACACGGCCGGGGGTCCTGGGGGCGCTGCCTCTGTTCCCCATCACCCACCGTCATCATTACTGCTCCTGTCCCACCATTCAGGCCTCGGCTATACTGTAACTACTGGAGTACAGGGGGGTTACATCCATAGTGGGGGCACACGGCCGGGGGTCCTGGGGGTGCTGCCTCTGTTCCCCATCACCCACCGTCATCATTACTGCCCCTGTCCCACCATTCAGGCCTCGGCTATACTGTAACTACTGGAGTACAGGGGGGTTACATCCATAGTGGGGGCACACGGCCGGGGGTCCTGGGGGTGCTGCCTCTGTTCCCCATCACCCACCGTCATCATTACTGCCCCTGTCCCACCATTCAGGCCTCAGCTATACTGTAACTACTGGGGTGCAGGGGGGTTACATCCATAGTGGGGGGCACACGGCCGGGGGTCCTGGGGGCGCTGCCTCTGTTCCCCATCACCCACCGTCATCATTACTGCTCCTGTCCCACCATTCAGGCCTCGGCTATACTGTAACTACTGGGGTACAGGGGGTTACATCCATAGTGGGGGGCACACGGCCGGGGGTCCTGGGAGCGCTGCCTCTGTTCCCCATCACCCACCGTCATCATTACTGCTCCTGTCCCACCATTCAGGCCTCGGCTATACTGTAACTACTGGGGTACAGGGGGTTACATCCATAGTGGGGGGCACACGGCCGGGGGTCCTGGGGGCGCTGCCTCTGTTCCCCATCACCCACCGTCATCATTACTGCTCCTGTCCCACCATTCAGGCCTCGGCTATACTGTAACTACTGGGGTACAGGGGGGTTACATCCATAGTGGGGGGCACACGGCCGGGGGTCCTGGGAGCGCTGCCTCTGTTCTCCATCACCCACCGTCATCATTACTGCTCCTGTCCCACCATTCAGGCCTCGGCTATACTGTAACTACTGGGGTACAGGGGGTTACATCCATAGTGGGGGCACACGGCCGGGGGTCCTGGGAGCGCTGCCTCTGTTCCCCATCACCCACCGTCATCATTACTGCTCCTGTCCCACCATTCAGGCCTCGGCTATACTGTAACTACTGGGGTGCAGGGGGGCTACATCCATAGTGGGGGCACACGGCCGGGGGTCCTGGGAGCGCTGCCTCTGTTCCCCATCACCCACCGTCATCATTACTGCTCCTGTCCCACCATTCAGGCCTCGGCTATACTGTAACTACTGGGGTGCAGGGGGGCTACATCCATAGTGGGGGACACACGGCCGGGGGTCCTGGGAGCGCTGCCTCTGTTCCCCATCACCCACCGTCATCATTACTGCTCCTGTCCCACCATTCAGGCCTCGGCTATACTGTAACTACTGGAGTACAGGGGGGTTACATCCATAGTGGGGACACACGGCCGGGGGTCCTGGGAGCGCTGCCTCTGTTCCCCATCACCCACCGTCATCATTACTGCTCCTGTCCCACCATTCAGGCCTCGGCTATACTGTAACTACTGGGGTGCAGGGGGGCTACATCCATAGTGGGGGCACACGGCCGGGGGTCCTGGGAGCGCTGCCTCTGTTCCCCATCACCCACCGTCATCATTACTGCTCCTGTCCCACCATTCAGGCCTCGGCTATACTGTAACTACTGGGGTGCAGGGGGGTTACATCCATAGTGGGGGACACACGGCCGGGGGTCCTGGGAGCGCTGCCTCTGTTCCCCATCACCCACCGTCATCATTACTGCTCCTGTCCCACCATTCAGGCCTCGGCTATACTGTAACTACTGGGGTACAGGGGGGTTACATCCATAGTGGGGGGCACACGGCCGGGGGTCCTGGGAGCGCTGCCTCTGTTCCCCATCACCCACCGTCATCATTACTGCTCCTGTCCCACCATTCAGGCCTCGGCTATACTGTAACTACTGGGGTACAGGGGGGTTACATCCATAGTGGGGGGCACACGGCCGGGGGTCCTGGGAGCGCTGCCTCTGTTCTCCATCACCCACCGTCATCATTACTGCTCCTGTCCCACCATTCAGGCCTCGGCTATACTGTAACTACTGGGGTGCAGGGGGGCTACATCCATAGTGGGGGCACACGGCCGGGGGTCCTGGGAGCGCTGCCTCTGTTCCCCATCACCCACCGTCATCATTACTGCTCCTGTCCCACCATTCAGGCCTCGGCTATACTGTAACTACTGGGGTGCAGGGGGGCTACATCCATAGTGGGGGGCACACGGCCGGGGGTCCTGGGGGCGCTGCCTCTGTTCCCCATCACCCACCGTCATCATTACTGCTCCTGTCCCACCATTCAGGCCTCGGCTATACTGTAACTACTGGGGTACAGGGGGTTACATCGATAGTGGGGGACACACGGCCGGGGGTCCTGGGGGCGCTGCCTCTGTTCCCCATCACCCACCGTCATCATTACTGCTCCTGTCCCACCATTCAGGCCTCGGCTATACTGTAACTACTGGGGTACAGGGGGGTTACATCCATAGTGGGGGGCACACGGCCGGGGGTCCTGGGGGCGCTGCCTCTGTTCCCCATCACCCACCGTCATCATTACTGCTCCTGTCCCACCATTCAGGCCTCGGCTATACTGTAACTACTGGGGTACAGGGGGGTTACATCCATAGTGGGGGGCACACGGCCGGGGGTCCTGGGGGCGCTGCCTCTGTTCCCCATCACCCACCGTCATCATTACTGCTCCTGTCCCACCATTCAGGCCTCGGCTATACTGTAACTACTGGGGTGCAGGGGGGTTACATCCATAGTGGGGGGCACACGGCCGGGGGTCCTGGGGGCGCTGCCTCTGTTCCCCATCACCCACCGTCATCATTACTGCTCCTGTCCCACCATTCAGGCCTCGGCTATACTGTAACTACTGGGGTGCAGGGGGGTTACATCCATAGTGGGGGCACACGGCCGGGGGTCCTGGGAGCGCTGCCTCTGTTCCCCATCACACACCGTCATCATTACTGCTCCTGTCCCACCATTCAGGCCTCGGCTATACTGTAACTACTGGGGTGCAGGGGGGTTACATCCATAGTGGGGACACACGGCCGGGGGTCCTGGGAGCGCTGCCTCTGCTCCCCATCACCCACCGTCATCATTACTGCTCCTGTCCCACCATTCAGGCCTCGGCTATACTGTAACTACTGGGGTGCAGGGGGTTACATCCATAGTGGGGGGCACACGGCCGGGGGTCCTGGGGGCGCTGCCTCTGCTCCCCATCACCCACCGTCATCATTACTGCCCCTGTCCCACCATTCAGGCCTCGGCTATACTGTAACTACTGGGGTACAGGGGGTTACATCCATAGTGGGGGGCACACGGCCGGGGGTCCTGGGAGCGCTGCCTCTGTTCCCCATCACCCACCGCCATCATTACTGCCCCTGTCCCACCATTCAGTCCTCGGCTATACTGTAACTACTGGGGTACAGGGGGGTTACATCCATAGTGGGGGCACACGGCCGGGGGTCCTGGGGGCGCTGCCTCTGTTCCCCATCACCCACCGTCATCATTACTGCTCCTGTCCCACCATTCAGGCCTCGGCTATACTGTAACTACTGGGGTACAGGGGGGTTACATCTATAGTGGGGGGCACACGGCCGGGGGTCCTGGGGGCGCGGCCTCTGCTCCCCATCACCCACCGTCATCATTACTGCTCCTGTCCCACCATTCAGGCCTCGGCTATACTGTAACTACTGGGGTGCAGGGGGTTACATCCATAGTGGGGGACACACGGCCGGGGGTCCTGGGGGCGCTGCCTCTGTTCCCCATCACCCACCGTCATCATTACTGCTCCTGTCCCACCATTCAGGCCTCGGCTATACTGTAACTACTGGGGTACAGGGGGTTACATCGATAGTGGGGGACACACGGCCGGGGGTCCTGGGGGCGCTGCCTCTGTTCCCCATCACCCACCGTCATCATTACTGCTCCTGTCCCACCATTCAGTCCTCGGCTATACTGTAACTACTGGGGTACAGGGGGGTTACATCCATAGTGGGGGACACACGGCCGGGGGTCCTGGGAGCGCTGCCTCTGTTCCCCATCACCCACCGTCATCATTACTGCTCCTGTCCCACCATTCAGGCCTCGGCTATACTGTAACTACTGGGGTACAGGGGGGTTACATCCATAGTGGGGGCACACGGCCGGGGGTCCTGGGGGCGCTGCCTCTGTTCCCCATCACCCACCGTCATCATTACTGCTCCTGTCCCACCATTCAGGCCTCGGCTATACTGTAACTACTGGGGTGCAGGGGGGTTACATCCATAGTGGGGGGCACACGGCCGGGGGTCCTGGGGGCGCTGTCTCTGTTCCCCATCACCCACCGTCATCATTACTGCTCCTGTCCCACCATTCAGGCCTCGGCTATACTGCAACTACTGGGGTACAGGGGGGTTACATCCATAGTGGGGGCACACGGCCGGGGGTCCTGGGGGCGCTGCCTCTGTTCCCCATCACCCACCGTCATCATTACTGCTCCTGTCCCACCATTCAGGCCTCGGCTATACTGTAACTACTGGGGTACAGGGGGGTTACATCCATAGTGGGGGGCACACGGCCGGGGGTCCTGGGAGCGCTGCCTCTGTTCCCCATCACCCACCGTCATCATTACTGCCCCTGTCCCACCATTCAGGCCTCGGCTATACTGTAACTACTGGGGTACAGGGGGCTACATCCATAGTGGGGGGCACACGGCCGGGGGTCCTGGGGGCGCTGCCTCTGTTCCCCATCACCCACCGTCATCATTACTGCTCCTGTCCCACCATTCAGGCCTCGGCTATACTGTAACTACTGGGGTGCAGGGGGGTTACTTCCATAGTGGGGGGCACACGGCCGGGGGTCCTGGGGGCGCTGCCTCTGTTCCCCATCACCCACCGTCATCATTACTGCTCCTGTCCCACCATTCAGGCCTCGGCTATACTGTAACTACTGGGGTGCAGGGGGGCTACATCCATAGTGGGGGGACACACGGCCGGGGGTCCTGGGGGCGCTGTCTCTGTTCCCCATCACCCACCGTCATCATTACTGCTCCTGTCCCACCATTCAGGCCTCGGCTATACTGTAACTACTGGGGTACAGGGGGGTTACATCCATAGTGGGGGCACACGGCCGGGGGTCCTGGGGGCGCTGCCTCTGTTCCCCATCACCCACCGTCATCATTACTGCTCCTGTCCCACCATTCAGGCCTCGGCTATACTGTAACTACTGGGGTGCAGGGGGGTTACATCCATAGTGGGGGGCACACGGCCGGGGGTCCTGGGGGCGCTGTCTCTGTTCCCCATCACCCACCGTCATCATTACTGCTCCTGTCCCACCATTCAGGCCTCGGCTATACTGCAACTACTGGGGTACAGGGGGGTTACATCCATAGTGGGGGCACACGGCCGGGGGTCCTGGGGGCGCTGCCTCTGTTCCCCATCACCCACCGTCATCATTACTGCTCCTGTCCCACCATTCAGGCCTCGGCTATACTGTAACTACTGGGGTGCAGGGGGGTTACTTCCATAGTGGGGGGCACACGGCCGGGGGTCCTGGGGGCGCTGCCTCTGTTCCCCATCACCCACCGTCATCATTACTGCTCCTGTCCCACCATTCAGGCCTCGGCTATACTGTAACTACTGGGGTGCAGGGGGGCTACATCCATAGTGGGGGGACACACGGCCGGGGGTCCTGGGGGCGCTGTCTCTGTTCCCCATCACCCACCGTCATCATTACTGCTCCTGTCCCACCATTCAGGCCTCGGCTATACTGTAACTACTGGGGTACAGGGGGTTACATCCATAGTGGGGGCACACGGCCGGGGGTCCTGGGGGCGCTGCCTCTGTTCCCCATCACCCACCGTCATCATTACTGCTCCTGTCCCACCATTCAGGCCTCGGCTATACTGTAACTACTGGGGTGCAGGGGGTTACATCCATAGTGGGGGGCACACGGCCGGGGGTCCTGGGAGCGCTGCCTCTGTTCCCCATCACCCACCGTCATCATTACTGCTCCTGTCCCACCATTCAGGCCTCGGCTATACTGTAACTACTGGGGTGCAGGGGGGTTACATCCATAGTGGGGGCACACGGCCGGGGGTCCTGGGAGCGCTGCCTCTGTTCCCCATCACACACCGTCATCATTACTGCTCCTGTCCCACCATTCAGGCCTCGGCTATACTGTAACTACTGGGGTACAGGGGGTTACATCCATAGTGGGGGGCACACGGCCGGGGGTCCTGGGAGCGCTGCCTCTGTTCTCCATCACCCACCGTCATCATTACTGCTCCTGTCCCACCATTCAGGCCTCGGCTATACTGTAACTACTGGGGTGCAGGGGGGTTACATCCATAGTGGGGGGCACACGGCCGGGGGTCCTGGGGGCGCTGCCTCTGTTCCCCATCACCCACCGTCATCATTACTGCTCCTGTCCCACCATTCAGGCCTCGGCTATACTGTAACTACTGGGGTGCAGGGGGGTTACATCCATAGTGGGGGGCACACGGCCGGGGGTCCTGGGAGCGCTGCCTCTGTTCCCCATCACCCACCGTCATCATTACTGCTCCTGTCCCACCATTCAGGTCTCGGCTATACTGTAACTACTGGGGTACAGGGGGGTTACTTCCATAGTGGGGGGCACACGGCCGGGGGTCCTGGGGGCGCTGCCTCTGTTCCCCATCACCCACCGTCATCATTACTGCTCCTGTCCCACCATTCAGGCCTCGGCTATACTGTAACTACTGGGGTGCAGGGGGGCTACATCCATAGTGGGGGGCACACGGCCGGGGGTCCTGGGGGCGCTGCCTCTGTTCCCCATCACCCACCGTCATCATTACTGCTCCTGTCCCACCATTCAGGTCTCGGCTATACTGTAACTACTGGGGTGCAGGGGGGCTACATCCATAGTGGGGGGCACACGGCCGGGGGTCCTGGGGGCGCTGCCTCTGTTCCCCATCACCCACCGTCATCATTACTGCTCCTGTCCCACCATTCAGGCCTCGGCTATACTGTAACTACTGGGGTACAGGGGGGCTACATCCATAGTGGGGGCATACGGCCGGGGGTCCTGGGGGCGCTGCCTCTGTTCCCCATCACCCACCGTCATCATTACTGCTCCTGTCCCACCATTCAGGCCTCGGCTATACTGTAACTACTGGGGTACAGGGGGGTTATATCCATAGTGGGGGCACACGGCCGGGGGTCCTGGGGGCGCTGCCTCTGTTCCCCATCCCCCACCGTCATCATTACTGCTCCTGTCCCACCATTCAGGCCTCGGCTATACTGTAACTACTGGGGTGCAGGGGGGTTACATCCATAGTGGGGACACACGGCCGGGGGTCCTGGGAGCGCTGCCTCTGTTCCCCATCACCCACCGTCATCATTACTGCTCCTATCCCACCATTCAGGCCTCGGCTATACTGTAACTACTGGGGTGCAGGGGGTTACATCCATAGTGGGGGACACACGGCCGGGGGTCCTGGGGGCGCTGCCTCTGTTCCCCATCACCCACCGTCATCATTACTGCTCCTGTCCCACCATTCAGGCCTCGGCTATACTGTAACTACTGGGGTGCAGGGGGTTACATCCATAGTGGGGGGCACACGGCCGGGGGTCCTGGGGGCGCTGCCTCTGTTCCCCATCACCCACCGTCATCATTACTGCTCCTGTCCCACCATTCAGGCCTCGGCTATACTGTAACTACTGGGGTACAGGGGGTTACATCCATAGTGGGGGCACACGGCCGGGGGTCCTGGGAGCGCTGCCTCTGTTCCCCATCACCCACCGTCATCATTACTGCTCCTGTCCCACCATTCAGGCCTCGGCTATACTGTAACTACTGGGGTGCAGGGGGGCTACATCCATAGTGGGGGGCACACGGCCGGGGGTCCTGGGGGCGCTGCCTCTGTTCCCCATCACCCACCGTCATCATTACTGCTCCTGTCCCACCATTCAGGCCTCGGCTATACTGTAACTACTGGAGTACAGGGGGTTACATCCATAGTGGGGGCACACGGCCGGGGGTCCTGGGGGCGCTGCCTCTGTTCTCCATCACCCACCGTCATCATTACTGCTCCTGTCCCACCATTCAGGCCTCGGCTATACTGTAACTACTGGGGTACAGGGGGTTACATCCATAGTGGGGGGCACACGGCCGGGGGTCCTGGGGGCGCTGCCCCTGTTCCCCATCACCCACCGTCATCATTACTGCTCCTGTCCCACCATTCAGGCCTCGGCTATACTGTAACTACTGGGGTGCAGGGGGGTTACATCCATAGTGGGGGGCACACGGCCGGGGGTCCTGGGGGCGCTGCCCCTGTTCCCCATCACCCACCGTCATCATTACTGCTCCTGTCCCACCATTTAGGCCTCGGCTATACTGTAACTACTGGGGTACAGGGGGGTTACATCCATAGTGGGGGGCACACGGCCGGGGGTCCTGGGGGCGCTGCCTCTGTTCCCCATCACCCACCGTCATCATTACTGCTCCTGTCCCACCATTCAGGCCTCGGCTATACTGTAACTACTGGGGTACAGGGGGGTTACATCCATAGTGGGGGGCACACGGCCGGGGGTCCTGGGAGCGCTGCCTCTGTTCCCCATCACCCACCGTCATCATTACTGCTCCTGTCCCACCATTCAGGCCTCGGCTATACTGTAACTACTGGGGTACAGGGGGGCTACATCCATAGTGGGGGGCACACGGCCGGGGGTCCTGGGAGCGCTGCCTCTGTTCCCCATCACCCACTGTCATCATTACTGCTCCTGTCCCACCATTCAGGCCTCGGCTATACTGTAACTACTGGGGTACAGGGGGGCTACATCCATAGTGGGGGGCACACGGCCGGGGGTCCTGGGAGCGCTGCCTCTGTTCCCCATCACCCACTGTCATCATTACTGCTCCTGTCCCACCATTCAGGCCTCGGCTATACTGTAACTACTGGGGTACAGGGGGGCTACATCCATAGTGGGGGACACACGGCCGGGGGTCCTGGGAGCGCTGCCTCTGTTCCCCATCACCCACCGTCATCATTACTGCTCCTGTCCCACCATTCAGGCCTCGGCTATACTGTAACTACTGGGGTACAGGGGGGTTACATCCATAGTGGGGGGCACACGGCCGGGGGTCCTGGGGAGCGCTGCCTCTGTTCCCCATCACCCACCGTCATCATTACTGCTCCTGTCCCACCATTCAGGCCTCGGCTATACTGTAACTACTGGGGTACAGGGGGGTTACATCCATAGTGGGGGGCACACGGCCAGGGGTCCTGGGAGCGCTGCCTCTGTTCCCCATCACCCACCGTCATCATTACTGCCCCTGTCCCACCATTCAGGCCTCGGCTATACTGTAACTACTGGGGTGCAGGGGGCTACATCCATAGTGGGGGACACACGGCCGGGGGTCCTGGGAGCGCTGCCTCTGTTCCCCATCACCCACCGTCATCATTACTGCTCCTGTCCCACTATTCAGGCCTCGGCTATACTGTAACTACTGGGGTACAGGGGGCTACATCCATAGTGGGGGGCACACGGCCGGGGGTCCTGGGAGCGCTGCCTCTGTTCCCCATCACCCACCGTCATCATTACTGCTCCTGTCCCACCATTCAGGCCTCGGCTATACTGTAACTACTGGGGTACAGGGGGGTTACATCCATAGTGGGGGGCACACGGCCGGGGGTCCTGGGAGCGCTGCCTCTGTTCCCCATCACCCACCGTCATCATTACTGCTCCTGTCCCACCATTCAGGCCTCGGCTATACTGTAACTACTGGGGTGCAGGGGGGTTACATCCATAGTGGGGGGCACACGGCCGGGGGTCCTGGGGGCGCTGCCTCTGTTCCCCATCACCCACCGTCATCATTACTGCCCCTGTCCCACCATTCAGGCCTCGGCTATAATGTAACTACTGGGGTACAGGGGGTTACATCCATAGTGGGGGGCACACGGCCGGGGGTCCTGGGGGCGCTGCCTCTGTTCCCCATCACCCACCGTCATCATTACTGCTCCTGTCCCACCATTCAGGCCTCGGCTATACTGTAACTACTGGGGTACAGGGGGGTTACATCCATAGTGGGGGGCACACGGCCGGGGGTCCTGGGAGCGCTGCCTCTGTTCCCCATCACCCACCGTCATCATTACTGCTCCTGTCCCACCATTCAGGCCTCGGCTATACTGTAACTACTGGGGTACAGGGGGGTTATATCCATAGTGGGGGCACACGGCCGGGGGTCCTGGGGGCGCTGCCTCTGTTCCCCATCACCCACCGTCATCATTACTGCCCCTGTCCCACCATTCAGGCCTCGGCTATACTGTAACTACTGGGGTACAGGGGGGTTACATCCATAGTGGGGGCACACGGCCGGGGGTCCTGGGGGCGCTGCCTCTGTTCCCCATCACCCACCGTCATCATTACTGCCCCTGTCCCACCATTCAGGCCTCGGCTATACTGTAACTACTGGGGTGCAGGGGGTTACATCCATAGTGGGGGGCACACGGCCGGGGGTCCTGGGAGCGCTGCCTCTGTTCCCCATCACCCACCGTCATCATTACTGCTCCTGTCCCACCATTCAGGCCTCGGCTATACTGTAACTACTGGGGTGCAGGGGGTTACATCCATAGTGGGGGGCACACGGCCGGGGGTCCTGGGAGCGCTGCCTCTGTTCCCCATCACCCACCGTCATCATTACTGCCCCTGTCCCACCATTCAGGCCTCGGCTATACTGTAACTACTGGGGTGCAGGGGGTTACATCCATAGTGGGGGGCACACGGCCGGGGGTCCTGGGAGCGCTGCCTCTGTTCCCCATCACCCACCGTCATCATTACTGCTCCTGTCCCACCATTCAGGCCTCGGCTATACTGTAACTACTGGGGTACAGGGGGGTTACATCCATAGTGGGGGACACGGCCGGGGATCCTGGGGGCGCTGCCTCTGTTCCCCATCACCCACCGTCATCATTACTGCTCCTGTCCCACCATTCAGGCCTCGGCTATACTGTAACTACTGGGGTACAGGGGGGTTACATCCATAGTGGGGGACACACGGCCGGGGGTCCTGGGAGCGCTGCCTCTGTTCCCCATCACCCACCGTCATCATTACTGCTCCTATCCCACCATTCAGGCCTCGGCTATACTGTAACTACTGGGGTACAGGGGGGTTACATCCATAGTGGGGGGCACACGGCCGGGGGTCCTGGGAGCGCTGCCTCTGTTCTCCATCACCCACCGTCATCATTACTGCTCCTGTCCCACCATTCAGGCCTCGGCTATACTGTAACTACTGGGGTACAGGGGGCTACATCCATAGTGGGGGGCACACGGCCGGGGGTCCTGGGGGCGCTGCCTCTGTTCCCCATCACCCACCGTCATCATTACTGCCCCTGTCCCACCATTCAGGCCTCGGCTATACTGTAACTACTGGGGTACAGGGGGTTACATCCATAGTGGGGGACACACGGCCGGGGGTCCTGGGGGCGCTGCCTCTGTTCCCCATCACCCACCGTCATCATTACTGCTCCTGTCCCACCATTCAGGCCTCGGCTATACTGTAACTACTGGGGTACAGGGGGTTACATCCATAGTGGGGGACACACGGCCGGGGGTCCTGGGAGCGCTGCCTCTGTTCCCCATCACCCACCGTCATCATTACTGCTCCTGTCCCACCATTCAGGCCTCGGCTATACTGTAACTACTGGGGTACAGGGGGGCTACATCCATAGTGGGGGCACACGGCCGGGGGTCCTGGGAGCGCTGCCTCTGTTCCCCATCACCCACCGTCATCATTACTGCTCCTGTCCCACCATTCAGGCCTCGGCTATACTGTAACTACTGGGGTACAGGGGGGTTACATCCATAGTGGGGGACACACGGCCGGGGGTCCTGGGAGCGCTGCCTCTGTTCTCCATCACCCACCGTCATCATTACTGCTCCTGTCCCACCATTCAGGCCTCGGCTATACTGTAACTACTGGGGTACAGGGGGGTTACATCCATAGTGGGGACACACGGCCGGGGGTCCTGGGGGCGCTGCCTCTGTTCCCCATCACCCACCGTCATCATTACTGCTCCTGTCCCACCATTCAGGCCTCGGCTATACTGTAACTACTGGGGTGCAGGGGGGTAACATCCATAGTGGGGGACACACGGCCGGGGGTCCTGGGAGCGCTGCCTCTGTTCCCCATCACCCACCGTCATCATTACTGCTCCTGTCCCACCATTCAGGCCTCGGCTATACTGTAACTACTGGAGTACAGGGGGGTTACATCCATAGTGGGGGGCACACGGCCGGGGGTCCTGGGGGCGCTGCCTCTGTTCCCCATCACCCACCGTCATCATTACTGCTCCTGTCCCACCATTCAGGCCTCGGCTATACTGTAACTACTGGGGTACAGGGGGGTTACATCCATAGTGGGGGGCACACGGCCAGGGGTCCTGGGGGCGCTGCCTCTGTTCCCCATCACCCACCGTCATCATTACTGCTCCTGTCCCACCATTCAGGCCTCGGCTATACTGTAACTACTGGGGTACAGGGGGTTACATCCATAGTGGGGGGCACACGGCCGGGGGTCCTGGGAGCGCTGCCTCTGTTCCCCATCACCCACCGTCATCATTACTGCTCCTGTCCCACCATTCAGGCCTCGGCTATACTGTAACTACTGGGGTACAGGGGGGTTACATCCATAGTGGGGGGCACACGGCCAGGGGTCCTGGGGGTGCTGCCTCTGTTTCCCATCACCCACCGTCATCATTACTGCTCCTGTCCCACCATTCAGGCCTCGGCTATACTGTAACTACTGGGGTACAGGGGGTTACATCCATAGTGGGGGACACACGGCCGGGGGTCCTGGGAGCGCTGCCTCTGTTCCCCATCACCCACCGTCATCATTACTGCTCCTGTCCCACCATTCAGGCCTCGGCTATACTGTAACTACTGGGGTGCAGGGGGGTTACATCCATAGTGGGGGCACACGGCCGGGGGTCCTGGGAGCGCTGCCTCTGTTCCCCATCACCCACCGTCATCATTACTGCTCCTGTCCCACCATTCAGGCCTCGGCTATACTGTAACTACTGGGGTGCAGGGGGTTACATCCATAGTGGGGGGCACACGGCCGGGGGTCCTGGGGGCGCTGCCTCTGTTCCCCATCACCCACCGTCATCATTACTGCTCCTGTCCCACCATTCAGGCCTCGGCTATACTGTAACTACTGGGGTGCAGGGGGTTACATCCATAGTGGGGGGCACACGGTCGGGGGTCCTGGGAGCGCTGCCTCTGTTCCCCATCACCCACCGTCATCATTACTGCTCCTGTCCCACCATTCAGGCCTCGGCTATACTGTAACTACTGGGGTACAGGGGGTTACATCCATAGTGGGGGGCACACGGCCGGGGGTCCTGGGGGCGCTGCCTCTGTTCCCCATCACCCACCGTCATCATTACTGCCCCTGTCCCACCATTCAGGCCTCGGCTATACTGTAACTACTGGGGTGCAGGGGGGTTACATCCATAGTGGGGGGCACACGGCCGGGGGTCCTGGGAGCGCTGCCTCTGTTCCCCATCACCCACCGTCATCATTACTGCTCCTGTCCCACCATTCAGGCCTCGGCTATACTGTAACTACTGGGGTACAGGGGGTTACATCCATAGTGGGGGCACACGGCCGGGGGTCCTGGGAGCGCTGCCTCTGTTCCCCATCACCCACCGTCATCATTACTGCTCCTGTCCCACCATTCAGGCCTCGGCTATACTGTAACTACTGGGGTACAGGGGGGTTATATCCATAGTGGGGGCACACGGCCGGGGGTCCTGGGGGCGCTGCCTCTGTTCCCCATCACCCACCGTCATCATTACTGCTCCTGTCCCACCATTCAGGCCTCGGCTATACTGTAACTACTGGGGTACAGGGGGGTTACATCCATAGTGGGGGGCACACGGCCGGGGGTCCTGGGAGCGCTCCCTCTGTTCCCCATCACCCACCGTCATCATTACTGCTCCTGTCCCACCATTCAGGCCTCGGCTATACTGTAACTACTGGGGTACAGGGGGGCTACATCCATAGTGGGGGCACACGGCCGGGGGTCCTGGGAGCGCTGCCTCTGCTCCCCATCACCCACCGTCATCATTACTGCTCCTGTCCCACCATTCAGGCCTCGGCTATACTGTAACTACTGGGGTGCAGGGGGGTTACATCCATAGTGGGGGCACACGGCCGGGGGTCCTGGGAGCGCTGCCTCTGTTCCCCATCACCCACCGTCATCATTACTGCCCCTGTCCCACCATTCAGGCCTCGGCTATACTGTAACTACTGGGGTACAGGGGGTTACATCCATAGTGGGGGGCACACGGCCGGGGGTCCTGGGAGCGCTGCCTCTGTTCCCCATCACCCACCGTCATCATTACTGCTCCTGTCCCACCATTCAGGCCTCGGCTATACTGTAACTACTGGGGTGCAGGGGGTTATATCCATAGTGGGGGCACACGGCCGGGGGTCCTGGGAGCGCTGCCTCTGTTCCCCATCACCCACCGTCATCATTACTGCTCCTGTCCCACCATTCAGGCCTCGGCTATAATGTAACTACTGGGGTGCAGGGGGTTACATCCATAGTGGGGGCACACGGCCGGGGGTCCTGGGGGCGCTGCCTCTGTTCCCCATCACCCACCGTCATCATTACTGCTCCTGTCCCACCATTCAGGCCTCGGCTATACTGTAACTACTGGAGTACAGGGGGGTTACATCCATAGTGGGGGGCACACGGCCGGGGGTCCTGGGAGCGCTGCCTCTGTTCCCCATCACCCACCGTCATCATTACTGCTCCTGTCCCACCATTCAGGCCTCGGCTATACTGTAACTACTGGGGTGCAGGGGGGTTACATCCATAGTGGGGGGCACACGGCCGGGGGTCCTGGGAGCGCTGCCTCTGTTCCCCATCACACACTGTCATCATTACTGCTCCTGTCCCACCATTCAGGCCTCGGCTATAATGTAACTACTGGGGTGCAGGGGGGTTACATCCATAGTGGGGGGCACACGGCCGGGGGTCCTGGGAGCGCTGCCTCTGTTCCCCATCACCCACCGTCATCATTACTGCTCCTGTCCCACCATTCAGGCCTCGGCTATACTGTAACTACTGGGGTACAGGGGGTTACATCCATAGTGGGGGGCACACGGCCGGGGGTCCTGGGAGCGCTCCCTCTGTTCCCCATCACCCACCGTCATCATTACTGCTCCTGTCCCACCATTCAGGCCTCGGCTATACTGTAACTACTGGGGTACAGGGGGGTTACATCCATAGTGGGGGGCACACGGCCGGGGGTCCTGGGAGCGCTCCCTCTGTTCCCCATCACCCACCGTCATCATTACTGCTCCTGTCCCACCATTCAGGCCTCGGCTATACTGTAACTACTGGGGTACAGGGGGGTTACATCCATAGTGGGGGCACACGGCCGGGGGTCCTGGGAGCGCTCCCTCTGTTCCCCATCACCCACCGTCATCATTACTGCTCCTGTCCCACCATTCAGGCCTCGGCTATACTGTAACTACTGGGGTACAGGGGGGTTACATCCATAGTGGGGGGCACACGGCCGGGGGTCCTGGGAGCGCTCCCTCTGTTCCCCATCACCCACCGTCATCATTACTGCTCCTGTCCCACCATTCAGGCCTCGGCTATACTGTAACTACTGGGGTACAGGGGGGCTACATCCATAGTGGGGGCACACGGCCGGGGGTCCTGGGAGCGCTGCCTCTGTTCCCCATCACCCACGGTCATCATTACTGCTCCTGTCCCACCATTCAGGCCTCGGCTATACTGTAACTACTGGGGTACAGGGGGTTACATCCATAGTGGGGGCACACGGCCGGGGGTCCTGGGGGCGCTGCCTCTGCTCCCCATCACCCACCGTCATCATTACTGCTCCTGTCCCACCATTCAGGCCTCGGCTATACTGTAACTACTGGGGTGCAGGGGGTTACATCCATAGTGGGGGCACACGGCCGGGGGTCCTGGGAGCGCTGCCTCTGTTCCCCATCACCCACCGTCATCATTACTGCTCCTGTCCCACCATTCAGGCCTCGGCTATACTGTAACTACTGGGGTACAGGGGGGCTACATCCATAGTGGGGGGCACACGGCCGGGGGTCCTGGGAGCGCTGCCTCTGTTCCCCATCACCCACCGTCATCATTACTGCTCCTGTCCCACCATTCAGGCCTCGGCTATACTGTAACTACTGGGGTACAGGGGGGTTATATCCATAGTGGGGGGCACACGGCCGGGGGTCCTGGGAGCGCTGCCTCTGCTCCCCATCACCCACCGTCATCATTACTGCCCCTGTCCCACCATTCAGGCCTCGGCTATACTGTAACTACTGGGGTACAGGGGGTTACATCCATAGTGGGGGGCACACGGCCGGGGGTCCTGGGAGCGCTGCCTCTGTTCCCCATCACCCACCGTCATCATTACTGCTCCTGTCCCACCATTCAGGCCTCGGCTATAATGTAACTACTGGGGTACAGGGGGGCTACATCCATAGTGGGGGACACACGGCCGGGGGTCCTGGGGGCGCTGCCTCTGTTCCCCATCACCCACCGTCATCATTACTGCTCCTGTCCCACCATTCAGGCCTCGGCTATAATGTAACTACTGGGGTGCAGGGGGTTACATCCATAGTGGGGGCACACGGCCGGGGGTCCTGGGGGCGCTGCCTCTGTTCCCCATCACCCACCGTCATCATTACTGCTCCTGTCCCACCATTCAGTCCTCGGCTATACTGTAACTACTGGGGTGCAGGGGGGTTACATCCATAGTGGGGGGCACACGGCCGGGGGTCCTGGGAGCGCTGCCTCTGTTCCCCATCACCCACCGTCATCATTACTGCTCCTGTCCCACCATTCAGGCCTCGGCTATACTGTAACTACTGGGGTGCAGGGGGGTTACATCCATAGTGGGGGGACACACGGCCGGGGGTCCTGGGGGCGCTGCCTCTGTTCCCCATCACCCACCGTCATCATTACTGCTCCTGTCCCACCATTCAGGCCTCGGCTATACTGTAACTACTGGGGTACAGGGGGATACATCCATAGTGGGGGGCACACGGCCGGGGGTCCTGGGAGCGCTGCCTCTGTTCCCCATCACCCACCGTCATCATTACTGCTCCTGTCCCACCATTCAGGCCTCGGCTATACTGTAACTACTGGGGTACAGGGGGGTTACATCCATAGTGGGGGGCACACGGCCGGGGGTCCTGGGAGCGCTGCCTCTGTTCCCCATCACCCACCGTCATCATTACTGCTCCTGTCCCACCATTCAGGCCTCGGCTATACTGTAACTACTGGGGTGCAGGGGGGTTACATCCATAGTGGGGGCACACGGCCGGGGGTCCTGGGAGCGCTGCCTCTGTTCCCCATCACCCACCGTCATCATTACTGCTCCTGTCCCACCATTCAGGCCTCGGCTATACTGTAACTACTGGGGTACAGGGGGGTTACATCCATAGTGGGGGACACACGGCCGGGGGTCCTGGGGGCGCTGCCTCTGTTCCCCATCACCCACTGTCATCATTACTGCTCCTGTCCCACCATTCAGTCCTCGGCTATACTGTAACTACTGGGGTGCAGGGGGGTTACATCCATAGTGGGGGCACACGGCCGGGGGTCCTGGGAGCGCTGCCTCTGTTCCCCATCACCCACCGTCATCATTACTGCTCCTGTCCCACCATTCAGGCCTCGGCTATACTGTAACTACTGGGGTACAGGGGGGTTACATCCATAGTGGGGGACACACGGCCGGGGGTCCTGGGGGCGCTGCCTCTGTTCCCCATCACCCACCGTCATCATTACTGCTCCTGTCACACCATTCAGGCCTCGGCTATACTGTAACTACTGGGGTACAGGGGGGCTACATCCATAGTGGGGGGCACACGGCCGGGGGTCCTGGGAGCGCTGCCTCTGTTCCCCATCACCCACCGTCATCATTACTGCTCCTGTCCCACCATTCAGGCCTCGGCTATACTGTAACTACTGGGGTGCAGGGGGTTACATCCATAGTGGGGGCACACGGCCGGGGGTCCTGGGAGCGCTGCCTCTGTTCCCCATCACCCACCGTCATCATTACTGCTCCTGTCCCACCATTCAGGCCTCGGCTATACTGTAACTACTGGGGTACAGGGGGGTTACATCCATAGTGGGGGCACACGGCCGGGGGTCCTGGGAGCGCTGCCTCTGTTCCCCATCACCCACCGTCATCATTACTGCTCCTGTCCCACCATTCAGGCCTCGGCTATACTGTAACTACTGGGGTACAGGGGGGTTACATCCATAGTGGGGGCACACGGCCGGGGGTCCTGGGAGCGCTGCCTCTGTTCCCCATCACCCACCGTCATCATTACTGCTCCTGTCCCACCATTCAGGCCTCGGCTATACTGTAACTACTGGGGTGCAGGGGGGCTACATCCATAGTGGGGGGCACACGGCCGGGGGTCCTGGGAGCGCTGCCTCTGTTCCCCATCACCCACCGTCATCATTACTGCCCCTGTCCCTCCATTCAGGTCTCGGCTATACTGTAACTACTGGGGTGCAGGGGGTTACATCCATAGTGGGGGGCACACGGCCGGGGGTCCTGGGAGCGCTGCCTCTGTTCCCCATCACCCACCGTCATCATTACTGCTCCTGTCCCATCATTCAGGCCTCAGCTATACTGTAACTACTGGGGTACAGGGGGGTTACATCCATAGTGGGGGGCACACGGCCGGGGGTCCTGGGGGCGCTGCCTCTGTTCCCCATCACCCACCGTCATCATTACTGCTCCTGTCCCACCATTCAGGCCTCGGCTATACTGTAACTACTGGGGTACAGGGGGGTTACATCCATAGTGGGGGGCACACGGCCGGGGGTCCTGGGAGCGCTGCCTCTGTTCTCCATCACCCACCGTCATCATTACTGCTCCTGTCCCACCATTCAGGCCTCGGCTATACTGTAACTACTGGGGTGCAGGGGGGTTATATCCATAGTGGTGGGCACACGGCCGGGGGTCCTGGGAGCGCTGCCTCTGCTCCCCATCACCCACCGTCATCATTACTGCTCCTGTCCCACCATTCAGGCCTCGGCTATACTGTAACTACTGGGGTACAGGGGGTTACATCCATAGTGGGGGGCACACGGCCGGGGGTCCTGGGAGCGCTGCCTCTGTTCCCCATCACACACCGTCATCATTACTGCTCCTGTCCCACCATTCAGGCCTCGGCTATACTGTAACTACTGGGGTGCAGGGGGTTACATCCATAGTGGGGGACACACGGCCGGGGGTCCTGGGAGCGCTGCCTCTGTTCTCCATCACCCACCGTCATCATTACTGCTCCTGTCCCACCATTCAGGCCTCGGCTATACTGTAACTACTGGGGTGCAGGGGGGTTACATCCATAGTGGGGGGCACACGGCCGGGGGTCCTGGGGGCACTGCCTCTGTTCCCCATCACCCACCGTCATCATTACTGCTCCTGTCCCACCATTCAGTCCTCGGCTATACTGTAACTACTGGGGTACAGGGGGGCTACATCCATAGTGGGGGGCACACGGCCGGGGGTCCTGGGGGCGCTGCCTCTGTTCCCCATCACCCACCGTCATCATTACTGCTCCTGTCCCACCATTCAGGCCTCGGCTATACTGTAACTACTGGGGTACAGGGGGGTTACATCCATAGTGGGGGCACACGGCCGGGGGTCCTGGGGGCGCTGCCTCTGTTCCCCATCACCCACCGTCATCATTACTGCTCCTGTCCCACCATTCAGGCCTCGGCTATAATGTAACTACTGGGGTACAGGGGGGTTACATCCATAGTGGGGGGCACACGGCCGGGGGTCCTGGGAGCGCTGCCTCTGTTCCCCATCACCCACCGTCATCATTACTGCCCCTGTCCCACCATTCAGGCCTCGGCTATACTGTAACTACTGGGGTGCAGGGGGGCTACATCCATAGTGGGGACACACGGCCGGGGGTCCTGGGGGCGCTGCCTCTGTTCCCCATCACCCACCGTCATCATTACTGCTCCTCTCCCACCATTCAGGCCTCGGCTATACTGTAACTACTGGGGTGCAGGGGGATTACATCCATAGTGGGGGCACACGGCCGGGGGTCCTGGGAGCGCTGCCTCTGTTCCCCATCCCCCACCGTCATCATTACTGCTCCTGTCCCACCATTCAGGCCTCGGCTATACTGTAACTACTGGGGTACAGGGGGGTTACATCCATAGTGGGGGGCACACGGCCGGGGGTCCTGGGAGCGCTGCCTCTGTTCCCCATCACCCACCGTCATCATTACTGCTCCTGTCCCACCATTCAGGCCTCGGCTATACTGTAACTACTGGGGTACAGGGGGGTTACATCCATAGTGGGGGGCACACGGCCGGGGGTCCTGGGAGCGCTGCCTCTGTTCCCCATCACCCACCGTCATCATTACTGCTCCTGTCCCACCATTCAGGCCTCGGCTATACTGTAACTACTGGGGTACAGGGGGGTTACATCCATAGTGGGGGGCACACGGCCGGGGGTCCTGGGGGCGCTGCCTCTGTTCCCCATCCCCCACCGTCATCATTACTGCCCCTGTCCCACCATTCAGGCCTCGGCTATACTGTAACTACTGGGGTGCAGGGGGGTTACATCCATAGTGGGGGGCACACGGCCGGGGGTCCTGGGGGCGCTGCCTCTGTTCCCCATCACCCACCGTCATCATTACTGCTCCTGTCCCACCATTCAGGCCTCGGCTATACTGTAACTACTGGGGTGCAGGGGGGGCTACATCCATAGTGGGGACACACGGCCGGGGGTCCTGGGAGCGCTGCCTCTGTTCCCCATCACCCACCGTCATCATTACTGCCCCTGTCCCACCATTCAGGCCTCGGCTATACTGTAACTACTGGGGTGCAGGGGGGCTACATCCATAGTGGGGGGCACACGGCCGGGGGTCCTGGGAGCGCTACCTCTGTTCCCCATCACCCACCGTCATCATTACTGCTCCTGTCCCACCATTCAGGCCTCGGCTATACTGTAACTACTGGGGTACAGGGGGGTTACATCCATAGTGGGGGGCACATGGCCGGGGGTCCTGGGGGCGCTGCCTCTGTTCCCCATCACCCACCGTCATCATTACTGCCCCTGTCCCACCATTCAGGCCTCGGCTATACTGTAACTACTGGGGTACAGGGGGGTTACATCCATAGTGGGGGCACACGGCCGGGGGTCCTGGGAGCGCTGCCTCTGTTCCCCATCACCCACCGTCATCATTACTGCTCCTGTCCCACCATTCAGGCCTCGGCTATACTGTAACTACTGGGGTGCAGGGGGGCTACATCCATAGTGGGGGGCACACGGCCGGGGGTCCTGGGGGCGCTGCCTCTGTTCCCCATCACCCACCGTCATCATTACTGCCCCTGTCCCACCATTCAGGCCTCGGCTATACTGTAACTACTGGGGTACAGGGGGTTACATCCATAGTGGGGGGCACACGGCCGGGGGTCCTGGGAGCGCTGCCTCTGTTCCCCATCACCCACCGTCATCATTACTGCTCCTGTCCCACCATTCAGGCCTCGGCTATACTGTAACTACTGGGGTGCAGGGGGGCTACATCCATAGTGGGGGCACATGGCCGGGGGTCCTGGGGGCGCTGCCTCTGTTCCCCATCACCCACCGTCATCATTACTGCCCCTGTCCCACCATTCAGGCCTCGGCTATACTGTAACTACTGGGGTACAGGGGGTTACATCCATAGTGGGGGGCACACGGCCGGGGGTCCTGGGAGCGCTGCCTCTGTTCTCCATCACCCACCGTCATCATTACTGCTCCTGTCCCACCATTCAGGCCTCGGCTATACTGTAACTACTGGGGTACAGGGGGGTTACATCCATAGTGGGGGGCACACGGCCGGGGGTCCTGGGGGCGCTGCCTCTGTTCCCCATCACCCACCGTCATGATTACTGCTCCTGTCCCACCATTCAGGCCTCGGCTATACTGTAACTACTGGGGTACAGGGGGGCTACATCCATAGTGGGGGGCACACGGCCGGGGGTCCTGGGGGCGCTGCCTCTGTTCCCCATCACCCACCGTCATCATTACTGCTCCTGTCCCACCATTCAGACCTCGGCTATACTGTAACTACTGGGGTACAGGGGGGTTACATCCATAGTGGGGGACACACGGCCGGGGGTCCTGGGGGCGCTGCCTCTGTTCTCCATCACCCACCGTCATCATTACTGCTCCTGTCCCACCATTCAGGCCTCGGCTATACTGTAACTACTGGGGTACAGGGGGGTTACATCCATAGTGGGGGGCACACGGCCGGGGGTCCTGGGAACGCTGCCTCTGTTCCCCATCACCCACCGTCATCATTACTGCTCCTGTCCCACCATTCAGGCCTCGGCTATACTGTAACTACTGGGGTACAGGGGGGTTACATCCATAGTGGGGGACACACGGCCGGGGGTCCTGGGGGCGCTGCCTCTGTTCTCCATCACCCACCGTCATCATTACTGCTCCTGTCCCACCATTCAGGCCTCGGCTATACTGTAACTACTGGGGTACAGGGGGGTTACATCCATAGTGGGGGGCACACGGCCGGGGGTCCTGGGAACGCTGCCTCTGTTCCCCATCACCCACCGTCATCATTACTGCTCCTGTCCCACCATTCAGGCCTCGGCTATACTGTAACTACTGGGGTACAGGGGGGTTACATCCATAGTGGGGGACACACGGCCGGGGGTCCTGGGAGCGCTGCCTCTGTTCCCCATCACCCACCGTCATCATTACTGCTCCTGTCCCACCATTCAGGCCTCGGCTATACTGTAACTACTGGGGTGCAGGGGGGTTACATCCATAGTGGGGGACACACGGCCGGGGGTCCTGGGGGCGCTGCCTCTGTTCCCCATCACCCACCGTCATCATTACTGCTCCTGTCCCACCATTCAGGCCTCGGCTATACTGTAACTACTGGGGTACAGGGGGGCTACATCCACAGTGGGGGGCACACGGCCGGGGGTCCTGGGAGCGCTGCCTCTGTTCCCCATCACCCACCGTCATCATTACTGCTCCTGTCCCACCATTCAGGCCTCGGCTATACTGTAACTACTGGGGTACAGGGGGGTTACATCCATAGTGGGGACACACGGCCGGGGGTCCTGGGAGCGCTGCCTCTGTTCCCCATCACCCACCGTCATCATTACTGCCCCTGTCCCACCATTCAGGCCTCGGCTATACTGTAACTACTGGGGTACAGGGGGGTTACATCCATAGTGGGGGGCACACGGCCGGGGGTCCTGGGGGCGCTGCCTCTGTTCCCCATCACCCACCGTCATCATTACTGCTCCTGTCCCACCATTCAGGCCTCGGCTATACTGTAACTACTGGGGTACAGGGGGGTTACATCCATAGTGGGGGACACACGGCCGGCGGTCCTGGGGGCGCTGCCTCTGTTCCCCATCACCCACCGTCATCATTACTGCTCCTGTCCCACCATTCAGGCCTCGGCTATACTGTAACTACTGGGGTACAGGGGGTTACATCCATAGTGGGGGGCACACGGCCGGGGGTCCTGGGAGCGCTGCCTCTGTTCCCCATCTCCCACCGTCATCATTACTGCTCCTGTCCCACCATTCAGGCCTCGGCTATACTGTAACTACTGGGGTGCAGGGGGGTTATATCCATAGTGGGGGGCACACGGCCGGGGGTCCTGGGGGCGCTGCCTCTGTTCCCCATCACCCACCGTCATCATTACTGCCCCTGTCCCACCATTCAGGCCTCGGCTATACTGTAACTACTGGGGTACAGGGGGTTACATCCATAGTGGGGGGCACACGGCCGGGGGTCCTGGGAGCGCTGCCTCTGTTCCCCATCACCCACCGTCATCATTACTGCTCCTGTCCCACCATTCAGGCCTCGGCTATACTGTAACTACTGGGGTACAGGGGGGTTACATCCATAGTGGGGGGACACACGGCCGGGGGTCCTGGGAGCGCTGCCTCTGTTCCCCATCAACCACCGTCATCATTACTGCTCCTGTCCCACCATTCAGGCCTCGGCTATACTGTAACTACTGGGGTGCAGGGGGTTACATCCATAGTGGGGGCACACGGCCGGGGGTCCTGGGAGCGCTGCCTCTGTTCCCCATCACCCACCGTCATCATTACTGCTCCTGTCCCACCATTCAGGCCTCGGCTATACTGTAACTACTGGGGTACAGGGGGGTTACATCCATAGTGGGGACACACGGCCGGGGGTCCTGGGAGCGCTGCCTCTGTTCCCCATCACCCACCGTCATCATTACTGCTCCTGTCCCACCATTCAGGCCTCGGCTATACTGTAACTACTGGGGTACAGGGGGGTTACATCCATAGTGGGGACACACGGCCGGGGGTCCTGGGAGCGCTGCCTCTGTTCCCCATCACCCACCGTCATCATTACTGCTCCTGTCCCACCATTCAGGCCTCGGCTATACTGTAACTACTGGGGTACAGGGGGGTTACATCCATAGTGGGGACACACGGCCGGGGGTCCTGGGGGCGCTGCCTCTGTTCCCCATCACCCACCGTCATCATTACTGCCCCTGTCCCACCATTCAGGCCTCGGCTATACTGTAACTACTGGGGTACAGGGGGGTTACATCCATAGTGGGGGGCACACGGCCGGGGGTCCTGGGGGCGCTGCCTCTGTTCCCCATCACCCACCGTCATCATTACTGCTCCTGTCCCACCATTCAGGCCTCGGCTATACTGTAACTACTGGGGTGCAGGGGGTTACATCCATAGTGGGGGGCATACGGCCGGGGGTCCTGGGAGCGCTGCCTCTGTTCCCCATCACCCACCGTCATCATTACTGCTCCTGTCCCACCATTCAGGCCTCGGCTATACTGTAACTACTGGGGTGCAGGGGGGTTACATCCATAGTGGGGGGACACACGGCCGGGGGTCCTGGGGGCGCTGCCTCTGTTCCCCATCAACCACCGTCATCATTACTGCCCCTGTCCCACCATTCAGGCCTCGGCTATACTGTAACTACTGGGGTGCAGGGGGTTACATCCATAGTGGGGGGCACACGGCCGGGGGTCCTGGGGGCGCTGCCTCTGTTCCCCATCACCCACCGTCATCATTACTGCCCCTGTCCCACCATTCAGGTCTCGGCTATACTGTAACTACTGGGGTGCAGGGGGGTTACATCCATAGTGGGGGGCACACGGCCGGGGGTCCTGGGAGCGCTGCCTCTGTTCCCCATCACCCACCGTCATCATTACTGCTCCTGTCCCACCATTCAGGTCTCGGCTATACTGTAACTACTGGGGTACAGGGGGGCTACATCCATAGTGGGGGGCACACGGCCGGGGGTCCTGGGAGCGCTGCCTCTGTTCCCCATCACCCACCGTCATCATTACTGCCCCTGTCCCACCATTCAGGTCTCGGCTATACTGTAACTACTGGGGTGCAGGGGGGTTACATCCATAGTGGGGGGCACACGGCCGGGGGTCCTGGGAGCGCTGCCTCTGTTCCCCATCACCCACCGTCATCATTACTGCTCCTGTCCCACCATTCAGGCCTCGGCTATACTGTAACTACTGGGGTGCAGGGGGGCTACATCCATAGTGGGGGACACACGGCCGGGGGTCCTGGGGGCGCTGCCTCTGTTCCCCATCACCCACCGTCATCATTACTGCTCCTGTCCCACCATTCAGGCCTCGGCTATACTGTAACTACTGGGGTACAGGGGGTTACATCCATAGTGGGGGGCACACGGCGGGGGTCCTGGGAGCGCTGCCTCTGTTCCCCATCACCCACCGTCATCATTACTGCTCCTGTCCCACCATTCAGGCCTCGGCTATACTGTAACTACTGGGGTGCAGGGGGGCTACATCCATAGTGGGGGACACACGGCCGGGGGTCCTGGGGGCGCTGCCTCTGCTCCCCATCACCCACCGTCATCATTACTGCCCCTGTCCCACCATTCAGGCCTCGGCTATACTGTAACTACTGGGGTACAGGGGGTTACATCCATAGTGGGGGGCACACGGCCGGGGGTCCTGGGGGCGCTGCCTCTGTTCCCCATCACCCACCGTCATCATTACTGCTCCTGTCCCACCATTCAGGCCTCGGCTATACTGTAACTACTGGGGTACAGGGGGGCTACATCCATAGTGGGGGCACACGGCCGGGGATCCTGGGGGCGCTGCCTCTGTTCCCCATCACCCACCGTCATCATTACTGCTCCTGTCCCACCATTCAGGCCTCGGCTATACTGTAACTACTGGGGTACAGGGGGTTACATCCATAGTGGGGGGCACACGGCCGGGGGTCCTGGGGGCGCTGCCTCTGTTCCCCATCACCCACCGTCATCATTACTGCTCCTATCCCACCATTCAGGCCTCGGCTATACTGTAACTACTGGGGTACAGGGGGGTTACATCCATAGTGGGGGACACACGGCCGGGGGTCCTGGGGGCGCTGCCTCTGTTCCCCATCACCCACCGTCATCATTACTGCTCCTGTCCCACCATTCAGGCCTCGGCTATACTGTAACTACTGGGGTACAGGGGGGCTACATCCATAGTGGGGGGCACACGGCCGGGGGTCCTGGGGGCGCTGCCTCTGTTCCCCATCACCCACCGTCATCATTACTGCTCCTGTCCCACCATTCAGGCCTCGGCTATACTGTAACTACTGGGGTACAGGGGGGCTACATCCATAGTGGGGGGCACACGGCCGGGGGTCCTGGGAGCGCTGCCTCTGTTCCCCATCACCCATCGTCATCATTACTGCTCCTGTCCCACCATTCAGGCCTCGGCTATACTGTAACTACTGGGGTACAGGGGGTTACATCCATAGTGGGGGGCACACGGCCGGGGGTCCTGGGGGCGCTGCCTCTGCTCCCCATCACCCACCGTCATCATTACTGCTCCTGTCCCACCATTCAGTCCTCGGCTATACTGTAACTACTGGGGTACAGGGGGGTTACATCCATAGTGGGGGGCACACGGCCGGGGGTCCTGGGGGCGCTGCCTCTGTTCCCCATCACCCACCGTCATCATTACTGCTCCTGTCCCACCATTCAGGCCTCGGCTATACTGTAACTACTGGGGTACAGGGGGCTACATCCATAGTGGGGGGCACACGGCCGGGGGTCCTGGGAGCGCTGCCTCTGTTCTCCATCACCCACCGTCATCATTACTGCTCCTGTCCCACCATTCAGGCCTCGGCTATACTGCAACTACTGGGGTACAGGGGGGTTACATCCATAGTGGGGGGCACACGGCCGGGGGTCCTGGGAGCGCTGCCTCTGTTCCCCATCACCCACCGTCATCATTACTGCCCCTGTCCCACCATTCAGGCCTCGGCTATACTGTAACTACTGGGGTACAGGGGGGTTACATCCATAGTGGGGACACATGGCCGGGGGTCCTGGGAGCGCTGCCTCTGTTCCCCATCACCCACCGTCATCATTACTGCTCCTGTCCCACCATTCAGGCCTCGGCTATACTGTAACTACTGGGGTGCAGGGGGTTACATCCATAGTGGGGGCACACGGCCGGGGGTCCTGGGAGCGCTGCCTCTGTTCCCCATCACCCACCGTCATCATTACTGCTCCTGTCCCACCATTCAGGCCTCGGCTATACTGTAACTACTGGGGTGCAGGGGGTTACATCCATAGTGGGGGGCACACGGCCGGGGGTCCTGGGGGCGCTGCCTCTGTTCCCCATCACACACTGTCATCATTACTGCTCCTGTCCCACCATTCAGGCCTCGGCTATACTGTAACTACTGGGGTACAGGGGGGTTACATCCATAGTGGGGGGCACACGGCCGGGGGTCCTGGGGGCGCTGCCTCTGTTCCCCATCACCCACCGTCATCATTACTGCTCCTGTCCCACCATTCAGGCCTCGGCTATACTGTAACTACTGGGGTGCAGGGGGTTACATCCATAGTGGGGGCACACGGCCGGGGGTCCTGGGAGCGCTGCCTCTGTTCCCCATCACCCACCGTCATCATTACTGCTCCTGTCCCACCATTCAGGCCTCGGCTATACTGTAACTACTGGGGTACAGGGGGGTAACATCCATAGTGGGGGACACACGGCCGGGGGTCCTGGGAGCGCTGCCTCTGTTCCCCATCACCCACCGTCATCATTACTGCTCCTGTCCCACCATTCAAGCCTCGGCTATACTGTAACTACTGGGGTGCAGGGGGTTACATCCATAGTGGGGGCACACGGCCGGGGGTCCTGGGGGCGCTGCCTCTGTTCCCCATCACCCACCGTCATCATTACTGCTCCTGTCCCACCATTCAGGCCTCGGCTATACTGTAACTACTGGGGTGCAGGGGGGTTACATCCATAGTGGGGGGCACACGGCCGGGGGTCCTGGGAGCGCTGCCTCTGTTCCCCATCACCCACCGTCATCATTACTGCTCCTGTCCCACCATTCAGGCCTCGGCTATACTGTAACTACTGGGGTACAGGGGGGTTACATCCACAGTGGGGGCACACGGCCGGGGGTCCTGGGGGCGCTGCCTCTGTTCCCCATCACCCACCGTCATCATTACTGCTCCTGTCCCACCATTCAGGCCTCGGCTATACTGTAACTACTGGGGTACAGGGGGGCTACATCCATAGTGGGGGGCACACGGCCGGGGGTCCTGGGAGCGCTGCCTCTGTTCCCCATCACCCACCGTCATCATTACTGCTCCTGTCCCACCATTCAGGCCTCGGCTATACTGTAACTACTGGGGTACAGGGGGGTTACATCCATAGTGGGGGACACACGGCCGGGGGTCCTGGGAGCGCTGCCTCTGTTCCCCATCAACCACCGTCATCATTACTGCTCCTGTCCCACCATTCAGGCCTCGGCTATACTGTAACTACTGGGGTGCAGGGGGTTACATCCATAGTGGGGGACACACGGCCGGGGGTCCTGGGGGCGCTGCCTCTGTTCCCCATCACCCACCGTCATCATTACTGCTCCTGTCCCACCATTCAGGCCTCGGCTATACTGTAACTACTGGGGTACAGGGGGGCTACATCCATAGTGGGGGACACACGGCCGGGGGTCCTGGGGGCGCTGCCTCTGTTCCCCATCACCCACCGTCATCATTACTGCTCCTGTCCCACCATTCAGGCCTCGGCTATACTGTAACTACTGGGGTACAGGGGGGTTACATCCATAGTGGGGGCACACGGCCGGGGGTCCTGGGGGCGCTGCCTCTGTTCCCCATCACCCACCGTCATCATTACTGCTCCTGTCCCACCATTCAGGCCTCGGCTATACTGTAACTACTGGGGTACAGGGGGGCTACATCCATAGTGGGGGACACACGGCCGGGGGTCCTGGGGGCGCTGCCTCTGTTCCCCATCACCCACCGTCATCATTACTGCTCCTGTCCCACCATTCAGGCCTCGGCTATACTGTAACTACTGGGGTACATGGGGGTTACATCCATAGTGGGGGCACACGGCCGGGGGTCCTGGGGGCGCTGCCTCTGTTCCCCATCACCCACCGTCATCATTACTGCTCCTGTTCCACCATTCAGGCCTCAGCTATACTGTAACTACTGGGGTGCAGGGGGGCTACATCCATAGTGGGGGGCACACGGCCGGGGGTCCTGGGAGCGCTGCCCCTGTTCCCCATCACCCACCGTCATCATTACTGCTCCTGTCCCACCATTCAGGCCTCGGCTATACTGTAACTACTGGGGTACAGGGGGTTACATCCATAGTGGGGGGCACACGGCCGGGGGTCCTGGGGGCGCTGCCTCTGCTCCCCATCACCCACCGTCATCATTACTGCCCCTGTCCCACCATTCAGGCCTCGGCTATACTGTAACTACTGGGGTACAGGGGGGTTACATCCATAGTGGTGGGCACACGGCCGGGGGTCCTGGGAGCGCTGCCTCTGCTCCCCATCACCCACCGTCATCATTACTGCCCCTGTCCCACCATTCAGGCCTCGGCTATACTGTAACTACTGGGGTACAGGGGGGTTACATCCATAGTGGGGGGCACACGGCCGGGGGTCCTGGGGGCGCTGCCTCTGTTCCCCATCACCCACCGTCATCATTACTGCTCCTGTCCCACCATTCAGGCCTCGGCTATACTGTAACTACTGGGGTGCAGGGGGTTACATCCATAGTGGGGGGCACACGGCCGGGGGTCCTGGGGGCGCTGCCTCTGTTCCCCATCACCCACCGTCATCATTACTGCTCCTGTCCCACCATTCAGGCCTCGGCTATACTGTAACTACTGGAGTACAGGGGGGCTACATCCATAGTGGGGGGCACACGGCCGGGGGTCCTGGGAGCGCTGCCTCTGTTCCCCATCACCCACCGTCATCATTACTGCTCCTGTCCCACCATTCAGGCCTCGGCTATACTGTAACTACTGGGGTGCAGGGGGTTACATCGATAGTGGGGGGCACACGGCCGGGGGTCCTGGGAGCGCTGCCTCTGTTCCCCATCACCCACCGTCATCATTACTGCTCCTGTCCCACCATTCAGGCCTCGGCTATACTGTAACTACTGGGGTACAGGGGGTTACATCCATAGTGGGGGACACACGGCCGGGGGTCCTGGGGGCGCTGCCTCTGTTCTCCATCACCCACCGTCATCATTACTGCTCCTGTCCCACCATTCAGGCCTCGGCTATACTGTAACTACTGGGGTGCAGGGGGGTTACATCCATAGTGGGGGACACACGGCCGGGGGTCCTGGGGGCGCTGCCTCTGTTCTCCATCACCCACCGTCATCATTACTGCTCCTGTCCCACCATTCAGGCCTCGGCTATACTGTAACTACTGGGGTACAGGGGGTTACATCCATAGTGGGGGGCACACGGCCGGGGGTCCTGGGGGCGCTGCCTCTGTTCCCCATCACCCACCGTCATCATTACTGCCCCTGTCCCACCATTCAGGCCTCGGCTATACTGTAACTACTGGGGTACAGGGGGGTTACATCCATAGTGGGGGACACACGGCCGGGGGTCCTGGGGGCGCTGCCTCTGTTCCCCATCACCCACCGTCATCATTACTGCCCCTGTCCCACCATTCAGGCCTCGGCTATACTGTAACTACTGGGGTACAGGGGGGTTACATCCATAGTGGGGACACACGGCCGGGGGTCCTGGGGGCGCTGCCTCTGTTCCCCATCACCCACCGTCATCATTACTGCCCCTGTCCCACCATTCAGGCCTCGGCTATACTGTAACTACTGGGGTACAGGGGGGTTACATCCATAGTGGGGGGCACACGGCCGGGGGTCCTGGGGGCGCTGCCTCTGTTCCCCATCACCCACCGTCATCATTACTGCCCCTGTCCCACCATTCAGGCCTCGGCTATACTGTAACTACTGGGGTACAGGGGGGTTACATCCATAGTGGGGGCACACGGCCGGGGGTCCTGGGAGCGCTGCCTCTGTTCCCCATCACCCACCGTCATCATTACTGCTCCTGTCCCACCATTCAGGCCTCGGCTATACTGTAACTACTGGGGTACAGGGGGGTTACATCCATAGTGGGGGACACACGGCCGGGGGTCCTGGGGGCGCTGCCTCTGTTCCCCATCACCCACCGTCATCATTACTGCTCCTGTCCCACCATTCAGGCCTCGGCTATACTGTAACTACTGGGGTGCAGGGGGTTACATCCATAGTGGGGGCACACGGCCGGGGGTCCTGGGAGCGCTGCCTCTGTTCCCCATCACCCACCGTCATCATTACTGCTCCTGTCCCACCATTCAGGCCTCGGCTATACTGTAACTACTGGGGTGCAGGGGGGTTACATCCATAGTGGGGGCACACGGCCGGGGGTCCTGGGAGCGCTGCCTCTGTTCTCCATCACCCACCGTCATCATTACTGCTCCTGTCCCACCATTCAGGCCTCGGCTATACTGTAACTACTGGGGTGCAGGGGGTTATATCCATAGTGGGGGACACACGGCCGGGGGTCCTGGGAGCGCTGCCTCTGTTCCCCATCACCCACCGTCATCATTACTGCTCCTGTTCCACCATTCAGGCCTCGGCTATACTGTAACTACTGGGGTACAGGGGGGTTACATCCATAGTGGGGGCACACGGCCGGGGGTCCTGGGGGCGCTGCCTCTGTTCCCCATCACCCACCGTCATCATTACTGCTCCTGTTCCACCATTCAGGCCTCGGCTATACTGTAACTACTGGGGTACAGGGGGGTTACATCCATAGTGGGGGGCACACGGCCGGGGGTCCTGGGGGCGCTGCCTCTGCTCCCCATCACCCACCGTCATCATTACTGCTCCTGTCCCACCATTCAGGCCTCGGCTATACTGTAACTACTGGGGTGCAGGGGGGTTACATCCATAGTGGGGGCACACGGCCGGGGGTCCTGGGAGCGCTGCCTCTGCTCCCCATCACCCACCGTCATCATTACTGCTCCTGTCCCACCATTCAGGCCTCGGCTATACTGTAACTACTGGGGTGCAGGGGGGTTACATCCATAGTGGGGGGCACACGGCCGGGGGTCCTGGGAGCGCTGCCTCTGTTCCCCATCACCCACCGTCATCATTACTGCCCCTGTCCCACCATTCAGGCCTCGGCTATACTGTAACTACTGGGGTACAGGGGGGTTACATCCACAGTGGGGGCACACGGCCGGGGGTCCTGGGAGCGCTGCCTCTGCTCCCCATCACCCACCGTCATCATTACTGCTCCTGTCCCACCATTCAGGCCTCGGCTATACTGTAACTACTGGGGTACAGGGGGTTACATCCATAGTGGGGGCACACGGCCGGGGGTCCTGGGGGCGCTGCCTCTGTTCCCCATCACCCACCGTCATCATTACTGCTCCTGTCCCACCATTCAGGCCTCGGCTATACTGTAACTACTGGGGTGCAGGGGGTTACATCCATAGTGGGGGACACACGGCCGGGGGTCCTGGGAGCGCTGCCTCTGTTCCCCATCACCCACCGTCATCATTACTGCTCCTGTCCCACCATTCAGGCCTCGGCTATACTGTAACTACTGGGGTACAGGGGGGTTATATCCATAGTGGGGGGCACACGGCCGGGGGTCCTGGGAGCGCTGCCTCTGTTCCCCATCACCCACCGTCATCATTACTGCTCCTGTCCCACCATTCAGGCCTCGGCTATACTGTAACTACTGGGGTACAGGGGGTTACATCCATAGTGGGGGACACACAGCCGGGGGTCCTGGGGGCGCTGCCTCTGTTCCCCATCACCCACCGTCATCATTACTGCTCCTGTCCCACCATTCAGGCCTCGGCTATACTGTAACTACTGGGGTGCAGGGGGGTTACATCCATAGTGGGGGACACACGGCCGGGGGTCCTGGGAGCGCTGCCTCTGTTCTCCATCACCCACCGTCATCATTACTGCTCCTGTCCCACCATTCAGGCCTCGGCTATACTGTAACTACTGGGGTGCAGGGGGTTACATCCATAGTGGGGGCACACGGCCGGGGGTCCTGGGAGCGCTGCCTCTGTTCCCCATCACCCACCGTCATCATTACTGCTCCTGTCCCACCATTCAGGTCTCGGCTATACTGTAACTACTGGGGTACAGGGGGTTACATCCATAGTGGGGGGCACACGGCCGGGGGTCCTGGGGGCGCTGCCTCTGTTCCCCATCACCCACCGTCATCATTACTGCCCCTGTCCCACCATTCAGGCCTCGGCTATACTGTAACTACTGGGGTACAGGGGGCTACATCCATAGTGGGGGGCACACGGCCGGGGGTCCTGGGAGCGCTGCCTCTGTTCTCCATCACCCACCGTCATCATTACTGCTCCTGTCCCACCATTCAGGCCTCGGCTATACTGTAACTACTGGGGTGCAGGGGGGTTACATCCATAGTGGGGACACACGGCCGGGGGTCCTGGGAGCGCTGCCTCTGTTCCCCATCACCCACCGTCATCATTACTGCCCCTGTCCCACCATTCAGGCCTCGGCTATACTGTAACTACTGGGGTACAGGGGGGTTACATCCATAGTGGGGGACACACGGCCGGGGGTCCTGGGGGCGCTGCCTCTGCTCCCCATCACCCACCGTCATCATTACTGCTCCTGTCCCACCATTCAGGCCTCGGCTATACTGTAACTACTGGGGTACAGGGGGTTATATCCATAGTGGGGGGCACACGGCCGGGGGTCCTGGGAGCGCTGCCTCTGCTCCCCATCACACACCGTCATCATTACTGCTCCTGTCCCACCATTCAGGCCTCGGCTATACTGTAACTACTGGAGTACAGGGGGGTTACATCCATAGTGGGGGCACACGGCCGGGGGTCCTGGGAGCGCTGCCTCTGTTCCCCATCACCCACCGTCATCATTACTGCTCCTGTCCCACCATTCAGGCCTCGGCTATACTGTAACTACTGGGGTGCAGGGGGGTTACATCCATAGTGGGGGCACATGGCCGGGGGTCCTGGGGGCGCTGCCTCTGTTCCCCATCACCCACCGTCATCATTACTGCTCCTGTCCCACCATTCAGGCCTCGGCTATACTGTAACTACTGGGGTACAGGGGGTTACATCCATAGTGGGGGGCACACGGCCGGGGGTCCTGGGGGCGCTGCCTCTGTTCCCCATCACCCACCGTCATCATTACTGCCCCTGTCCCACCATTCAGGCCTCGGCTATACTGTAACTACTGGGGTGCAGGGGGGTTACATCCATAGTGGGGGGACACACGGCCGGGGGTCCTGGGAGCGCTGCCTCTGTTCCCCATCACCCACCGTCATCATTACTGCTCCTGTCCCACCATTCAGGCCTCGGCTATACTGTAACTACTGGGGTACAGGGGGTTACATCCATAGTGGGGGGCACATGGCCGGGGGTCCTGGGAGCGCTGCCTCTGTTCCCCATCACCCACCGTCATCATTACTGCTCCTGTCCCACCATTCAGGCCTCGGCTATACTGTAACTACTGGGGTACAGGGGGTTACATCCATAGTGGGGGGCACACGGCCGGGGGTCCTGGGAGCGCTGCCTCTGTTCCCCATCACCCACCGTCATCATTACTGCTCCTGTCCCACCATTCAGGCCTCGGCTATACTGTAACTACTGGGGTGCAGGGGGGTTACATCCATAGTGGGGGCACATGGCCGGGGGTCCTGGGGGCGCTGCCTCTGTTCCCCATCACCCACCGTCATCATTACTGCTCCTGTCCCACCATTCAGGCCTCGGCTATACTGTAACTACTGGGGTACAGGGGGTTACATCCATAGTGGGGGGCACACGGCCGGGGGTCCTGGGGGCGCTGCCTCTGTTCCCCATCACCCACCGTCATCATTACTGCTCTTGTTCCACCATTCAGGCCTCAGCTATACTGTAACTACTGGGGTGCAGGGGGGCTACATCCATAGTGGGGGGCACACGGCCGGGGGTCCTGGGAGCGCTGCCCCTGTTCCCCATCACCCACCGTCATCATTACTGCTCCTGTCCCACCATTCAGGCCTCGGCTATACTGTAACTACTGGGGTGCAGGGGGGTTACATCCATAGTGGGGGGCACACGGCCGGGGGTCCTGGGAGCGCTGCCTCTGTTCCCCATCACCCACCGTCATCATTACTGCTCCTGTCCCACCATTCAGGCCTCGGCTATACTGTAACTACTGGGGTACAGGGGGTTACATCCATAGTGGGGGACACACGGCCGGGGGTCCTGGGAGCGCTGCCTCTGTTCCCCATCACCCACCGTCATCATTACTGCTCCTGTCCCACCATTCAGGCCTCGGCTATACTGTAACTACTGGGGTACAGGGGGGTTACATCCATAGTGGGGGCACACGGCCGGGGGTCCTGGGGGCGCTGCCTCTGTTCCCCATCACCCACCGTCATCATTACTGCTCCTGTCCCACCATTCAGGCCTCGGCTATACTGTAACTACTGGGGTACAGGGGGGTTACATCCATAGTGGGGGCACACGGCCGGGGGTCCTGGGAGCGCTGCCTCTGTTCCCCATCACCCACCGTCATCATTACTGCTCCTGTCCCACCATTCAGGCCTCAGCTATACTGTAACTACTGGGGTGCAGGGGGGCTACATCCATAGTGGGGGGCACACGGCCGGGGGTCCTGGGAGCGCTGCCCCTGTTCCCCATCACCCACCGTCATCATTACTGCTCCTGTCCCACCATTCAGGCCTCGGCTATACTGTAACTACTGGGGTGCAGGGGGGTTACATCCATAGTGGGGGCACACGGCCGGGGGTCCTGGGAGCGCTGCCCCTGCTCCCCATCACCCACCGTCATCATTACTGCTCCTGTCCCACCATTCAGTCCTCGGCTATACTGTAACTACTGGGGTACAGGGGGTTACATCCATAGTGGGGGGACACACGGCCGGGGGTCCTGGGGGCGCTGCCTCTGTTCCCCATCACCCACCGTCATCATTACTGCTCCTGTCCCACCATTCAGGCCTCGGCTATACTGTAACTACTGGGGTACAGGGGGGTTACATCCATAGTGGGGGGCACACGGCCGGGGGTCCTGGGAGCGCTGCCTCTGTTCCCCATCACCCACCGTCATCATTACTGCTCCTGTCCCACCATTCAGGCCTCGGCTATACTGTAACTACTGGGGTACAGGGGGGTTACATCCATAGTGGGGGGCACACGGCCGGGGGTCCTGGGGGCGCTGCCTCTGTTCCCCATCACCCACCGTCATCATTACTGCTCCTGTCCCACCATTCAGGCCTCGGCTATACTGTAACTACTGGGGTACAGGGGGGTTACATCCATAGTGGGGGGCACACGGCCGGGGGTCCTGGGAGCGCTGCCTCTGTTCCCCATCACCCACCGTCATCATTACTGCTCCTGTCCCACCATTCAGGCCTCGGCTATACTGTAACTACAGGGGTACAGGGGGTTACATCCATAGTGGGGGCACACGGCCGGGGGTCCTGGGAGCGCTGCCTCTGTTCCCCATCACCCACCGTCATCATTACTGCCCCTGTCCCACCATTCAGGCCTCGGCTATACTGTAACTACTGGGGTGCAGGGGGGCTACATCCATAGTGGGGGGCACACGGCCGGGGGTCCTGGGAGCGCTGCCTCTGTTCCCCATCACCCACCGTCATCATTACTGCCCCTGTCCCACCATTCAGGCCTCGGCTATACTGTAACTACTGGGGTGCAGGGGGTTACATCCATAGTGGGGGGCACACGGCCGGGGGTCCTGGGGGCGCTGCCTCTGTTCTCCATCACCCACCGTCATCATTACTGCTCCTGTCCCACCATTCAGGCCTCGGCTATACTGTAACTACTGGGGTGCAGGGGGGTTACATCCATAGTGGGGGACACACGGCCGGGGGTCCTGGGAGCGCTGCCTCTGTTCTCCATCACCCACCGTCATCATTACTGCTCCTGTCCCACCATTCAGGCCTCGGCTATACTGTAACTACTGGGGTACAGGGGGGTAACATCCATAGTGGGGACACACGGCCGGGGGTCCTGGGAGCGCTGCCTCTGTTCCCCATCACCCACCGTCATCATTACTGCTCCTGTCCCACCATTCAGGCCTCGGCTATACTGTAACTACTGGGGTACAGGGGGTTACATCCATAGTGGGGGCACACGGCCGGGGGTCCTGGGAGCGCTGCCTCTGTTCCCCATCACCCACCGTCATCATTACTGCTCCTGTCCCACCATTCAGGCCTCGGCTATACTGTAACTACTGGGGTGCAGGGGGGTTACATCCATAGTGGGGGGCACACGGCCGGGGGTCCTGGGAGCGCTGCCTCTGTTCCCCATCACCCACCGTCATCATTACTGCCCCTGTCCCACCATTCAGGTCTCGGCTATACTGTAACTACTGGGGTACAGGGGGGTTACATCCATAGTGGAGGACACACGGCCGGGGGTCCTGGGGGCGCTGTCTCTGTTCCCCATCACCCACCGTCATCATTACTGCTCCTGTCCCACCATTCAGGCCTCGGCTATACTGTAACTACTGGGGTGCAGGGGGGTTACATCCATAGTGGGGGGCACACGGCCGGGGGTCCTGGGAGCGCTGCCTCTGTTCCCCATCACCCACCGTCATCATTACTGCTCCTGTCCCACCATTCAGGCCTCGGCTATACTGTAACTACTGGGGTACAGGGGGTTACATCCATAGTGGGGGGCACACGGCCGGGGGTCCTGGGAGCGCTGCCTCTGTTCCCCATCACCCACCGTCATCATTACTGCTCCTGTCCCACCATTCAGGCCTCGGCTATACTGTAACTACTGGGGTGCAGGGGGTTACATCCATAGTGGGGGGCACACGGCCGGGGGTCCTGGGGGCGCTGCCTCTGTTCTCCATCACCCACCGTCATCATTACTGCTCCTGTCCCACCATTCAGGCCTCGGCTATACTGTAACTACTGGGGTGCAGGGGGGTTACATCCATAGTGGGGGCACACGACCGGGGGTCCTGGAGGCGCTGCCTCTGTTCCCCATCACCCACCGTCATCATTACTGCTCCTGTCCCACCATTCAGGCCTCGGCTATACTGTAACTACTGGGGTACAGGGGGTTACATCCATAGTGGGGACACACGGCCGGGGGTCCTGGGAGCGCTGCCTCTGTTCCCCATCACCCACCGTCATCATTACTGCTCCTGTCCCACCATTCAGGCCTCGGCTATACTGTAACTACTGGGGTACAGGGGGTTACATCCATAGTGGGGGGCACACGGCCGGGGGTCCTGGGAGCGCTGCCTCTGTTCCCCATCACCCACCGTCATCATTACTGCTCCTGTCCCACCATTCAGGCCTCGGCTATACTGTAACTACTGGGGTACAGGGGGTTACATCCATAGTGGGGGGCACACGGCCGGGGGTCCTGGGAGCGCTGCCTCTGTTCCCCATCACCCACCGTCATCATTACTGCTCCTGTCCCACCATTCAGGCCTCGGCTATACTGTAACTACTGGGGTACAGGGGGTTACATCCATAGTGGGGGGCACACGGCCGGGGGTCCTGGGGGCGCTGCCTCTGTTCTCCATCACCCACCGTCATCATTACTGCTCCTGTCCCACCATTCAGGCCTCGGCTATACTGTAACTACTGGGGTGCAGGGGGGTTACATCCATAGTGGGGGGCACACGGCCGGGGGTCCTGGGAGCGCTGCCTCTGTTCCCCATCACCCACCGTCATCATTACTGCTCCTGTCCCACCATTCAGGCCTCGGCTATACTGTAACTACTGGGGTACAGGGGGCTACATCCATAGTGGGGGGCACACGGCCGGGGGTCCTGGGGGCGCTGCCTCTGTTCCCCATCACCCACCGTCATCATTACTGCTCCTGTCCCACCATTCAGGCCTCGGCTATACTGTAACTACTGGGGTACAGGGGGTTACATCCATAGTGGGGGCACACGGCCGGGGGTCCTGGGAGCGCTGCCTCTGTTCCCCATCACCCACCGTCATCATTACTGCTCCTGTCCCACCATTCAGGCCTCGGCTATACTGTAACTACTGGGGTGCAGGGGGTTACATCCATAGTGGGGGCACACGGCCGGGGGTCCTGGGAGCGCTCCCTCTGTTCCCCATCACCCACCGTCATCATTACTGCTCCTGTCCCACCATTCAGGTCTCGGCTATACTGTAACTACTGGGGTACAGGGGGGTTACATCCATAGTGGGGGGCACACGGCCGGGGGTCCTGGGAGCGCTCCCTCTGTTCCCCATCACCCACCGTCATCATTACTGCTCCTGTCCCACCATTCAGGCCTCGGCTATACTGTAACTACTGGGGTACAGGGGGTTACATCCATAGTGGGGGCACACGGCCGGGGGTCCTGGGAGCGCTGCCTCTGCTCCCCATCACCCACCGTCATCATTACTGCTCCTGTCCCACCATTCAGGCCTCGGCTATACTGTAACTACTGGGGTGCAGGGGGTTACATCCATAGTGGGGGGCACACGGCCGGGGGTCCTGGGAGCGCTGCCTCTGTTCCCCATCACCCACCGTCATCATTACTGCTCCTGTCCCACCATTCAGGCCTCGGCTATACTGTAACTACTGGGGTACAGGGGGTTACATCCATAGTGGGGGGCACACGGCCGGGGGTCCTGGGAGCGCTGCCTCTGTTCTCCATCACCCACCGTCATCATTACTGCTCCTGTCCCACCATTCAGGCCTCGGCTATACTGTAACTACTGGGGTGCAGGGGGTTACATCCATAGTGGGGGGCACACGGCCGGGGGTCCTGGGGGCGCTGCCTCTGTTCCCCATCACCCACCGTCATCATTACTGCTCCTGTCCCACCATTCAGGCCTCGGCTATACTGTAACTACTGGAGTACAGGGGGGCTACATCCATAGTGGGGGGCACACGGCCGGGGGTCCTGGGGGCGCTGCCTCTGTTCCCCATCACCCACCGTCATCATTACTGCTCCTGTCCCACCATTCAGGCCTCGGCTATACTGTAACTACTGGGGTGCAGGGGGTTACATCCATAGTGGGGGGCACACGGCCGGGGGTCCTGGGGGCGCTGCCTCTGTTCCCCATCACCCACCGTCATCATTACTGCTCCTGTCCCACCATTCAGGCCTCGGCTATACTGTAACTACTGGGGTACAGGGGGGTTACATCCATAGTGGGGGCACACGGCCGGGGGTCCTGGGGGCGCTGCCTCTGTTCCCCATCACCCACCGTCATCATTACTGCTCCTGTCCCACCATTCAGGCCTCGGCTATACTGTAACTACTGGAGTACAGGGGGGCTACATCCATAGTGGGGGGCACACGGCCGGGGGTCCTGGGAGCGCTGCCTCTGTTCCCCATCACCCACCGTCATCATTACTGCTCCTGTCCCACCATTCAGGCCTCGGCTATACTGTAACTACTGGGGTACAGGGGGGCTACATCCATAGTGGGGGGCACACGGCCGGGGGTCCTGGGGGCGCTGCCTCTGTTCCCCATCACCCACCGTCATCATTACTGCTCCTGTCCCACCATTCAGGCCTCGGCTATACTGTAACTACTGGAGTACAGGGGGGTTACATCCATAGTGGGGGGCACACGGCCGGGGGTCCTGGGAGCGCTGCCTCTGTTCCCCATCACCCACCGTCATCATTACTGCTCCTGTCCCACCATTCAGGCCTCGGCTATACTGTAACTACTGGGGTGCAGGGGGTTACATCCATAGTGGGGGGCACACGGCCGGGGGTCCTGGGAGCGCTCCCTCTGTTCCCCATCACCCACCGTCATCATTACTGCTCCTGTCCCACCATTCAGGCCTCGGCTATACTGTAACTACTGGGGTACAGGGGGGTTACATCCATAGTGGGGGGCACACGGCCGGGGGTCCTGGGAGCGCTGCCTCTGTTCCCCATCACCCACCGTCATCATTACTGCTCCTGTCCCACCATTCAGGCCTCGGCTATACTGTAACTACTGGGGTACAGGGGGGCTACATCCATAGTGGGGGGCACACGGCCGGGGGTCCTGGGGGCGCTGCCTCTGTTCCCCATCACCCACCGTCATCATTACTGCTCCTGTCCCACCATTCAGGCCTCGGCTATACTGTAACTACTGGGGTGCAGGGGGGTTACATCCATAGTGGGGGCACACGGCCGGGGGTCCTGGGGGCGCTGCCTCTGTTCCCCATCACCCACCGTCATCATTACTGCTCCTGTCCCACCATTCAGGCCTCGGCTATACTGTAACTACTGGGGTGCAGGGGGGTTACATCCATAGTGGGGGGCACACGGCCGTGGGTCCTGGGAGCGCTGCCTCTGTTCCCCATCACCCACCGTCATCATTACTGCTCCTGTCCCACCATTCAGGCCTCGGCTATACTGTAACTACTGGGGTACAGGGGGTTACATCCATAGTGGGGGGCACACGGTCGGGGGTCCTGGGAGCGCTGCCTCTGTTCCCCATCACCCACCGTCATCATTACTGCTCCTGTCCCACCATTCAGGACTCGGCTATACTGTAACTACTGGGGTGCAGGGGGGCTACATCCATAGTGGGGGGCACACGGCCGGGGGTCCTGGGAGCGCTGCCTCTGTTCTCCATCACCCACCGTCATCATTACTGCTCCTGTCCCACCATTCAGGCCTCAGCTATACTGTAACTACTGGGGTACAGGGGGGTAACATCCATAGTGGGGGGCACACGGCCGGGGGTCCTGGGGGCGCTGCCTCTGTTCCCCATCACCCACCGTCATCATTACTGCTCCTGTCCCACCATTCAGGCCTCGGCTATACTGTAACTACTGGGGTGCAGGGGGTTACATCCATAGTGGGGGGCACACGGCCGGGGGTCCTGGGAGCGCTGCCTCTGTTCTCCATCACCCACCGTCATCATTACTGCTCCTGTCCCACCATTCAGGCCTCGGCTATACTGTAACTACTGGGGTGCAGGGGGGTTACATCCATAGTGGGGGACACACGGCCGGGGGTCCTGGGAGCGCTGCCTCTGTTCTCCATCACCCACCGTCATCATTACTGCTCCTGTCCCACCATTCAGGCCTCGGCTATACTGTAACTACTGGGGTGCAGGGGGGTTACATCCATAGTGGGGGGCACACGGCCGGGGGTCCTGGGGGCGCTGCCTCTGTTCCCCATCACCCACCGTCATCATTACTGCCCCTGTCCCACCATTCAGGCCTCGGCTATACTGTAACTACTGGGGTACAGGGGGTTACATCCATAGTGGGGGGCACACGGCCGGGGGTCCTGGGGGCGCTGCCTCTGTTCCCCATCACCCACCGTCATCATTACTGCTCCTGTCCCACCATTCAGGCCTCGGCTATACTGTAACTACTGGGGTACAGGGGGTTACATCCATAGTGGGGGGCACACGGCCGGGGGTCCTGGGGGCGCTGCCTCTGTTCTCCATCACCCACCGTCATCATTACTGCTCCTGTCCCACCATTCAGGCCTCGGCTATACTGTAACTACTGGGGTACAGGGGGTTACATCCATAGTGGGGGGCACACGGCCGGGGGTCCTGGGGGCGCTGCCTCTGTTCCCCATCACCCACCGTCATCATTACTGCTCCTGTCCCACCATTCAGTCCTCGGCTATACTGTAACTACTGGGGTACAGGGGGGTTACATCCATAGTGGTGGGCACACGGCCGGGGGTCCTGGGAGCGCTGCCTCTGTTCCCCATCACCCACCGTCATCATTACTGCTCCTGTCCCACCATTCAGGCCTCGGCTATACTGTAACTACTGGGGTGCAGGGGGTTACATCCATAGTGGGGGACACACGGCCGGGGGTCCTGGGAGCGCTGCCTCTGTTCCCCATCACCCACCGTCATCATTACTGCTCCTGTCCCACCATTCAGGCCTCGGCTATACTGTAACTACTGGGGTACAGGGGGGTAACATCCATAGTGGGGGGCACACGGCCGGGGGTCCTGGGAGCGCTGCCTCTGCTCCCCATCACCCACCGTCATCATTACTGCTCCTGTCCCACCATTCAGGCCTCGGCTATACTGTAACTACTGGGGTACAGGGGGTTACATCCATAGTGGGGGCACACGGCCGGGGGTCCTGGGGGCGCTGCCTCTGTTCCCCATCACCCACCGTCATCATTACTGCTCCTGTCCCACCATTCAGGCCTCGGCTATACTGTAACTACTGGGGTACAGGGGGTTACATCCATAGTGGGGGACACACGGCCGGGGGTCCTGGGAGCGCTGCCTCTGCTCCCCATCACCCACCGTCATCATTACTGCTCCTGTCCCACCATTCAGGCCTCGGCTATACTGTAACTACTGGGGTGCAGGGGGGTTACATCCATAGTGGGGGACACACGGCCGGGGGTCCTGGGAGCGCTGCCTCTGTTCCCCATCAACCACCGTCATCATTACTGCTCCTGTCCCACCATTCAGGCCTCGGCTATACTGTAACTACTGGGGTACAGGGGGGTTACATCCATAGTGGGGGGCACACGGCCGGGGGTCCTGGGGGCGCTGCCTCTGTTCCCCATCACCCACCGTCATCATTACTGCCCCTGTCCCACCATTCAGGCCTCGGCTATACTGTAACTACTGGGGTACAGGGGGGTTACATCCATAGTGGGGGGCACACGGCCGGGGGTCCTGGGGGCGCTGCCTCTGTTCCCCATCACCCACCGTCATCATTACTGCCCCTGTCCCACCATTCAGGCCTCGGCTATACTGTAACTACTGGGGTACAGGGGGGTTACATCCATAGTGGGGGGCACACAGCCGGGGGTCCTGGGAGCGCTGCCTCTGTTCCCCATCACCCACCGTCATCATTACTGCTCCTGTCCCACCATTCAGGCCTCGGCTATACTGTAACTACTGGGGTACAGGGGGGCTACATCCATAGTGGGGGGCACACGGCCGGGGGTCCTGGGGGCGCTGCCTCTGTTCCCCATCACCCACCGTCATCATTACTGCTCCTGTCCCACCATTCAGGCCTCGGCTATACTGTAACTACTGGGGTACAGGGGGGTTACATCCATAGTGGGGGGCACACAGCCGGGGGTCCTGGGAGCGCTGCCTCTGTTCCCCATCACCCACCGTCATCATTACTGCTCCTGTCCCACCATTCAGGCCTCGGCTATACTGTAACTACTGGGGTACAGGGGGGCTACATCCATAGTGGGGGGCACACGGCCGGGGGTCCTGGGGGCGCTGCCTCTGTTCCCCATCACCCACCGTCATCATTACTGCTCCTGTCCCACCATTCAGGCCTCGGCTATACTGTAACTACTGGGGTACAGGGGGTTACATCCATAGTGGGGGACACACGGCCGGGGGTCCTGGGAGCGCTGCCTCTGTTCTCCATCACCCACCGTCATCATTACTGCTCCTGTCCCACCATTCAGGCCTCGGCTATACTGTAACTACTGGGGTACAGGGGGTTACATCCATAGTGGGGGCACACGGCCGTGGGTCCTGGGGGCGCTGCCTCTGTTCCCCATCACCCACCGTCATCATTACTGCTCCTGTCCCACCATTCAGGCCTCGGCTATACTGTAACTACTGGGGTGCAGGGGGGGCTACATCCATAGTGGGGACACACGGCCGGGGGTCCTGGGAGCGCTGCCTCTGTTCCCCATCACCCACCGTCATCATTACTGCCCCTGTCCCACCATTCAGGCCTCGGCTATACTGTAACTACTGGGGTACAGGGGGTTACATCCATAGTGGGGGGCACACTGCCGGGGGTCCTGGGGGCGCTGCCTCTGTTCTCCATCACCCACCGTCATCATTACTGCTCCTGTCCCACCATTCAGGCCTCGGCTATACTGTAACTACTGGGGTGCAGGGGGTTACATCCATAGTGGGGGGCACACGGCCGGGGGTCCTGGGGGCGCTGCCTCTGTTCCCCATCACCCACCGTCATCATTACTGCTCCTGTCCCACCATTCAGGCCTCGGCTATACTGTAACTACTGGGGTGCAGGGGGGCTACATCCATAGTGGGGGGCACACGGCCGGGGGTCCTGGGGGCGCTGCCTCTGTTCCCCATCACCCACCGTCATCATTACTGCTCCTGTCCCACCATTCAGGCCTCGGCTATACTGTAACTACTGGGGTACAGGGGGGTTACATCCATAGTGGGGGGCACACGGCCAGGGGTCCTGGGGGCGCTGCCTCTGTTCCCCATCACCCACCGTCATCATTACTGCTCCTGTCCCACCATTCAGGCCTCGGCTATACTGTAACTACTGGGGTACAGGGGGGTTACATCCATAGTGGGGGGCACACGGCCGGGGGTCCTGGGAGCGCTGCCTCTGTTCCCCATCACCCACCGTCATCATTACTGCTCCTGTCCCACCATTCAGGCCTCGGCTATACTGTAACTACTGGGGTACAGGGGGGTTACATCCATAGTGGGGGCACACGGCCGGGGGTCCTGGGAGCGCTGCCTCTGTTCTCCATCACCCACCGTCATCATTACTGCTCCTGTCCCACCATTCAGGCCTCGGCTATACTGTAACTACTGGGGTACAGGGGGGTTACATCCATAGTGGGGGGCACACGGCCGGGGGTCCTGGGGGCGCTGCCTCTGCTCCCCATCACCCACCGTCATCATTACTGCTCCTGTCCCACCATTCAGGCCTCGGCTATACTGTAACTACTGGGGTACAGGGGGCCTACATCCATAGTGGGGGGCACACGGCCGGGGGTCCTGGGAGCGCTGCCTCTGTTCCCCATCACCCACCGTCATCATTACTGCCCCTGTCCCACCATTCAGGCCTCGGCTATACTGTAACTACTGGGGTACAGGGGGGTTACATCCATAGTGGGGGGCACACGGCCGGGGGTCCTGGGGGCGCTGCCTCTGTTCCCCATCACCCACCGTCATCATTACTGCTCCTGTCCCACCATTCAGGCCTCGGCTATAATGTAACTACTGGGGTGCAGGGGGGGCTACATCCATAGTGGGGGGCACACGGCCGGGGGTCCTGGGAGCGCTGCCTCTGTTCCCCATCACCCACCGTCATCATTACTGCTCCTGTCCCACCATTCAGGCCTCGGCTATACTGTAACTACTGGAGTACAGGGGGGTTACATCCATAGTGGGGGCACACGGCCGGGGGTCCTGGGAGCGCTGCCTCTGTTCCCCATCACCCACCGTCATCATTACTGCTCCTGTCCCACCATTCAGGCCTCGGCTATACTGTAACTACTGGAGTACAGGGGGGTTACATCCATAGTGGGGGGCACACGGCCGGGGGTCCTGGGGGCGCTGCCTCTGTTCTCCATCACCCACCGTCATCATTACTGCTCCTGTCCCACCATTCAGGCCTCGGCTATACTGTAACTACTGGGGTACAGGGGGGCTACATCCATAGTGGGGGGCACACGGCCGGGGGTCCTGGGAGCGCTGCCTCTGTTCCCCATCACCCACCGTCATCATTACTGCTCCTGTCCCACCATTCAGGCCTCGGCTATACTGTAACTACTGGGGTACAGGGGGGTTACATCCATAGTGGGGGGCACACGGCCGGGGGTCCTGGGAGCGCTGCCTCTGCTCCCCATCACCCACCGTCATCATTACTGCTCCTGTCCCACCATTCAGGCCTCGGCTATAATGTAACTACTGGGGTGCAGGGGGGGCTACATCCATAGTGGGGGGCACACGGCCGGGGGTCCTGGGAGCGCTGCCTCTGTTCCCCATCACCCACCGTCATCATTACTGCTCCTGTCCCACCATTCAGGCCTCGGCTATACTGTAACTACTGGGGTACAGGGGGGTTACATCCATAGTGGGGGCACACGGCCGGGGGTCCTGGGAGCGCTGCCTCTGTTCCCCATCCCCCACCGTCATCATTACTGCTCCTGTCCCACCATTCAGGCCTCGGCTATACTGTAACTACTGGGGTGCAGGGGGGTTACATCCATAGTGGGGGACACACGGCCGGGGGTCCTGGGAGCGCTGCCTCTGTTCCCCATCCCCCACCGTCATCATTACTGCTCCTGTCCCACCATTCAGGCCTCGGCTATACTGTAACTACTGGGGTGCAGGGGGGTTACATCCATAGTGGGGGACACACGGCCGGGGGTCCTGGGAGCGCTGCCTCTGTTCCCCATCACCCACCGTCATCATTACTGCTCCTGTCCCACCATTCAGGCCTCGGCTATACTGTAACTACTGGGGTGCAGGGGGTTACATCCATAGTGGGGGGCACACGGCCGAGGGTCCTGGGGGCGCTGCCTCTGTTCCCCATCACCCACTGTCATCATTACTGCTCCTGTCCCACCATTCAGGCCTCGGCTATACTGTAACTACTGGGGTACAGGGGGGTTACATCCATAGTGGGGGGCACACGGCCGGGGGTCCTGGGAGCGCTGCCTCTGTTCCCCATCACCCACTGTCATCATTACTGCTCCTGTCCCACCATTCAGGCCTCGGCTATACTGTAACTACTGGGGTGCAGGGGGTTACATCCATAGTGGGGGGCACACGGCCGGGGGTCCTGGGAGCGCTGCCTCTGTTCCCCATCACCCACCGTCATCATTACTGCTCCTGTCCCACCATTCAGGCCTCGGCTATACTGTAACTACTGGGGTACAGGGGGGTTACATCCATAGTGGGGGGCACACGGCCGGGGGTCCTGGGAGCGCTGCCTCTGTTCCCCATCACCCACTGTCATCATTACTGCTCCTGTCCCACCATTCAGGCCTCGGCTATACTGTAACTACTGGGGTGCAGGGGGTTACATCCATAGTGGGGGGCACACGGCCGGGGGTCCTGGGAGCGCTGCCTCTGTTCCCCATCACCCACCGTCATCATTACTGCCCCTGTCCCACCATTCAGTCCTCGGCTATACTGTAACTACTGGGGTACAGGGGGGTTACATCCATAGTGGGGGGCACACGGCCGGGGGTCCTGGGGGCGCTGCCTCTGTTCCCCATCACCCACCGTCATCATTACTGCTCCTGTCCCACCATTCAGGCCTCGGCTATACTGTAACTACTGGGGTACAGGGGGGTTACATCCATAGTGGGGGGCACACGGCCGGGGGTCCTGGGGGCGCTGCCTCTGTTCCCCATCACCCACCGTCATCATTACTGCTCCTGTCCCACCATTCAGGCCTCGGCTATACTGTAACTACTGGGGTGCAGGGGGTTACATCCATAGTGGGGGGCACACGGCCGGGGGTCCTGGGAGCGCTGCCTCTGTTCCCCATCACCCACCGTCATCATTACTGCCCCTGTCCCACCATTCAGTCCTCGGCTATACTGTAACTACTGGGGTACAGGGGGGTTACATCCATAGTGGGGGGCACACGGCCGGGGGTCCTGGGAGCGCTGCCTCTGTTCCCCATCACCCACCGTCATCATTACTGCTCCTGTCCCACCATTCAGTCCTCGGCTATACTGTAACTACTGGGGTACAGGGGGGTTACATCCATAGTGGGGGGCACACGGCCGGGGGTCCTGGGAGCGCTGCCTCTGTTCCCCATCACCCACCGTCATCATTACTGCCCCTGTCCCACCATTCAGGCCTCGGCTATACTGTAACTACTGGGGTACAGGGGGGTTACATCCATAGTGGGGGGCATACGGCCGGGGGTCCTGGGGGCGCTGCCTCTGTTCCCCATCACCCACCGTCATCATTACTGCTCCTGTCCCACCATTCAGTCCTCGGCTATACTGTAACTACTGGGGTACAGGGGGGTTACATCCATAGTGGGGGGCACATGGCCGGGGGTCCTGGGAGCGCTGCCTCTGTTCCCCATCACCCACCGTCATCATTACTGCTCCTGTCCCACCATTCAGGCCTCGGCTATACTGTAACTACTGGGGTACAGGGGGTTACATCCATAGTGGGGGGCACACGGCCGGGGGTCCTGGGGGCGCTGCCTCTGTTCCCCATCACCCACCGTCATCATTACTGCTCCTGTCCCACCATTCAGGCCTCGGCTATACTGTAACTACTGGGGTACAGGGGGGTTACATCCATAGTGGGGGGCACATGGCCGGGGGTCCTGGGAGCGCTGCCTCTGTTCCCCATCACCCACCGTCATCATTACTGCTCCTGTCCCACCATTCAGGCCTCGGCTATACTGTAACTACTGGGGTACAGGGGGGTTACATCCATAGTGGGGGGCACACGGCCGGGGGTCCTGGGAGCGCTGCCTCTGTTCCCCATCACCCACCGTCATCATTACTGCTCCTGTCCCACCATTCAGGCCTCGGCTATACTGTAACTACTGGGGTACAGGGGGGTTACATCCATAGTGGGGGCACACGGCCGGGGGTCCTGGGGGCGCTGCCTCTGTTCCCCATCACCCACCGTCATCATTACTGCTCCTGTCCCACCATTCAGGCCTCGGCTATACTGTAACTACTGGGGTACAGGGGGGTTACATCCATAGTGGGGGGCACACGGCCGGGGGTCCTGGGGGCGCTGCCTCTGTTCCCCATCACCCACCGTCATCATTACTGCTCCTGTCCCACCATTCAGGCCTCGGCTATACTGTAACTACTGGGGTACAGGGGGGTTACATCCATAGTGGGGGGCACACGGCCGGGGGTCCTGGGAGCGCTGCCTCTGTTCCCCATCACCCACCGTCATCATTACTGCTCCTGTCCCACCATTAAGGCCTCGGCTATACTGTAACTACTGGGGTACAGGGGGGTTACATCCATAGTGGGGGGCACACGGCCGGGGGTCCTGGGAGCGCTGCCTCTGTTCCCCATCACCCACCGTCATCATTACTGCTCCTGTCCCACCATTCAGGCCTCGGCTATACTGTAACTACTGGGGTGCAGGGGGTTATATCCATAGTGGGGGCACACGGCCGGGGGTCCTGGGAGCGCTGCCTCTGTTCCCCATCAACCACCGTCATCATTACTGCTCCTGTCCCACCATTCAGGCCTCGGCTATACTGTAACTACTGGGGTACAGGGGGTTACATCCATAGTGGGGGCACACGGCCGGGGGTCCTGGGGGCGCTGCCTCTGTTCCCCATCACCCACCGTCATCATTACTGCTCCTGTCCCACCATTCAGGCCTCGGCTATACTGTAACTACTGGGGTGCAGGGGGGTTACATCCATAGTGGGGGGCACACGGCCGGGGGTCCTGGGGGCGCTGCCTCTGTTCCCCATCACCCACCGTCATCATTACTGCTCCTGTCCCACCATTCAGGCCTCGGCTATACTGTAACTACTGGGGTGCAGGGGGGTTACATCCATAGTGGGGGGCACACGGCCGGGGGTCCTGGGAGCGCTGCCTCTGTTCCCCATCACCCACCGTCATCATTACTGCTCCTGTCCCACCATTCAGGCCTCGGCTATACTGTAACTACTGGGGTGCAGGGGGGTTACATCCATAGTGGGGGGCACACGGCCGGGGGTCCTGGGGGCGCTGCCTCTGTTCCCCATCACCCACCGTCATCATTACTGCTCCTGTCCCACCATTCAGGCCTCGGCTATACTGTAACTACTGGGGTGCAGGGGGGCTACATCCATAGTGGGGGCACACGGCCGGGGGTCCTGGGAGCGCTGCCTCTGTTCCCCATCACCCACGGTCATCATTACTGCTCCTGTCCCACCATTCAGGCCTCGGCTATACTGTAACTACTGGGGTGCAGGGGGGCTACATCCATAGTGGGGGGCATACGGCCGGGGGTCCTGGGAGCGCTGCCTCTGTTCCCCATCACCCACCGTCATCATTACTGCTCCTGTCCCACCATTCAGCCGGTGCGTCTGAGGCTCCGCTCCGCTCCGCAGGCGCCATTACATCAATAGACCGCGCCTGCACTGCACAGAGCGGAGCCGGGCGCTGGGAGGAGACGGCGAGGTAGAAATGCTGGAATTGTCACTTCTGAGAATGTCAATACTTACATGTCATGGTGGAAATTGTCATCTGTAATTGTAGAAAGAGAAATGTATAAAGGCCCTGAAATATTTCCGCCATTGTCCGTCACACACTCATAGGCTTCTATTACACGGGATAATCAATGGGGTTTCCGATAATCGCAGCAGATAGATGGATTAATAGTGAGGCAATGTCTGAGCGCCGCTCCGTGCCCGTGCAGCATTCACACCGTCCATACACCGCAGCCTGGTCAGTGACCCCGGCGTCTGCCGCCAACTCAGCCACATCGCACTTTATGCTCCATTTATTCCGGGATAAAATATGTGGAATAGATCTATAAATGAACTGCATCTAATCCATCTCTGAAGCTGCGGCCATTGTTTCCATGTCTGCTTATGCTAAAAAATGGGGGCAAACTATCGTCATCATGAAGTGTCAGGGCCCTCGGAGGGTCTCAGATATACATATTATATAGACGTCATCCCCCTCTATCGGAGCAGCTGGCGTGCCCACTGATTGCCGCTAATAACCTGTGTAATGCCACTGTCAGCAGAGCTGAGGAAGCTGCCCACCCCGGGCTCTGTATGTGCCACGTCCATAGACAGTGAGCTGCCGGTCACAGGAGGGGCGTGTGGGACCAGGGCTTAGGAGCAGCTAGTCCAGCAATGATAAACTACTGGTAATAATACAATCATTGTAAGCAAACAGCAGCATGGAGCGTGATAAGAGGCAGCGCTGACATCCGGGCATTAACCCCTGCAGCACGCCGCCTTCAGTTTACGGAGCACAAACCTGCTGACAGGTTTCCTTTAAATATAAAAAATGGCGGTTTCCTATGGTGATAATGGTGCTGAGCTGATCAGCCAGGCAGTTGGCCGTGCGGAAACAACGGACATCAGACAACAGAAATTCATTCTCCTGTATGTACAGAGACATCGTTACAATCACTGTTCTGAATTACAGGACTTTTATTATTTCACACTTACACGACTTGTTTCCCAAATTGGGCTCGTTAGTCTCCTGCAATAATTAATAGCGTAAACCTGAATTAGATAAAAAGAGAAAGGTTTCCTTATCAATGGCCTAATGCTCAATACCGATTGTATCAATAGTGCATATTGCCATAACGAGCTCATTAACAATTAGGTGTTATAATTACTAATGTCTGGGATATGAGCAGTGGGAAGTAGAGGAAGCTCGTCATAAGAAATCAGGAGCTTCGACAGCGAGGAAACGGGGGACGACAAGGGGCGGACGGGGGGTAACACGCACATACTCACTATTACACTCCTACTGTAACCCTCAGCGGAATCCTGGCCGAGCGGCTGCTTCTATAGTCCTCATGATGTCACAATACCCAGTGACCATGGCGACGGGCCTGTGATGTCACAACACTGCAGCCAATGAGATCAATGGGAATATGTGGAGTAAAGTCTATGGAGGGTTTATAATTGTATGTAAATAATCTGATACAGTAAATTGTTACAAATAATAGGAAACACCCCCCCCCCTGAACACATCCGGAGAAGCGTCTTATAACCCAATTATTTCTTCTATTGTTCCTATACACCCTATGGACAGAAGTATCGGGAGACAGAGGTTTATCACGTCCCATTCTACATCCATTGGCATTAATTTGAATTTTCTCCTTCCTACAAGATTTTGGAAGTTCCTGTGGGAATTTTTGCCCTTTCATTCAGAAGAGCATTTGTGAGGTCAGACACTGACGCTGGATGGGTGGTCCGGGCTAGCAGTCTCCATTCTAGTAGATCCTGATGGGGTGAAGTCTGGGTCCTGTGCGGCCGGTCAGAGTCTTCCACACCAAACTCCCCCAACCTTCCCTTTATGGACTTTGTGCACTGGAGCGCAGTCATGCTGGGCAGAAAAGGGCCTTCTCCAACCTGTTCCCACAATACTGGAAGCCTAGATTTCTCCATAATGTCTTCTATGCTGAAGAATGAAACCTTCCCTTCACTAAAACTAATGTCCCAAAGCCGAACCCTGAAAACCAACTCCCCAGCATCGTCCTCTTCCTCCACCAAACTCTCCAGCTGGCACAATGCAGTCAGGCAGGTAACGTTCTCCCGGCAATCACCAAACCTGGCGTCGTCCTTCAGATGAAGCACAGGACACGTGTCCACTGCTCTGCAGGACGGCAGCTTTACAAGTGAGAAGACTGAAAACACATTGTAAGATGGAGAAAAATCTGGATATTCAAGCTGATACGGAACCATGGCACCCGGCCACCGGACTGACTCCAGACCACTGCACTCCTAAGCCATCGCTCCATCACCTGTCACAGAAACCTCCAGCTTAGAACCTTGGCTTATCTGGAGAAGACATCGCTCCATCACCTGTCACAGAAACCTCCAGCTTACAACCTTGGCTTATCTAGAGAAGACATCGCTCCATCACCTGTCACAAAAACCTCCAGCTTAGAACCTTGGCTTATCTAGAGAAGACATCGCTCCATCACCTGTCACAGAACCCTCCAGCTTATAACCTTGGCTTATCTAGAGAAGACATCGCTCCATCATCTGTCACAGAAACCTCCAGCTTAGAACCTTGGCTTATCTAGAGAAAACATCGCTCCATCACCTGTCACAGAAACCTCCAGCTTAGAACCTTGGCTTATCTAGAGAAGACATCGCTCCATTACCTGTCACAGAAACCTCCAGCTTAGAACCTTGGCTTATCTGGAGAAGACATCGCTCCATCACCTGTCACAGAAACCTCCAGCTTAGAACCTTGGCTTATCTAGAGAAGACATCGCTGCATCACCTGTCACAGAAACCTCCAGCTTAGAACCTTGGCTTATCTAGAGAAGACATCGCTCCATCACCTGTCACCGAAACCTCCAGCTTAGAACCTTGGCTTATGCAGAGAAGACATCGCTCCATCACCTGTCACAGAAACCTCCAGCTTAGAACCTTGGCTTATCTAGAGAAGACATCGCTCCATCACCTGTCACAGAAACCTCCAGCTTAGAACCTTGGCTTATCTGGAGAAGACATCGCTCCATCACCTGTCACAGAAACCTCCAGCTTAGAACCTTGGCTTATCTAGAGAAGACATCGCTCCATCACCTGTCACAGAAACCTCCAGCTTAGAACCTTGGCTTATCTAGAGAAGACATCGCTCCATCACCTGTCACCGAAACCTCCAGCTTAGAACCTTGGCTTATGCAGAGAAGACATCGCTCCATCACCTGTCACAAAAACCTCCAGCTTAGAACCTTGGCTTATCTAGAGAAAACATCGCTCCATCACCTGTCACAGAAACCTCCAGCTTAGAACCTTGGCTTATCTAGAGAAAACATCGCTCCATCACCTGTCACAGAAACCTCCAGCTTAGAACCTTGGCTTATGTAGAGAAGACATCGCTCCATCACCTGTCAGAAACCTCCAGCTTAGAACCTTGGCTTATGTAGAGAAGACATCGCTCCATCACCTGTCACAAAAACCTCCAGCTTAGAACCTTGGCTTATCTAGAGAAAACATCGCTCCATCACCTGTCACAGAAACCTCCAGCTTAGAACCTTGGCTTATCTAGAGAAGACATCGCTCCATCACCTGTCACAGAAACCTCCAGCTTAGAACCTTGGCTTATCTAGAGAAGACATCGCTCCCATCACCTGTCACAGAAACCTCCAGCTTAGAACCTTGGCTTATCTGGAGAAGACATCGCTCCATCACCTGTCACAGAAACCTCCAGCTTAGAACCTTGGCTTATCTAGAGAAGACATCGCTCCATCACCTGTCACAGAAACCTCCAGCTTAGAACCTTGGCTTATCTAGAGAAGACATCGCTCCATCCACCCCAGGCACAAATATGCTGCTGGGACATCTCTTAAATGTTTGGCTCTTTACTCTTTCATTTGTAAACCTGCCTGATGAAGGGGCCTCTGTGCTCTCAACCCTTGGAAATATTTTTTTTTTCTTGCTGACCAGTATAGGTATCACTCCTAGAATACTTTTGTCTGTTGTTGGCATAAAAGAATTTACATTTGCAGAGGCGGGCTGGGCCAGGGGCAGAGAGGCAAATGCTCCCCAGGCCGCTCCACCAGCAGCTGTGCAGGGCCGGCCACTGCTGTACTCTACTATGATGCGGCCGGCAGCAGACATGGCCGCACGCATCAGTCTGTTCATAAGCCGTAGAGTCCCCCTATATATATATGAGGGAACAGGGGCCATCCTACTATATATGGGGAGAACTGGGGCCATCCTACTATATATATGAGGGAACAGGGGCCATCCTACTATATATGGGGAGAACTGGGGCCATCCTACTATATATGGGGAGAACTGGGGCCATCATACTATATATATGGGGAGAACTGGGGCCATCATACTATATATATGGGGGAACTGGCGTCATCATACTATATATATATGGGGAGAACTGGGGCCATCCTACTATATATATATGGGGAGAACTGGGGCCATCATACTATATATATGGGGAGAAATGGGGCCATCCTACTATATATATATGGGGAGAACTGGGGCCATCCTACTATATATGGGGAGAACTGGGGCCATCATACTATATATATGGGGAGAACTGGGGCCATCCTACTATATATATATGGGGAGAACTGGGGCCATCCTACTATATATGGGGAGAACTGGGGCCATCATACTATATATGGGGAGAACTGGGGCCATCATACTATATATATATGGGGAGAACTGGGACCATCCTACTATATATATATGGGGAGAACTGGGGCCATCCTACTATATATGGGGAGAACTGGGGCCATCCTACTATATATGGGGAGAACTGGGGCCATCATACTATATATATGGGGAGAACTGGGGCCATCCTACTATATATATATGGGGAGAACTGGGGCCATCCTACTATATATGGGGAGAACTGGGGCCATCCTACTATATATGGGGAGAACTGGGGCCATCATACTATATATATGGGGAGAACTGGGGCCATCATACTATATATGGGGAGAACTAGGGCCATCCTACTATATATATGGGGGAACTGGCGTCATCATACTATATATATATGGGGAGAACTGGGGCCATCCTACTATATATATGGGGAGAAATGGGGCCATCCTACTATATATATGGGGAGAAATGGGGCCATCATACTATATATATATGGGGAGAACTGGGGCCATCATACTATATATATATATGGGGAGAACTGGGGCCATCCTACTATATATCGGGAGAAATGGGGCCATCATACTATATATATGGGGAGAACTGGGGCCATCCTACTATATATGGGGAGAAATGGGGCCATCATACTATATATATATGGGGAGAACTGGGGCCATCATACTATATATATGGGGAGAACTGGGACCATCCTACTATATATGGGGAGAAATGGGGCCATCATACTATATATAAGGGGAGAACTGGGGCCATCCTACTATATATATGGGGAGAAATGGGGCCATCATACTATATATGGGGAGAACTGGGGCCATCCTACTATATATATGGGGAGAAATGGGGCCATCATACTATATATATATGGGGAGAACTGGGGCCATCATACTATATATATGGGGAGAACTGGGACCATCCTACTATATATGGGGAGAAATGGGGCCATCATACTATATATAAGGGGAGAACTGGGGCCATCCTACTATATATATGGGGAGAACTGGGGCCATCATACTATATATGGGGAGAACTGGGGCCATCCTACTATATATATGGGGAGAACTGGGGCCATCCTACTATATATATGGGGGGAACTGGGACCATCCTACTATATATATGGGGAGAAATGGGGCCATCATACTATATATGGGGAGAACTGGGGCCATCCTACTATATATGGGGAGAACTGGGGCCATCATACTATATATATGGGGGAACTGGAGCCATCATACTATATATATATATATGGGGAGAACTGGGGCCATCCTACTATATATATGGGGAGAACTGGGGCCATCCTACTATATATATGGGGAGAACTGGGGCCATCATACTATATATATGGGGAGAACTGGGGCCATCGTACTATATATATGGGGAGAACTGGGGCCATCATACTATATATATGGGGAGAAATGGGGCCATCATACTATATATATGGGGAGAACTGGGGCCATCCTACTATATATATGGGGAGAACTGGGGCCATCATACTATATATATGGGGAGAACTGGGGCCATCCTACTATATATATGGGGGGAACTGGGACCATCCTACTATATATATGGGGAGAACTGGGGCCATCCTACTATATATATGGGGAGAACTGGGGCCATCCTACTATATATGGGGAGAACTGGGGCCATCCTACTATATATGGGGAGAACTGGGGCCATCATACTATATATATGGGGAGAACTGGGGCCATCCTACTATATATATGGGGAGAACTGGGGCCATCCTACTATATATATGGGGAGAACTGGGGCCATCATACTATATATATGGGGAGAACTGGGGCCATCCTACTATATATATGGGGAGAACTGGGGCCATCCTACTATATATATGGGGAGAACTGGGGCCATCCTACTATATATATGGGGGGAACTGGGACCATCCTACTATATATATGGGGAGAAATGGGGCCATCATACTATATATGGGGAGAACTGGGGCCATCCTACTATATATGGGGAGAAATGGGGCCATCATACTATATATATGGGGAGAACTGGGGCCATCCTACTATATATATGGGGAGAAATGGGGCCATCATACTATATATATGGGGGGAACTGGGACCATCCTACTATATATATGGGGAGAACTGGGGCCATCCTACTATATTTATGGGGAGAACTGGGGCCATCATACTATATACAGTGGGGCAAAAAAGTATTTAGTCAGTCAGCAATAGTGCAAGTTCCACCACTTAAAAAGATGAGAGGCGTCTGTAATTTACATCATAGGTAGACCTCAACTATGGGAGACAAACTGAGAAAAAAAATCCAGAAAATCACATTGTCTGTTTTTTTAACAATTTATTTGCATATTATGGTGGAAAATAAGTATTTGGTCAGAAACAAACAATCAAGATTTCTGGCTCTCACAGACCTGTAACTTCTTCTTTAAGAGTCTCCTCTTTCCTCCACTCATTACCTGTAGTAATGGCGCCTGTTTAAACTTGTTATCAGTATAAAAAGACACCTGTGCACACCCTCAAACAGTCTGACTCCAAACTCCACTATGGTGAAGACCAAAGAGCTGTCAAAGGACACCAGAAACAAAATTGTAGCCCTGCACCAGGCTGGGAAGACTGAATCTGCAATAGCCAACCAGCTTGGAGTGAAGAAATCAACAGTGGGAGCAATAATTAGAAAATGGAAGACATACAAGACCACTGATAATCTCCCTCGATCTGGGGCTCCACGCAAAATCCCACCCCGTGGGGTCAGAATGATCACAAGAACGGTGAGCAAAAATCCCAGAACCACGCGGGGGGACCTAGTGAATGAACTGCAGAGAGCTGGGACCAATGTAACAAGGCCTACCATAAGTAACACACTACGCCACGATGGACTCAGATCCTGCAGTGCCAGACGTGTCCCACTGCTTAAGCCAGTACATGTCCGGGCCCGTCTGAAGTTTGCTAGAGAGCATTTGGATGATCCAGAGGAGTTTTGGGAGAATGTCCTATGGTCTGATGAAACCAAACTGGAACTGTTTGGTAGAAACATAACTTGTCGTGTTTGGAGGAAAAAGAATACTGAGTTGCATCCATCAAACACCATACTTACTGTAAAGCATGGTGGTGGAAACATCATGCTTTGGGGCTGTTTCTCTGCAAAGGGGCCAGGACGACTGATCCGGGTACATGAAAGAATGAATGGGGCCATGTATCGTGAGATTTTGAGTGCAAACCTCCTTCCATCAGCAAGGGCATTGAAGATGAAACGTGGCTGGGTCTTTCAACATGACAATGATCCAAAGCACACCGCCAGGGCAACGAAGGAGTGGCTTCGTAAGAAGCATTTCAAGGTCCTGGAGTGGCCTAGCCAGTCTCCAGATCTCAACCCTATAGAAAACCTTTGGAGGGAGTTGAAAGTCCGTGTTGCCAAGCGAAAAGCCAAAAACATCACTGCTCTAGAGGAGATCTGCATGGAGGAATGGGCCAACATACCAACAACAGTGTGTGGCAACCTTGTGAAGACTTACAGAAAATGTTTGACCTCTGTCATTGCCAACAAAGGATATATTACAAAGTATTGAGATGAAATTTTGTTTCTGACCAAATACTTATTTTCCACCATAATATGCAAATAAAATGTTAAAAAAACAGACTGTGATTTTCTGGATTTTTTTTTCTCAGTTTGTCTCCCATAGTTGAGGTCTACCTATGATGTAAATTACAGACGCCTCTCATCTTTTTAAGTGGTGGAACTTGCACTATTGCTGACTGACTAAATACTTTTTTTGCCCCACTGTATATATGGGGAGAACTTGGGCCATCATACTATATATGGGGAGAACTGGGGCCATCATACTATATATATGGGGAGAACTGGGGCCATCATACTATATATATGGGGAGAACTGGGGCCATCCTACTATATATATGGGGAGAAATGGGGCCATCATACTATATATATGAGGGGAACTGGGGCCATCCTACTATATATGGGGAGAACTGAGGCCATCCTACTATATATGGGGATAACTGGGGCCATCATACTATATATATGGGGGAACTGGAGCCATCATACTATATATATGGGGAGAACTGGGTCCATCCTACTATATATATGGGGAGAAATGGGGCCATCATACTATATATGGGGAGAACTGGGGCCATCCTACTATATATATGGGGAGAAATGGGGCCATCATACTATATATGGGGAGAACTGGGGCCATCCTACTATATATATGGGGAGAACTGGGTCCATCCTACTATATATATGGGGAGAAATGGGGCCATCATACTATATATGGGGAGAACTGGGGCCATCATACTATATATATGGGGAGAACTGGGTCCATCCTACTATATATATGGGGAGAAATGGGGCCACATACTATATATGGGGAGAACTGGGGCCATCCTACTATATATATGGGGAGAACTGGGGCCATCCTACTATATATATGGGGAGAACTGGGGCCATCATACTATATATATGGGGAGAAATGGGGCCATCATACTACATATATGGGGACAACTGGGGCCATCCTACTATATATATGGGGAGAAATGGGGCCATCATACTATATATGGGGAGAACTGGGGCCATCCTACTATATATATGGGGAGAACTGGGGCCATCATACTATATATGGGGAGAACTGGGGCCATCCTACTATATATATGAGGAGAACTGGGGCCATCCTACTATATATATGAGGAGAACTGGGGCCATCATACTATATATGGGGAGAACTGGGGTCATCATACTATATATGAGGAGAACTGGGGCCATCCTACTATATATATGAGGAGAACTGGGGCCATCCTACTATATATATGAGGAGAACTGGGGCCATCATACTATATATATGAGGAGAACTGGGGCCATCCTACTATATATATGAGGAGAACTGGGGCCATCCTACTATATATATGGGGAGAACTGGGGCCATCATACTATATATATGGGGAGAACTGGGGCCATCATACTATATATATGGGGAGAAATGGGGCCATCATACTATATATATGGGGAGAACTGGAGCCATCCTACTATATATATGGGGAGAACTGGGGCCATCATACTATATATATGGGGGAACTGGCGTCATCATACTATATATATGGGGAGAACTGGGGCCATCCTACTATATATATATGGGGAGAACTGGGGCCATCATACTATATATATGGGGGAACTGGAGCCATCATACTATATATATGGGGAGAACTGGGGCCATCCTACTATTTATATGGGGAGAAATGGGGCCATCATACTATATATATGGGGAGAACTGGGGCCATCCTACTATATATATGGGGAGAAATGGGGCCATCATACTATATATGGGGAGAACTGGGGCCATCCTACTATATATGGGGATAACTGGGGCCATCATACTATATATATGGGGGAACTGGAGTCATCATACTATATATATGGGGAGAACTGGGGCCATCCTACTATATATATGGGGAGAACTGGGGCCATCATACTATATATATGGGGGAACTGGCGTCATCATACTATATATATGGGGAGAACTGGGGCCATCCTACTATATATATATGGGGAGAACTGGGGCCATCATACTATATATATGGGGGAACTGGAGCCATCATACTATATATATGGGGAGAACTGGGGCCATCCTACTATTTATATGGGGAGAAATGGGGCCATCATACTATATATATGGGGAGAACTGGGGCCATCCTACTATATATATGGGGAGAAATGGGGCCATCATACTATATATGGGGAGAACTGGGGCCATCCTACTATATATGGGGATAACTGGGGCCATCATACTATATATATGGGGGAACTGGAGTCATCATACTATATATATGGGGAGAACTGGGGCCATCCTACTATATATATGGGGAGAAATGGGGCCATCATACTATATATGGGGAGAACTGGGGCCATCCTACTATATATGGGGAGAACTGGGGCCATCCTACTATATATATGGGGAGAACTGGGGCCATCCTACTATATATGGGGAGAACTGGGGCCATCCTACTATATATGGGGAGAACTGGGGCCATCCTACTATATATATGGGGAGAACTGGGGCCATCATACTATATATGGGGAGAACTGGGGCCATCCTACTATATATGGGGAGAACTGGGGCCATCCTACTATATATATGGGGAGAACTGGGGCCATCATACTATATATATGGGGAGAAATGGGGCCATCATACTATATATATGGGGAGAACTGGGGCCATCCTACTATATATATGAGGAGAACTGGGGCCATCATACTATATATGGGGAGAACTGGGGTCATCATACTATATATATGAGGAGAACTGGGGCCATCCTACTTTATATATGAGGAGAACTGGGGCCATCCTACTATATATATGAGAAGAACTGGGGCCATCATACTATATATATGGGGAGAACTGGGGCCATCATACTATTTATATGAGGAGAACAGGGGCCATCATACTATATATGGGGAGAAATGGGGCCATCATACTATATATATGGGGAGAACTGGGGCCATCATACTATATATATGGGGAGAACTGGGGCCATCATACTATATATGGGGAGAACTGGGGTCATCATACTATATATATGAGGAGAACTGGGGCCATCCTACTATATATATGAGGAGAACTGGGGCCATCATACTATATATGGGGAGAACTGGGGTCATCATACTATATATATGAGGAGAACTGGGGCCATCCTACTATATATATGAGGAGAACTGGGGCCATCATACTATATATGGGGAGAAATGGGGCCATCATACTATATATATGGGGAGAACTGGGGCCATCATACTATATATGGGGAGAACTGGGGTCATCATACTATATATATGAGGAGAACTGGGGCCATCCTACTATATATATGTGGGGAACTGGGGCCATCCTACTATATATATGGGGAGAACTGGGGCCATCATACTATATATGGGGAGAACTGGGGTCATCATACTATATATATGAGGAGAACTGGGGCCATCCTACTATATATATGAGGAGAACTGGGGCCTGTGATGAGGGAACAGCCGCCATCTTGGAACAGGCATGCTATCAGATTGGCGTGACTCCATTTTGTCTCCTGGACACAGGAGTGCTCCTGGCCCCCACCTTTGCTAATGAATAGAGTTCCTATTAGTATGCTAACGGGCTGAGCTCAGTGTAAACTGTAGACGGTAGTTCAAAGCCCCATGAGGAAACCACGCCACCAGGGGGCTTGGAAATGCTTGGGGGCTTAATTAAAACACGCATGCCAAGTGGCCACTGGATACACATCTATTATGGCAGCCCAGCCAAACCGTCTCCAACATGGAATTGTGAATTATGGACGCATCATCCGAGGTACAAGCTCATAAAAAATATTCTCATTACCCTAAAGAAATTGTACATCCAACAGTGTGACTCCCGTGACGGTGGAAGGTCTGAAACCCGAGATATAGGGATCAGCCTCCCACAGGGACCGAATGGGTCCAGGTTTGATCCCAGTACGACCGGCAGAACAAACCACAGGCGCTGGTACTGCCCGTGTGCTGATCCGATCATCCTGAGAGAAGTTATCCCATTTATTAGATATTGGAATAAATCTTGCAGGGAGACAGAGGGGGTGGAGATTGCTAAGCCCCCCAGCTGCAGGCAGGGGGGCTCAGCCAGGTATAAGAAGAAGCTGAGGTCACTGGGAGGGACTCACTCCACAGAAGAAGATGATGATGATGACATCTTAAGGAACAGGGTATGCCAGCCAGAGGGGAGCAAGCACATGCTTTCTGGGGGCTGCCCGGCAACTAAGTTTTTGGACCTGCGGAATGCTATGCCCCCCGGCTTCCACAAGCGACCTTCGACCTGGTAAATTGACCTCCAGCTTTATACCTTTAAGCCTTGTATTATTGTTGTTATATTGTACTCTGACTGTAACTCTTGATATATTGTGATTGTATATTTCTTGTAATTATCTAGTGCGCCCTTAAGGCAATTAAATCATAAATTAATTTTGGGCTGATCCTTTTACTCTGATTGCGAATCTTAGAATACCCAGGGTGGGTAACAGGGCAGTCTCCCCGGCGGCCATTTGCTCTAGGTGCAGTCCCTTTACTGACCTGAGAGACAAAGGGGGCGCCGGAGAGCTGGGCCTGTGTAGTGACGTCACGGATTGGTGACGTGGGAGGAAGGGGTAATCCTTCACAGTGGTGGCAGCGTACGTGGGATCAGAGTAATAGTGTGCGTGGGACCCCTACTCCCAGACACTAAAGACTACCAGTGGTAACTTTCACTGCTGGGGTCTTAAGGTCAGCCCAGCACTAGACGGTCAGAGTGTAGATATAATAAGTTGTGTGCAAGGTCAGGGGTACAGCTGTGTCAGTAACCAGAGGTTCCAAAGATGGCGGAGGGCACCAGGAGTGCAGTGAGGGCGCAGGCCAGTGCTATGGCTTATGAGGAGGTGGTGGTGGACGGTACTGTTCCAGGCGAGGGGGAGCTCAGCCCAGACTCCCCAAGGAGCCAGCCACCCGTGCTTAGTCCGGCAAGGGACTACCCACCACCTACCCGCCCCAGCCTGTCCACATCAGCGGCCCTTGTTGCAGCGGCAGTGGCACGTCTCGAGGCGGGTAATGAAGACGCCTATGTGAGACTCATGGCAGCTGCAGAGAAAGCAGCGGAGGCCGAGCGTGCAGAACGCCGTGAAGCAGAGGAGCGGGAGAGGGCAGAACGCCGTGAGGCGGCAGAGCGAGCAGAGAGAGCGGCAGAGCGAGAGCGTGCAGAACGCCGAGAGGCGGCAGAGCGGGCAGCGGAGCAAGCAGCGGCAGAGAGAGCAGCGGAGCGCCAGCACCGTCTGGAGATGGCTCAACACGGGCTCCCGCTGGACGCCCCAGCACCACCAGAGTCCAGGGCTTCCAAAGTCCAGGCCGAGGACTTCCCTCTGCTTGAGAAGGATGGAGACCTGGATTCCTTCTTGCTGGCCTTTGAAAGGACCTGCCTTCAACACCATCTGGCCTCGGATCAGTGGGCAAGATACCTGACCCCCCGTTTGAGGGGTAAGTCCCTGGAAGTTTTGGGGGACTTACCTGCCGGGGCGGAGCAGGACTACAGCAGCATCAAGCGGGCGCTGATCCAGCACTACAACCTCACCCCAGAGTCCTACCGCAAGAAGTTCCGGAGCCTGCAGCGGGGCCCAAAGGACACCTGGACCGACCACATGCGGGCGTTGCTGAGAGCTGCAGAGCACTGGACCTCGGGTCTAGCGCTCACCACCCTCCAGGAGGTCCAGGAACTGTTCGTCCTGGAGCAGTTCTTGTGGAACTGCCCAGAGGACCTCCAGCAGTTCCTCCGTGACCGGAAACCGAAGGGGGCTTCTGCTACAGCCGCCCTGGCAGATGAGTATGCCAATAACAGGGCGCCTGAGCCGAAGAAGCCTGCCAGCAGCACCTGGAGAGGGGGTAAGCCCAATCCTGCCCCTGTTTCCCCAGCCCCCAGAGTGCAAGGGGTGTACCCCCCTGCTGCCCTCCCCAGGCCAGGCGCAGAACCCAGACGTTGTCATCACTGCAACCAGCTGGGACACCTCAAGACCGCATGTCCCCAGCGTCTTAAGGCCCCATCCCTGTCCCCGAAACCGTCCACTGTTTTATGTGTGGGAGGGGGTGGTGGGAGGTCCCTGGACAATTACCAACCCGTCACTATCGGCCGCTCCGCGGTCATGGGACTGCGGGACACAGGCGCTGAACGAACCCTGGTACGTCCTGAGGTGGTGTCCCCTCAAGACTTGGTGCCAGGGAGATCCCTGTCCGTCTCCGGAATTGGAGGCGTGGAACTGGCGCTGCCTGTCGCAAAGGTGTTTTTGGACTGGGGTGCCGGGAGGGGAATGCGGGAGGTGGGAGTAACGTCGAATATTCCTGCTAATGTATTACTTGGGACCGATTTGGGGCGGCTAGTGTCTCAGTATGTGGCCACTGAACCCCCAAGTTCGGCTCCCCAAGAATGTCATGTCTCTACTGTGAATGTTGATGTGTTGAATGTGCCTCCAACAGTGGGGGAGGGAGTGAAACCTGAGGGTACTCCATGCACTGACACCACACACACAGGGCTCACAGTGAGGACAGGTGAGGAGACTGTAGGGGAGAGCTCAGAGGTGGAGGGAGGGGCTGCTATGGGCAGTGTAGGGCCCCTAAGTGAATCCCGCCTGCTGAGTCTAGGGCCCCTGCAGGAAGAGGAACAGGCCATGGGGGGAGGAGGCGTCCCGGGAGAGGAGCCACCAGGTAAGACCCCAGGGCGGGAGTTCCCCACACCCGGGATGTCAGGAGGGCCGGGAAGTCTGCCTGACCCGGCGACTTGGTCAGGAGCCGGGGGGAAGCAGGCGCTACCCATGGACACAGTGGTCGTGGCCGCTGTCACCAGGAATGGGAGCGCCGGAGCCCAAGGAGCCTTGCAGAGGTCCGACGGCTTCCCCCTCTCTGACCAAGTGGCTGCCGAGTCAGACAGCGGCCGGGAGACAGATCCCGGGGAGCTGACGGTGGATGTGGCAGTGTCGTCCATTCTCGCCACATCGAGTCAGGGATGTCAGGAAGCGCTGGAAGCTGACGCTAGCCTGAAAGCTCTTAAGGAGCAGGCGGCACAGCCTCCCGGGGAGTCAGACCGCGAGCAGGTGGTCTGGGACCAGGGACGGCTGTACCGGGTAACGGTCCAGCAGGGTTCACCGGAGGCGTGGCCCAGGGACCGACAGTTAGAGGCAGCCTCTGAGAGAGAGGGAAAAGGAGGAGGGGGCAGAGGCAGCCTCAGAGAGAGAGGGGAGGGGGCAGAGACAGCCTCAGAGAGAGAGGGAGGAGGAGGCAGAGACAGCCTCAGAGAGAGAGAGGAGGGGGCAGAAACAGCCTCAGAGAAAGAAGGAGGAGGGGGCAGAGACAGCCTCAGAGAGAGAGAGGAGGGGGCGGAGACAGCCTCAGAGAGAGACAGAGGAGGAGGCGGAGACAGCCTCAGGAAGAGAGGGGAGGAGGCAGAGACAGCCTCAGGAAGAGGAGGAGGGGGCAGAGACAGCCTCAGAGAGAGAGAGGTGGAGGCAGAGACAGCCTCAGAGAGAGGAGGAGGGGGCAGAGACAGCCTCAGAGAGAGAAAGGATGAGGCAGAGACAGCCTCAGAGAGAGACAGGGGAGGAGACAACCTCAGAGAGAGAAAGGAGGAGGCAGGGACAGCCTCAGAGAGAGAAGGAGGAGGGGGCAGAGACAGCCTCAGAGAGAGAAAGGATGAGGCAGAGACAGCCTCAGAGAGAGACAGAGGAGGAGGCGGAGACAGCCTCAGGAAGAGAGGGGAGGAGGCAGAGCCAGCCTCAGAGAGAGACAGGGGAGGAGACAGCCTCAGAGAGAGAAAGGAGGAGGCAGGGACAGCCTCAGAGAGAGAAGGAGGAGGGGGCAGAGACAGCCTCAGAGAGAGAGAGGAGGGGGCAGAGACAGCCTCAGAGAAAGAAGGAGGAGGGGGCAGAGACAGCCTCAGAGAGAGAGAGGAGGGGGCGGAGACAGCCTCGGAGAGAGACAGAGGGGGAGGCAGGGACAGCCTCAGAGAGAGAGAGGAGGAGGCCGAGACAGCCTCAGAGAGAGACAGCGGAGGAGGCGGAGGCAGCCTCAGAGAGAGAGAGGAGGGGGCAGAGACAGCCTCAGAGAAAGAAGGAGGAGGGGGCAGAGACAGCCTCAGAGAGAGAGAGGAGGAGGCCGAGACAGCCTCAGAGAGAGACAGCGGAGGAGGCGGAGGCAGCCTCAGAGAGAGAGAGGAGGGGGCAGAGACAGCCTCAGAGAAAGACGGGGGAGGGGGCAGAGACAGCCTCAGAGAGAGAAAGGAGGAGGCAGGGACAGCCTCAGAGAGAGAAGGAGGAGGGGGCAGAGACAGCCTCAGAGAGAGAGAGGAGGGGGCAGAGACAGCCTCAGAGAAAGAAGGAGGAGGGGGCAGAGACAGCCTCAGAGAGAGAGAGGAGGGGGCGGAGACAGCCTCGGAGAGAGACAGAGGGGGAGGCAGGGACAGCCTCAGAGAGAGAGAGGAGGCCGAGACAGCCTCAGAGAGAGACAGGGGGGGAGACAGAGTCAGCCTCAGAGAGAGGAGGGGGCAGAGACAGCCTCAGAGAGAGACAGGGAAGGAGGCAGAGACAGCCTCAGAAAGAGGGGAGAGGCAGAGACAGCCTCAGAGAGAGAGAGGAGGGACAGAGTCAGCCTCAGAGAGGAGGAGGCAGGGACAGGCTCAGGGAGAAAGTGGCAGAGACCATGGTAATGCTGATGGGTTGTCCCGGCAAGGAGAAGGTGTGGAAGGGCGCATGGGGGAACACAGGAATGTGATGCCCCCTAGCGCCCTCTAAAGCAGGGAGGTGTGATGAGGGAACAGCCGCCATCTTGGAACAGGCATGCTCTCAGATTGGCGTGACTCCATTTTGTCTCCTGGACACAGGAGTGCTCCTGGCCCCCACCTTTGCTAATGAATAGAGTTCCTATTAGTATGCTAACGGGCTGAGCTCAGTGTAAACTGTAGATGGTAGTTCAAAGCCCCATGAGGAAACCACGCCACCAGGGGGCTTGGAAATGCTTGGGGGCTTAATTAAAACACGCATGCCAAGTGGCCACTGGATACACATCTATTATGGCAGCCCAGCCAAACCGTCTCCAACATGGAATTGTGAATTATGGACGCATCATCCGAGGTACAGGCTCATAAAAAATATTCTCATTACCCTAAAGAAATTGTACATCCAACAGTGTGACTCCCGTGACGGTGGAAGGTCTGAAACCCGAGATATAGGGATCAGCCTCCCACAGGGACCGAATGGGTCCAGGTTTGATCCCAGTACGACCGGCAGAACAAACCACAGGCGCTGGTACTGCCCGTGTGCTGATCCGATCATCCTGAGAGAAGTTATCCCATTTATTAGATATTGGAATAAATCTTGCAGGGAGACAGAGGGGGTGGAGATTGCTAAGCCCCCCAGCTGCAGGCAGGGGGGCTCAGCCAGGTATAAGAAGAAGCTGAGGTCACTGGGAGGGACTCACTCCACAGAAGAAGATGATGATGATGACATCTTAAGGAACAGGGTATGCCAGCCAGAGGGGAGCAAGCACATGCTTTCTGGGGGCTGCCCGGCAACTAAGTTTTTGGACCTGCGGAATGCTATGCCCCCCGGCTTCCACAAGCGACCTTCGACCTGGTAAATTGACCTCCAGCTTTATACCTTTAAGCCTTGTATTATTGTTGTTATATTGTACTCTGACTGTAACTCTTGATATATTGTGATTGTATATTTCTTGTAATTATCTAGTGCGCCCTTAAGGCAATTAAATCATAAATTAATTTTGGGCTGATCCTTTTACTCTGATTGCGAATCTTAGAATACCCAGGGTGGGTAACAGGGCAGTCTCCCCGGCGGCCATTTGCTCTAGGTGCAGTCCCTTTACTGACCTGAGAGACAAAGGGGGCGCCGGAGAGCTGGGCCTGTGTAGTGACGTCACGGATTGGTGACGTGGGAGGAAGGGGTAATCCTTCACAGGGCCATCCTACTATATATATGGGGAGAAATGGGGCCATCATACTATATATATGGGGAGAACTGGGGCCATCATACTATTTATATGAGGAGAACTGGGGCCATCCTACTATATATATGAGGAGAACTGGGGCCATCCTACTATATATATGAGGAGAACTGGGGCCATCCTACTTTATATATGAGGAGAACTGGGGCCATCCTACTATATATATGGGGAGAAATGGGGCCATCATACTATATATATGGGGAGAACTGGGGCCATCATACTATTTATATGAGGAGAACTGGGGCCATCATACTATATATGGGGAGAACTGGGGTCATCATACTATATATATGAGGAGAACTGGGGCCATCCTACTTTATATATGAGGAGAACTGGGGCCATCCTACTATATATATGAGGAGAACTGTGGCCATCATACTATATATATGAGGAGAACTGGGGCCATCCTACTATATATGAGGAGAACTGGGGCCATCCTACTATATATATGGGGAGAACTGGGGCCATCCTACTATATATATGGGGGAACTGGAGCCATCCTACTATATATATGGGGAGAAATGGGGCCATCCTACTATATATGGGGACAAATGGGACCATCATACTATATATATGGGGAGAAATGGGGCCATCATACTATATATATGAGGAGAACTGGGGCCATCCTACTATATATGGGGGCAAATGGGACCATCATACTATATATATGGGGGAACTGGCGTCATCATACTATATATATGGGGAGAACTGGGGCCATCCTACTATATATATATGGGGAGAACTGGGGCCATCATACTATATATATGGGGAGAACTGGGGCCATGCTACTATATACATGGGGAGAAATGGGGCCATCATACTATATATATATGGGGAGAACTGGGGCCATCCTACTATATATGGGGAGAAATGGGGCTATCATACTATATATATGGGGAGAACTGGGGCCATCATACTATATATATGGGGAGAACTGGAGCCATCCTACTATATATATGGGGAGAAATGGGGCCATCCTACTATATACAGTGGGGCAAAAAAGTATTTAGTCAGTCAGCAATAGTGCAAGTTCCACCACTTAAAAAGATGAGAGGCGTCTGTAATTTACATCATAGGTAGACCTCAAATATGGGAAACAAACTGAGAAAAAAAAATCCAGAAAATCACATTGTCTGTTTTTTTTTATCATTTTTTTTGCATTTTATGGTGGAAAATAAGTATTTAGTCAGAAACAAACAATCAAGATTTCTGGCTCTCACAGACCTGTAACGTCTTCTTTAAGAGTCTCCTCTTTCCTCCACTCATTACCTGTAGTAATGGCACCTGTTTAAACTTGTTATCAGTATAAAAAGACACCTGTGCACACCCTCAAACAGTCTGACTCCAAACTCCACTATGGTGAAGACCAAAGAGCTGTCAAAGGACACCAGAAACAAAATTGTAGCCCTGCACCAGGCTGGGAAGACTGAATCTGCAATAGCCAACCAGCTTGGAGTGAAGAAATCAACAGTGGGAGCAATAATTAGAAAATGGAAGACATACAAGACCACTGATAATCTCCCTCGATCTGGGGCTCCACGCAAAATCCCACCCCGTGGGGTCAGAATGATCACAAGAACGGTGAGCAAAAATCCCAGAACCACGCGGGGGGACCTAGTGAATGAACTGCAGAGAGCTGGGACCAATGTAACAAGGCCTACCATAAGTAACACACTACGCCACCATGGACTCAGATCCTGCAGTGCCAGACGTGTCCCACTGCTTAAGCCAGTACATGTCCGGGCCCGTCTGAAGTTTGCTACAGAGCATTTGGATGATCCAGAGGAGTTTTGGGAGAATGTCCTATGGTCTGATGAAACCAAACTGGAACTGTTTGGTAGAAACACAACTTGTCGTGTTTGGAGGAAAAAGAATACTGAGTTGCATCCATCAAACACCATACCTACTGTAAAGCATGGTGGTGGAAACATCATACTTTGGGGCTGTTTCTCTGCAAAGGGGCCAGGACGACTGATCTGGGTACATGAAAGAATGAATGGGGCCATGTATCGTGAGATTTTGAGTGCAAACCTCCTTCCATCAGCAAGGGCATTGAAGATGAAACGTGGCTGGGTCTTTCAACATGACAATGATCCAAAGCACACCGCCAGGGCAACGAAGGAGTGGCTTCGTAAGAAGCATTTAAAGGTCCTGGAGTGGTCTAGCCAGTCTCCAGATCTCAACCCTATAGAAAACCTTTGGAGGGAGTTGAAAGTCTGTGTTGCCAAGCGAAAAGCCAAAAACATCACTGCTCTAGAGGAGATCTGCATGGAGGAATGGGCCAACATACCAATAACAGTGTGTGGCAACCTTGTGAAGACTTACAGAAAAGGTTTGACCTCTGTCATTGCCAACAAAGGATATATTACAAAGTATTGAGATGAAATTTTGTTTCTGACCAAATACTTATTTTCCACCATAATATGCAAATAAAATGTTAAAAAAACAGACGATGTGATTTTCTGGATTTTTTTTTCTCAGTTTGTCTCCCATAGTTGAGGTCTACCTATGATGTAAATTACAGACGCCTCTCATCTTTTTAAGTGGTGGAACTTGCACTATTGCTGACTGACTAAATACTTTTTTGCCCCACTGTATATGGGGGAACTGGAGCCATCCTACTATATATATGGGGAGAAATGGGGCCATCATGCTATATATATGGGGAGAAATGGGGCCATCATCTATATATATAATTGTCTAAGGGTTTTTCCGTCTGTCTGTCTGTCTGTCCTGGAAATCCCGGCTCTCTGATTGGTCGAGGCCGCCAGCAACGGGACCAATCAGCAACGGGCACAGCGACGATGATGTCATAAAGGACGTAGAAATCCCGCTTCTATATTGATCAGTCCTCCTGACATTCTATATTGATCAGTCCTCCTGATACCTCTATATTGATCAGTCCTCCTGAAACTTCTATATTGATCAGTCCTCCTGACATTCTATATTGATCAGTCCTCCTGACATTCTATATTGATCAGTCCTCCTGACACTTCTATATTGATCAGTCCTCCTGACACTTCTATATTGATCAGTCCTCCTGACACCTCTATATTGATCAGTCCTCCTGACACTTCTATATTGATCAGTCCTCCTGACACTTCTATATTGATCAGTCCTCCTGACACTTCTATATTGATCAGTCCTCCTGATACCTCTATATTGATCAGTCCTCCTGACATTCTATATTGATCAGTCCTCCTGACACTTCTATATTGATCAGTCCTCCTGATACCTCTATATTGATCAGTCCTCCTGACACCTCTATATTGATAAATCCTCCTGACACTTCTATATTGATCAGTCCTCCTGACACCTCTATATTGATCAGTCCTCCTGACACTTCTATATTGATCAGTCCTCCTGACACCTCTATATTGATCACTCCTCCTGACACTTCTATATTGATCAGTCCTCCTGACACTTCTATATTGATCAGTCCTCCTGATACCTCTATATTGATCAGTCCTCCTGACACTTCTATATTGATCAGTCCTCCTGATACCTCTATATTGATCAGTCCTCCTGACACCTCTATATTGATAAATCCTCCTGACACTTCTATATTGATCAGTCCTCCTGACACCTCTATATTGATCAGTCCTCCTGACACCTCTATATTGATCACTCCTCCTGACACTTCTATATTGATCAGTCCTCCTGACACTTCTATATTGATCAGTCCTCCTGATACCTCTATATTGATCAGTCCTCCTGACACTTCTATATTGATCAGTCCTCCTGATACCTCTATATTGATCAGTCCTCCTGATACCTCTATATTGATCAGTCCTCCTGACACCTCTATATTGATAAATCCTCCTGACACTTCTATATTGATCAGTCCTCCTGACACTTCTATATTGATCACTCCTCCTGACACCTCTATATTGATCAGTCCTCCTGACACCTCTATATTGATCACTCCTCCTGACACTTCTATATTGATCACTCCTCCTGACACCTCTATATTGATCAGTCCTCCTGACACCTCTATATTGATCAGTCCTCCTGACATTCTATATTGATCAGTCCTCCTGATACCTCTATATTGATCAGTCCTCCTGACACTTCTATATTGATCAGTCCTCCTGACACTTCTATATTGATCAGTCCTCCTGACACTTCTATATTGATCAGTCCTCCTGATACCTCTATATTGATCAGTCCTCCTGACATTCTATATTGATCAGTCCTCCTGACACTTCTATATTGATCAGTCCTCCTGACACCTCTATATTGATCAGTCCTCCTGACACCTCTATATTGATAAATCCTCCTGACACTTCTATATTAATCAGTCCTCCTGACACCTCTATATTGATCAGTCCTCCTGACACCTCTATATTGATAAATCCTCCTGACACTTCTATATTAATCAGTCCTCCTGACATTCTATATTGATCAGTCCTCCTGATACCTCTATATTGATCAGTCCTCCTGACACTTCTATATTGATCAGTCCTCCTGACACTTCTATATTGATCAGTCCTCCTGACACTTCTATATTGATCAGTCCTCCTGATACCTCTATATTGATCAGTCCTCCTGACATTCTATATTGATCAGTCCTCCTGACACTTCTATATTGATCAGTCCTCCTGACACCTCTATATTGATCAGTCCTCCTGACACCTCTATATTGATAAATCCTCCTGACACTTCTATATTAATCAGTCCTCCTGACACCTCTATATTGATCACTCCTCCTGACACTTCTATATTGATCACTCCTCCTGACACTTCTATATTGATCAGTCCTCCTGACACTTCTATATTGATCAGTCCTCCTGACACTTCTATATTGATCAGTCCTCCTGACACCTCTATATTGATCAGTCCTCCTGACACTTCTATATTGATCAGTCCTCCTGACACTTCTATATTGATCAGTCCTCCTGACACTTCTGTATTGATCAGTCCTCCTGATACCTCTATATTGATCAGTCCTCCTGACACTTCTATATTGATCAGTCCTCCTGACACTTCTATATTGATCAGTCCTCCTGACACTTCTATATTGATCAGTCCTCCTGACACTTCTATATTGATCAGTCCTCCTGATACCTCTATATTGATCAGTCCTCCTGACACTTCTATATTGATCAGTCCTCCTGATACCTCTATATTGATCAGTCCTCCTGACACTTCTATATTGATCAGTCCTCCTGACACTTCTATATTGATCAGTCCTCCTGACACTTCTATATTGATCAGTCCTCCTGACACTTCTATATTGATCAGTCCTCCTGACACTTCTATATTGATCAGTCCTCCTGACACTTCTATATTGATCAGTCCTCCTGATACCTCTATATTGATCAGTCCTCCTGATACCTCTATATTGATCAGTCCTCCTGATACCTCTATATTGATCAGTCCTCCTGACTCTTCTATATTGATCAGTCCTCCTGACACTTCTATATTGATCAGTCCTCCTGATACCTCTATATTGATCAGTCCTCCTGATACCTCTATATTGATCAGTCCTCCTGACTCTTCTATATTGATCAGTCCTCCTGACACTTCTATATTGATCAGTCCTCCTGACACTTCTGTATTGATCAGTCCTCCTGACACTTCTATATTGATCAGTCCTCCTGACATTCTATATTTATTAGTCCTCCTGACACTTCTATATTGATCAGTCCTCCTGACACTTCTGTATTGATCAGTCCTCCTGACACTTCTATATTGATCAGTCCTCCAGTCTGCCGCAAATTCTGGAATCATCATTGTCCATATACTACGGGGACATGCATATTCTAGAATACCCGGGTATTCTAGAATATGCATGTCCCCGTAGTATATGAACAATGATGATTCCAGAATTCGCGGCAGACTGTGCCCGTCGCTGATTGGTCGAGGCAACCTTTATGACATCATCGTCGCCATGGCAACCATTATGACATCATCATCGCTGTGCCCGTCGCTGATTGGTCGAGGCCGTGTCAGGAGGACTGATCAATATAGAAGTGTCAGGAGGACTGATCAATATAGAAGTGTCAGGAGGACTGATCAATATAGAAGTGTCAGGAGGACTGATCAATATAGAAGTGTCAGGAGGACTGATCAATATAGAGGTATCAGGAGGACTGATCAATATAGAGGTATCAGGAGGACTGATCAATATAGAAGTGTCAGGAGGACTGATCAATATAGAAGTGTCATGAGGACTGATCAGTATTGAAGTGTCAGGAGGACTGATCAATATTGAAGTGTCAGGAGGACTGATCAATATAGAAGTGTCAGGAGGACTGATCAATATTGAAGTGTCAGGAGGACTGATCAATATTGAAGTGTCAGGAGGACTGATCAATATAGAAGTGTCAGGAGGACTGATCAATATAGAAGTGTCAGGAGGACTGATCAATATAGAGGTATCAGGAGGACTGATCAATATAGAGGTATCAGGAGGACTGATCAATATAGAAGTGTCAGGAGGACTGATCAATATAGAAGTGTCATGAGGACTGATCAGTATTGAAGTGTCAGGAGGACTGATTAATATTGAAGTGTCAGGAGGACTGATCAATATAGAAGTGTCTGGAGGACTTATCAATATAGAAGTGTCAGGAGGACTGATCAATATAGAATGTCAGGAGGACTGATCAATATAGAGGTGTCAGGAGGACTGATCAATATAGAAGTGTCAGGAGGACTGATCAATATATAGGTATCAGGAGGACTGATCAATATAGAGGTATCAGGAGGACTGATCACTTCTATATTGATCAGTCCTCCTGATACCTCTATATTGATCAGTCCTCCTGACACTTCTATATTGATCAGTCCTCCTGACACCTCTATATTGATCAGTCCTCCTGACACTTCTATATTGATCAGTCCTCCTGACACCTCTATATTGATCAGTCCTCCTGACACTTCTATATTGATCAGTCCTCCTGATACCTCTATATTGATCAGTCCTCCTGACACTTCTATATTGATCAGTCCTCCTGACACTTCTATATTGATCAGTCCTCCTGACACTTCTATATTGATCAGTCCTCCTGACACTTCTGTATTGATCAGTCCTCCTGATACCTCTATATTGATCAGTCCTCCTGACACTTCTATATTGATCAGTCCTCCTGACACTTCTATATTGATCAGTCCTCCTGACTCTTCTATATTGATCAGTCCTCCTGATATCTCTATATTGATCAGTCCTCCTGACACTTCTGTATTGATCAGTCCTCCTGACACTTCTATATTGATCAGTCCTCCTGACACTTCTATATTGATCAGTCCTCCTGACACTTCTATATTGATCAGTCCTCCTGACACTTCTGTATTGATCAGTCCTCCTGATACCTCTATATTGATCAGTCCTCCTGACACTTCTATATTGATCAGTCCTCCTGACACTTCTGTATTGATCAGTCCTCCTGACACTTCTATATTGATCAGTCCTCCTGACACCTCTATATTGATCAGTCATCCTGATACCTCTATATTGATCAGTCCTCCTGATACCTCTATATTGATCAGTCCTCCTGACTCTTCTATATTGATCAGTCCTCCTGACACTTCTATATTGATCAGTCCTCCTGATACCTCTATATTGATCAGTCCTCCTGATATCTCTATATTGATCAGTCCTCCTGACTCTTCTATATTGATCAGTCCTCCTGACTCTTCTATATTGATCAGTCCTCCTGACACTTCTATATTGATCAGTCCTCCTGATAACTCTATATTGATCAGTCCTCCTGACACTTCTATATTGATCAGTCCTCCTATCTTCTATATATATAATTGCCTAAGGGTTTTTCCGTCTGTCTGTCTGTCTGTCTGTCCTGGAAATCCCGGCTCTCTGATTGGTTGAGTCCGCCAGGCCTCGACCAATCAGCGACGGGCACAGCATCGACGTAGAAATCCCGTGTCTCTGATTGACACTTCTATATTTATCAGTCCTCCTGACACTTCTGTATTGATCAGTCCTCCTGACACTTCTATATTGATCAGTCCTCCTGATACCTCTATATTGATCAGTCCTCCAGTCTGCCGCAAATTCTGGAATCATCATTGTCCATATACTACGGGGACATGCATATTCTAGAATACCCGGGTATTCTAGAATATGCATGTCCCCGTAGTATATGAACAATGATGATTCCAGAATTCGCGGCAGACTGTGCCCGTCGCTGATTGGACGAGGCAACCTTTATGACATCATCGTCGCCATGGCAACCATTATGACATCATCATCGCTGTGCCCGTCGCTGATTGGTCGAGGCCGTGTCAGGAGGACTGATCAATATAGAAGTGTCAGGAGGACTGATCAATATAGAAGTGTCAGGAGGACTGATCAATATAGAAGTGTCAGGAGGACTGATCAATATAGAATGTCAGGAGGACTGATCAATATAGAAGTGTCGATCAGTCCTCCTGACACTTCTATATTGATCAGTCCTCCTGATACCTCTATATTGATCAGTCCTCCTGACACTTCTATATTGATCAGTCCTCCTGACACTTCTATATTGATCAGTCCTCCTGACACTTCTATATTGATCAGTCCTCCTGACACTTCTATATTGATCAGTCCTCCTGACACTTCTATATTGATCAGTCCTCCTGACACTTCTATATTGATCAGTCCTCCTGATACCTCTATATTGATCAGTCCTCCTGATACCTCTATATTGATCAGTCCTCCTGATACCTCTATATTGATCAGTCCTCCTGACTCTTCTATATTGATCAGTCCTCCTGACACTTCTATATTGATCAGTCCTCCTGACACTTCTATATTGATCAGTCCTCCTGACACTTCCATATTGATCAGTCCTCCTGACACTTCTATATTGATCAGTCCTCCTGATACCTCTATATTGATCAGTCCTCCTGATACCTCTATATTGATCAGTCCTCCTGATACCTCTATATTGATCAGTCCTCCTGACTCTTCTATATTGATCAGTCCTCCTGACACTTCTATATTGATCAGTCCTCCTGATACCTCTATATTGATCAGTCCTCCTGATACCTCTATATTGATCAGTCCTCCTGACTCTTCTATATTGATCAGTCCTCCTGACACTTCTATATTGATCAGTCCTCCTGATATCTCTATATTGATCAGTCCTCCTGACACTTCTATATTGATCAGTCCTCCTGATATCTCTATATTGATCAGTCCTCCTGACACTTCTATATTGATCAGTCCTATCTTCTATATATATAATTGCCTAAGGGTTTTTCCGTCTGTCTGTCTGTCTGTCTGTCCTGGAAATCCCGGCTCTCTGATTGGTCGAGTCCGCCAGGCCTCGACCAATCAGCGACGGGCACAGCATCGACGTAGAAATCCCGCGTCTCTGATTGACACTTCTATATTTATCAGTCCTCCTGACACTTCTATATTGATCAGTCCTCCTGACACTTCTGTATTGATCAGTCCTCCTGATACCTCTATATTGATCAGTCCTCCAGTCTGCCGCAAATTCTGGAATCATCATTGTCCATATACTACGGGGACATGCATATTCTAGAATACCCGGGTATTCTAGAATATGCATGTCCCCGTAGTATATGAACAATGATGATTCCAGAATTCGCGGCAGACTGTGCCCGTCGCTGATTGGTCGAGGCAACCTTTATGACATCATTGTCGCCATGGCAACCATTATGACATCATCATCGCTGTGCCCGTCGCTGATTGGTCGAGGCCGTGTCAGGAGGACTGATCAATATTGAAGTGTCAGGAGGACTGATCAATATAGAAGTGTCAGGAGGACTGATCAATATTGAAGTGTCAGGAGGACTGATCAATATAGAAGTGTCTGGAGGACTTATCAATATAGAAGTGTCAGGAGGACTGATCAATATAGAATGTCAGGAGGACTGATCAATATAGAGGTGTCAGGAGGACTGATCAATATAGAAGTGTCAGGAGGACTGATCAATATAGAATGTCAGGAGGACTGATCAATATAGAGGTGTCAGGAGGACTGATCAATATAGAAGTGTCAGGAGGACTGATCAATATAGAAGTGTCAGGAGGACTGATCAATATAGAAGTGTCAGGAGGACTGATCAATATAGAAGTGTCAGGAGGACTGATCAATATAGAAGTGTCAGGAGGACTGATCAATATAGAAGTGTCAGGAGGACTGATCAATATAGAAGTGTCAGGAGGACTGATCAATATAGAAGTGTCAGGAGGACTGATCAATATAGAAGTGTCAGGAGGACTGATCAATATAGAAGTGTCAGGAGGACTGATCAATATAGAATGTCAGGAGGACTGATCAATATAGAAGTGTCAGGAGGACTGATCAATATAGAAGTGTCAGGAGGACTGATCAATATAGAAGTGTCAGGAGGACTGATCAATATAGAAGTGTCAGGAGGACTGATCAATATAGAGGTGTCAGGAGGACTGATCAATATAGAAGTGTCAGGAGGACTGATCAATATAGAAGTGTCAGGAGGACTGATCAATATAGAGGTGTCAGGAGGACTGATCAATATAGAAGTGTCAGGAGGACTGATCAATATAGAAGTGTCAGGAGGACTGATCAATATAGAGGTGTCAGGAGGACTGATCAATATAGAAGTGTCAGGAGGACTGATCAATATAGAGGTGTCAGGAGGACTGATCAATATAGAAGTGTCAGGAGGACTGATCAATATAGAGGTGTCAGGAGGACTGATCAATATAGAAGTGTCAGGAGGACTGATCAATATAGAGGTATCAGGAGGACTGATCAATATAGAATGTCAGGAGGACTGATCAATATAGAGGTGTCAGGAGGACTGATCAATATAGAAGTGTCAGGAGGACTGATCAATATAGAAGTGTTGATCAGTCCTCCTGACACCTCTATATTGATCAGTCCTCCTGACACTTCTATATTGATCAGTCCTCCTGATACCTCTATATTGATCAGTCCTCCTGACACTTCTATATTGATCAGTCCTCCTGACACCTCTATATTGATCAGTCCTCCTGACACTTCTATATTGATCAGTCCTCCTGACACTTCTATATTGATCAGTCCTCCTGATACCTCTATATTGATCAGTCCTCCTGACACTTCTATATTGATCAGTCCTCCTGACACTTCTATATTGATCAGTCCTCCTGACACTTCTGTATTGATCAGTCCTCCTGACACTTCTATATTGATCAGTCCTCCTGATACCTCTATATTGATCAGTCCTCCTGACACTTCTATTTTGATCAGTCCTCCTGACACTTCTATATTGATATATTGATATATTGATATATATCTATATATATAATTGTCTAAGGGTTTTTCCGTCTGTCTGTCTGTCATTCTGTCTGTCTGTCTGTCCTGGAAATCCCGGCTCTCTGATTGGTCGAGGGCGTCAGGCCTCGACCAATCAGAGACCAGCACAGCATCGACGTAGAAATCCCGCGTCTCTGATTGGTCGAGGCCGCCAGGCCTCGACCAATCAGCAACGGGCACAGCGACGATGATGTCATAATGGTTGCCATGGCGACGATGATGTCATAAAGGTTGCCTCGACCAATCAGCGACGGGCACAGTCTGCCGCGAATTCTGGAATCATCATTGTCCATATATTACAGGGACATGCATATTCCAGAATACCCGATGCGTTAGAATTGGGCCACAATCTAGTACTATATATATGGGGAGAAATGGGGCCATCATACTATATATATGGGGAGAACTGGGGCCATCCTACTATATATATGGGGAGAAATGGGGCCATCATACTATATATGGGGAGAACTGGGGCCATCCTACTATATATGGGGAGAACTGGGGCCATCCTACTATATATATGGGGAGAACTGGGGCCATCATACTATATATGGGGAGAAATGGGGCCATCCTACTATATATATGGGGAGAACTGGGGCCATCATACTATATATATGGGGAGAAATGGGGCCATCCTACTATATATATGGGGAGAAATGGGGCCATCCTACTATATATATGGGGAAAACTGGGGCCATCATACTATATATATGGGGAGAAATGGGGCCATCCTACTATATATATGGGGAGAAATGGGGCCATCCTATATATATGGGGAGAACTGGGGCCATTCTACTATATATATGGGGAGAACTGGGGCCATCATACTATATATGGGGAGAACTGGGGCCATCCTACTATATATATGGGGGAACTGGGGCAATCCTACTATATATATGGGGGAACTGGAGCCATCCTACTATATACAGTATATGGGGAGAACTGGGGCCATCATACTATATATATGGGGAGAAATGGGGCCATCCTATATATATGGGGAGAACTGGGGCCATTCTACTATATATATGGGGAGAACTGGGGCCATCATACTATATATGGGGAGAACTGGGGCCATCCTACTATATATATGGGGAAACTGGGGCAATCCTACTATATATATGGGGGAACTGGAGCCATCCTACTATATACAGTATATGGGGAGAACTGGGGCCATCATACTATATATATGGGGAGAACTGGGGCCATCATCTATATATATAATTGTCTAAGGGTTTTTCCGTCTGTCTGTCTTTCTGTCTGTCTGTCTGTCTTTCTGTCTGTCTGTCTGTCTGTCTGTCCTGGAAATCCCGCCTCTCTGATTGGTCGAGGCCGCCAGGCCATATACTACGGGGACATGCATATTCTAGAATACCCGATGCGTTAGAATCGGGCCACAATCTAGTCATACTATATATGGGGAGAACTGGGGCCATCCTACTATATATATGGGGAGAACTGGGGCTATCATACTATATATGGGGAAACTGGGGCAATCCTACTATATATGGGGGAACTAGGGCCATCATACTATATATATGAGGGGAACTGGGGCCATCATACTATATATATGGGGAGAACTGGGACCATCATACTATATATGGGTAAACTGGGGCCATCCTACTATATATGGGGGAACTAGGGCCATCATACTATATATATGAGGGGAACTGGGGCCATCCTATTATATATATGTGGAGAACAGGAGCCATCCTACTATATATGGGGAGAACTGGGGCCATCATACTATAAACATGAGGGGAACTGGGGACTTCATACTATATATGGGGAGAACTCGGGCCATCATACTTGTTAGGAATGCCCTGACCGCTTCCACCAATTCGTCACGATTCACACCGTGACCGTCACCCCTACGTCACGGGTTGGGGTGACTTTAGGCCAACAGACGGCTATCACATGTGCAGGGGGCTTATCTTAGTTATCCCTCCACTGCTAACAATGTGATGAGAAAACACACACAAGGCTATTGACCTCTTAGTTTTCAGCAGGGGCTTATTCTAGGTATCCCACTGCTTTCAATATACCACAAACTGCAGGGATTTATGTATATCCCGCTTACAGTTCCACTTAACACTTGCAGCTCTCTGGCGCCCCCCTTACTCTCAGGTCAGGTTAGGTACTGCACCCTGGGTAATTAGTCGCCAGAAAGGCTGCCTGCTATGTACTGGCTATTGGGCACGCTGCAGCGACGTGATAAACTACTCCCGCTTAGGCAGGATCAATACTTATCAACGCCGCAGTCGCTACAACGCCACTCAACTACCCAGTACAGAATGTATGCTGCCACCAGCTTCGATTAAACGGGTCCGAAGCTAACCCAACACAACAGTAACAGTAGCGTATTTCCCTTCAGAAGACTTAGGGTACGGTTTAGAACAGGAGAACGAACTAATATTAAATATTATATCCCATAAAAATTAGGCAGTGCTTTATCAAAAATATTTTATAAAGATGTTACAAATGAGACAATTGCAAATATGTACACGGGTAATTATAACATAAAGGGAATAAAGGAGAAAAGATAACACTCACATGTTCAAAGCATGGCAGGCCCCCAGGCTAGGGCAGTTTCCCATACGTCCCAGCTCATGGGATGTGTGTTGTGAATTCTGTGGCAGAGCTCCCTCCTGTGGTCACAAGTGGTACTTTGGCTGGTTCTCTCTGTGAGCTTCCGTTGGTGGAGGAAAGTGGTGCTGCGGCTTCTGAGTTTCCTTCCTCAGGTGATGTGGTGAAGTCGTTAGGTGCTGCTCTATTTAACTCCACCTAGTGCTTTGATCCTGGCCTCCAGTCAATGTTCTAGTATTGGACCTGTTTCCTCCTGGATCGTTCCTGTGGCTTGCTGCTCTGCATAGCTAAGTTCCTCTTTGCTATTTGTTTGCTGTTTTTTTCTGTCCAGCTTGTCAATTTGTTTTTTTCTGCTTGCTGGAAGCTCTGGGACGCAGAGGGTGTACCTCCGTGCCGTTAGTTCAGTACGGAGGGTCTTTTTGCCCCCTTTGCATGGTTTTTGTAGGGTTTTGTGTTGACTGCAAAGTTAACTTTCCTATCCTCGCTCTGTTCAGAAAGTTGGGCCTCACTTTGCTAAATCTATTTCATCTCTACGTTTGTCTTTTCATCTTAACTCACAGTCATTATATGTGGGGGCTGCCTTTTCCTTTGGGGTATTTCTCTGAGGCAAGGGACGCTTATTTTCTATCTTCAGGCTAGCTAGTTTCTCAGGCCGTGCCGAGTTGCATAGGGAGCGTTAGGCGCAATCCACGGCTGCCTTTAGTGTGGTTTGAGAGGATTAGGGATTGCGGTCAACAGAGTTCCCACGTCTCAGAGCTCGTTCTTGTTTTTTGGGTTATTGCCAGGTCACTGTATGTGCGCTGACCTCTATGTCCATTGTGGTACTGAATTACTTTTCATAACAGATGTGCTCAGCTCTTCCAGGAAAATAGGACAAGAAGGAAGCTGGGGATGTGTGCAGACAGTTATAGCCAAGCCTGTAACATCCCAGAAAGGGGTTGGATCACCTCGTCCATCCTACCTCTTCAGTTAACTCATTTTATTCTAATCTATATCTAATTTCGATAACTCCGCTACAAAACATGTCATGGTCCTAACAAACTCATCATTCATCTCGGATTAACGTGAGTATGCTAATGAGATCAAATATGTCCTATCTGGGATACATATTTACAGAGAAAACCCTACTTCTTTACCAGACGGAGTTAGAAGACCGTGTTTCGGGGGATGGGTAGGTCCACCGAGTGAGAATACGAATATATATTTTCGTGTTCTCAACGTAAACATGGTGCATAATATTGTACAAAAACCAAACAAAGAATCTTTCATGGATCCTAGAAACTTCTAGACACTTCTAAACAGTTCTCTGCTAGAGGAAAATTTGAGCCTAGTCGTAAATACCTCTCGGCCATAAAACTCCCCAGTACATTGGCAAAGCAGCTCTTGGCTGAATGAAAGGGAAGGGGGGCTTGGGAGTTGAAAGTCAGGAATTTGTAGCTACAAACTGTTGCAGCATCACTCCAAGAAGGGGGCTTAGCCCACGCAGGCTAGCAAGAGAACTACTTATGATATTTCATACCATATCGTGACACCTCCCCCTTTTGGTGTGCGCTAGGGAGGCAGTACCCCACGGTATGCCTCCATGGGCACCTCAGTAGGTTCACCCTGGCGGGAGGGTCCATCTGCATTCCCATGCTCTTTGCCCGTTTTGTGTTCAATGGTGAAGTCAAACTGTTGAAGGGCAAGGCTCCAGCGTAGCAACCTGCCGTTGGTTCCACACATGGCGTTTAGCCAGCGCAGAGGGTTGTGGTCGGTCACCACAGTGAAGGGGCGACCGTACAAGTAGGGCTGCAAGCGCTGCAGGGCCCAGACTATGACCAGGCACTCCTTCTCGATGGTGGAGTAGGCCACTTCCCTCGGCAAAAGCTTCCGGCTCAGGTATAACACGGGGTGCTCTTGGTCCTCCGAGTCAACCTGGCTGAGCACAGCACCAAGGCCAAACTCGCTGGCGTCGGTCTGCACCAAGAACGGTCGACTGCTGTCGACTGCTTTCAACACAGGGGCGTTGCACAGTGCAGTTTTCAACACCTGGAAGGCCCCTTCACAGCCATCTGTCCAGTTGACGATGTGGGGTAGCTTCTTCTTGGTGAGGTCCGTCAAAGGTTTTGCCAGGCTACTATAGTGCTGTACGAAGCGCCTATAGTACCCTGCAGTGCCCAAGAAGGACATCACCTGTTTCTTGGTCACGGGAGTGGGCCAGTTCACGATCACTCCCACTTTGTCAGGCTCTGGCTTCAGGGTGTTCCCGCCTACCCGGTGCCCCAGGTAGTGAACCTCCCTCATGCCCATCTGGCACTTTCCGGGCTTGATAGTCAGCCCTGCTTGGTGAATTCGCCTGAGCACCTCCTCGAGATGCTGCAGGTGTTCCTCCCAGGAGAAACTGAAGATGGCAATGTCATCCAAGTACGCCACGGCTTACTTCTCCAGTCCCTGAAGCAGGAGGTTGACCATCCGCTGGAAAGTGGCAGGGGCATTCTTCATGCCGAAGGGCATGACCCTGGACTCGTACAGTCCAAAGGGTGTGATAAAGGCGGACTTCTCCTGCGCCTCGGGGCTCAGGGGAATCTGCCAGTATCCTCGACTCAGATCCATTATTGTTATTTAATCTGCGCCAGCTAACTTATCCAGCAGCTCCTCGATGCGCGGCATTGGGTGCGCGTCGGAGGCTGTGATGGCGTTGAGCCCCCTGTAGTCCACGCAGAACCGGGTGGTCCGGTCCTTCTTTGGCACGAGAACTACAGGTGATGCCCACGCGCTCTTTGACCGTCGAATCACACCCAGTTGTAACATCTCATCGATCTCTTGGCGCATAATCTGTTGCACCTGGTCAGAGATTCGATAGGGTGTTCGCCGAAGTGGGGCATGATTCCCGGTGTCCACCTCGTGGACGGCTAACTCAGTCCTCCCAGGTCGGTTGGAGAACACGACCCGGAAGGGTTCCAGTGTGGTTTGCAACTGCAACCGCTGGGGTTCAGTTAACGAGGCGCTTACCTCCACGTCCTCGATGGACCCATTGGCCTTGGCTTGGGCCAGCATGTCCAGGAGGGTGTCTTCCTCACCGTCTTCGGGCAAGCTGCAGACCGGTAGGACGAAAGGTTCACGTTCGTGATGAGCCTTCATCATGTTGACGTGAAAGGCCTTTCGCCTACCCCGAGCGTGGTCAAGCGTGACCACGTACGTGACCGGGTTGAGCTCTTGGTGGACGATGTACGGGCCCTCCCAGGCTGCCTGAAGCTTATCCGTTGGTACGGGGACCAGCACCCACACCTTTTGACCCACGTGGTAGGTCCGCTCCCGGGCGTTCTGGTCGTACCAGTGCTTCTGATCAGCCTGAGCCTGCGTCATGTTGTCATGCACCAACTGCGTCAAGGTCTGCATCTTGTCACGGAAGCGCATGACATACTCCACTATGGACACTTCAGAAGGGTTCGGCTCCTCTTCCCAGGATTCTCTTACCAACCCAAGGGGTCCCCGGACTCGCCTGCCGTACAGGAGCTCGAAGGGGGAGAACCCCGTCGAGGCCTGCGGAACCTCTCGGTAAGCGAACAGCAGGTGTGGGAGGTACCGCTCCCAGTCGCGCCCTTGAGTCTCAACCAGCATGCGTAGCATCTGTTTGAGGGTACCATTGAAGCGTTCACACAAGCCATTGGTCTGTGGGTGATAGGCACTCGATACCAGGTGCTTCACCTGCATTCTCTTACAGAGAGCCTCCATTAGGCGAGACATAAATTGGGTCCCTTGATCAGTAAGCATTTCCCTGGGAAACCCTACACGTGAAAAGATGGCCAACAGGGCATCCGCCACCTTATCTGCCCTAGTTGACGACAGAGCTACTGCCTCTGGGTACCGGGTAGCGTAGTCTACCACAGTAAGGATGTATTGCTTTCCAGAGCTGCTGGGGACGGCCAGCGGGCCCACAATGTCCACCGCGATCCTCTGGAAAGGCTCCTCTATCACTGGCAAAGGGATCAGGGGAGCCTTAAGAGCAGGCCCCGCTTTCCCCACCTTTTGACAGGTGACACAGGAGCGGCAGTAGTTTGACACATCTGTCCCCATCTTAGGCCAATAGAAGTGTTGAGACAGCCGGGCCTTAGTTTTGCTGATCCCCAAGTGTCCAGCTAGCGGGATCTCATGGGCAATCCGCAACAACTCACCCCGGAATTGCTGTGGGACGACCAGCTGTCTTTCCCTCAACCACTCCTTTTGTGATTCTCCAGGTACTGTCTCCCGGTACAACCTTCCTTGTTCCCAGAACACCCTCTCCTTATCAGTCTCGGAGAAGCGCGTCCCGGCAAGTTGTCTCAAACTCTCTAGGCTCGCATCTGTGTGCAGAGCGGCCTGAAACTCCTGGCTAGGGGAAGCCAGAAGCGATGTCAGGGTCCCTTCCCCATGGGAACCCTCTTGGACCTGCTCTGGGTCCACCTCTGGTTCAGTCACAATGATGACTGAGGAGGGTCCGGAAGGCAAACAGTTATCTGCGTTCCGGGCACTCTGACTGCGGGTGACAGCAGCTACGTAGGCTGTCTCCCCGGGGGTTTCTACAGGCCCATCAGCCGGCGCTGCTATGGGCTCTACCTCCCCATCCACCCCCAACACTCCAGGGGCAGTGCTACTTATGGGCCAGTTACCTTCCTCTGTGGCACTGGTCACTTTCATGGCATCACCTTCCTCACGGTTCCCATGCATCTCCCCATTTCCTGTAGCACCGACACTTGCCCCTGTTAGGGGTTCCTCAGCCGTCTCACTCCGCAGAGCGACGTGGCTGGGCACGCCTGTACCTATGGACACATTAACCTTCACAGAAAAATCATTATCAGGTTCAGCTGGCACAGGTACAACATTTTCACCATCAATCCTAGGGAAAAAATGGTTATTAGCTGCATCATTACAGGATAAAGCATGGTCAGGTAACACATGCGATTTCCCATCATCATCATCATCATCATCAGGGTTAACTTTACCCGCATTAGTAGATTGGGGAGGGGTGTCAGGAACGTAGTATGCAAACATCCTCCCCAAATCAGTCCCCAACAAAACATCAGTGGGCAAATTATCAGACAGCCCCACTTCCTTCACCCCGCTCCCAGCACCCCAATCAATAAAAACCCGGGCCATCGGTAAGGGACAGCTGATGCCCCCAATCCCAGTGACAGTTAGGGTTTTCCCCGGAATGATTTCTTCAGGGGCCGCCAGTTCGGGTCGGATGAGGGTTCGTTCAGCCCCGGTGTCCTTGAGGCCTGTAGCACCATGGCCTCCCACAGTGACGTGCTGTACGTTGTCACACACCCTCCCAACCACACCACCCACCAAAAGAACTGCTGCATTAGGCCCTGGGGCCTTGGCTGGGGTGTTCTTCTGCTTGGTTGGGCAGGAGGGACTGATATGACCAGTCTGATGGCAGGTGAAACACTTGCGAGGTTCGGTGGTAGGTCTGGTGCTGTTGGCCACGGGGCCAGGACCTCTGGTGTGTTGGCTGGCAGGGATACTGGCGTTGGTTGCAGGCTTACCCCCTCTCCAGCTGGTGGTGACTGGCTTCCGCACTTCCGATCTACGGTTGGCCTCATAGGCATCGGCAATCTGCGCTGCTTTCGTCACGTCTTTGGGTTCTCTGTCCATCACGAACTGTCGCACCTCAGCTGGGCAAAGATGAAAGAACTGGTCTTTGATCATCAGGTCTCACAGCTGTGCAAAGGTGGTCACTGACAGTCCTTGGGTCCACTGGTCAAAGTGGGTCCCCAGTCCATGCACCATATCACTGTAACTGTCGTGTGGGCCACGTTGGAGGGTCCGGAACTTTCTACGGTACACCTCGGGTGTAAGCTGGTACTTGGCTATCAGAGCCTGCTTGATGGCCTCATAGTAACCATCTTGTTCTTGAGGGAGGGCAGCAAACGCCTCCAGAGCTTTGCCTCTCAGCCCTGGTGTCAAGTATCAGGCCCATTCATCTGTAGGCAGCCGGTACTGTCTGCAGGCTTTCTCAAAGGCCCGCAGAAAAGTGTCCAAGTCCCCGTCCTTCTCCATAACAGGAAAGTGATCGGGCCGGGGCTTAGGTATCTGAGCGCTGCTGGGCTCACGGTTGGTCTGGGACAACCCCTGCATTTGCAGTCGGGCCATCTGCAGCTGGTACTCCGGCTCCGCTTGCCGCTCGGCTCGCTGGGCCTGAGCCTCTCGCTCGGCTTGCCGCTCGGCTCGGGCCTCTCTCTCAGCTCGGGCCTCTCTCTCGGCTTGCTGGGCCTCCTGCCGGTATTGCTGAATCAGCTGCCAACGTCCCTCATGGTCGTCAGTGGGGAATTCTTTCAAGGCCGCCTGCAGGTGGGGGTCCAATTCGCCCGGATTGCTAACAGGGCCAGCATTCAGTGGTTGGACCTCTGCTGCAGCACCATGTTCGCTGGTGCTGGCTTCTGTGGCCTCTGAGCTCTGTGACCTGGCTTGGTCGGCTTCAAATTGCACCAGGTCAGCGACCATTTGAGCCTTGGACTTGTCCTGGGGGTTCAGGCCATGGTACATGCATATCCCAGCAAGAATGTCCTTCTTCTGCTGGTTGTACCAGACTTCCCCTTTCGCAGCTATGGTTGCCAAATAAAAGATAGGATAGAAAAACGAAGAGAAGGGAGGGAATAATTACCAGTACGCAATTGTCTCAAGACTAATAAAACACTGAGTTCATTCTCCAAACTTATTTGCGCAGAGTCCTCGCAAGAACTTTCTGCAAGTTTTTAGTGAGAGGAATGATTGCTCAAACCAAATCACTAATGCTCTAAGATATCCCACCGCCTTGCCACCAAATGTCAGGAATCCCCTGACCGCTGCCACCAATTCGTCACGATTCACACCGTGACCGTCACCCCTACGTCACGGGTTGGGGTGACTTTAGGCCAACAGACGGCTATCACATGTGCAGGGGGCTTATCTTAGTTATCCCTCCACTGCTAACAATGTGATGAGAAAACACACACAAGGCTATTGACCTCTTAGTTTACAGCAGGGGCTTATTCTAGGTATCCCACTGCTTTCAATATACCACAAACTGCAGGGATTTATGTATATCCCGCTTACAGTTCCACTTAACACTTGCAGCTCTCTGGCGCCCCCTTACTCTCAGGTCAGGTTAGGTACTGCACCCTGGGTAATTAGTCGCCAGAAAGGCTGCCTGCTATGTACTGGCTATTGGGCACGCTGCAGCGACGCGATAAACTACTCCCGCTTAGGCAGGATAGGTAAGCTATAGGCTGGACCACGGTGAGTCATTGGACGTGGTATATCTCAATTTTTCCAAAGCGTTTGATACCGTGCCGCACAAGAGGTTGGTACACAAAATGAGAATGCTTGGTCTGGGGGAAAATGTGTGTAAATGGGTTAGTAACTGGCTTAGTGATAGAAAACAGAGGGTGGTTATAAATGGTATAGTCTCTAACTGGGTCGCTGTGACCAGTGGGGTACCGCAGGGGTCGGTATTGGGACCTGTTCTCTTCAACATATTAATTAATGATCTGGTAGAAGGTTTACACAGTAAAATATCGATATTTGCAGATGATACAAAACTATGTAAAGCAGTTAATACAAGAGAAGATAGTATTCTGCTACAGATGGATCTGGATAAGTTGGAAACTTGGGCTGAAAGGTGGCAGATGAGGTTTAACAATGATAAATGTAAGGTTATACACATGGGAAGAAGGAATCAATATCACCATTACACACTGAACGGGAAACCACTGGGTAAATCTGACAGGGAGAAGGACTTGGGGATCCTAGTTAATGATAAACTTACTTGGAGCAGCCAGTGCCAGGCAGCAGCTGCCAAGGCAAACAGGATCATGGGGTGCATTAAAAGAGGTCTGGATACACATGATGAGAGCATTATACTGCCTCTGTATAAATCCCTAGTTAGACCGCACATGGAGTACTGTGTCCAGTTTTGGGCACCGGTGCTCAGGAAGGATATAATGGAACTAGAGAGAGTACAAAGGAGGGCAACAAAATTAATAAAGGGGATGGGAGAACTACAATACCCAGATAGATTAGCGAAATTAGGATTATTTAGTCTAGAAAAAAGACGACTGAGGGGCGATCTAATAACCATGTATAAGTATATAAGGGGACAATACAAATATCTCGCTGAGGATCTGTTTATACCTAGGAAGGTGACGGGCACAAGGGGGCATTCTTTGCGTCTGGAGGAGAGAAGGTTTTTCCACCAACATAGAAGAGGATTCTTTACTGTTAGGGCAGTGAGAATCTGGAATTGCTTGCCTGAGGAGGTGGTGATGGCGAACTCAGTCGAGGGGTTCAAGAGAGGCCTGGATGTCTTCCTGGAGCAGAACAATATTGTATCATACAAATAGGTAGAAGGACGTAGATCTGGGTATTTATTATGATGGAATATAGGCTGAACTGGATGGACAAATGTATTTTTTCGGCCTTACTAACTGTTACTATGTTAATACTTATCAACGCCGCAGTCGCTACAACGCCACTCAACTACCCAGTACAGAATGTATGCTGCCACCAGCTTCGATTAAACGGGTCCGAAGCTAACCCAACACAACAGTAACAGTAGCGTATTTCCCTTCAGAAGACTTAGGGTACGGTTTAGAACAGGAGAACGAACTAATATTAAATATTATATCCCATAAAAATTAGGCAGTGCTTTATCAAAAATATTTTATAAAGATGTTACAAATGAGACAATTGCAAATATGTACACGGTTAATTATAACATAAAGGGAGTAAAGGAGAAAAGATAACACTCACATGTTCAAAGCATGGCAGGCCCCCAGGCTAGGGCAGTTTCCCATACATCCCAGCTCATGGGATGTGCTCAGCTCTTCCAGGAAAATAGGACAAGAAGGAAGCTGGGGATGTGTGCAGACAGTTATAGCCAAGCCTGTAACATCCCAGAAAGGGGTTGGATCACCTCGTCCCTCCTACCTCTTCAGTTAACTCATTTTATTCTAATCTATATTTAATTTTGATAACTCCGCTACAAAACATGTCATGGTCCTAAAAAACTCATCATTCATCTCGGATTAACGTGAGCATGCTAATGAGATCAAATATGTCCTATCTGGGATACATATTTACAGAGAAAACCCTACTTCTTTACCAGACAGAGTTAGAAGTCCGTGTTTCGGGGGATGGGTAGGTCCACCGAGTGAGAATACGAATATATATTTTCGTGTTCTCAACATAAACATGGTGCATAATATTGTACAAAAACCAAACAAAGAATCTTTCATGGATCCTAGAAACTTCTAGACACTTCTAAACAGTTCTCTGCTAGAGGAAAATTTGAGCCTAGTCGTAAATACCTCTCTGCCATAAAACTCCCCAGTACATTGGCAAAGCAGCTCTTGGCTGAATGAAAGAGAAGGGGAACTTGGGAGTTGAAAGTCAGGAATTTGAAGCTACAAACTGTTGCAGCATCACTCCAAGAAGGGGGGCTTAGCCCAGGCAGGCTAGCAAGAGAACTACTTATGATATTTCATACCATATCGTGACAATACTATATATGGGGAGAACTGGGGCCATCCTACTATATATATGGGGGAACTGGGGCCATAATACTATATATGGGAAGAACTGGGGCCATCATACTATATATATGGCGAGAACTGGGGCCATTCTATATATATGTATGGGGAGAACTGGGGCCATCATACTATATATATGGGGAGAACTGGGGCCATCATACTATATATATGGGGGGAACTGGGGCCATCTGTTATGTCTGCTAATGAAAGGTGTAATGAAGGCAATCCAGAGACACAGTGTGCCTAGCGATCCGAGCTCACACAGTGATCTGACAAATACCCAAAAACAAAAGAACGAGCTCTGAGACGTGGAAACTCTGTAGACTGCACACCTACCTATCCTAAACACAACTAAAAGCGGCTGTGGATTGCGCCTAGCAACTACCTATGCAACTCGGCACAGCCTAAGAAACTAGCTAGCCTGAAGATAGAAAAATAGGCCTGACTTGCCCCCAGAGAAATACCCCCAAAGGAAAAGGCAGCCCCCCACATATAATGACTGTGAGTAAGATGAAAAGACAAAACGTAGGGATGAAATAGATTCAGCAAAGTGGGGCCCGATAATCTTAGACAGAGCGAGGATAGTAAAGCGAACTTTGCAGTCTACAAAAAACCCTAAAGCAAAAACCACGCAAAGGGGGCAAAAAAGACCCACCGTGCCGAACTAACGGCACGGCGGTACACCCTTTGCTTCTCAGAGCTACCAGCAAAACAAAAGACAAGCTGGACAGAAAAAAAGCAACAAAATAGCAAAAAAGCACTTAGCTATACAGAGCAGCAGGTCACAGGAACAATCAGGAGAAGCTCAGATCCAACACTGGAACATTGACAAGGAGCAGGGATAGCAGCATCAGGCGGAGTTAAGTAACGAAGCAGTTAACGAGCTCACCAGAACACCTGAGGAAGGAAGCTCAAAAGCTGCAGTACCACTTGTGACCACAGGAGTGAATTCAGCCACAGAATTCACAACAGTACCCCCCCCTTGAGGAGGGGTCACCGAACCCTCACCAGAGCCCCCAGGCCGACCAGGATGAGCCGCATGAAAGGCACGAACAAGATCGGGAGCATGAACATCAGAGGCAAAAACCCAGGAATTATCTTCCTGAGCATAACCCTTCCATTTAACCAGATACTGGAGTTTCCGTCTAGAAACACGAGAATCCAAAATCTTCTCCACAATATATTCCAATTCCCCCTCCACCAAAACCGGGGCAGGAGGCTCAACAGATGGAACCATAGGTGCCACGTATCTCCGCAACAACGACCTATGGAATACATTATGTATGGAAAAGGAGTCTGGGAGGGTCAAACGAAAAGACACAGGATTGAGAACCTCAGAAATCCTATACGGACCAATAAAACGAGGTTTAAATTTAGGAGAGGAAACCTTCATAGGAATATGACGAGAAGATAACCAAACCAGATCCCCAACACGAAGTCGGGGACCCACACGGCGTCTGCGATTAGCGAAAAGTTGTGCCTTCTCCTGGGACAAGGTCAAATTGTCCACTACCTGAGTCCAGATCTGCTGCAACCTGTCCACCACAGAATCCACACCAGGACAGTCCGAAGACTCAACCTGTCCTGAAGAGAAACGAGGATGGAACCCAGAATTGCAAAAAAATGGAGAAACCAAGGTAGCCGAGCTGGCCCGATTATTAAGGGCGAACTCAGCCAACGGCAAAAAGGACACCCAATCATCCTGGTCAGCAGAAACAAAACATCTCAGATATGTTTCCAAGGTCTGATTGGTTCGTTCGGTCTGGCCATTAGTCTGAGGATGGAAAGCCGAGGAAAAGGATAGGTCAATGCCCATCCTACCACAAAAGGCTCGCCAAAACCTTGAAACAAACTGGGAACCTCTGTCAGAAACAATATTCTCAGGAATGCCATGCAACCGAACCACATGCTGAAAGAACAAAGGTACCAAATCAGAAGAGGAAGGCAATTTAGTCAAGGGCACCAGATGGACCATTTTAGAAAAGCGATCACAGACCACCCAAATGACTGACATCTTTTGAGAAACGGGAAGGTCAGAAATGAAATCCATCGAAATATGTGTCCAAGGCCTCTTTGGGACCGGCAAGGGCAAAAGCAACCCACTGGCACGAGAACAGCAGGGCTTAGCCCTAGCACAAATCCCACAGGACTGCACAAAAGTACGTACATCCCGTGACAGAGATGGCCACCAGAAGGATCTAGCCACTAACTCTCTGGTACCAAAGATTCCAGGATGACCAGCCAACACCGAACAATGAAGTTCAGAGATAAGTTTATTAGTCCACCTATCAGGGACGAACAGTTTCTCCGCTGGACAACGATCAGGTTTATTCGCCTGAAATTTTTGCAGCACCCGCCGCAAATCAGGGGAGATGGCAGACACAATGACTCCTTCCTTGAGGATACCCGCTGGCTCAGATAAACCCGGAGAGTCGGGCACAAAACTCCTAGACAGAGCATCCGCCTTCACATTTTTAGAGCCCGGAAGGTACGAAATCACAAAGTCGAAGCGGGCAAAAAATAACGACCAACGGGCCTGTCTAGGATTCAAGCGCTTGGCAGACTCGAGATAAGTCAAGTTCTTATGATCAGTCAATACCACCACGCGATGCTTGGCTCCTTCAAGCCAATGGCGCCATTCCTCGAATGCCCACTTCATGGCCAGCAACTCTCGGTTGCCCACATCATAATTACGCTCAGCGGGCGAAAACTTCCTGGAAAAGAAAGCACATGGTTTCATCACTGAGCAATCAGAACCTCTCTGTGACAAAACCGCCCCTGCTCCAATCTCAGAAGCATCAACCTCGACCTGGAACGGAAGAGAAACATCTGGCTGACACAACACAGGGGCAGAACAAAAACGACGCTTCAACTCCTGAAAAGCTTCCACAGCAGCAGAAGACCAATTAACCAAATCAGCACCCTTCTTGGTCAAATCGGTCAATGGTTTGGCAATGCTAGAAAAATTACAGATGAAGCGACGATAAAAATTAGCAAAGCCTAGGAACTTTTGCAGACTTTTCAGAGATGTCGGCTGAATCCAATCCTGGATGGCTTGGACCTTAACTGGATCCATCTCGATAGTAGAAGGGGTAAAGATGAACCCCAAAAATGAAACTTTCTGCACACCGAAGAGACACTTTGATCCCTTCACAAACAAAGAATTAGCACGCAGGACCTGAAAAACCATTCTGACCTGCTTCACATGAGACTCCCAATCATCTGAGAAGATCAAAATGTCATCCAAGTAAACAATCAGGAATTTATCCAGATACTCACGAAAGATGTCATGCATAAAAGACTGAAACACAGATGGAGCATTGGCAAGTCCGAACGGCATCACTAGATACTCAAAATGACCCTCGGGCGTATTAAATGCAGTTTTCCATTCATCTCCTTGCCTGATTCTCACCAGATTATACGCACCACGAAGATCTATCTTAGTGAACCAACTAGCCCCCTTAATCCGAGCAAACAAGTCAGATAACAATGGCAAGGGATACTGAAATTTAACAGTGATCTTATTAAGAAGGCGGTAATCAATACACGGTCTCAGCGAACCATCCTTCTTGGCTACAAAGAAGAACCCTGCTCCCAGTGGTGATGATGATGGGCGAATATGTCCCTTCTCCAGGGATTCCTTCACATAACTGCGCATAGCGGCGTGTTCGGGCACGGATAAATTAAATAATCGACCTTTAGGGAATTTACTACCAGGAATCAAATTGATAGCACAATCACAATCCCTATGCGGAGGTAGGGCATCGGACTTGGGCTCTTCAAATACATCCTGATAATCAGACAAGAACTCTGGGACCTCAGAAGGGGTGGATGACGAAATCGACAAAAATGGAACATCACCATGTACCCCCTGACAACCCCAGCTGGATACCGACATGGAATTCCAATCCAATACTGGATTATGGGTTTGTAGCCATGGCAACCCCAACACGACCACATCATGCAGATTATGTAGCACCAGAAAGCGAATAACTTCCTGATGTGCAGGAGCCATGCACATGGTCAGCTGGGCCCAGTACTGAGGTTTATTCTTGGCCAAAGGTGTAGCATCAATTCCTCTCAATGGAATAGGACACCGCAAAGGCTCCAAGAAAAACCCACAACGTTTAGCATAATCCAAATCCATCAGATTCAGGGCAGCGCCTGAATCCACAAACGCCATGACAGAAAACGACGACAAAGAGCATGTCAGGGTAATGGACAGAAGGAATTTGGACTGTACAGTACCAATGACGGCAGACCTAGCGGACCGCTTAGTGCGCTTAGGACAATCAGAAATAGCATGAGTGGAATCACCACAGTAGAAACACAGACCATTCAGACGTCTGTATTCCTGCCGTTCAACTCTAGTCATAGTCCTATCGCACTGCATAGGCTCAGGTTTAACCTCAGGCAGTACCGCCAAATGGTGCACAGATTTACGCTCGCGCAAGCGTCGACCGATCTGAATGGCCAAAGACAAAGACTCATTCAAACCAGCAGGCATAGGAAATCCCACCATGACATCCTTAAGAGCCTCAGAGAGACCCTTTCTGAACAAAGCTGCCAGCGCAGATTCATTCCACTGAGTGAGTACTGACCATTTCCTAAATTTCTGACAATATACTTCTATATCATCCTGACCCTGGCACAAAGCCAGCAAATTTTTCTCAGCCAGATCCACTGAATTAGGCTCATCGTACAGTAATCCGAGCGCCAGGAAAAACGCATCGACACTACTCAATACAGGGTCTCCTGGCGCAAGAGAAAATGCCCAGTCTTGAGGGTCGCCGCGCAAAAAAGAAATAATAATCAAAACCTGTTGAATAGGATTACCAGAAGAATGAGGTTTCAAGGCCAGAAATAGCTTACAATTATTTTTGAAACTTAGAAACTTAGTTCTATCTCCAAAAAAACAAATCAGGAATAGGAATTCTTGGTTCTAACATAGATTTCCGATCAATAGCATCTTGAATCTTTTGTACATTTATAACGAGATTATCCATTGAAGAGCACAGACCCTGAATATCCATGTCCACACCTGTGTCCAGAATCACCCAAATGTCTAGGGGAAAAAAAAAAAAATGAACACAGAGCAGAAAAAAAAAAATGATGTCAGAACTTTTTCTTTCCCTCTATTGAGAATCATTAGTTGGCTCCTTGTACTGTTATGTCTGCTAATGAAAGGTGTAATGAAGGCAATCCAGAGACACAGTGTGCCTAGCGATCAGAGCGCACACAGTGATCTGACAAATACCCAAAAACAAAGAACGAGCTCTGAGACGTGGAAACTCTGTAGACTGCACACCTACCTATCCTAAACACAACTAAAAGCGGCTGTGGATTGCGCCTAACAACTACCTAGGCAACTCGGCACAACCTAAGAAACTAGCTAGCCTGAAGACAGAAAAATAGGCCTGACTTGCCCCCAGAGAAATACCCCAAAGGAAAAGGCAGCCCCCCACATATAATGACTGTGAGTAAGATGAAAAGACAAAACGTAGGGATGAAATAGATTCAGCAAAGTGGGGCCCGATAATCTTAGACAGAGCGAGGATAGTAAAGCGAACTTTGCAGTCTACAAAAAACCCTAAAGCAAAAACCACGCAAAGGGGGAAAAAAGACCCACCGTGCCGAACTAACGGCACGGCGGTACACCCTTTGCTTCTCAGAGCTTCCAGCAAAACAAAAGACAAGCTGGACAGAAAAAAAGCAACAAAATAGCAAAAAAGCACTTAGCTATACAGAGCAGCAGGTCACAGGAACAATCAGGAGAAGCTCAGATCCAACACTGGAACATTGACAAGGAGCAGGGATAGCAGCATCAGGCGGAGTTAAGTAACGAAGCAGTTAACGAGCTCACCAGAACACCTGAGGAAGGAAGCTCAGAAGCTGCAGTACCACTTGTGACCACAGGAGTGAATTCAGCCACAGAATTCACAACAGCCATCCTACTATATATATGGGGGAACTGGGGCCTTCATCCTATATATATGTATGGGGAGAACTGGGAACATCATGATATATATATGGGGACAATTGGCGCCGTCATCCTATACAGGTGCTTCTCACAAAATTAGAATATCATCAAAAAGTTAATTTATTTCACTACTTCAATACAAAAAGTGAAACACATATATAATATAGTCATTACAAACACAGTGATCTGTTTACAGTGATTATTTCTGTTAATGTTGATGATTATGGCTTACAGCCAATGAAAACCCAAAAGTCATTATCTCAGTAAATTAGAGTAATCAACAAAAATCATTTGCAAAGGCTCCTAAGTGTTTCTAAAGGTCCTTAGTCTTTTTCAGTAGCTCCAAAATCATGGGGAAGACTGCTGACCTGACAGATGTCCAGAAGGCGTCACTGACACACTCCACAAGGAGGGGAAGCCACAAAAGGTTATTGCTAAAGAAGCCGCTGTTCACACAGACGTGTCCAGGACATGGACTACAAGTGTCACATTCCTTGTGTCCGACCACTCATGGCCAATAGACAACGCCAGAAGCGTCTTACCTGGGCCAAGGAGAAGAACTGGACTGTTGTCAGTGGTCCAAGATGTTGTGTTCAGAGGAAAGTAAATTTTGCATTTCATTTGAAAATCAAAGTCCCAGGAGGAAGAGTGGAGGCCACAATCCGAGCTGCTGGAGGTCTGGTGTGAGGTCTCCACAATCAGTGATGGTTTGGGGGCCATGTCATCTGCTGGTGTAGGTCCACTGTGTTTTATCAAGACCAAAGTCAGCGCAGCCGTCTACCAGGACATTGTAGAGCACTTCATGCTTCCCTCTGCCGACAAGCTTTTTACAGATGGAAATGTCATTCTCCAGCAGGACTTGGCCCCTGTCCACACTGCCAAAAGTACCAATACCTGGTGTAAAAACAACAGTATCACTGGGCTTGATTGGCAGCAAACTCACCTGACCTTAACCCTATAGAGAATCTATACAGGTTTCCCCTCACAAAATTAGAATATCATGAAAAAGTGAATTTATTTCAGTTCTAAAATACAAACATTGAAACTCATGTATTCTATAGAGTCATTACACACAGTGATCTATTTACAGTGATTATTTCTGTTCATGTTGATGATTAGAATACTTTATAACACCAGCTTGAAAAATGATTTTAATATCCGAAATGTTGACCTACTTGAATGTGTGTTCAGTAAATGTCCTCACTGCGGCACACTGGGAAAATAGTGTCGGACGGTAGTTGAGTACCGTGGGGCAGCCACCTCCAAGACGCCGAAAAACTCAGTTCCCACTAGTGGAAACGGCAAGATTTCCAGGGCTATCAATCTGTCTGTGGGTGTTTAGTGCTTTGGCCTTTTTGTGTTTGGGTCAATATTTCTGCTTTCTGGGGAGGGACAAGTGAACGCTGCGCTGGGACAACAAACTGGACGTAGTCGGTGACTGTGGTGTCTGTGAACAGCAGGTTGTGGGCAGGAGGCATCAGCGCCGGCTTCATGGACAGCAGATTGGGAAGGGGCAGTGGTGTCACCATCACACACAGGTTTTGTACCCCGGAGTTCTTCCCACCTACTGGGGTGCTTGGCTGCCATGTGCTTTTGCATGAACAGATTTGATAAAAGAGGCTATAAATTGTAAGATCTTCAGAAGGGTTATTCCCGGGCCACTAATACAATAGACAATCATTATTGGTCTACAAATCAGCTCAACGCCGGTGAAATAACTTTGAGATGAAACCATGTTTATATCCTCTGTCAATTCAAATTGGAAGCACATAAAGGACATTTTATAAAAAAAAAAAAAAATTGGCCCAAACTTCTTCCAGATAGATGGTGTTTAAGGTCTCTAAGTCCAACTGCATCTATCACATGGCACAGATCACGTCATCTGGGGGATAATTTCACTAAAAGCCATTACGTCCCACCCAAAACCAACCAATTCTTATTTGGAGCAAAGGGCCACCTTGGGGTTCTTCCTCTTGCGGGACATATTCAATATACAAATACCTGCCCAAAATACACAATCTGCTAATGCTGAGGGAGATCATTCAACACTGTTCACCACATCCCTGCAATACTGCATCTGTCATTTACCATCTGACATTGGAGAAACTTAAGAGTCTCCCCGACACTTTCTCCATCAACGCCATTGTAATCCTGAAGGCCTGAGGGTGTGTGGGATAGATGGTGTCCATGGGAGAAGAGGCGGTGATCTTATATTACGGCCATTGGAGACAAACATGGAGGCCACCATGAATCCTGCTCCCCACGTGGCCTGAATGGCTTTGTTAGCTCCAAGTTTTCTTTGTAAATAGAACCCTTTTTTCTTTCTTTTTTAACATCTTGCGCTATTTTAACTATAGGGTCCCATTATTTTGATGCTTTTTATGTGTGTGTCTTGCACATTATTTATACTGCTTATTTTATTGATAGTACACCGTTCGGTGTTTGATACCGCCCGTTTTCTTGATGTGCGTTCCCTTTGGAGGTTACGTCTCGTTCTTCTGTCCGCACTCCTGTTTCCACAGTCTATCTACAGTCCATCAGCAATAAAGACAAGAAAAAGAATGTGGAATCTGGGATCGATTTATTGCTCCTGTGAACATTGATTGCTTTCCTCTCATATTTGGGATTTTGTTATTGTGAAAAAATGTCTGCATTATTATTTTTCTTTTTTAGTAATTATATTGCCATATTGTGCTTAATCCGAGACTTGTGCTGGGTAATCTGATCAGCCAGTGATTTAGATGCTGTCTGCATCATTCTGTGGGGAATCTGGACTAGACCCCGTTTACATACGATCAAGTGATCAACCATAGCTATCCCGATGTAGCAGGCCAGATTAACCCCCCGCCCAGAATAGCCCCGTTCTTGAGTATATCACTCAATTCTGTGCCATGTCTGGGGCCCCTTGCGCTGTCTGGAGCCCCATTCTTGAGTATCACTCAGTCCTGTGTGATGTCTGAGGCCCCTTGCGCTGTCTGGAGCCCCATTCTTGAGTATCACTCAGTCCTGTGTGATGTCTGAGGCCCCTTGCGCTGTCTGGGGCCCCATGCGCTGTCTTTGCCCCCTGTGCGCTGCCTGGAGCCCCGTTCTTGAGTATCACTCAATCCTGTGTGATGTCTGGGGCCCCTTGCGCTCTCTGTGGCCCCATGCGCTGTCTTTGCCCCCCTGTGCGCTGCCTGGGGCCCCGTTCTTGAGTATCACTCAATCCTGTCCGATGTCTGGGGCCCCTTGTGCTGTCTGGGGCCCCATGCGCTTTCTCTGCCCCTTTGCACTGCCTGGGGCCCCTGTGTGCTGCCTAGGGGGCCCCTGTGTACTGACTGGGGCCCCGTTATTAAGTATATCACTCAATGGTTCTCAAAAGCATGAAAAATCTCATCTACAGCAGCTGGGGTATATTCTAACCCGGAGGGGTATAATCTGGCCTAGGTCAAACTATACCCCGGGGTATATTCTGGCCCAGAGGGGTATAAACTGTCCTAGGCCGATTTATACCCCAGGATATAGTTTGGCCTAGGCCACTTTAACCCTGGGTATATTCTGGGTCGGGGGGTTAATCTGGCCTGTTACACTGGATGTCGTCATGACGACATCGGGTCTCCATGGCAGTGACGGTGACCCTGCAGCGTGCTGCAGGGTCTCCGATCCAAAGGCAGAGGGGCTCTCAGCCCCCCGGCTGGCTCTGGAACGATGCAATCATGTTTGATCGCAGTGTTCCAGGTGATAAAGTGCCGCTGACCGCTCCGTGACCGCTCCTGGCTCTTAGTACCTGGTGTCAGTTGTGACAATCACATCTCTGTGGGCGTGGCTGATCGCACATGACGTACTATCCCGTCCATGGTCAGACGGGCCCAGCCCACATGGATGGGATAGTACGTCAGATGGCAGAAAGGGGTTAAACCTATAAAAAAAAATGAAAAAAAAAATTGCTGAATAAGAAACTGAACGAATTAGAAACCAACTTCAGCTTCGTTGCTGCCCTATACTGTGTGAGGTGGCTGCACTATACTGAATGTGTTTTGTGCAGGCTGCATTATACTGTGTGTATGTGGCGCTGCATTATACTGTGTGTGTGGGGCTGCTATATACTCTGGGGGGCTTCATTATACTGTGTGAGGTGGCTGCACTATACTGTGTGTGTTTTGTGCAGGCTGCATTATACTGTATGTGGCGCTGCATTATACTGTGTGTGTGGGGCTGCTATATACTCTGGGGGGCTTCATTATACTGTGTGAGGTGGCTGCACTATACAGTGTGTGTTTTGTGCAGGCTGCATTATACTGTGTGTATGTGGCGCTGCATTATACTGTGTGTGTGGGGCTGCTATATACTCTGGGGGGCTTCATTATACTGTGTGTGGGACTGCATTATACTGCATGTGGGGGCTACATTATACTGTGAGGGGGCTGCTGTCAGGACTCTGAACATTTTTTACCTTTTGTGCATTACTGCCCTTTTCCAAGATGGCGTCTTTGGTCTCATGTGCATTGTGTCTTCCTGCTATAAAACTCCACCCCAGCCTTCAGTCTGTGCTAGAGTATTGTGCCTTGCATCCAGCTCCTGACCTCTGATTACTCCCTGGCTATATACCTGCTACTCTGCTCTGAGCTCCTGCTGCATTCACCAGTTCCAGGAATCCTCCTTCATCTGCTGCTCGTGTTACCTCCATCTGCATTTGCTGGACATGTAAGCTGTTTCTGCTCTGCAAGAACCTGAGACTATTACCCGGCCTCCCTGGTTGAGCTCAGATATGATTTGAACTGCCTTATAAGTTTATCTATCTGTGTTTGGACAAAGACAAGGATTTATTCGTGTCAAGTATCCTCAAGAACAACTGTGCTTCATAGACTTTCTGCGTGATTGCATTTTCCTCTGAAGTTTCCTATAGACGGCTAAGCTGCGTTTTATATTTACACCGTGTTGTGGACTGGAGTTTCTCTCTGCACCTGTTTGAATCACCGTGTGATAATATAGACTTTACCACTTATAAAGCTGTGTCCTGTAGTTGTCTTGTTCCACGCAAAGAGTCTCCTGAGTTATCCCCTATAATTATTACAGCTGCATTATACTGTGAGGGGGCTGCATTATATTCTGGGGGCTTGCGTTATATTTTGGGGGACTGCTTTATACTCTGGGAGCGCTGCATTATACTCTGGGGAGCTGCTTTATACTTTGGGGAGGCTGCATTATACTGTGTGTGGGGACTACATTATACTCTTAGGGGTACTGCATTATGCTCTGGGGGGTGGCTTTATGCTCTGATCTGTCAGTCGCCCACCAGGCCATGGGGTACTCGGTAACGGGTCCGGTCGTCTCAGAGGGGGATGTCACGTGGCAGTGACCCGGTCCGTGGCCCTGGGCGCCCATGTTAAAGGGACGATCTTTAAAGGGGTTTTTAGGAATAAAGTTTGTTCGTGACGCCACCTGTGGTATTCGGTCAGTAGGGATCGACGCTGCTTAAAGGAGTCCTCTGGGGTGATGTTATGGCAGCTAGATGCTGTAACTTCCCACAGGTGAAGTTGGTCCCCATGGTATGTAGGTGATGGTGGGTGGTGCGGGAAGAAATGGAGGACACAGGTTTGCAGTCTTTACCTGGTTTACTGAAGGCTTCAGACAACCACAGTCCAGGGCACCAGATGACGAGTGCAGGCAGGGTCCGGCCGGCTTGGAAGCAAGTTGGGAGTCCCCCTCACAAGGTGGAGGTAAAGCCTTCCTATAAGCGCGGTGGTGTTGTGGATCCTCACTGCTTATGGCATCTGATAAGGTCCACACAGTTCCTCTCGCTTCTCCATATAGGTTAGGACACAAACCCGTATGACAGGTGGCTTGAGCCTGTTTTTAGATTCTCTATCATGACCCGGGCTCTATAGGCGCCACTGTGTCTCCTGGGTATTAAAGCGGACAGGTGATTTGAAATCCAGCTGCGGTTTCTGCTGTGTCTCATAGTTAAACGCAGCCTCGGTCTTCCAGCCACCGGAATCTGCTCTCCCCATGGAGGTAATAAATAATAATAATAATCTTTATTTATATAGCGCCAACATATTCCGCAGCGCTTTACAGTTTAACAGTTTCAAACACAAAAGTCATAAGTAACAACATTAACACTACAATAATTAAAGCAAAATAAGACGACCCTGCTCGTGAGAGCTTACAATCTACAATGAGGTAGGGGAGATACAAAGTACAGGTGTGTATTAACAATGAGGTAGCCAAATTGCTGCTATCCTCCCCTGGTGTCACTCTCCTGTGCTTCCTGCTCCGGCACACTTTCCACAACCTGTCCTTTCCTTCTCAATTCTCTTTCTCCAAGAGCTGTAGCGAATCTGGCTACACGGCCCCTTCAGTCCTGCTGACACTCACGGTCCGACTGCCTTCTCTGTCCTCTAACAGACTGACTAACTCACTTTCCCTCCAGACCAGAATATTATTATTTATCATTATAGCGCCATATATTCCATAGCGCTTTACATGTGAGGAGGGGTATACATAATAAAAACAAGTACAATAATCTTAAACAATACAAGTCATAACTGGTACAGGAGGAGAGAGGACCCTGCCCACGAGGGCTCACAATCTACAAGGGATGGGTGAGGATACAGTAGGTGAGGGTAGAGCTGGCCGTGCAGCGGTTTGGTCGATCAGTGATTACTGCAGGTTGTAGACTTGTCGGAAGAGGTGCGTCTTCAGGTTCTTTTTGAAGGATTCGGTGGTCGGTGAAAGTCTGATATGTTGTGGTAGAGAGTTCAAGAGTAGGGGTGATACGCGAGAGAAATCTTGTATGCAATTGTGGGAAGAGGAGATAAGAGGGGAGTAGAGAAGGAGATCTTGTGAGGATCGGAGGTTGCGTGTAGGTAAGTACCGGGAGAGGAGGTCACAGATGTATGGAGGAGACAGGTTGTGGATGGCTTTGTATGTCATGGTTAGGCTTTTGTACTGGAGTCTCTGGGCAATGGGGAGCCAGTGAAGGGATTGACAGAGGGGAGAGGCCGAGGAATAGCGGGGGGGGGACAGGTGGATTAGTCGGGCAGCTGAGTTTAGAATAGATTGGAGGGGTGCGAGAGTGTTAGAGGGGAGGCCACAGAGCAGGAGGTTGCAGTAGTTGAGGCGGGAGATGATGAGGGCATGCACTAGGGTTTTTGCAGATGCTTGGTTTAGGAATGTACGGATCCATGAAATATTTTTTTGAGTTGAAGGCAGCAGGAAATGGAAAGGGCTTGGATATGCGGTTTGAAGGAGAGATCAGTGTTGTGGATTACCCCGAGGCAGCGAGCTTGTGGGACTGGGGAGAGTGGGCAGCCGTTTACTGTAATGGATAGGTTCGTTGGGGGGGTCACGTGAGATGGGGGAAAGACAATGAATTCTGTTTTGTCCATGTTAAGTTTTAAAAATCTAGCGGAGAAGAAGGATGAAATAGCGGACAGACATTGAGGGATTCTGGTTAGTAGGGAGGTGATATCTGGTCCAGAGATGTAGATCTGTGTGTCATCAGCATAGAGATGATACTGAAAGCCATGAGATTCTATGAGCTGTCCCAGGCCAAAGGTGTAAATGGAGAAGAGCAGGGGTCCTAGGACTGAACCTTGTGGGACTCCGACAGATAGGGGGCGAGGTGAGGAGGTGGTGTGTGAGTGGGAGACGCTGAATGTCCGGTCTGTTAGGTATGATGACATCCAGGATAGGGCCAAGTCTGTGATGCCAAGGGATGAGAGGGTCTGTAATAATAGGGAATGGTCCACTGTGTCAAAGGCAGCCGACAGGTCCAGGAGGAGGAGGAGGTTAGAGTAGTGTCGCTTGCTCTTGGCGGTTAATAGGTCATTGGTGACCGTAGTTAGGGCAGTTTCAGTGGAGTGGTTTGACTGGAAACCTGATTGTAAGTGGTCGAAGAGGGAGCAGGAAGAGAGATGGGAGGACAGTTCAAGATGAACGTGTTGTTCCAGTAGTTTTGAGGCAAAGGGGAGAAGTGATATAGGGCGATAGCTAGATACAGAGGATGAGTCAGGAGAGGGCTTTTTGAGGATGGGTGTGATTGAGGCATGTTTAAAGCTTGAGGGGAAAACATCAGTTGTTAGTGATAGGTTGAAGAGATGGGTTAGGGTTGGGATGAAGACTGTGGTGAGGTTTGGGATGAGGTGGGAAAGGATCGGGTCAAGTGCACAGGTGGTGAGATGCGATCTTGAGAGTAGAGTGGAGAGTCGATCTTCTGTAATGGTGAAGAAGTTGGTTTTGGAGGTGGAGGGCTGGGTAGTTGGAAGGAAGGGCTCTGGGGGTTGTCGACTAAAACTGTCTCTGATGTTCTCAATCTTCTGCTTGAAAAATGAGGAAAAGTATTCAGCTGAGATGAGTGGGGAGGGAAGAGGTGCTGGGGGACGGAGGAGAGAGTTGAAGGTGTTGAATAATTGTTTAGGGTTGTGAGACGGGGAGGATATGAGAGATGAGAAGTAGGTTTGTTTAGCTGTGGCGAGTGTGGTCTTGAAAGTAGTGAGGGACTGTTTGAATGTGATGAAGTGTTCGTTGGAGTGGGATCTTTTCCATCTCCGCTCAGCAGCCCTGGAAGCTCGCCTCCTGTCAAAAACTGAACTCCTCGTGTTTTCTCCCTCTATTAACCTACCTTTGCCTGACATTGCCATCTCCGTGTGCGGTTCCACCATTACTCAAAAGCAGCATGCCCGCTGCTTTGGGGTCATACTTGATTCCGAGCTTTCATTCACCCCCCACATCCGATCACTGGCTGGCTCTTCTTATCTGCATCTCAAAAACATTTCTTACTTTCAACTCTGCAAAAACTCTTACTGTTTCACTTATTCATTCTCGTCTGGACTATTGTAACTCTCTACTAATCGGCCTCCCTCTTACCAAACTCTCCCCGCTCCAATCTGTCCTGAATGCTGCTGCCAGGATTATATTCCTCACCAACCGTTACACCGATGCCTCTACCCTGTGCCAGTCATTACACTGGTTACCCATCCACTCCAGAATCCAGTACAAAACTACTACCCTCATCCACAAAGCACTCCATGGCTCAGCACCACCCTACATCTCCTCTCTGGTCTCAGTCTACCACCCTACCCGTGCCCTCCGCTCCGCTAATGACCTCAGGTTAGCTTCCTCAATAATTAGAACCTCCCACTCCCGTCTCCAAGACTTTACACGTGCTGCGCCGATTCTTTGGAATGCACTACCCAGGTTAATATGATTAATCCCCAATCCCCACAGTTTTAAGCGTACCCTAAAAACTCATTTGTTCAGATTGGCCTACCACCTCAACGCATTAACCTAACTATTCCTGTGTGGCCCATTAAAAATAATAATAAAATAAACAAAACCATAATCAGGTTCCTCACATCATGTTCTCATACACTTTATACAGATAATAGCCCTCTGTGTCTGTACTGCTACATACTTAGGCAGGTAACTGGTTCATGCAGCTTTACATGAACACCTGAGCCTTACACTATGGCCGGTCCGAATAACTAAAGCAATTGTTACCATCCACCTCTCGTGTCTCCCCTTTTCCTCATAGTTTGTAGCTTACGAGCAGGGCCCTCATTCCTCTTGGTATCTATTGGGATCTATGTGTTTATTGTTATGCTGTAATGTCTATTGTCTGTACAAGTCCCCTCTATAATTTGTAAAGCGCTGCGGAATATGTTGGTGCTATATAAATAAAATTATTATTATTATATACAGGAGATGACATACAGGTATATGCTATATACAGGAAGAGATGACATACAGGTATATACTATATACAGGAGATGACACACAGGTACATACTATATACAGGAGGAGATGACACACAGGTATATACTATTTACAGGGGAGATGACATACAGGTATATACTATATAAAGGGGAGATGACATATAGGTATATACTATATATAAGGGAGATGACAAACATGCTTATACCGATGGGAAAATGAGGGGTGTGAGGTGAAAATGAAAAGGTGGAAGTGCAAAATGAGAGGAGTGAGGGAAAATAATGGAGTGATCGGAAAATGACAGATGTGAGGTCGAAATGACAAGTGTTAGGGGGGAATGAGAGGAGTGAGGGGGGAATAAGAGGAGTGAGGGGGAAAATGAGAGGCGTGATGGGAAAATACGAGAAGTCAGGTGCTATTACTAACCACAGATAATTACTCTTTCAAATAATTTTTATTATTTCTTTAGGAATTTAGTATTAACATGCGGAGATAGTCATATAATCAGCTTTCAGGAGAATAAGGGTAAGGAGAGGGAGGGAGGTAAGGGAAATGGGACTGGGAAAGGGAAGTGCAACTTTGTGGACACACTGTCCAGTCATAACAGAATTTGATAGTTATTAACAATTCTTAACATATAACGTATATTATCCTCACAGGTATGCAGTAACCACCATCTTTCCTTTTAATGCGATAAGTTGGAGTCTACCTCAACCCACTTCTTCCATTCCCTATCATATTTCTTATAATAATTGTTTGCTATTGGGAAGTTTTCTTCATATGCTTTGTGTAGGTTAATTTGGTCTATTATTTCGGTAAAGGCCGGTAAGATCGGATTTTTCCAATGGAAAGCTATAATTTCTTTAACCACGAGACAGATATGAATTATAATATATCTCACATTCGTGTCCGTGCTTTCCCAGTTCAAGGACAACAAGGCCATTGCAGGAGTGACTAGAGTGTTATCTGCTAATAGTTTATTGATTAATTTTATGGCCCGTCTCCATAAGGGTTTCACCCGGGGGCAAGTCCAAGACACATGTAGCAAACTTCCGTGTTCTCCACATTCTCTCCAGCACAATGGAGATCCACCTGACGGTAGATGAGAGAGGCGAGCCGGAGTATAGTACCATCTTGTAATGATTTTATAGTAGGCCTCTTTCAATGTCATGCAGATGATTGATGCGTAAGTAGAGTAGATCGCATTTTCCCACTGTTCTGGAGTGAACGTTGGATTCAGGTCCCTTTCCCATTTTGTCATGTGAGATAACTTATTAAATTGTGTATCATTGTTAAACCACCGATGTATTTGCTTGTTGTTCCAAAATAGATGATGTTTGGGGTTTTTAAATAATTTAATAATTGCTTCAGATATTTTTGGTTTGTTTGTGATGAAGTTTTGAACTTGGTCCTTCGGTGCCAAATGAGGGAGAAAGGCTGAGGAGGGAATTTAAAATTTTTGTTTTACAGAGCTAAAGCTGAGAAATTTAACCCCGTCGTGGATATCATTTAATTTTGGATCCCATTGTCTCTCCATAGGGGAGAGGGGTTAATATTTTGGATAAGCATGATGATCTCTATAGGGGTGTTGTGGAGAAGGATTTTCTTGTTGGATCATCTCTTTCGTTTAGACAGTTTGTCCCAGGCGTACATAATGGGAGAAAATATAGGGTGATGAGCGTAAGCATTACAAAGTCTGTTTAGAATATGGTCAAAAACCAATTCTTTAGGTGATTTATTATGGTTATGTGTAATTTCAAGATCAAGCCAGTTCGGAGGGTCTTCTTGCGTAAACCAGTACTGGCTTTGTTTTATTAAATTCGATAAATATAAAGCAGTTATGTTTGGTAGGCCTGTGCCCCCAAATTCCTTGCATTTATATAAAATGTTTGTGGTAAGCTATAGGTTATGAAGAGGTAAGCTATAGGCTGGACCACGGTGAGTCATTGGACGTGGTATATCTCGATTTTTCGACGTTTGATACCGTGCCGCACAAGAGGTTGGTACACAAAATGAGAATGCTTGGTCTGGGGGAAAATGTGTGTAAATGGGTTAGTAACTGGCTTAGTGATAGAAAGCAGAGGGTGGTTATAAATGGTATAGTCTCTAACTGGGTCGCTGTGACCAGTGGGGTACCGCAGGGGTCAGTATTGGGACCTGTTCTCTTCAACATATTCATTAATGATCTGGTAGAAGGTTTACACAGTAAAATATCGATATTTGCAGATGATACAAAACTATGTAAAGCAGTTAATACAAGAGAAGATAGTATTCTGCTATAGATGGATCTGGATAAGTTGGAAACTTGGGCTGAAAGGTGGCAGATGAGGTTTAACAATGATAAATGTAAGGTTATACACATGGGAAGAGGGAATCAATATCACCATTACACACTGAACGGGAAACCACTGGGTAAATCTGACAGGGAGAAGGACTTGGGGATCCTAGTTAATGATAAACTTACCTGGAGCAGCCAGTGCCAGGCAGCAGCTGCCAAGGCAAACAGGATCATGGGGTGCATTAAAAGAGGTCTGGATACACATGATGAGGGCATTATACTGCCTCTGTACAAATCCCTAGTTAGACCGCACATGGAGTACTGTGTCCAGTTTTGGGCATCGGTGCTCAGGAAGGATATAATGGAACTAGAGAGAGTACAAAGGAGGGCAACAAAATTAATAAAGGGGATGGGAGAACTACAATACCCAGATAGATTAGCGAAATTAGGATTATTTAGTCTAGAAAAAAGACGACTGAGGGGCGATCTAATAACCATGTACAGTTAGGGCCAGAAATATTTGGACAGTGACACAATTTTCGCGAGTTGGGCTCTGCATGCCACCACATTGGATTTGAAATGAAACCTCTACAACAGAATTCAAGTGCAGATTGTAACGTTTAATTTGAAGGGTTGAACAAAAATATCTGATAGAAAATGTAGGAATTGTACACATTTCTTTACAAACACTCCACATTTTAGGAGGTCAAAAGTAATTGGACAAATAAACATAACCCAAACAAAATATTTTTATTTTCAATATTTTGTTGCAAATCCTTTGGAGGCAATCACTGCCTTAAGTCTGGAACCCATGGACATCACCAAACGCTGGGTTTCCTCCTTCTTAATGCTTTGCCAGGTCTTTACAGCCGCAGCCTTCAGGTCTTGCTTGTTTGTGGGTCTTTCCGTCTTAAGTCTGGATTTGAGCAAGTGAAATGCATGCTCAATTGGGTTTAGATCTGGAGATTGACTTGGCCATTGCAGAATGTTCCACTTTTTGGCACTCATGAACTCCTGGGTAGCTTTGGCTGTATGCTTGGGGTCATTGTCCATCTGTACTATGAAGCGCCGTCCAATCAACTTTGCAGCATTTGGCTGAATCTGGGCTGAAAGTATATCCCGGTACACTTCAGAATTCATCCGGCTACTCTTGTCTGCTCTTATGTCATCAATAAACACAAGTGACCCAGTGCCATTGAAAGCCATGCATGCCCATGCCATCACGTTGCCTCCACCATGTTTTACAGAGGATGTGGTGTGCCTTGGATCATGTGCCGTTCCCTTTCTTCTCCAAACTTTTTTCTTCCCATCATTCTGGTACAGGTTGATCTTTGTCTCATCTGTCCATAGAATACTTTTCCAGAACTGAGCTGGCTTCTTGAGGTGTTTTTCTGTCTATTTTTGGTATTGATGAATGGTTTGCATCTAGATGTGAACCCTTTGTATTTACTGTCATGGAGTCTTCTCTTTACTGTTGACTTAGAGACAGATACACCTACTTCACTGAGAGTGTTCTGGACTTCAGTTGATGTTGTGAACGGGTTCTTCTTCACCAAATTAAGTATGCGGCGATCATCCACCACTGTTGTCATCCGTGGACGCCCAGGCCTTTTTGAGTTCCCAAGCTCACCAGTCAATTCCTTTTTTCTCAGAATGTACCCAACTGTTGATTTTGCTACTCCAAGCATGTCTGCTATCTCTCTGATGGATTTTTTCTTTTTTTTTTCAGCCTCAGGATGTTCTGCTTCACCTCAATTGAGAGTTCCTTTGACCGCATGTTGTCTGCTCACAGCAACAGCTTCCAAATGCAAAACCACACACCTGGAATCCACCCCTGACCTTTTAACTACTTCATTGATTACAGGTTAACGAGGGATACGCCTTCAGAGTTAATTGCAGCCCTTAGAGTCCATTGTCCAATTACTTTTGGTCCCTTGAAAAAGAGGACGCTATGCATTACAGAGCTATGATTCCTAAACCCTTTCTCCGATTTGGATGTGGAAACTATCATATTGCAGCTGGGAGTGTGCACTTTCAGCCCATATTATATATATAATTGTATTTCTGAACATGTTTTTGTAAACAGCTAAAATAACAAAACTTGTGTCACTGTCCAAATATTTCTGGCCCTAACTGTATAAGTATATAAGGGGACAATACAAATATCTCGCTGAGGATCTGTTTATACCAAGGAAGGTGACGGGCACAAGGGGGCATTCTTTGCGTCTGGAGGAGAGAAGGTTTTTCCACCAACATAGAAGAGGATTCTTTACTGTTAGGGCAGTGAGAATCTGGAATTGCTTGCCTGAGGAGGTGGTGATGGCGAACTCAGTCGAGGGGTTCAAGAGAGGCCTGGATGTCTTCCTGGAGCAGAACAATATTGTATCATACAATTATTAGATTCTGTAGAAGGACGTAGATCTGGGGATTTATTATGATGGAATATAGGCTGAACTGGATGGACAAATGTCTTTTTTCGGCCTTACTAACTATGTTACTATGTTAAAATGGCAATATTTTTTATTTATTTTCATTTATCTTGAAGAAGGTAATATTTAAAAAAAAATTGAAGTTTTTTTTGTAGCTCAGAAATTGATTCATAAGGGTCCGTCAGGGTAAACACCAGGTCGTCGGCAAAAAGCTCAATCTTGTAATGACGTGTTCGCGTTTGTAAACCTTTTATGTTATTATTTTGCCTAATTGATTGCGCCAGTGGTTCCATTGATAAAATGAAAAGAAGCGGAGATAAGGGGCAACCTTGTCTTGTACCATTTGAAATATCAAATGGTGTAGAGAAATAATTGTTTGCATAAATTTTAGCTTTTGGCCTTGAATAGAGTGCCATGACGCTGTTGATATATTTTTCGTTACACCCAAATTTCCGTAAAACTGATGTTAAATAAAGCCAGTTTAGTCGGTCAAAAGCCTTTTCGGTGTCTAGAGTTATAATTACCGTTAGCACTTTAGAAGAATGAATCAATTTGATTGAGTTAATAAGTCTTCTAGTGCCATCTGGCGGTTGACGACCCATAATAAAACCCATCTGGTCCCCATGAATCAATGACAGCAAATAGGATTTGAGCCTATTTGCTATAAGCTTGGAGTAAATCTTCAGGTCTGTATTAGGGAAATTGGGTTGTAATTTTTAACAAGGGTTAAGTCGGAATTGTGTTTGGGGATCAAAATAATTGTCGATTCTAACATTTCTGCTGAGAAATTACCTGAGGAACTAGCTATATTAAAAAGATTTTTGTAGATGTGGGGAAAGTAAGTTGGTGAAAGTTTTATAATATTCGTTTCCGAAACCATCTGGGCCTGGCGATTTAAAGTCTTTGAGTTGGAGGATGGTTTTTTCGATTTCTTCTTGGGAGAATGGAGAAGTTAGATTTTCTAAATCGTCGTGGGTCAATTTTGGAAGGTCAATTGAGGTCAGAAATTTTTCGATGTCAGAAATATTGGGATGTGGGGTGGAAGGTTGGGAATGTAAATTATACAATTTGTTGTAATAATCTGCAAAGGAGTTGGCTATATCTTGGGGATGAGATACCGTTGTACCACTTTTGAGTTTGTATTTTGGTGATCCTATTTACTTGTCTTATTTTTTTTCATTCTATTAGTCATGTATCGTGTTGGCTTATTAATTGAGGAATACTGTTTCCTTTTGGAAATTTTAACCATGGTGTGATATGATGAAAATAAGATTTTCTTAAGCTCCTGTCTGAGTTTTAGTAGCTCTGTTTTAATTTGAGTAGATGGGGGGTTTGAATTTAGTTGTTCGCTTTCCTTATCTTTTATTTTATTTTGAATATCCTCAATCTGGATCCTGAACATTCTTTTCCTTTTTGCAGAGATTTGGATCATGATGCCCCGTATGACCGCTTTATGGGCGCACCAATGGGTGAATGGGGTTGTTTCAGTGGGTGAATTTTCTGTGAAATAATTTGTTAATGATTTTTCTATTATTGATTTGTGATCAGGGTGGTGTAATAGGTTAGCGTCACATTTCCACAGTGGATTTTAATTAATCATGTGGCCAATTTGAATTTCCACTGAAACTGGGGAGTGGTCTGAGAAGGTTTTCCTTTCTATAGTACTTCTATGGATCTTGGGGAGCGTAAAGATATCTGATAAGATTAAGTCAATTCGTGACGCTGATTGATGAGGGTCAGAGAAATGGGAGAATTCAATTGAAGTTGTGTTTAGGCTCCGAAAGATGTCAAATAATTAATTTTGATGTATCCAATTGTCTAAAGTGTGTGGTCTGTATCTATTTGGGTTGGAGGAATCCATATTTGCGTTCGGAACCATATTAAAGTCTCCTAACCAAATCATGGCACCTCTCTTGACTGACATGACTTTCTTATTTACTTTGTTCAGGAAACCTATTTGACCCACGTTGGGGGCGTAGATATTAACAATTGTGCAAATCTGGTTATTCAGAGAACAAACAAGAATATGAAATCTCCCTTTAGCATCTTTGATCTCCTCGAGAAATCCAAATTAGATAGTTCCTTTGATGATGGGGACTATGCCGGCTTTCTTTTTTGTGTTGTCAGACTTGTAGATACATTGGAAGTTTTTATGCGAACATTTTGGGTTGTTTGTGTGTTTAAATTTGGATTCCTGTATACAAATTATTTCGGCATGGCTTTTAATTAATTCTCTCCAAAGGGTGTGTCTTTTGTATGGACTATTTAAACCTCTTACATTGTAAGATAATAATTTTAAACTCATTGTGTACAAGCAAACCTGTGAGGATTAATAAACCTATAAACTTTAAATAAGAGTAAGAACAATAAACTGAAATGTCCACTTGAAGTGGTCCACAGCAGTGAGCCTGGCTTCACCTGTTGGGGGGAAAAAGTTCGTGTTACATGCTCCCAAGCAACACCTTCTTAGTTGATGAACATATATTTGATGTAATAAATCCTTAAGGTTAATTTTAACAGTAACAGAAACATCCAAGGATAAGAATTGGCTTCGTATCGGGATGGTTTCCCATTTATATAATCAATAAGCTATATCAAAATCTCTTCATGTTTTACCATCGTAGTCAGGGCGTGTCGTGAGTATAGTGGAATACTGATGGAGTGTAAGAAGTCCCTGCCTTCTTCTGGAGAATTAAGAACGATAAAGTTGCCTTTGTAGTTGACTATTAACTTGAGTGGGAATCCCCACTTGTAAGGGACCCCATTGTCTCTGAGAGGTATGGTAATGCTTTGAAAAGCTTTCCTCCCTTCTATCGTTTCTTTGGAGAGATCGGCATATAGTTTTAGTTTTTCAAATGGCTCAGGGAAGTGTTTATTTTCTCTAAAGTAATTTTGGATTTTTTCTTTTGTTTTGAAGAAGTGTACTCTCATGAATGTGTCTCTGGGTAGATCTTTAGGGATAGTGGGCAGTTTTCGCAACCTATGGATCCTGTCAATTTCTAACTCTTGCTCCGTTAGGGTAGGGATAATTTTCCTGAATAATTTTTTGGTAAATTCTTCCAATTTATTTGGGCCTATAGTCTCGGAAATCCCCCTAATTTTAATATTGTTTCTGCGATTTCGATCTTCCAAGTCCGCTGCCTTGAGCTTCAATTTGTGCATCTCTTTTATGATGTCTTTGTTTATTTTAGAGGTAGAATCTGGCCTCTCCTCTATCTTTTTAATTCTATCCTCAAATTTGTCCATCCTTTTGTTGAGGAGGGATAGTGAGTCTTCTAGCAATTTATTTTGTTTATCAAATTTTCCGTTCATACTATTTTCAAATTTATCCATTTTTTCTGTCCGTTTAGACAGAAGATTCCTCACAGAATCCATGTCAAATCCTTGGGTATCGTCTAGGTTTGGGTTATTTATTTTTTGTTTGGATTTAGCCGGGCTTAAGTTAGGAGAGGTCTCTGAGACCTCGTCGGATGAGTCATGTAGAGTAGTATATTTTTCTCCTGTTGCCCCTGGAATTTTCCTTTTTAAAGAAGTAGATGAATCCATCCCTTCAATAGTAGTGGGGGGGGTCTCTTAACTCCATTGTGATTGGAGAGTTTGTCATAGTCCGATTCCTCATTATCTTTTAGTGGGGACCTGGACCTATTGGGACTTGTTTTGATTATCAGGTCCTTTGATGTGTTTTGCCCTGCCCCTTTAAACTTTTGGGCTTTTTGAGAATTGGATGAGGCCATGTTTGAAAATTGGGGCTTGGCTGAGGTTTAACTCATAGTTATCCCCGATCAGTGGTCTGAGTTTCCTTCCTCAGGTGACGAGGTTAAGTCGTTAGGTGCTGCTCTATTTAACTCCACCTAGTTCTTTGCTCCTTGCCTCCAGTCAATGTTCCAGTATTGGTCTTGCTCTCTCCTGGATCGTCTTTAGGCCTGTCTGCCCTGCATAAGCTAAGTTCTGCTTGTGTTATTTTGTTTGCTATTTTTTCTTTCCAGCTTGCTATATTGGTTTTTCTTGCTTGCTGGAAGCTCTGGGACGCAGAGGGAGCACCTCCGTACCGTTAGTCGGGGCGGAGGGTCTTTTTGCGCCCTCTGCGTGGTTGTTTGTAGGTTTTTGTGTTGACCGCAAAGCTATCTTTCCTATCCTCGGTCTATTTAGTAAGTCGGGCCTCACTTTGCTAAAATCTATTTCATCTCTGTGTTTGTATTTTCATCTTTACTCACAGTCATTATATGTGGGGGGCTGCCTTTTCCTTTGGGGAATTTCTCTGAGGCAAGGTAGGCTTATTTTTCTATCTTCAGAGCTAGCTAGTTTCTCAGGCTGTGCCCGAGGCGCCTAGGTCTGGTCAGGAGCGCTCCACGGCTACCTCTAGTGTGGTGTGATAGGATTAGGGATTGCGGTCAGCAGAGTTCCCACGTCTCAGAGCTCGTCCTATGTTATTAGTACCTATCAGGTCACTTTGTGTGCTTTTAACCACCAGGTCCATTGTGTTTCTGAACCACCAGTTCATAACAGTACTGGAGGCCCAAAGTACTAATGCTTCTCTATAGAGGGAAAAGAGAAGTTCTGAGACCATTTTTTTTTCTCTGCACTGTGTTTTGTCTTTCTTTTCCCCTAGACATTTGGGTGGTTCAGGACACAGGTGCAGTGATGGACATTAAAGGTCTGTTTTCTTGTGTGGATCATCTCGCTGCAAGAGTACAAAATATTCAAGACATTGTGGTTCAGAAATCTATGTTAGAACCTAGAATTCCTATTCCTGACTTATTTTCTGGGGATAGAGCTAAGTTTCTGAATTTCAAAAATAATTGTAAACTGTTTCTGGCTTTGAAACCCCGCTCCTCTGGTGACCCAGTTCAACAAGTTAAGATAATTATTTCTTTATTATGTGGCGACCCTCAAGACTGGGCATTTTTCCTTGCGCCAGGAGATCCTGCATTATGCGATATTGATGCGTTTTTTCTGGCACTCGGATTGCTGTATGATGAACCTAATTCAGTGGATCAGGCAGAGAAAAATTTGCTGGCTCTGTGTCAGGGTCAGGATGAGGTAGAGATATATTGTCAGAAGTTTAGGAAGTGGTCTGTGCTCACTCAATGGAATGAATGTGCGCTGGCAGCAATTTTCAGAGAGGGTCTCTCTGAAGCCCTTAAGGATGTCATGGTGGGATTTCCTATGCCTGCTGGTCTGAATGAGTCTATGTCTTTGGCCATTCAGATCGATCGACGCTTACGTGAGCGTAAAAATGTGCACCATTTGGCGGTATTATCTGAGCATAAACCTGAGCCTATGCAATGTGATAGGACTTTCACCAGAGCTGAACGGCAAGAACACAGACGTCGGAATGGGCTGTGTTTTTATTGTGGTGATTCCACTCATGCTATCTCCGATTGTCCTAAGCGCACTAAGCGGTTCGCTAGGTCTGCCACCATTGGTACGGTAGAGTCAAAATTTATTTTGTCCGTTACTTTGATCTGCTCTTTGTCATCCTATTCTGTCATGGCATTTGTGGATTCAGGCGCTGCCCTGAATTTGATGGACTTGGAGTTTGCTAGGCGCTGTGGGTTTTTCTTGGAGCCCTTGCAGTATCCTATTCCATTGAGAGGAATTGATGCTACGCCTTTGGCCAAGAATAAGCCTCAGTACTGGACCCAACTGACCATGTGCATGGCTTCTGCGCATCAGGAGGATATTCGCTTTTTGGTGTTGCATAATCTCCATGATGTGGTCGTGTTGGGGTTGCCATGGCTACAAGTCCATAACCCAGTATTGGATTGGAAATCTATGTCTGTGTCCAGCTGGGGTTGTCAGGGGGTACATGGTGATGTTCCAGTTCTGTCTATTTCATCATACACCCCTTCTGAGGTCCCAGAGTTCTTGTCGGATTACCGGGATGTATTTGATGAGCCCAAGTCCAGTGCCCTACCTCCGCATAGGGATTGCGATTGTGCTATCGATTTGATTCCTGGTAGTAAGTTTCCTAAGGGTCGACTGTTTAATTTGTCTGTGCCTGAGCACGCCGCTATGCGGAGTTACGTTAAGGAATCCTTGGAGAAGGGTCATATTCGCCCGTCGTCGTCGCCATTGGGAGCAGGGTTCTTTTTTGTGGCCAAGAAGGATGGTTCGTTGAGACCTTGTATTGATTACCGCCTTCTAAATAAAATCACAGTCAAATTTCAGTACCCCTTGCCGCTGCTGTCTGATTTGTTTGCTCGGATTAAGGGGGCTAGTTGGTTCACCAAGATAGATCTTCGTGGTGCGTATAATCTTGTGCGTATTAAACAGGGTGATGAATGGAAAACAGCATTTAATACGCCCGAGGGCCATTTTGAGTACCTGGTTATGCCATTCGGGCTTTCCAATGCTCCATCAGTATTTCAGTCCTTTATGCATGACATCTTCCGAGAGTACCTGGATAAATTCCTGATTGTATACTTGGATGATATTTTGGTCTTCTCGGATGATTGGGAGTCTCACGTGAAGCAGGTTAGAATGGTGTTCCAGGTCCTGCGTGTGAATTCTTTGTTTGTGAAGGGGTCAAAATGTCTCTTTGGTGTTCAGAAGGTTTCATTTTTGGGTATCATTTTTTCCCCTTCTACTATCGAGATGGACCCTGTTAAAGTTCAGGCCATTTATGATTGGACTCAGCCGACATCTCTGAAGAGTCTGCAAAAGTTCCTGGGCTTTGCTAATTTTTATCGTCGCTTCATCAATAATTTTTCTAGTATTGCTAAACCGTTGACTGATTTGACCAAGAAGGGTGCTGATGTGGTCAATTGGTCTTCTGCTGCTGTGGAAGCTTTTCAGGAGTTGAAGCGTAGTTTTTCTTCTGCCCCTGTGTTGTGCCAGCCAGATGTTTCGCTCCCGTTCCGGGTCGAGGTTGATGCTTCTGAGATTGGAGCAGGGGCTGTTTTGTCGCAAAGAAGTTCTGATGGATCGGTGATGAAACCATGTGCCTTCTTTTCCAGGAAGTTTTCGCCTGCTGAGCGTAATTATGATGTTGGCAATCGAGAGTTGTTGGCCATGAAGTGGGCATTCGAGGAGTGGCGTCATTGGCTTGAAGGAGCTAAGCATCGCGTGGTGGTCTTGACTGATCACAAGAACTTGACTTATCTCGAGTCTGCCAAACGGTTGAATCCTAGACAGGCTCGTTGGTCGCTGTTTTTCTCCCGTTTTAACTTTGTGGTTTCGTACCTTCCGGGCTCTAAGAATGTGAAGGCGGATGCCCTGTCTAGGAGTTTTGTGCCCGACTCTCCGGGTTTGCCTGAGCCGGCGGGTATTCTCAAAGAGGGGGTAATTTTGTCTGCCATCTCCCCTGATTTGCGGCGGGTGCTGCAAAAATTTCAGGGTAATAGACCTGACCGTTGCCCAGCGGAGAAACTGTTTGTCCCTGATAAATGGACTAGTAGAGTTATCTCTGAGGTTCATTGTTCGGTGTTGGCTGGTCATCCTGGAATCTTTGGTACCAGAGATTTGGTGGCTAGATCCTTTTGGTGGCCGTCTCTGTCGCGGGATGTGCGTTCGTTTGTGCAGTACTGTGGGATTTGTGCTCGGGCTAAGCCCTGCTGTTCTCGTGCCAGTGGGTTGCTTTTGCCCTTGCCAGTCCCGAAGAGGCCCTGGACACATATCTCTATGGATTTTATTTCGGATCTCCCCGTCTCTCAAAAGATGTCGGTCATTTGGGTGGTTTGTGATCGCTTCTCTAAGATGGTCCATTTGGTACCCTTGTCTAAATTGCCTTCCTCCTCTGATTTGGTGCCATTGTTTTTCCAGCATGTGGTTCGTTTACATGGCATTCCGGAGAACATCGTTTCTGACAGAGATTCCCAGTTTGTTTCGAGGTTTTGGCGAGCCTTTTGTGCTAGGATGGGCATTGATTTGTCTTTTTCCTCGGCTTTCCATCCTCAGACAAATGGCCAAACTGAACGAACCAATCAGACCTTGGAAACATATCTGAGATGTTTTGTTTCTGCTGATCAGGATGATTGGGTGTCCTTTTTGCCTTTGGCTGAGTTCGCCCTTAATAATCGGGCCAGCTCGGCTACTTTGGTTTCGCCGTTTTTCTGCAATTCTGGTTTCCATCCTCATTTCTCTTCAGGGCAGGTTGAGTCTTCGGACTGTCCTGGTGTGGATACTGTGGTGGATAGGTTGCAGCAGATTTGGACTCATGTAGTGGACAATTTGATATTGTCCCAGGAGAAGGCTCAACGTTTCGCTAACCGTAGGCGCTGTGTGGGTCCCCGACTTCGTGTTGGGGATTTGGTTTGGTTGTCGTCTCGTTATATTCCTATGAAAGTTTCCTCTCCTAAGTTTAAACCTCGTTTCATTGGTCCGTATAGGATTTCTGAGATTCTTAATCCTGTGTCTCTTCGTTTGACCCTTCCAGCTTCTTTTTCCATCCATAATGTATTCCATAGGTCATTGTTGCGGAGATACGTGGCACCTGTGGTTCCATCCGTTGATCCTCCTGCCCCGTTTTGGTTGAGGGGGAGTTGGAGTATATAGTGGAGAAGATTTTGGATTCTCGTATTTTGAGACGGAAACTCCAGTACCTGGTTAAGTGGAAGGGTTATGGTCAGGAAGATAATTCCTGGGTCTTTGCCTCTGATGTTCATGCTGCCGATCTGGTTCGTGCCTTTCATTTGGCTCATCCTGGTCGGCCTGGGGGCTCTGGTGAGGGTTCGGTGACCCCTCCTCAAGGGGGGGGTACTGTTGTGAATTCTGTGGTCGAGCTCCCTCCTGTGGTCATGAGTGGTACTTCGGCTGGTTCTGTCTATGAGCTTCCTCTGGTGGATGTGAGTGGGGCTGCGGCTTCTGAGTTTCCTTCCTCAGGTGACGAGGTTAAGTCGTTAGGTGCTGCTCTATTTAACTCCACCTAGTTCTTTGTTCCTTGCCTCCAGTCAATGTTCCAATATTGGTCTTGCTCTCTCCTGGATCGTCTTGTGGCCTGTCTGCCCTGCATAAGCTAAGTTCTGCTTGTGTTACTTTTGTTTGCTATTTTTTCTGTCCAGCTTGCTATATTGGTTTTTCTTGCTTGCTGGAAGCTCTGGGACGCAGAGGGAGCACCTCCGTACCGTTAGTCGGTGCGGAGGGTCTTTTTGCGCCCTCTGTGTGGTTGTTTGTAGGTTTTTGTGTTGACCGCAAAGCTATCTTTCCTATCCTCGGTCTATTCAGTAAGTCGGGCCTCACTTTGCTAAAATCTATTTAATCTCTGTGTTTGTATTTTCATCTTTACTCACAGTCATTATATGTGGGGGGCTGCCTTTTCCTTTGGGGAATTTCTCTGAGGCAAGGTAGGCTTATTTTTCTATCTTCAGAGCTAGCTAGTTTCTCAGGCTGTGCCCGAGGAGCCTAGGTCTGGTCAGGAGCGCTCCACGGCTACCTCTAGTGTGGTGTGATAGGATTAGGGATTGCGGTCAGCAGAGTTCCCACGTCTCAGAGCTCGTCCTATGTTATTAGTACCTATCAGGTCACTTTGTGTGCTCTTAACCACCAGGTCCATTGTGTTTCTGAACCACCAGTTCATAACAGTACTGGAGGCCCAAAGTACTAATGCTTCTCAATAGAGGGAAAAGAGAAGTTCTGAGACCATTTTTTTTCTCTGCACTGTGTTTTGTCTTTCTTTTCCCCTAGACATTTGGGTGGTTCAGAACACAGGTGCAGTGATGGACATTAAAGGTCTGTTTTCTTGTGTGGATCATCTCGCTGCAAGAGTACAAAATATTAAAGACATTGTGGTTCAGAAATCTATGTTAGAACCTAGAATTCCTATTCCTGACTTATTTTCTGGGGATAGAGCTAAGTTTCTGAATTTCAAAAATAATTGTAAACTGTTTCTGGCTTTGAAACCCCGCTCCTCTGGTGACCCAGTTCAACAAGTTAAGATCATTATTTCTTTATTACGTGGCGACCCTCAAGACTGGGCATTTTTCCTTGCGCCAGGAGATCCTGCATTATGCGATATTGATGCTTTTTTTCTGGCGCTCGGATTGCTGTATGATGAACCTAATTCAGTGGATCAGGCAGAGAAAAATTTGCTGGCTCTGTGTCAGGGTCAGGATGAGGTAGAGATATATTGTCAGAAATTTAGGAAGTGGTCTGTGCTCACTCAATGGAATGAATGTGCGCTGGCAGCAATTTTCAGAGAGGGGCTTATTTTTCTATCTTCAGGGCTAGCTAGTTTCTCAGGCTGTGCCCGAGGCGCCTAGGTCTGGTCAGGAGCGCTCCACGGCTACCTCTAGTGTGGTGTGATAGGATTAGGGATTGCGGTCAGCAGAGTTCCCACGTCTCAGAGCTCGTCCTATGTTATTAGTAACTATCAGGTCACTTTGTGTGCTCTTAACCACCAGGTCCATTGTGTTTCTGAACCACCAGTTCATAACAGTCTCCCAACAAAGTTGGAGTTATAGAGAATGGTTTATATTTTGTCTGAGGATAAGTTAGGTTATAGCGCTTTTGCGTTAAAAGCCCTCTGGGCTCCTAACTAGTCGCCGGCAGTGTGAGCTATGCTGCAGTCTCCTCTTTTCTTGTAGATATGTCTGGGTCTTCAAAGCCACCGACGTTCCGGACCGTCGGTCTCCGTTGTTCTCTACACCCCCTGTCCGTCGGTGTGATGCAGCTACCAGCAGTGGGCTGAAACTCACCACCTCCAGAAGATGGCGTCAATGCAGTCCGGCCGGCGATCTGTGTTTTCTTCTTGTGCTGCCGTGCTGTCGTCTTCCGGTGCAGGAACGTTCCCAGCCAGAAGCTGGAACTTACCACCAATTGAAGTTGAAACTGTTCGGGTCCGGAGTCTGTTTTCCTGTGTTGACCGGCGCAGAACGTCTGCTTCTGGTCGTTGACAGGAGCTGGTCGCACACGTCGCCTGGTCCGCCGTCGGCCACCAATAAAATGGTGGCTTCTTCTGTTTTCTTCTGTGATGCTAGGTCCGGGGGAGTGTCGGAGGCGGCGTGAGGCGCTGTCTGTCACTTCACCGGATCCTCCCTGAATCTACCCCACCGATCCTTATTCGTTCTCTCTGCCTCCGCCTTTCAGTGCGGGGAGGCTTGGTGTCATATGGAAATGGGCAGGGCGGTATATCCCCCTATTGTGTCAGATGACGGCTATCCAAGATGGCGCCTGGAGAGTCGGTGCAACACTAATTCACTAATTAGCCGGGCTGGTGTCGGGGTGAGGGTAATAGACGCTGTAACTCGATAATTCCGGGGCTCTTCTGTTGTCAGTTGGATTAACACAGTACTGGGTAGGTAAGCTGGGGAGTCACAGTCGTTTATCAGGGAAGAAACTGGCAGGAAAATGGCGGAGGGTTCCTGTCAGAGATTGACAGACCTCAAAATGCTGACAGAGATTTCTCCCAAAAGAGTCAAATTAGTCACAAATTTAGGCTCTCTATTACCCTTGTGAGGTACTGGGAACATACCCTCAATTATTTTTACCGAAAGATGTCGTTTTTTCACGGTTTGAGTTGATTTCAGACGATGTCACTCAGGAGCTTAGGCACCACGCACCTTACACCATCGCTGCCTAGGCCACCCTCCCCCACCACAGATAATTACTATGCCCAGGCAACTATGCCGGGCTCTTCAGCTGGTATATAGATATAAATCCTGCTCTCACACCAGTGTCCTGTGATAGTCGTTCTTAATAAAGGGCCGCACACTGCAGGAAATCTGCTACAGCAGGAAGCATTGGCCTCATTGAAAATTGTTACAAATGTTACAAATCTCCAATATTTATTAACAAGGTGTCTTCTCATATGATAAACGTGGCAGAGCTTCGGTTACATGCCCGTGGCTACATGTACACCTATTATCTATATATATAATTGTCTAAGGGGTACTTCCGTCTGTCTGTCCGCAACTTCCGTAACGGTTATTCATTAGCTGATTGGTCTCGCCAGCTGCCTGTCATGGCTGCCGTGACCAATCAGCGACAGGCACAGTCCGATTAGTCCCTCCCTACTCCCCTGCAGTCAGTGCCGGCCGGCCGCTCCCTACTCCCCGCCATCACGGCTCACACAGGGTTAATGCCAGCGGTAACAGACCGTGTAATGCCGCGGGTAACTCACTCCGCTACCGCCGCTATTAACCCTCACAGGGTAAGGAGCGAAACTGTGCTCTGTAAGTGTCGGGAGTTACAGCATAATGTTCTAAGATGGCGTCTTTAATATTCCCATAATCGTAGTTCCACTGAGTGTCCATAGCTCTATAGGCTTCAGCAGCTCCACCGTCTAAGAGCCCCACTAGATGTCTGACTCGCTCCCTTTCCAGGACTTCCATTAATCAACATTGATGTTCGAAGTCCTGGAAGAAGCCCTCAATGTCGCCTGCAGCCTCATTAAACGGTTTAAAGTCCTTACGGGACACCCTTGGAAATTCCCTCAAGGTGGGTGCTGTCGTTACAGTCTGTCTGGAGCTTCTAGCTGCTTCCACCATGCGCTGCCTCTCCTTAGCTGTACGAATGGCCTCTCTCTTATCTTCTATGGTGGCCTCATCCCCAAGCAATGCCATCTCCTCCTCATACCACACAACCCACTGACTTTTTTGGATATTTACCTGCAGCTCCTGTCTTTCCTCCCTTTGCTGTGGGAATCCTCCAGCAGTGCCTCTTGCAGGCAAGCTCCTTCCAAAGTCTTAATTAGTTGGTCCTTCGTCAGTCCTTTGTAGCAGACTCCTAATTCATGGGCCTCTGTTTGTAGGCTCCCCACAGTCCAGTTCTTGTATCCTGAGGTTCCAGTTCCAGACATTGATGGGCCGCTGTCCTCCATTCCCTCTGCTCTGACCCCACTGCTTGCCACCAGCCTGTGACGGGGTTTGCGACAGAGCAGAAAGAGACACCAGGCCAATAAACAATCCAACAAGATTTATTGGAACAGGGAACTGGGATAACACAAATGAAAGTAGTTCTGCAGCATCCGTAAGTAGTCCACAATGAATCCACACAAAGGGAGTAGATCCGGGGGCACCACCCAGCAATCCGACGCCAGGGAAATAGAAATAGTCCTTTAGTGAATTCAATGGCTCCAGCAGATGAGGGACACAACACAGTCCCACGTGGCAACTTTTTACCCTCCACACTCTGGCACTAGGATCTCGCCTCAGCATAAGATCCCAGCCCTTCCCAAGTCAACTTACAACTGAGTCAGCCAACACATGAGTCTATTGTTCGGTGTCCTGGGATCCACCCTTCCATGGGGGAGGGCTCCCCCCACTGGTTGTTGACTCATGCCTGATTATATGGCAGTCCAGGGACACAGGTCGGGGGAGGGACACGCTGTTACACACAGTACCTACAGTAAATATGGTGGAGGGTGACAGATGTTCTGGGATTATTTTGCTGCCTCTGGCACTGGAGGTCTTGACTGTGTGCAAATCAACATGAAATCTGAAGATTACCCGAGGATTTTGAGTGGCAATGTAGTGGCCAGTGTCAGAAAGCTGGGTTTGTGTCCCAAGTTAAGGGTCTTCCAGTAGGACAATGACCCAAAACATACTTCAAGAAGCCCCTAGAAATGGATGGAAACATAGCACTGAAGAGTTTCGAAGTGGCAGCAATGAATCTGGATCTAAATCCCATTTATGATCTGTGTAGAGATCTTACAATCTGTGTCGAGAGAAGATGCCTACACATATGAGACCTGGAGCAGAAGCTTGTGGTTGGTTATACGAAGCAATTAATCACAATTATTTATCCCAAAGGGGCTGCAACCAAATATTAAGTTGAGGGTGCCAATAATTTTGTCTGGCCAATTTTTGGAGTTTTGAATGGAATTCTGTCCAATTTGCCATTTTTTCTCTGTTTTCTGTATTGTTCCAATACACACAAAAGAAATAAACCTGTGAATAACACAACATGGGGAATTGTATTAACGTTCTGGTGGAAATACAAATTTTCTGGAACAATTTCAAGGGTGCCAACACTTTCAGCCATGAATGTATAAACTTCAGTAGGTCACTGCCAGCTCCGCAATAACTAGTTACTCCCACCAATCATTTGTACAGGCCGATTGGACACCCGTTACAGGTAGAGCATGGCTTCAGGGGACAAATTTTATATATTTAATCCAAAAAGTAGGAAGTGTTTATAAAAATATACAAATATGTTACAAAATGAGAACCAAATAATACAGTATAAACAAATACAAAAAAAATAAAAAGGGAACAACAAAATAAAAGTTCAAAACCTGTGGCAGGAATAGCGCCGATCTTTACAGAGGTGAGCTCTCTGTTTCTAAATGGTACAATGCTACTACGAGCTGTATCTCCCAACACTGAACAATGAATAACCCAGATTCTGCTCTTACCAGAAAACACATACCTCTCCTCAGTGACCTCCGATGGGGGCTGGTCAATAGGATGCGGCTCAGGTCTCAAAAATTTGGAGATCCCCAACCTTAAGGATATCTGCCCCCTGAAAGTCCCAGGCAGGAGATATTAATGCCATATTTGCAATCATGATTTTAGCTTTTAATAAATATGAAACATGGTACATAATCCATCTGGCTTATATTAATTCGGAGCTGATCGAGAGGCAATGAAAATATATGCATTGCGTTTGTCCCGGGCCATGATGCCGAAAATATGTCTCCCATATGGAACCTAAACCAGTCACAAAAGAAAATCAATGAAGGGCTGTGACAGTGTAGAGGGATCATCATTATTCTCATTTGCACATGGAAACAGGAGAAGCAATGGCATGAAGCTGAATGGGAGAAGATACAGTTTTGACATTAGAAAAAACTTTTTGACAGTGAGGAAGATCAACAAGTAGAACAGGCTGCCACGAGAGGTGGAGAGTTTTCCTTCAATGGAAGACTCATGTCTGAGATGGTTTAGTGAATCCTGCATTGAGCAGGGGGTTGGACACGATGACCCTGGAGGTTCCTACCAACTCTACCATTCTATGATTCTATCATTCATAACTGGACTTCGGTGCCAGGGCACATCACATCATTGCTTGTGTTCCTTTTGAAGACAGAAAGAATAATCCACACAAGCGAGAAAAGTGTCACTTCCCAGCCTCTGGCACAGACCGGTAATGAAGGTGCCTGGCAGTCACCAGATACTGATGCTGGAGGTGACGGGCGGTCACCAGATACTGATGCTGGAGGTGACGGGCGGTCAGCAGATACTGATGATGGAGGTGACGGGCGGTCACCAGATACTGATGATGGAGGTGACGGGCTGTCACTAGATACTGATGATAAAGGCGACAGGCGGTCTGAAGCTTCTGACTCTGCAGCATTTATTCCTCATCTGCCTAAGACTTTTGCACAGCATTATGCAGCACATACATAATATACACAAGTGAATAAATAATAAGGAGGATACAGAACTTGTCCATAATCCTGGTACCGTGCCTCATACTCAGAGCGAATCCCAAGAAAAAGTGGGAAAGTCTGGATGGGACGAGAGCTGATGTCCATCATCACCAGCCAGGAAAGGTGAGCAGAAGAAAAGGACACGCTGGTTACAGAGGTTACATGGGGAGGACGTCGGGCAGAATCCCATCCATACGAGGAACGCTACATAAAACCCCATTATCGAGACACCCTCGATGGTAAGGAGAACACGCTCAGACACACTAATCCAGGTCATTATTACCGCACTGACGGGAAGACTCGTGTATCCAGGTCATTATTACCAAACCGACGGGAAGACTCGTGTATCCAGGTCATTATTACCAAACCGACGGGAAGACTTGTGTATCCAGGTCATTATTACCGCACTGACGGGAAGACTCGTGTATCCAGGTCATTATTACCGCACTGACGGGAAGACGCGTGTATCCAGGTCATTATTACCACACTGACGGGAAGACTCGTGTATCCAGGTCATTATTACCCACTGACGGGAAGACTCGTGTATCCAGGTCATTATTACCAAACCGACGGGAAGACTTGTGTATCCAGGTCATTATTACCGCACTGACGGGAAGACTCGTGTATCCAGGTCATTATTACCGCACCGACAGGAAGACTCGTGTATCCAGGTCATTATTACCCACTGACGGGAAGACTCTGGTATCCAGGTCATTATTACCCACTGACGGGAAGACTCTGGTATCCAGGTCATTATTACCCACTGACGGGAAGACTCGTGTATCCAGGTCATTATTACCACACTGACGGGAAGACTCTGGTATCCAGGTCATTATTACCACACTGACGGGAAGACTCTGGTATCCAGGTCATTATTACCCACTGACGGGAAGACTCGTGTATCCAGGTCATTATTACCCACTGACGGGAAGACTCGTGTATCCAGGTCATTATTACCACACTGACGGGAAGACTCTGGTATCCAGGTCATTATTACCCACTGACGGGAAGACTCGTGTATCCAGGTCATTATTACCGCACTGACGGGAAGACTCGTGTATCCAGGTCATTATTACCGCACTGACGGGAAGACTCGTGTATCCAGGTCATTATTACCCACTGACGGGAAGACTCTGGTATCCAGGTCATTATTACCCACTGACGGGAAGACTCGTGTATCCAGGTCATTATTACCACACTGACGGGAAGACTCGTGTATCCAGGTCATTATTACCCACTGACGGGAAGACTCTGGTATCCAGGTCATTATTACCACACTGACGGGAAGACTCTGGTATCCAGGTCATTATTACCGCACTGACGGGAAGACTCGTGTATCCAGGTCATTATTACCGCACTGACGGGAAGACTCGTGTATCCAGGTCATTATTACCCACTGACGGGAAGACTCGTGTATCCAGGTCATTATTACCGCACCGACGGGAAGACTCGTGTATCCAGGTCATTATTACCGCACCGACGGGAAGACTCGTGTATCCAGGTCATTATTACCCACTGACGGGAAGACTCGTGTATCCAGGTCATTATTACCGCACCGACGGGAAGACTCGTGTATCCAGGTCATTATTACCGCACCGACGGGAAGACTCGTGTATCCAGGTCATTATTACCGCACTGACGGGAAGACTCGTGTATCCAGGTCATTATTACCGCACTGACGGGAAGACTCGTGTATCCAGGTCATTATTACCGCACTGACGGGAAGACGCGTGTATCCAGGTCATTATTACCCACTGACGGGAAGACTCGTGTATCCAGGTCATTATTACCGCACCGACGGGAAGACTCGTGTATCCAGGTCATTATTACCGCACTGACGGGAAGACGCGTGTATCCAGGTCATTATTACCGCACCGACGGGAAGAATCGTGTATCCAGGTCATTATTACCGCACTGACGGGAAGACGCGTGTATCCAGGTCATTATTACCGCACTGACGGGAAGACTCGTGTATCCAGGTCATTATTACCCACTGACGGGAAGACTCGTGTATCCAGGTCATTATTACCGCACTGACGGGAAGACGCGTGTATCCAGGTCATTATTACCGCACTGACGGGAAGACTCGTGTATCCAGGTCATTATTACCGCACTGACGGGAAGACTCGTGTATCCAGGTCATTATTACCCACTGACGGGAAGACTCGTGTATCCAGGTCATTATTACCGCACTGACGGGAAGACGCGTGTATCCAGGTCATTATTACCGCACTGACGGGAAGACTCGTGTATCCAGGTCATTATTACCGCACTGACGGGAAGACTCGTGTATCCAGGTCATTATTACCGCACTGACGGGAAGACTCGTGTATCCAGGTCATTATTACCCACTGACGGGAAGACTCTGGTATCCAGGTCATTATTACCGCACTGACGGGAAGACTCGTGTATCCAGGTCATTATTACCGCACCGACAGGAAGACTCGTGTATCCAGGTCATTATTACCCACTGACGGGAAGACTCGTGTATCCAGGTCATTATTACCCACTGACGGGAAGACTCGTGTATCCAGGTCATTATTACCGCACTGACGGGAAGACTCGTGTATCCAGGTCATTATTACCCACTGACGGGAAGACTCGTGTATCCAGGTCATTATTACCGCACTGACGGGAAGACTCGTGTATCCAGGTCATTATTACCGCACCGACGGGAAGACTCGTGTATCCAGGTCATTATTACCCACTGACGGGAAGACTCGTGTATCCAGGTCATTATTACCGCACTGACGGGAAGACTCGTGTATCCAGGTCATTATTACCGCACCGACGGGAAGACTCGTGTATCCAGGTCATTATTACCGCACCGACGGGAAGACTCGTGTATCCAGGTCATTATTACCCACTGACGGGAAGACTCGTGTATCCAGGTCATTATTACCGCACTGACGGGAAGACGCGTGTATCCAGGTCATTATTACCCACTGACGGGAAGACTCGTGTATCCAGGTCATTATTACCCACTGACGGGAAGACTCGTGTATCCAGGTCATTATTACCCACTGACGGGAAGACTCGTGTATCCAGGTCATTATTACCGCACTGACGGGAAGACTCGTGTATCCAGGTCATTATTACCGCACCGACGGGAAGACTTGTGTATCCAGGTCATTATTACCGCACTGACGGGAAGACTCGTGTATCCAGGTCATTATTACCGCACCGACGGGAAGACTCGTGTATCCAGGTCATTATTACCGCACCGACGGGAAGACTCGTGTATCCAGGTCATTATTACCCACTGACGGGAAGACTCATGTATCCAGGTCATTATTACCGCACCGACGGGAAGACTCGTGTATCCAGGTCATTATTACCGCACCGACGGGAAGACTCGTGTATCCAGGTCATTATTACCCACTGACGGGAAGACTCGTGTATCCAGGTCATTATTACCGCACTGACGGGAAGACGCGTGTATCCAGGTCATTATTACCCACTGACGGGAAGACTCGTGTATCCAGGTCATTATTACCCACTGACGGGAAGACTTGTGTATCCAGGTCATTATTACCGCACCGACGGGAAGACTCGTGTATCCAGGTCATTATTACCGCACCGACGGGAAGACTCGTGTATCCAGGTCATTATTACCCACTGACGGGAAGACTCATGTATCCAGGTCATTATTACCGCACCGACGGGAAGACTCGTGTATCCAGGTCATTATTACCGCACCGACGGGAAGACTCGTGTATCCAGGTCATTATTACCCACTGACGGGAAGACTCGTGTATCCAGGTCATTATTACCGCACTGACGGGAAGACGCGTGTATCCAGGTCATTATTACCCACTGACGGGAAGACTCGTGTATCCAGGTCATTATTACCCACTGACGGGAAGACTTGTGTATCCAGGTCATTATTACCGCACCGACGGGAAGACTCGTGTATCCAGGTCATTATTACCGCACTGACGGGAAGACTCGTGTATCCAGGTCATTATTACCGCACCGACGGGAAGACTCGTGTATCCAGGTCATTATTACCCACTGACGGGAAGACTCGTGTATCCAGGTCATTATTACCGCACTGACGGGAAGACTCGTGTATCCAGGTCATTATTACCGCACCGACGGGAAGACTCGTGTATCCAGGTCATTATTACCGCACCGACGGGAAGACTCGTGTATCCAGGTCATTAGTACCCACTGACGGGAAGACTCGTGTATCCAGGTCATTATTACCGCACTGACGGGAAGACGCGTGTATCCAGGTCATTATTACCCACTGACGGGAAGACTCGTGTATCCAGGTCATTATTACCCACTGACGGGAAGACTCGTGTATCCAGGTCATTATTACCCACTGACGGGAAGACTCGTGTATCCAGGTCATTATTACCGCACTGACGGGAAGACTCGTGTATCCAGGTCATTATTACCGCACCGACGGGAAGACTCGTGTATCCAGGTCATTATTACCGCACTGACGGGAAGACTCGTGTATCCAGGTCATTATTACCGCACCGACGGGAAGACTCGTGTATCCAGGTCATTATTACCGCACCGACGGGAAGACTCGTGTATCCAGGTCATTATTACCGCACCGACGGGAAGACTCGTGTATCCAGGTCATTATTACCCACTGACGGGAAGACTCATGTATCCAGGTCATTATTACCGCACCGACGGGAAGACTCGTGTATCCAGGTCATTATTACCGCACCGACGGGAAGACTCGTGTATCCAGGTCATTATTACCCACTGACGGGAAGACTCGTGTATCCAGGTCATTATTACCGCACTGACGGGAAGACGCGTGTATCCAGGTCATTATTACCCACTGACGGGAAGACTCGTGTATCCAGGTCATTATTACCCACTGACGGGAAGACTTGTGTATCCAGGTCATTATTACCGCACCGACGGGAAGACTCGTGTATCCAGGTCATTATTACCGCACTGACGGGAAGACTCGTGTATCCAGGTCATTATTACCGCACCGACGGGAAGACTCGTGTATCCAGGTCATTATTACCCACTGACGGGAAGACTCGTGTATCCAGGTCATTATTACCCACTGACGGGAAGACTTGTGTATCCAGGTCATTATTACCGCACCGACGGGAAGACTCGTGTATCCAGGTCATTATTACCGCACTGACGGGAAGACTCGTGTATCCAGGTCATTATTACCGCACCGACGGGAAGACTCGTGTATCCAGGTCATTATTACCCACTGACGGGAAGACGCGTGTATCCAGGTCATTATTACCCACTGACGGGAAGACTTGTGTATCCAGGTCATTATTACCGCACCGACGGGAAGACTCGTGTATCCAGGTCATTATTACCGCACCGACGGGAAGACTCGTGTATCCAGGTCATTATTACCGCACCGACGGGAAGACTCGTGTATCCAGGTCATTATTACCCACTGACGGGAAGACTCGTGTATCCAGGTCATTATTACCGCACCGACGGGAAGACTCGTGTATCCAGGTCATTATTACCCACTGACGGGAAGACTCGTGTATCCAGGTCATTATTACCGCACTGACGGGAAGACGCGTGTATCCAGGTCATTATTACCCACTGACGGGAAGACTCGTGTATCCAGGTCATTATTACCCACTGACGGGAAGACTCGTGTATCCAGGTCATTATTACCGCACTGACGGGAAGACGCGTGTATCCAGGTCATTATTACCGCACCGACGGGAAGACTCGTGTATCCAGGTCATTATTACCCACTGACGGGAAGACTCGTGTATCCAGGTCATTATTACCCACTGACGGGAAGACTCGTGTATCCAGGTCATTATTACCGCACTGACGGGAAGACTCGTGTATCCAGGTCATTATTACCGCACCGACGGGAAGACTCGTGTATCCAGGTCATTATTACCGCACTGACGGGAAGACTCGTGTATCCAGGTCATTATTACCCACCGACGGGAAGACTCGTGTATCCAGGTCATTATTACCGCACTGACGGGAAGACGCGTGTATCCAGGTCATTATTACCGCACCGACGGGAAGACTCGTGTATCCAGGTCATTATTACCCACTGACGGGAAGACTCGTGTATCCAGGTCATTATTACCGCACTGACGGGAAGACGCGTGTATCCAGGTCATTATTACCCACTGACGGGAAGACTCGTGTATCCAGGTCATTATTACCCACTGACGGGAAGACTTGTGTATCCAGGTCATTATTACCGCACTGACGGGAAGACTCGTGTATCCAGGTCATTATTACCGCACTGACGGGAAGACGCGTGTATCCAGGTCATTATTACCCACTGACGGGAAGACTCGTGTATCCAGGTCATTATTACCGCACCGACGGGAAGACTCGTGTATCCAGGTCATTATTACCCACTGACGGGAAGACTCGTGTATCCAGGTCATTATTACCGCACTGACGGGAAGACTCGTGTATCCAGGTCATTATTACCGCACCGACGGGAAGACTCGTGTATCCAGGACATTATTACCCACTGACGGGAAGATTCGTGTATCCAGGTCATTATTACCCACTGACGGGAAGACTCGTGTATCCAGGTCATTATTACCCACTGACGGGAAGACTCGTGTATCCAGGTCATTATTACCGCACTGACGGGAAGACTCGTGTATCCAGGTCATTATTACCGCACTGACGGGAAGACTCGTGTATCCAGGTCATTATTACCGCACCGACGGGAAGACTCGTGTATCCAGGTCATTATTACCCACTGACGGGAAGACTTGTGTATCCAGGTCATTATTACCGCACTGACGGGAAGACTCGTGTATCCAGGTCATTATTACCGCACTGACGGGAAGACTCGTGTATCCAGGTCATTATTACCGCACCGACGGGAAGACTCGTGTATCCAGGTCATTATTACCCACTGACGGGAAGACTCGTGTATCCAGGTCATTATTACCGAACCGACGGGAAGACTCGTGTATCCAGGTCATTATTACCCACTGACGGGAAGACTCGTGTATCCAGGACATTATTACCCACTGACGGGAAGACTCGTGTATCCAGGTCATTATTACCGCACTGACGGGAAGACTCGTGTATCCAGGTCATTATTACCACACTGACGGGAAGACTCGTGTATCCAGGTCATTATTACCGCACCGACGGGAAGACTCGTGTATCCAGGTCATTATTACCCACTGACGGGAAGACTCGTGTGTCCAGGTCATTATTACCCACTGACGGGAAGACTCGTGTGTCCAGGTCATTATTACCCACTGACGGGAAGACTCGTGTATCCAGGTCATTATTACCGCACTGACGGGAAGACTCGTGTATCCAGGTCATTATTACCGCACCGACGGGAAGACTCGTGTATCCAGGTCATTATTACCCACTGACGGGAAGACTCGTGTATCCAGGTCATTATTACCCACTGACGGGAAGACTCGTGTATCCAGGTCATTATTACCGCACCGACGGGAAGACTCGTGTATCCAGGTCATTATTACCGCACCGACGGGAAGACTCGTGTATCCAGGTCATTATTACCGCACTGACGGGAAGACTCGTGTATCCAGGTCATTATTACCCACTGACGGGAAGACTCGTGTATCCAGGTCATTATTACCGCACTGACGGGAAGACTCGTGTATCCAGGTCATTATTACCGCACTGACGGGAAGACGCGTGTATCCAGGTCATTATTACCGCACTGACGGGAAGACTCGTGTATCCAGGTCATTATTACCGCACTGACGGGAAGACTCGTGTATCCAGGTCATTATTACCGCACTGACGGGAAGACTCGTGTATCCAGGTCATTATTACCGCACCGACGGGAAGACTCGTGTATCCAGGTCATTATTACCGCACTGACGGGAAGACTCGTGTATCCAGGTCATTATTACCGCACTGACGGGAAGACTCGTGTATCCAGGTCATTATTACCGCACTGACGGGAAGACTCGTGTATCCAGGTCATTATTACCGCACCGATGGGAAGACTCGTGTATCCAGGTCATTATTACCACACTGACGGGAAGACTCGTGTGTCCAGGTCATTATTACCCACTGACGGGAAGACTCGTGTATCCAGGTCATTATTACCGCACCGTCGGGAAGACTCGTGTATCCAGGTCATTATTACCCATTGACGAGAAGACGCGTGTATCCAGGTCATTATTACCCATTGACGAGAAGACTCGTGTATCCAGGTCATTATTACCCATTGACGGGAAGACTCGTGTATCCAGGTCATTATTACCGCACTGACGGGAAGACTCGTTTATCCAGGTCATTATTACCGCACTGTGACCGCCGTAACATCCCAAGAACAATGAGGAGCCACCTCTTTCTGCCATTTCACCACATCTGAAATCTTCCTCCACTTTTTCGTTACATTTTACAGCAAAATAATGGAGTCATTCAAGACTACAACTCGTCCTGAATATAACAAGTCTGATCCGAAGTGAAAAGAAAATAAAGTTACAGCTCTTGGAGGAAGTGATGGAAAAACTGAAAGCAATTAAGGAATAAAAAAGTTGCCGGTGAGTGAAGGGGTTAACGTATCATGCAGCCGTGATGGAGCCGGTCCCTGCTCACCTCCCAGGCAGGGAAGTCATTCTGTGTCGGACCTTACAGTGTAACTTCCCCCACATGCGCCATTATCAGGGACGCTGCTCGTGGGCGGAACATCTTTTCCCATCTGTAACTCCTTCCTGTGACGAGTGGCGGTGACGCTGCGGACATGGCACGGACCTGGGGAGAGGAGGAGAGGCAGCCATCAGGAGGAGCCGAGTCAGGCACAAGTCACATTATCATTAGTGAGGAGCGAGTGTGCTCGTTGCTCGGTGATCTCCGAGTATTTGTTAGTGTTTGGAGATTTAGTTGTTGTCACTTCAGCTGAATGGTTTACAGCTACTAGCCAGGCTGAACACATGTGGGGATTCCCTAGCAACCAGGCAACCCCCACGTGTACTCAGCCTGGTTAGTAGCAGTAAATCAGTCAGCTGAGGTGACAAAAACGAAATACTCGGAGGTCACCCCAGCGTGCTCAGGAAAATCCAAGCAAGGAGTACACTCCCTCATCACTAATTATCATCTCACAGGTGAGCTTCACTGTAAAAATATGGAGAATGTGAAAACCTGAAATGGACGATTTATTTGTGTCATAAATGATAAAGGGAACATTTCACTACACAGATGATTCTCCATGAGGTCTAGGACGTCACGTGAGGAAAGACTGACGAGCTGAATCCTTCTGTGCTCTATGTAGAAGCAGGAGGTCACTGCATGAGTCATGAGTCACCGCAAAAGTCAGGGGAGAAGGGAGCAGCTGGGTCAGGAGGAGGGGATGATGAATGCTGGGACTAGAGACTTCCCGCTTCCACACAGAGCAGAGAAAAGAGAAGAATTATCTGGGTAGAAAGGAAAAAGGAGGGTGATGATCCGGTCCTGGAGCCCTGATCTCCCATCATCCGCTCTGTGATCACATGAGAAGACAGAAGGATCCGCACAAGCCTCATACACAGAAGATCTGGGGGAAGTTCTCCAAGATGTTTGCTACAACCTCCTGCCGAGACCCTCCATAACCTGTGTACAAGTGACGAGAAGTCACTCGATGATGATGGAGGTGACGTCAGATGATGGAGGTGACGGGCGGTCACCAGATACTGATGATGGAGGTGACGGGCGGTCACCAGATACTGATGATGGAGGAGACGGGCGGTCACCAGATACTGATGATAGAGGAGACGGGCGGTCACCAGATACTGATGATGGAGGTGACGGGCGGTCACCAGATACTGATGATGGAGGTGACGGGCGGTCACCAGATACTGATGATGGAGGTGACGGGCGGTCACCAGATACTGATGATGGAGGAGGCGGGCGGTCACCAGATACTGATGATGGAGGAGACGGGCGGTCACCAGATACTGATGATGGAGGAGACGGGCGGTCACCAGATACTGATGATGGAGGAGACGGGCGGTCACCAGATACTGATGATGGAGGAGATGGGCGGTCACCAGATACTGATGATGGAGAAGACGGGCGGTCACCAGATACTGATGATGGAGGGGACGGGCGGTCACCAGATACTGATGATGGAGGAGGCGGGCGGTCACCAGATACTGATGATGGAGGAGACGGGCGGTCACCAGATACTGATGATGGAGGTGACGGGCGGTCACCAGATACTGATGATGGAGGTGACGTCAGATGATGGAGGTGACGGGCGGTCACCAGATACTGATGATGGAGGAGACAGGCGGTCACCAGATACTGATGATGGAGGTGACGGGCGGTCACCAGATACTGATGATGGAGGAGACAGGCGGTCACCAGATACTGATGATGGAGGTGACGGGCGGTCACCAGATACTGATGATGGAGGAGACAGGCGGTCACCAGATACTGATGATGGAGGGGACGGGCGGTCACCAGATACTGATGATGGAGGTGATGGGCGGTCACCAGATACTGATGATGGAGGAGACGGGCGGTCACCAGATACTGATGATGGAGGAGACGGGCGGTCACCAGATACTGATGATGGAGGAGACGGGCGGTCACCAGATACTGATGATGGAGGGGACGGGCGTTCATCAGATACTGATGATGGAGGTGACGGGAGGTCACCAGATACTGATGATGGAGGAGACAGGCGGTCACCAGATACTGATGATGGAGGAGACAGGCGGTCACCAGATACTGATGATGGAGGAGACGGGCGGTCACCAGATACTGATGATGGAGGGGACGGGAGGTCACCAGATACTGATGATGGAGGAGACAGGCGGTCACTAGATACTGATGATGGAGGAGACGGGCGGTCACCAGATACTGATGATGGAGGGGACGGGCGTTCATCAGATACTGATGATGGAGGAGACCGGAGGTCACCAGATACTGATGATGGAGGGGACGGGCGGTCACCAGATACTGATGATGGAGGAGACGGGCGGTCACCAGATACTGATGATGGAGGAGACGGGCGGTCACCAGATACTGATGATGGAGGAGACGGGCGGTCACAGATACTGATGATGGAGGTGATGGGCAGTCACCAGATACTGATGATGGAGGGGACGGGCGTTCACCAGATACTGATGATGGAGGGGACGGGCGTTCACCAGATACTGATGATGGAGGAGACGTGCGGTCACCAGATACTGATGATGGAGGAGACGGGCAGTGACCAGATACTGATGATGGAGGTGACAGGCGGTCACCAGATACTGATGATGGAGGAGACGTGCAGTCACCAGATACTGATGATGGAGGGGACGGGCGGTCACCAGATACTGATGATGGAGGGGACGGGCGGTCACCAGATACTGATGATGGAGGAGACGGGCGGTCACCAGATACTGATGATGGAGGAGATGGGCGGTCACCAGATACTGATGATGGAGGAGACGGGCGGTCACCAGATACTGATGATGGAGGGGACGGGCGGTCACCAGATACTGATGATGGAGGTGACGGGCGGTCACCAGATACTGATGATGGAGGTGACGGGCGGTCACCAGATACTGATGATGGAGGTGACAGGCGGTCACCAGATACTGATGATGGAGGAGACGGGCGGTCACCAGATACTGATGATGGAGGAGACGGGCGGTCACCAGATACTGATGATGGAGGAGACGGGCGGTCACCAGATACTGATGATGGAGGGGACAGGCGGTCACCAGATACTGATGATGGAGGTGACAGGCGGTCACCAGATACTGATGATGGAGGAGACGGGCGGTCACCAGATACTGATGATGGAGGAGACGGGTGGTCACCAGATACTGATGATGGAGGGGACGGGCGGTCACCAGATACTGATGATGGAGGGGACGAGCGGTCACCAGATACTGATGATGGAGGGGACGAGCGGTCACCAGATACTGATGATGGAGGAGACGGGCGGTCACCAGATTCTGACGATGGAGGGGACGGGCGGTCACCAGATACTGATGATGGAGGTGACGGGCGGTCACCAGATACTGATGATGGAGGAGACAGGCGGTCACCAGATACTGATGATGGAGGAGACGGGCGGTCACAGATACTGATGATGGAGGTGATGGGCAGTCACCAGATACTGATGATGGAGGGGACGGGCGTTCACCAGATACTGATGATGGAGGGGACGGGCGTTCACCAGATACTGATGATGGAGGAGACAGGCGGTCACCAGATACTGATGATGGAGGGGACGGGCGTTCATCAGATACTGATGATGGAGGAGACCGGAGGTCACCAGATACTGATGATGGAGGTGACAGGCGGTCACCAGATACTGATGATGGAGGAGACGTGCAGTCACCAGATACTGATGATGGAGGGGACGGGCGGTCACCAGATACTGATGATGGAGGGGACGGGCGGTCACCAGATACTGATGATGGAGGAGACGGGCGGTCACCAGATACTGATGATGGAGGAGACGGGCGGTCACCAGATACTGATGATGGAGGAGACGGGCGGTCACCAGATACTGATGATGGAGGGGACGGGCGGTCACCAGATACTGATGATGGAGGTGACGGGCGGTCACCAGATACTGATGATGGAGGTGACGGGCGGTCACCAGATACTGATGATGGAGGTGACAGGCGGTCACCAGATACTGATGATGGAGGAGACGGGCGGTCACCAGATACTGATGATGGAGGAGACGGGCGGTCACCAGATACTGATGATGGAGGAGACGGGCGGTCACCAGATACTGATGATGGAGGGGACAGGCGGTCACCAGATACTGATGATGGAGGTGACAGGCGGTCACCAGATACTGATGATGGAGGAGACGGGCGGTCACCAGATACTGATGATGGAGGAGACGGGTGGTCACCAGATACTGATGATGGAGGTGACGGGCGGTCACCAGATACTGATGATGGAGGAGACGGGTGGTCACCAGATACTGATGATGGAGGTGACAGGCGGTCACCAGATACTGATGATGGAGGAGACGGGCGGTCACCAGATACTGATGATGGAGGGGACGGACGGTCACCAGACACTGATGATGGAGGGGACGGGCGGTCAGCAGATACTGATGATGGAGGGGACGGGCGGTCAGCAGATACTGATGATGGAGGGGACGGGCGGTCACCAGATACTGATGATGGAGGAGACGGGCAGTGACCAGATACTGATGATGGAGGAGACGGGCGGTCACCAGATACTGATGATGGAGGAGACGGGCGGTCACCAGATACTGATGATGGAGGTGACGGGCGGTCACCAGATACTGATGATGGCGGAGACGAGCGGTCACCAGATACTGATGATGGAGGTGACGGGCAGTCACCAGATACTGATGATGGAGGGGACGGGCAGTCACCAGATACTGATGATGGAGGGGACGGGCAGTCACCAGATACTGATGATGGAGGAGACGGGCGGTCACCAGATACTGATGATGGAGGAGACGGGCGGTCAACAGATACTGATGATGGAGGTGACGGGCGGTCACCAGATACTGATGTGTTGTGAATTCTGTGGCTGAATTCACTCCTGTGGTCACAAGTGGTACTGCAGCTTCTGAGCTTCCTCCCTCAGGTGTTCTGGTGAGCTCGTTAACTGCTTCGTTACTTAACTCCGCCTGATGCTGCTATCCTTGCTCCTTGTCAATGTTTCAGTGTTGGATCTGAGCTTCTCCTGATTGTTCCTGTGACCTGCTGCTCTGTATAGCTAAGTGCCTTTTGCTATTTTGTTCCTTTTTTTCTGTCCAGCTTGTCTTTTGTTTTGCTGGAAGCTCTGAGACGCAAATGGTGTACCGCCGTGCCGTTAGTCCGGCACGGTGGGTCTTTTTTGCCCCCTTTGCGTGGTTTTTGCTTTAGGGTTTTTTGTAGACTGCAAAGTTCGCTTTACTGTCCTCGCTCTGTCCTAGAATATCGGGCCCCACTTTGCTGAATCTATTTCATCCCTACGTTTTGTCTTTTCATCTTACTCACAGTCATTATATGTGGGGGGCTGCCTTTTCCTTTGGGGAATTTCTCTGGGGCAAGTCAGGCCTATTTTTCTATCTTCAGGCTAGCTAGTTTCTTAGGCTGTGCCGAGTTGCCTAGATAGTTGTTAGGCGCAATCCACAGCCGCTTTTAGTTGTGTTTAGGATAGGATTAGGTGTGCAGTCTACAGAGTTTCCACGTCTCAGAGCTCGTTCTTGTGTTTTTGGGTATTTGTCAGATCACTGTGTGCGCTCTGATCGCTAAGCACACTGTGTCTCTGGATTGCCTTCATAACACCTGTCATTAGCAAACATAACAGTACAAGGAGCCTCACTTTTATGATGTAATCTATCTGAACATATATTTTCTATGATTATAGGTATGCTATGTGATGCCTATTCACGTACATGCCTATGGTTACTGTTAAATTTCAGTATCCCTTGCCATTGTTATCTGACTTGTTTGCTCGGATTAAGGGGGCTAGTTGGTTCACTAAGATAGATCTTCGTGGTGCGTATAATCTGGTGAGAATCAGGCAAGGAGATGAATGGAAAACTGCATTCAATACGCCCGAGGGTCATTTTGAGTATCTAGTGATGCCGTTCGGACTTGCCAATGCTCCATCTGTGTTTCAGTCTTTTATGCATGACATCTTCCGTGAGTATCTGGATAAATTCCTGATTGTTTACTTGGATGACATTTTGATCTTCTCAGATGATTGGGAGTCTCATGTGAAGCAGGTCAGAATGGTTTTTCAGGTCCTGCGTGCTAATTCTTTGTTTGTGAAGGGATCAAAGTGTCTCTTCGGTGTGCAGAAAGTTTCATTTTTGGGGTTCATCTTTACCCCTTCTACTATCGAGATGGATCCAGTTAAGGTCCAAGCCATCCAGGATTGGATTCAGCCTACATCTCTGAAAAGTCTGCAAAAGTTCCTGGGCTTTGCTAATTTTTATCGTCGCTTCATCTGTAATTTTTCTAGCATTGCCAAACCATTGACCGATTTGACCAAGAAGGGTGCTGATTTGGTTAATTGGTCTTCTGCTGCTGTGGAAGCTTTTCAGGAGTTGAAGCGTCGTTTTCGTTCTGCCCCTGTGTTGTGTCAGCCAGATGTTTCTCTTCCGTTCCAGGTCGAGGTTGATGCTTTTGAGATTGGAGCAGGGGCGGTTTTGTCACAGAGAGATTCTGATTCCTCAGTGATGAAACCATGTGCTTTCTTTTCCAGGAAGTTTTCGCCCGCTGAGCGTAATTATGATGTGGGCAACCGAGAGTTGCTGGCCATGAAGTGGGCATTCGAGGAGTGGCGCCATTGGCTTGAAGGAGCTAAGCATCGCGTGGTGGTATTGACTGATCATAAGAACTTGACTTATCTCGAGTCTGCCAAGCGCTTGAATCCTAGACAGGCCCGTTGGTCGTTATTTTTTGCCCGCTTCGACTTTGTGATTTCGTACCTTCCGGGCTCTAAAAATGTGAAGGCGGATGCTCTGTCTAGGAGTTTTGTGCCCGACTCTCCGGGTTTATCTGAGCCAGCGGGTATCCTCAAGGAAGGAGTCATTGTGTCTGCCATCTCCCCTGATTTGCGGCAGGTGCTGCAAAAATTTCAGGCGAATAAACCTGATCGTTGTCCACCGGAGAAACTGTTCGTCCCTGATAGGTGGACTAATAAACTTATCTCTGAACTTCATTGTTCGGTGTTGGCTGGTCATCCTGGAATCTTTGGCACCAGAGAGTTAGTGGCTAGATCCTTCTGGTGGCCGTCTCTGTCACGGGATGTACGTACTTTTGTGCAGTCCTGTGGGATTTGTGCTAGGGCTAAGCCCTGCTGTTCTCGTGCCAGTGGGTTGCTTTTGCCCTTGCCGGTCCCAAAGAGGCCTTGGACACATATTTCGATGGATTTCATTTCTGACCTTCCCGTTTCTCAAAAAATGTCAGTCATTTGGGTGGTCTGTGATCGCTTTTCTAAAATGGTCCATCTGGTGCCCTTGGCTAAATTGCCTTCCTCCTCTGATTTGGTACCTTTGTTCTTTCAGCATGTGGTTCGGTTGCATGGCATTCCTGAGAATATTGTTTCTGACAGAGGTTCCCAGTTTGTTTCAAGGTTTTGGCGAGCCTTTTGTGGTAGGATGGGCATTGACCTATCCTTTTCCTCGGCTTTCCATCCTCAGACTAATGGCCAGACCGAACGAACCAATCAGACCTTGGAAACATATCTGAGATGTTTTGTTTCTGCTGACCAGGATGATTGGGTGTCCTTTTTGCCGTTGGCTGAGTTCGCCCTTAATAATCGGGCCAGCTCGGCTACCTTGGTTTCTCCATTTTTTTGCAATTCTGGGTTCCATCCTCGTTTCTCTTCAGGACAGGTTGAGTCTTCGGACTGTCCTGGTGTGGATTCTGTGGTGGACAGGTTGCAGCAGATCTGGACTCAGGTAGTGGACAATTTGACCTTGTCCCAGGAAAAGGCTCAACTTTTCGCTAATCGCAGACGCCGTGTGGGTCCCCGACTTCGTGTTGGGGATCTGGTTTGGTTATCTTCTCGTCATATTCCTATGAAGGTTTCCTCTCCTAAATTTAAACCTCGTTTTATTGGTCCGTATAGGATTTCTGAGGTTCTCAATCCTGTGTCTTTTCGTTTGACCCTCCCAGACTCCTTTTCCATACATAATGTATTCCATAGGTCGTTGTTGCGGAGATACGTGGCACCTATGGTTCCATCTGTTGAGCCTCCTGCCCCGGTTTTGGTGGAGGGGGAATTGGAGTATATTGTGGAGAAGATTTTGGATTCTCGTGTTTCTAGACGGAAACTCCAGTATCTGGTTAAATGGAAGGGTTATGCTCAGGAAGATAATTCCTGGGTTTTTGCCTCTGATGTTCATGCTCCCGATCTTGTTCGTGCCTTTCATGCGGCTCATCCTGGTCGGCCTGGGGGCTCTGGTGAGGGTTCGGTGACCCCTCCTCAAGGGGGGGTACTGTTGTGAATTCTGTGGCTGAATTCACTCCTGTGGTCACAAGTGGTACTGCAGCTTCTGAGCTTCCTCCCTCAGGTGTTCTGGTGAGCTCGTTAACTGCTTCGTTACTTAACTCCGCCTGATGCTGCTATCCTTGCTCCTTGTCAATGTTTCAGTGTTGGATCTGAGCTTCTCCTGATTGTTCCTGTGACCTGCTGCTCTGTATAGCTAAGTGCCTTTTGCTATTTTGTTGCTTTTTTTCTGTCCAGCTTGTCTTTTGTTTTGCTGGAAGCTCTGAGACGCAAAGGGTGTACCGCCGTGCCGTTAGTTCGGCACGGTGGGTCTTTTTTACCCCCTTTGCGTGGTTTTTGCTTTAGGGTTTTTTGTAGACTGCAAAGTTCGCTTTACTGTCCTCGCTCTGTCCTAGAATATCGGGCCCCACTTTGCTGAATCTATTTCATCCCTACGTTTTGTCTTTTCATCTTACTCACAGTCATTATATGTGGGGGGGCTGCCTTTTCCTTTGGGGAATTTCTCTGGGGCAAGTCAGGCCTATTTTTCTATCTTCAGGCTAGCTAGTTTCTTAGGCTGTGCCGAGTTGCCTAGGTAGTTGTTAGGCGCAATCCACAGCCGCTTATAGTTGTGTTTAGGATAGGATCAGGTGTGCAGTCTACAGAGTTTCCACGTCTCAGAGCTCGTTCTTTTGTTTTTGGGTATTTGTCAGATCACTGTGTGCGCTCTGATCGCTAAGCACACTGTGTCTCTGGATTGCCTTCATAACACCTGTCATTAGCAAACATAACACTGATGATGGCGGAGACGAGCGGTCACCAGATACTGATGATGGAGGTGACGGGCAGTCACCAGACACTGATGAGATTCACACTTCTCTCCATTCATTTGATATTTTGTAACTGATAAATAAAAACCTATTAACCCTTCTATGTCTGAATCTTCCGGCTCTGCGGCCTTTTCTCTGATCCTGCATTTTGCACTGCGCTGTATATATAGATGTGTAAAATAGTAAATCCGCAGGAATACTAATTGTACAATAGGCCAGGAGCATATTGTTATCAAAACCATACGGCCCCCACATAATCATAATTCTAGTAATATATATATCATTATTAATAATAAAACAGAGTGCTGTACAATCAAGATTATTCAAAATGGAACATACAAGATACATCAGAAAACTGCAAAGTTTACCAGGACGACAACATTTGTCCCAGCACTGTACAAAAAATAGATGTGGAAAGTCACAGTAGAAAATAAGCGTTAAGCATCAATGTAATGTACCATGACGAATGTCAGCGGAACCCAAGGTCCATCGATACGCCGAGTGTTGTGAATTCTGTGGCTGAATTCACTCCTGTGGTCACAAGTGGTACTGCAGCTTCTGAACTTCCTTCCTCAGGTGTTCTGGTGAGCTCATTAACTGCTTCGTTACTTAACTCCGCCTGATGCTGCTATCCCTGCTCCTTGTCAATGTTCCAGTGTTGGATCTGAGCTTCTCCTGATTGTTCCTGTGACCTGCTGCTCTGTATAGCTAAGTGCTTTTGCTATTTTGTTGCTTTTTTCTGTCCAGCTTGTCTTTTGTTTTGCTGGTAGCTCTGAGAAGCAAAGGGTGTACCGCCGTGCCGTTAGTTCGGCACGGTGGGTCTTTTTTGCCCCCTTTGCGTGGTTTTTGCTTTAGGGTTTTTTGTAGACTGCAAAGTTTGCTTTACTATCCTCGCTCTGTCTAAGATTATCGGGCCCCACTTTGCTGAATCTATTTCATCCCTACGTTTTGTCTTTTCATCTTACTCACAGTCATTATATGTGGGGGGCTGCCTTTTCCTTTGGGGTATTTCTCTGGGGGTAAGTCAGGCCTATTTTTCTATCTTCAGGCTAGCTAGTTTCTTAGGCTGTGCCGAGTTGCATAGGTAGTTGCTAGGCGCAATCCACAGCCGCTATTAGTTGTGTTTAGGATAGGATCAGGTGTGCAGTCTACAGAGTTTCCACGTCTCAGAGCTCGTTCTTTTGTTTTTTGGTATTTGTCAGATCACTGTGTGCGCTCGGATCGCTAGGCACTCTGTGTCTCTGGATTGCCTTCATTACACCTTTCATTAGCAGACATAACAGTACAAGGAGCCGTCTAATGATTCTCAATAGAGGGAAAGAAAAAGTTCTGACACCATTTTTTTTTTTCTCTGCTCTGTGTTCACTTTTTTTTTTCCCCTAGACATTTGGGTGTTTCTGGACACAGGTGTGGACATGGATATTCAGAGTCTGTGCTCTTCAATGGATAATCTCGTTATAAATGTACAAAAGATTCAAGATACTATTGATCAGAAATCTATGTTAGAACCAAGAATTCCTATTCCTGATTTGTTTTTTTGGAGATAGAACTAAGTTTCTAAGTTTCAAAAATAATTGTAAGCTATTTCTGGCCTTGAAACCTCATTCTTCTGGTAATCCTATTCAACAGGTTTTGATTATTATTTCTTTTTTGCGCGGCGACCCTCAAGACTGGGCATTTTCTCTTGCGCCAGGAGACCCTGCATTGAGTAGTGTCGATGCGTTTTTCCTGGCGCTCGGATTACTGTACGATGAGCCTAATTCAGTGGATCAGGCTGAGAAAAATTTGCTGGCTTTGTGCCAGGGTCAGGATGATATAGAAGTATATTGTCAGAAATTTAGGAAATGGTCAGTACTCACTCAGTGGAATGAATCTGCGCTGGCAGCTTTGTTCAGAAAGGGTCTCTCTGAGGCTCTTAAGGATGTCATGGTGGGATTTCCTATGCCTGTTGGTTTGAATGAGTCTTTGTCTTTGGCCATTCAGATCGGTCGACGCTTGCGCGAGCGTAAATCTGTGCACCATTTGGCGGTATTGCCTGAGGTTAAACCTGAGCCTATGCAGTGCAATAGGACTATGACCAGAGTTGAACGGCAAGAATACAGACGTCTGAATGGGCTGTGTTTCTACTGTGGTGATTCCACTCATGCTATTTCTGATTGTCCTAAGCGCACTAAGCGGTCCGCTAGGTCTGCCGTCATTGGTACTGTACAGTCCAAATTCCTTCTGTCCATTACCCTGATATGCTCTTTGTCGTCGTTTTCTGTCATGGCGTTTGTGGATTCAGGCGCTGCCCTGAATCTGATGGACTTGGAGTATGCTAGGCGTTGTGGGTTTTTCTTGGAGCCTTTGCGGTGTCCTATTCCATTGAGAGGAATTGATGCTACACCTTTGGCCAAGAATAAACCTCAGTACTGGGCCCAGCTGACCATGTGCATGGCTCCTGCACATCAGGAAGTTATTCGCTTTCTGGTGTTGCATAATCTGCATGATGTGGTCGTGTTGGGGTTGCCATGGCTACAAACCCATAATCCAGTATTGGATTGGAATTCCATGTCGGTGTCCAGCTGGGGTTGTCAGGGGGTACATGGTGATGTTCCATTTTTGTCAATTTCGTCATCCACCCCTTCTGAGGTCCCAGAGTTCTTGTCTGATTATCAGGATGTATTTGAAGAGCCCAAGTCCGATGCCCTACCTCCGCATAGGGATTGTGATTGTGCTATCAATTTAATTCCTGGTAGTAAATTCCCTAAAGGTCGATTATTTAATTTATCCGTGCCCGAACACGCCGCTATGCACAGTTATGTGAAGGAATCCCTGGAGAAGGGACATATTCGCCCATCATCATCACCACTGGGAGCAGGGTTCTTCTTTGTAGCCAAGAAGGATGGTTCGCTGAGACCGTGTATTGATTACCGCCTTCTTAATAAGATCACTGTTAAATTTCAGTATCCCTTGCCATTGTTATCTGACTTGTTTGCTTGGATTAAGGGGGCTAGTTGGTTCACTAAGATAGATCTTCGTGGTGCGTATAATCTGGTGAGAATCAGGCAAGGAGATGAATGGAAAACTGCATTCAATACGCCCGAGGGTCATTTTGAGTATCTAGTGATGCCGTTCGGACTTGCCAATGCTCCATCTGTGTTTCAGTCTTTTATGCATGACATCTTTCGTGAGTATCTGGATAAATTCCTGATTGTTTACTTGGATGACATTTTGATCTTCTCAGATGATTGGGAGTCTCATGTGAAGCAGGTCAGAATGGTTTTTCAGGTCCTGCGTGCTAATTCTTTGTTTGTGAAGGGATCAAAGTGTCTCTTCGGTGTGCAGAAAGTTTCATTTTTGGGGTTCATCTTTACCCCTTCTACTATCGAGATGGATCCAGTTAAGGTCCAAGCCATCCAGGATTGGATTCAGCCGACATCTCAGAAAAGTCTGCAAAAGTTCCTGGGCTTTGCTAATTTTTATCGTCGCTTCATCTGTAATTTTTCTAGCATTGCCAAACCATTGACCGATTTGACCAAGAAGGGTGCTGATTTGGTTAATTGGTCTTCTGCTGCTGTGGAAGCTTTTCAGGAGTTGAAGCGTCGTTTTTGTTCTGCCCCTGTGTTGTGTCAGCCAGATGTTTCTCTTCCGTTCCAGGTCGAGGTTGATGCTTCTGAGATTGGAGCAGGGGCGGTTTTGTCACAGAGAGGTTCTGATTGCTCAGTGATGAAACCATGTGCTTTCTTTTCCAGGAAGTTTTCGCCCGCTGAGCGTAATTATGATGTGGGCAACCGAGAGTTGCTGGCCATGAAGTGGGCATTCGAGGAATGGCGCCATTGGCTTGAAGGAGCCAAGCATCGCGTGGTGGTATTGACTGATCATAAGAACTTGACTTATCTCGAGTCTGCCAAGCGCTTGAATCCTAGACAGGCCCGTTGGTCGTTATTTTTTGCCCGCTTCGACTTTGTGATTTCGTACCTTCCGGGCTCTAAAAATGTGAAGGCGGATGCTCTGTCTAGGAGTTTTGTGCCCGACTCTCCGGGTTTATCTGAGCCAGCGGGTATCCTCAAGGAAGGAGTCATTGTGTCTGCCATCTCCCCTGATTTGCGGCGGGTGCTGCAAAAATTTCAGGCGCATAAACCTGATCGTTGTCCAGCGGAGAAACTGTTCGTCCCTGATAGGTGGACTAATAAACTTATTTCTGAACTTCATTGTTCGGTGTTGGCTGGTCATCCTGGAATCTTTGGTACCAGAGAGTTAGTGGCTAGATCCTTCTGGTGGCCATCTCTGTCACGGGATGTACGTACTTTTGTGCAGTCCTGTGGGATTTGTGCTAGGGCTAAGCCCTGCTGTTCTCGTGCCAGTGGGTTGCTTTTGCCCTTGTCGGTCCCAAAGAGGCCTTGGACACATATTTCGATGGATTTCATTTCTGACCTTCCCGTTTCTCAAAAGATGTCAGTCATTTGGGTGGTCTGTGATCGCTTTTCTAAAATGGTCCATCTGGTGCCCTTGGCTAAATTGCCTTCCTCCTCTGATTTGGTGCCTTTGTTCTTTCAGCATGTGGTTCGGTTGCATGGCATTCCTGAGAATATTGTTTCTGACAGAGGTTCCCAGTTTGTTTCAAGGTTTTGGCGAGCCTTTTGTGGTAGGATGGGCATTGACCTATCCTTTTCCTCGGCTTTCCATCCTCAGACTAATGGCCAGACCGAACGAACCAATCAGACCTTGGAAACATATCTGAGATGTTTTGTTTCTGCTGACCAGGATGATTGGGTGTCCTTTTTGCCGTTGGCTGAGTTCGCCCTTAATAATTGGGCCAGCTCGGCTACCTTGGTTTCTCCATTTTTTTGCAATTCTGGGTTCCATCCTCGTTTCTCTTCAGGACAGGTTGAGTCTTCGGACTGTCCTGGTGTGGATTCTGTGGTGGACAGGTTGCAGCAGATCTGGACTCAGGTAGTGGACAATTTGACCTTGTCCCAGGAAAAGGCTCAACTTTTCGCTAATCGCAGACGCCGTATGGGTCCCCGACTTCGTGTTGGGGATCTGGTTTGGTTATCTTCTCGTCATATTCCTATGAAGGTTTCCTCTCCTAAATTTAAACCTCGTTTTATTGGTCCGTATAGGATTTCTGAGGTTCTCAATCCTGTGTCTTTTCGTTTGACCCTCCCAGACTCCTTTTCCATACATAATGTATTCCATAGGTCGTTGTTGCGGAGATACGTGGCACCTATGGTTCCATCTGTTGAGCCTCCTGCCCCGGTTTTGGTGGAGGGGGAATTGGAGTATATTGTGGAGAAGATTTTGGATTCTCGTGTTTCTAGACGGAAACTCCAGTATCTGGTTAAATGGAAGGGTTATGCTCAGGAAGATAATTCCTGGGTTTTTGCCTCTGATGTTCATGCTCCCGATCTTGTTCGTGCCTTTCATGCGGCTCATCCTGGTCGGCCTGGGGGCTCTGGTGAGGGTTCGGTGACCCCTCCTCAAGGGGGGGGGTACTGTTGTGAATTCTGTGGCTGAATTCACTCCTGTGGTCACAAGTAACATAGTAACATAGTAACATAGTTAGTAAGGCCGAAAAAAGACATTTGTCCATCCAGTTCAGCCTATATTCCATCATAATAAATACCCAGATCTACGTCCTTCTACAGAACCTAATAATTGTATGATACAATATTGTTCTGCTCCAGGAAGACATCCAGGCCTCTCTTGAACCCCTCGACTGAGTTCGCCATCACCACCTCCTCAGGCAAGCAATTCCAGATTCTCACTGCCCTAACAGTAAAGAATCCTCTTCTATGTTGGTGGAAAAACCTTCTCTCCTCCAGACGCAAAGAATGCTCCCTTGTGCCCGTCACCTTCCTTGGTATAAACAGATCCTCAGCGAGATATTTGTATTGTCCCCTTATATACTTATACATGGTTATTAGATCGCCCCTCAGTCGTCTTTTTTCTAGACTAAATAATCCTAATTTCGCTAATCTATCTGGGTATTGTAGTTCTCCCATCCCCTTTATTAATTTTGTTGCCCTCCTTTGTACTCTCTCTAGTTCCATTATATCCTTCCTGAGCACCGGTGCCCAAAACTGGACACAGTACTCCATGTGCGGTCTAACTAGGGATTTGTACAGAGGCAGTATAATGCTCTCATCATGTGTATCCAGACCTCTTTTAATGCACCCCATGATCCTGTTTGCCTTGGCAGCTGCTGCCTGGCACTGGCTGCTCCAGGTAAGTTTATCATTAACTAGGATCCCCAAGTCCTTCTCCCTGTCAGATTTACCCAGTGGTTTCCCGTTCAGTGTGTAATGGTGATATTGATTCCCTCTTCCCATGTGTATAACCTTACATTTATCATTGTTAAACCTCATCTGCCACCTTTCAGCCCAAGTTTCCAACTTATCCAGATCCATCTGTAGCAGAATACTATATTCTCTTGTATTAACTGCTTTACATAGTTTTGTATCATCTGCAAATATCGATATTTTACTGTGTAAACCTTCTACCAGATCATTAATGAATATGTTGAAGAGAACAGGTCCCAATACTGACCCCTGCGGTACCCCACTGGTCACAGCGACCCAGTTAGAGACTATACCATTTATAACCACCCTCTGCTTTCTATCACTAAGCCAGTTACTAACCCATTTACACACATTTTCCCCCAGACCAAGCATTCTCATTTTGTGTACCAACCTCTTGTGCGGCACGGTATCAAACGCTTTGGAAAAATCGAGATATACCACGTCCAATGACTCACCGTGGTCCAGTCTATAGCTTACCTCTTCATAAAAACTGATTAGATTGGTTTGACAGGAGCGATTTCTCATAAACCCATGCTGATATGGAGTTAAACAGTTATTCTCATTGAGATAATCCAGAATAACATCCCTCAGAAACCCTTCAAATATTTTACCAACAATAGAGGTTAGACTTACTGGCCTATAATTTCCAGGTTCACTTTTAGAGCCCTTTTTGAATATTGGCACCACATTTGCTATGCGCCAGTCCTGCGGAACAGACCCTGTCGCTATAGAGTCCCTAAAAATAAGAAATAATGGTTTATCTATTACATTGCTTAGTTCTCTTAGTACTCGTGGGTGTATGCCATCCGGACCCGGAGATTTATCTATTTTAATCTTATTTAGCCGGTTTCGCACCTCTTCTTGGGTTAGATTGGTGACCCTTAATATAGGGTTTTCATTGTTTCTTGGGATTTCACCTAGCATTTCATTTTCCACCGTGAATACCGTGGAGAAGAAGGTGTTTAATATGTTAGCTTTTTCCTCGTCATCTACAACCATTCTTTCCTCACTATTTTTTAAGGGGCCTACATTTTCAGTTTTTATTCTTTTACTATTGATGTAGTTGAAGAACAGTTTGGGATTAGTTTTACTCTCCTTAGCAATGTGCTTCTCTGTTTCCTTTTTGGCAGCTTTAATTAGTTTTTTAGATAAAGTATTTTTCTCCCTATAATTTTTTAGAGCTTCAATGGTGCCATCCTGCTTTAGTAGTGCAAATGCTTTCTTTTTACTGTTAATTGCCTGTCTTACTTCTTTGTTTAGCCACATTGGGTTTTTCCTATTTCTAGTCCTTTTATTCCCACAAGGTATAAACCGCTTACACTGCCTATTTAGGATGTTCTTAAACATTTCCCATTTATTATCTGTATTCTCATTTCTGAGGATATTGTCCCAGTCTACCAGATTAAGGGCATCTCTAAGCTGGTCAAACTTTGCCTTCCTAAAGTTCAATGTTTTTGTGACTCCCTGACAAGTCCCCCTAGTGAAAGACAGGTGAAACTGTACAATATTGTGGTCGCTATTTCCTAGATGCCCGACCACCTGCAGATTTGTTATTCTGTCAGGTCTATTAGATAGTATTAGGTCTAAAAGTGCTGCTCCTCTGGTTGGATTCTGCACCAATTGTGAAAGATAATTTTTCTTGGTTATTAGCAGAAACCTGTTGCCTTTATGGGTTTCACAGGTTTCTGTTTCCCAGTTAATATCCGGGTAGTTAAAGTCCCCCATAACCAGGACCTCATTATGGGTTGCAGCTTCATCTATCTGCTTTAGAAGTAGACTTTCCATGCTTTCTGTTATATTTGGGGGTTTGTAACAGACCCCAATGAGAATTTTGTTACCATTTTTCCCTCCATGAATTTCAACCCATATGGACTCGACATCCTCATTCCCTTCGCTAATATCCTCCCTTAAAGTGGACTTTAGACAAGACTTTACATAGAGACAAACCCCTCCTCCTCTCCAGCTTCTGAACTTCCTTCCTCAGGTGTTCTGGTGAGCTTGTTAACTGCTTCGTTACTTAACTCCGCCTGATGCTGCTATCCCTGCTCCTTGTCAATGTTCCAGTGTTGGATCTGAGCTTCTCCTGATTGTTCCTGTGACCTGCTGCTCTGTATAGCTAAGTGCTTTTTTGCTATTTTGTTGCTTTTTTTCTGTCCAGCTTGTCTTTTGTTTTGCTGGTAGCTCTGAGAAGCAAAGGGTGTACCGCCGTGCCGTTAGTTCGGCACGGTGGGTCTTTTTTGCCCCCTTTGCGTGGTTTTTGCTTTAGGGTTTTTTGTAGACTGCAAAGTTTGCTTTACTATCCTCGCTCTGTCTAAGATTATCGGGCCCCACTTTGCTGAATCTATTTCATCCCTACGTTTTGTCTTTTCATCTTACTCACAGTCATTATATGTGGGGGGCTGCCTTTTCCTTTGGGGTATTTCTCTGGGGGCAAGTCAGGCCTATTTTTCTATCTTCAGGCTAGCTAGTTTCTTAGGCTGTGCCGAGTTGCATAGGTAGTTGCTAGGCGCAATCCACAGCCGCTATTAGTTGTGTTTAGGATAGGATCAGGTGTGCAGTCTACAGAGTTTCCACGTCTCAGAGCTCGTTCTTTTGTTTTTTGGTATTTGTCAGATCACTGTGTGCGCTCGGATCGCTAGGCACTCTGTGTCTCTGGATTGCCTTCATTACACCTTTCATTAGCAGACATAACAGCCGAGTATTGAACGTGAAATCAATTGCTGCATCAAAGAGAACCATTATGTCTGATCGGGTCAAAATGTGGCCTTGGTTCCACCGAAAGAAAGACCAGGCATGGGGCGAAAATAATCAGATGGAGGGACAATAGTCACATATCAACAGGAAGGGTTAAAGGATAGATCAAAATATCAGCTCCTTACCCAATTAACCCATAATATGCCTACTCGTGACAATATGCCTACTCGTGATAATATGCCTACTCGTGACAATATGCCTACTAGTGATAATATGCCTACTAGTGATAATATGCCTACTAGTGATAATATGCCTACTCGTGATAATATGCCTACTCGTGACAATATGCCTACTAGTGATAATATGCCTACTAGTGATAATATGTCTACTAGTGATAATATGCCTACTCATGATAATATGCCTACTAGTGATAATATGCCTACTCGTGATAATATGCCTGCTAGTGATAATATGCCTACTCGTGATAATATGCCTACTCGTGACAATATGCCTACTAGTGATAATATGCCTACTAGTGATAATATGCCTACTCGTGATAATATGCCTACTAGTGATAATATGCCTACTCGTGATAATATGCCTACTAGTGATAATATGCCTACTAGTGATAATATGCCTACTAGTGATAATATGCCTACTAGTGATAATATGCCTACTCGTGATAATATGCCTACTCGTGACAATATGCCTACTCGTGATAATATGCCTACTTGTGATAATATGCCTACTAGTGATAATATGCCTACTCGGGACAATATGCCTACTCGTGATAATATGCCTACTCGTGATAATATGCCTACTCGTGATAATATGCCTACTCGTGATAATATGCCTACTCGTGATAATGTGCCTACTAGTGATAATATGCCTACTCGTGATAATATGCCTACTAGTGATAATATGCCTACTAGTGATAATATGCCTACTAGTGATAATATGCCTACTAGTGATAATATGCCTACTCGTGATAATATGCCTACTCGTGACAATATTCCTACTAGTGATAATATGCCTACTAGTGATAATATGCCTACTCGTGATAATATGCCTACTCGTGACAATATTCCTACTAGTGATAATATGCCTACTCGTGATATTATGCCTACTAGTGATAATATGCCTACTCGTGATATTATGCCTACTCGTGATAATATGCCTACTAGTGATAATATGCCTACTCGTGACAATATTCCTACTAGTGATAATATGCCTACTCGTGATAATATGCCTACTAGTGATAATATGCCTACTCGTGATATTATGCCTACTCGTGATAATATGCCTACTAGTGATAATATGCCTACTCGTGACAATATTCCTACTAGTGATAATATGCCTACTCGTGATAATATGCCTACTAGTGATAATATGCCTACTCGTGACAATATTCCTACTAGTGATAATATGCCTACTCGTGACAATATGCCTACTCGTGATAATATGCCTACTAATGATAATATGCCTACTAGTGATAATATGCCTACTAGTGACAATATGCCTACTCGTGACAATATTCCTACTAGTGATAATATGCCTACTCGTGATATTATGCCTACTCGTGATAATATGCCTACTAGTGATAATATGCCTACTCGTGACAATATGCCTACTCGTGATAATATGCCTACTAGTGATAATATGCCTTCTAGTGATAATATGCCTACTCGTGACAATATGCCTACTCGTGACAATATGCCTACTCGTGACAATATGCCTACTCGTGATAATATGCCTACTAGTGATAATATGCCTACTCGTGATAATATGCCTACTCGTGATAATATGCCTACTAGTGATAATATGCCTACTAGTGATAATATGCCTACTAGTGATAATATGCCTACATGTGATAATATGCCTACTAGTGATAATATGCCTACTCGTGACAATATGCCTACTAGTGATAATATGCCTACTAGTGATAATATGCCTACTCGTGATAATATGTCTACTAGTGATAATATGCCTACTAGTGATAATATGCCTACTCGTAACAATATGCCTACTCGTGATAATATGCCTACTCGTGATAATATGCCCACTAGTAACAATATGCCTACTCGTGACAATATGCCTACTAGTGATAATATGCCTACTAGTGATAATATGCCTACTCGGGACAATATGCCTACTCGTGATAATATGCCTACTCGTGACAATATGCCTACTCGTGATAATATGCCTACTCGTGATAATATGCCTACTAGTGATAATATGCCTACTCGTGATAATATGCCTACTAGTGATAATATGCCTACTCGTGACAATATGCCTACTCGTGATAATATGCCTACTAGTGATAATATGCCTACTAGTGATAATATGCCTACTCGCGATAATATGCCTACTAGTGATAATATGCCTACTCGTGACAATATGCCTACTCGTGATAATATGCCTACTCGTGATAATATGCCTACTAGTGATAATATGCCTACTAGTGATAATATGCCTACTCGTGATAATATGCCTACTAGTGATAATATGCCTACTAGTGATAATATGCCTACTCGTGATAATATGCCTACTAGTGATAATATGCCTACTCGTGATAATATGCCTACTCGTGATAATATGCCTACTAGTGACAATATGGCTACTAGTGATAATATGCCTACTCGTGATAATATGCCTACTAGTGATAATATGCCTACTAGTGATAATATGCCTACTCGTGATAATATGCCTACTGTTATGTCTGCTAATGAAAGGTGTTATGAAGGCAATCCAGAGACACAGTGTGCCTAGCGATCCGAGCGCACACAGTGATCTGACAAATACCCAAAAACAAAGAAACGAGCTCTGAGACGTGGAAACTCTGTAGACCACACACCTGATCCTATCCTAAACACAACTAAAAGTGGTTGTGGATTGCGCCTAACAACTACCTAGGCAACTCGGCACAACCTAAGAAACTAGCTAGCCTGAAGACAGAAAAATAGGCCTGACTTGCCCCCAGAGAAATACCCCAAAGGAAAAGGCAGCCCCCCACATATAATGACTGTGAGTAAGGTAAAAAGACAAAACGTAGGGATGAAATAGATTCAGCAAAGTGGGGCCCGATAATCTTAGACAGAGCGAGGACAGTAAAGCGAACTTTGCAGTCTACAAAAAACCCTAAAGCAAAAACCACGCAAAGGGGGCAAAAAGACCCACCGTGCCGGACTAACGGCACGGCGGTACACCCTTTGCGTCTCAGAGCTTCCAGCAAAACAAAAGACAAGCTGGACAGAAAAAAAACAACAAAATAGCAAAAAAGCACTTAGCTATACAGAGCAGCAGGTCACAGGAACAATCAGGAGAAGCTCAGATCCAACACTGGAACATTGACTAGGAGCAAGGATAGCAGCATCAGGTGGAGTTAAGTAACGAAGCAGCTAATGAGCTCACCAGAACACCTGAGGAAAGAAGCCCAGAAGCTGCAGTACCACTTGTGACCACAGGAGTGAATTCAGCCACAGAATTCACAACAGTACCCCCCCCCTTGAGGAGGGGTCACCGAACCCTCACCAGATCCCCCAGGCCTACCAGGATGAGCCGCATGAAAGGCACGAACAAGATCGGGAGCATGAACATCAGAGGCAAAAACCCAGGAATTATCTTCCTGAGCATAACCCTTCCATTTAACCAGATACTGGAGTTTCCGTCTAGAAACACGAGAATCCAAAATCTTCTCCACAATATACTCCAATTCCCCCTCCACCAAAACCGGGGCAGGAGGCTCCACAGATGGAACCATAGGTGCCACGTATCTCCTCAACAACGACCTATGGAATACATTATGTATGGAAAAGGAGTCTGGGAGGGTCAGACGAAAAGACACAGGATTGAGAATCTCAGAAATCCTATACGGACCAATAAAACGAGGTTTAAATTTAGGAGAGGAAACCTTCATAGGAATATGACGAGAAGATAACCAAACCAGATCCCCAACACGAAGTCGGGGACCCACACGGCGTCTGCGATTAGCAAAAAGTTGAGCCTTCTCCTGGGACAAGGTCAAATTGTCCACTACCTGAGTCCAGATCTGCTGCAACCTGTCCACCACAGAATCCACACCAGGACAGTCCGAAGACTCAACCTGTCCTGAAGAGAAACGAGGATGGAACCCAGAATTGCAAAAAAATGGAGAAACCAAGGTAGCCGAGCTGGCCCGATTATTAAGGGCGAACTCAGCCAACGGCAAAAAGGACACCCAATCATCCTGGTCTGCAGAAACAAAACATCTCAGATATGTTTCCAAGGTCTGATTGGTTCGTTCGGTCTGGCCATTAGTCTGAGGATGGAAAGCCGAGGAAAAGGATAGGTCAATGCCCATCCTACCACAAAAGGCTCGCCAGAACCTTGAAACAAACTGGGAACCTCTGTCAGAAACAATATTCTCAGGAATGCCATGCAACCGAACCACATGCTGAAAGAACAAAGGTACCAAATCAGAGGAGGAAGGCAATTTAGCCAAGGGCACCAGATGGACCATTTTAGAAAAGCGATCACAGACCACCCAAATAACTGACATCTTTTGAGAAACGGGAAGGTCAGAAATGAAATCCATCGAAATATGTGTCCAAGGCCTCTTTGGGACCGGCAAGGGCAAAAGCAACCCACTGGCACGAGAACAGGAGGGCTTAGCCCTAGCACAAATCCCACAGGACTGCACAAAAATACGTACATCCCGTGACAGAGATGGCCACCAGAAGGATCTAGCCACTAACTCTCTGGTACCAAAGATTCCAGGATGACCAGCCAACACCGAACAATGAAGTTCAGAGATAAGTTTATTAGTCCACCTATCAGGGACAAACAGTTTCTCCGCTGGACAACGATCAGGTTTATTCGCCTGAAATTTTTGCAGCACCCGCCGCAAATCAGGGGAGATGGCAGACACAATGACTCCTTCCTTGAGGATACCCGCTGGCTCAGATAAACCCGGAGAGTCGGGCACAAAACTCCTAGACAGAGCATCCGCCTTCACATTTTTAGAGCCCGGAAGGTACGAAATCACAAAGTCGAAGCGGGCAAAAAATAACGACCAACGGGCCTGTCTAGGATTCAAGCGCTTGGCAGACTCGAGATAAGTCAAGTTCTTATGATCAGTCAATACCACCACGCGATGCTTAGCTCCTTCAAGCCAATGACGCCACTCCTCGAATGCCCACTTCATGGCCAGCAACTCTCGGTTGCCCACATCATAATTACGCTTAGCGGCCGAAAACTTCCTGGAAAAGAAAGCACATGGTTTCATCACTGAGCAATCAGAACCTCTCTGTGACAAAACCGCCCCTGCTCCAATCTCAGAAGCATCAACCTCGACCTGGAACGGAAGAGAAACATCTGGCTGACACAACACTGGGGCAGAACAAAAACGACGCTTCAACTCCTGAAAAGCTTCCACAGCAGCAGAAGACCAATTAACCAAATCAGCACCCTTCTTGGTCAAATCGGTCAATGGTTTGGCAATGCTAGAAAAATTACAGATGAAGCGACGATAAAAATTAGCAAAGCCCAGGACCTTTTGCAGACTTTTCAGAGATGTCGGCTGAATCCAATCCTGGATGGCTTGGACCTTAACTGGATCCATCTCGATAGTAGAAGGGGTAAAGATGAACCCCAAAAATGAAACTTTCTGGACACCGAAGAGACACTTTGATCCCTTCACAAACAAAGAGTTAGCACGCAGGACCTGAAAAACCATTCTGACCTGCTTCACATGAGACTCCCAATCATCTGAGAAGATCAAAATGTCATCCAAGTAAACAATCAGGAATTTATCCAGGTACTCACGGAAGATGTCATGCATAAAGGATTGAAACACTGATGGAGCATTGGCAAGTCCGAACGGCATCACTAGATACTCAAAATGACCCTCGGGCGTATTGAATGCAGTTTTCCATTCATCTCCTTGCCTGATTCTCACCAGATTATACGCACCACGAAGATCTATCTTAGTGAACCAACTAGCCCCCTTAATCCGAGCAAACAAGTCAGATAACAATGGCAAGGGATACTGAAATTTAACAGTGATCTTATTAAGAAGGCGGTAATCAATACACGGTCTCAGCGAACCATCCTTCTTGGCTACAAAGAAGAACCCTGCTCCCAGTGGTGATGACGATGGGTGAATATGTCCCTTCTCTAGGGATTCCTTCACATAACTGCGCATAGCGGCGTGTTCGGGCACGGATAAATTAAATAATCGACCTTTAGGGAATTTACTACCAGGAATCAAATTGATAGCACAATCACAGTCCCTATGCGGAGGTAGGGCATCGGACTTGGGCTCTTCAAATACATCCTGATAATCAGACAAGAACTCTGGGACCTCAGAAGGGGTGGATGACGAAATCGACAAAAATGGAACATCACCATGTACCCCCTGACAACCCCAGCTGGATACCGACATGGAATTCCAATCCAATACTGGATTATGGGTTTGTAGCCATGGCAACCCCAACACGACCACATCATGCAGATTATGTAGCACCAGAAAGCGAATAACTTCCTGATGTGCAGGAGCCATGCACATGGTCAGCTGGGCCCAGTACTGAGGTTTATTCTTGGCCAAAGGTGTAGCATCAATTCCTCTCAATGGAATAGGACACCGCAAAGGCTCCAAGAAAAACCCACAACGTTTAGCATAATCCAAATCCATCAGATTCAGGGCAGCGCCTGAATCCACAAACGCCATGACAGAAAAGGACGACAAAGAGCATATCAAGGTAATGGACAGAAGGAATTTGGACTGTACAGTACCAATGACGGCAGACCTAGCGGACCGCTTAGTGCGCTTAGGACAATCGGAGATAGCATGAGTGGAATCACCACAGTAGAAACATAGCCCATTCAGACGTCTGTATTCCTGCCGTTCAACTCTGGTCATAGTCCTATCGCACTGCATAGGCTCAGGTTTAACCTCAGGCAATACCGCCAAATGGTGCACAGATTTACGCTCGCGCAAGCGTCGACCGATCTGAATGGCCAAAGACAAAGACTCATTCAAACCAGCAGGCATAGGAAATCCCACCATGACATCCTTAAGAGCCTCAGAGAGACCCTTTCTGAACAAAGCTGCCAGCGCAGATTCATTCCACTGAGTAAGTACTGACCACTTCCTAAATTTCTGACAATATACTTCTATATCATCCTGACCCTGGCACAAAGCCAGCAAATTTTTCTCAGCCTGATCCACCGAATTAGGCTCATCGTACAGTAATCCGAGTGCCAGGAAAAACGCATCGACACTACTCAATGCAGGGTCTCCTGGCGCAAGAGAAAATGCCCAGTCTTGAGGGTCGCCGCGCAAAAAAGAAATAATAATCAAAACCTGTTGACTAGGATTACCAGAAGAATGAGGTTTCAAGGCCAGAAATAGCTTACAATTATTTTTGAAACTTAGAAACTTCGTTCTATCTCCAAAAAACAAATCAGGAATAGGAATTCTTGATTCTAGCATATATTTCTGATCAATAGTATCTTGAATCTTTTGTACATTTATAACGAGATTATCCATTGAAGAGCACAGACCCTGAATATCCATGTCCACACCTGTGTCCAGAAACACCCAAATGTCTAGGGGAAAAAAAAAAAAAGTGAACACAGAGCAGAGGAAAAAAAAAAAAAAAAAAAAAAATGATGTCAGAACTTTTTCTTTCCCTCTATTGAGAATCATTAGTTGTCTCCTAGTACTGTTATGTCTGCTAATGAAAGGTGTTATGAAGGCAATCCAGAGACACAGTGTGCCTAGCGATCCGAGCGCACACAGTGATCTGACAAATACCCAAAAACAAAGAAACGAGCTCTGAGACGTGGAAACTCTGTAGACCACACACCTGATCCTATCCTAAACACAACTAAAAGTGGTTGTGGATTGCGCCTAACAACTACCTAGGCAACTCGGCACAACCTAAGAAACTAGCTAGCCTGAAGACAGAAAAATAGGCCTGACTTGCCCCCAGAGAAATACCCCAAAGGAAAAGGCAGCCCCCCACATATAATGACTGTGAGTAAGATGAAAAGACAAAACGTAGGGATGAAATAGATTCAGCAAAGTGGGGCCCGATAATCTTAGACAGAGCGAGGACAGTAAAGCGAACTTTGCAGTCTACAAAAAACCCTAAAGCAAAAACCACGCAAAGGGGCAAAAAAGACCCACCGTGCCGGACTAACGGCACGGCGTTACACCCTTTGCGTCTCAGAGCTTCCAGCAAAACAAAAGACAAGCTGGACAGAAAAAAAACAACAAAATAGCAAAAAAGCACTTAGCTATACAGAGCAGCAGGTCACAGGAACAATCAGGAGAAGCTCAGATCCAACACTGGAACATTGACTAGGAGCAAGGATAGCAGCATCAGGTGGAGTTAAGTAACGAAGCAGCTAATGAGCTCACCAGAACACCTGAGGAAGGAAGCCCAGAAGCTGCAGTACCACTTGTGACCACAGGAGTGAATTCAGCCACAGAATTCACAACAGCCTACTAGTGATAATATGCCTACTCGTGATAATATGCCTACTAGTGATAATATGCCTACTAGTGATAATATGCCTACTAGTGATAACATGCCTACTAGTGATAATATGTCTACTAGTGATAATATGCCTACTAGTGATAACATGCCTACTCGTGATAATATGCCTACTCGTGATAATATGCCTACTCGTGATAATATGCCTACTAGTGATAATATGCCTACTCGTGATAATATGCCTACTAGTGATAATATGTCTACTCGTGATAATATGCCTACTCGTGATAATATGCCTACTAGTGATAATATGCCTACTCGTGATAATATGCCTACTAGTGATAATATGCCTACTCGTGATAATATGCCTACTAGTGATAATATTCCTACTAGTGATAATATGCCTACTCGTGATAATATGCCTACTAGTGATAATATGCCTACTAGTGATAATATGCCTACTCGTGACAATATGCCTACTCGTGATAATATGCCTACTCGTGATAATATGCCTACTAGTGATAATATGCCTACTAGTGATAATATGCCTACTAGTGATAATATGCCTACTCGTGATAATATGCCTACTAGTGATAATATGCCTACTAGTGATAATATGCCTACTAGTGATAATATGCCTACTAGTGATAATATGCCTACTAGTGATAATATGCCTACTAGTGATAATATGCCTACTCGTGACAATATGCCTACTCGTGATAATATGCCTACTCGTGATAATATGCCTACTTGTGATAATATGCCTACTAGTGATAATATGCCTACTCGTGACAATATGCCTACTAGTGATAATATGCCTACTAGTGATAATATGCCTACTAGTGATAATATGCCTATTAGTGATAATATGCCTACTCGTGACAATATGCCTACTAGTGATAATATGCCTACTAGTGATAATATGCCTACTCGTGATAATATGCCTACTAGTGATAATATGCCTACTCGTGACAATATGCCTACTAGTGATAATATGCCTACTAGTGATAATATGCCTATTAGTGACAATATGCCTACTCGTGACAATATGCCTACTAGTGATAATATGCCTACTAGTGATAATATGCCTACTCGTGATAATATGCCTACTAGTGATAATATGCCTACTCGTGATAATATGCCTACTCGTGATAATATGCCTACTCGTGATAATATGCCTACTAGTGATAATATGCCTACTCGTGATAATATGCCTACTCGTGACAATATGCCTACTAGTGATAATATGCCTACTAGTGATAATATGCCTACTAGTGATAATATGCCTACTCGTGATAATATGCCTACTCGCGACAATATGCCTACTCGTGATAATATGCCTACTCGTGACAATATGCCTACTCGTGATAATATGCCTACTTGTGATAATATGCCTACTAGTGATAATATGCCTACTAGTGATAATATGCCTACTAGTGATAATATGCCTACTAGTGATAATATGCCTACTAGTGATAATATGCCTACTCGGGACAATATGCCTACTCGTGATAATATGCCTACTAGTGATAATATGCCTACTCGTGATAATATGCCTACTAGTGATAATATGCCTACTCGTGATAATATGCCTACTAGTGATAATATGCCTACTAGTGATAATATGCCTACTCGTGATAATATGCCTACTAGTGATAATATGCCTACTCGTGATAATATGCTACTCGTGATAATATGCCTACTAGTGATAATATGCCTTCTAGTGATAATATGCCTACTCGTGACAATATGCCTACTCGTGATAATATGCCTACTTGTGATAATATGCCTACTAGTGATAATATGCCTACTAGTGATAATATGCCTATTAGTGATAATATGCCTACTCGTGACAATATGCCTACTAGTGATAATATGCCTACTAGTGATAATATGCCTACTCGTGATAATATGCCTACTAGTGATAATATGCCTACTCGTGATAATATGCCTACTCGTGATAATATGCCTACTCGTGATAATATGCCTACTAGTGATAATATGCCTACTCGTGATAATATGCCTACTCGTGACAATATGCCTACTAGTGATAATATGCCTACTAGTGATAATATGCCTACTCGTGACAATATGCCTACTCGTGATAATATGCCTACTCGTGACAATATGCCTACTCGTGATAATATGCCTACTAGTGATAATATGCCTACTCGTGATAATATGCCTACTCGCGACAATATGCCTACTCGTGATAATATGCCTACTCGGGACAATATGCCTACTCGTGATAATATGCCTACTCGTGATAATATGCCTACTCGTGATAATATGCCTACTCGTGATAATGTGCCTACTAGTGATAATGTGCCTACTAGTGATAATATGCCTACTAGTGATAATATGCCTACTAGTGATAATATGCCTACTAGTGATAATATGCCTACTCGTGATAATATGCCTACTCGTGACAATATTCCTACTAGTGATAATATGCCTACTCGTGATAATATGCCTACTAGTGATAATATGCCTACTCGTGACAATATTCCTACTAGTGATAATATGCCTACTCGTGATAATATGCCTACTCGTGATATTATGCCTACTCGTGATAATATGCCTACTAGTTTTAATATGCCTACTCGTGATATTATGCCTACTAGTGATAATATGCCTACTCGTGACAATATTCCTACTAGTGATAATATGCCTACTCGTGATAATATGCCTACTCGTGACAATATGCCTACTCGTGATAATATGCCTACTAGTGATAATATGCCTACTAGTGATAATATGCCTACTAGCGATAATATGCCTACTCGTGACAATATTCCTACTAGTGATAATATGCCTACTCGTGATATTATGCCTACTCGTGATAATATGCCTACTAGTGATAATATGCCTATTAGTGATATTATGCCTACTCGTGACAATATGCCTACTAGTGATAATATGCCTACTCGTGACAATATGCCTACTCGTGATAATATGCCTACTAGTGACAATATGCCTACTAGTGATAATATGCCTACTAGTGATAATATGCCTACTAGCGATAATATGCCTACTCGTGACAATATTCCTACTAGTGATAATATGCCTACTCGTGATATTATGCCTACTCGTGACAATATGCCTACTAGTGATAATATGCCTACTCGTGACAATATGCCTACTCGTGATAATATGCCTACTAGTGATAATATGCCTACTAGTGATAATATGCCTACTCGTGACAATATGCCTACTCGTGACAATATGCCTACTCGTGACAATATGCCTACTCGTGATAATATGCCTACTAGTGATAATATGCCTACTCGTGATAATATGGCTACTCGTGATAATATGCCTACTAGTGATAACATGCCTACTAGTGATAATATGCCTACTAGTGATAATATGCCTACTAGTGATAATATGCCTACTCGTGACAATATGCCTACTAGTGATAATATGCCTACTAGTGATAATATGCCTACTAGTGATAATATGCCTACTCGTGATAATATGCCTACTAGTGATAATATGCCTACTCGTGACAATATGCCTACTCGTGATAATATGCCTACTCGTGATAATATGCCTACTCGTGATAATATGCCCACTAGTAACAATATGCCTACTCGTGACAATATGCCTACTAGTGATAATATGCCTACTAGTGATAATATGCCTACTCGGGACAATATGCCTACTCGTGATAATATGCCTACTCGTGACAATATGCCTACTCGTGATAATATGCCTACTCGTGATAATATGCCTACTAGTGATAATATGCCTACTCGTGATAATATGCCTACTAGTGATAATATGCCTACTCGTGACAATATGCCTACTCGTGATAATATGCCTACTAGTGATAATATGCCTACTAGTGATAATATGCCTACTCGCGATAATATGCCTACTAGTGATAATATGCCTACTCGTGACAATATACCTACTCGTGATAATATGCCTACTAGTGATAATATGCCTACTCGTGATAATATGCCTACTCGTGATAATATGCCTACTCGTGATAATATGCCTACTCGTGACAATATGCCTACTAGTGATAATATGCCTACTCTTGATAATATGCCTACTAGTGATAATATGCCTACTCTTGATAATATGCCTACTAGTGATAATATGCCTACTCGTGATAATATGCCTACTAGTGATAATATGCCTACTCGGGACAATATGCCTACTCGTGATAATATGCCTACTCGTGATAATATGCCTACTCGTGACAATATGCCTACTAGTGATAATATGCCTACTCTTGATAATATGCCTACTAGTGATAATATGCCTACTCGTGACAATATGCCTACTCGTGACAATATGCCTACTCGTGATAATATGCCTACTAGTGATAATATGCCTACTCGTGATAATATGCCTACTAGTGATAATATGCCTATTAGTGACAATATGCCTACTAGTGATAATATGCCTACTCGTGATAATATGCCTATTAGTGATAATATGCCTACTCGTGACAATATGCCTACTCGTGACAATATGCCTACTTGTGATAATATGCCTACTCTTGATAATATGCCTACTCGTGATAATATGCCTACTAGTGATAATATGCCTACTAGTGATAATATGCCTACTAGTGACAATATGCCTACTAGTGATAATATGCCTACTCGTGATAATATGCCTATTAGTGATAATATGCCTACTCGTGACAATATGCCTACTCGTGACAATATGCCTACTTGTGATAATATGCCTACTCTTGATAATATGCCTACTCGTGATAATATGCCTACTAGTGATAATATGCCTACTAGTGATAATATGCCTACTCGTGATAATATGCCTACTAGTGACAATATGCCTACTAGTGATAATATGCCTACTCGTGATAATATGCCTACTAGTGATAATATGCCTACTCGTGATAATATGCCTACTAGTGATAATATGCCTACTCGTGATAATATGCCTACTCGTGATAATATGCCTACTAGTGATAATATGCCTACTCGGGACAATATGCCTACTCGTGATAATATGCCTACTAGTGATAATATGCCTACTCGTGATAATATGCCTACTCGTGATAATATTCCTACTCGTGATAATATGCCCACTAGTGATAATATGCCTACTCGTGATAATATGCCTACTCGTGATAATATGCCTACTAGTGATAATATGCCTACTCGTGACAATATGCCTACTCGTGATAATATGCCTACTAGTGATAATATGCCTACTCGTGATAATATGCCTACTAGTGATAATATGCCTACTCGGGACAATATGCCTACTCGTGATAATATGCCTACTCGTGATAATATGCCTACTAGTGATAATATGCCTACTCGTGATAATATGCCTACTAGTGATAATATGCCTACTAGTGATAATATGCTACTCGTGATAATATGCCTACTCGTGACAATATGCCTACTCGTGATAATATGCCTACTCGTGATAATATGCCTACTAGTGATAATATGCCTACTCGTGATAATATGCCTATTAGTGATAATATGCCTACTCGTGACAATATGCCTACTCGTGATAATATGCCTACTAGTGACAATATGCCTACTCGTGATAATATGCCTACTAGTGATAATATGCCTATTAGTGATAATATGCCTACTCGTGACAATATGCCTACTCGTGATAATATGCCTACTAGTGACAATATGCCTACTAGTGATAATATGCCTACTAGTGATAATATGCCTACTAGTGATAATATGCCTACTAGTGATAATATGCCTACTCGTGATAATATGCCTACTAGTGACAATATGCCTACTAGTGATAATATGCCTACTCGTGATAATATGCCTACTCGTGATAATATGCCTACTAGTGATAATATGCCTACTCGTGATAATATGCCTACTAGTGATAATATGCCTACTAGTGATAATATGCCTACTCGTGATAATATGCCTACTCGTGACAATATGCCTACTCGTGATAATATGCCTACTCGTGATAATATGCCTACTAGTGATAATATGCCTACTCGTGATAATATGCCTACTAGTGATAATATGCCTATTAGTGATAATATGCCTACTCGTGACAATATGCCTACTCGTGATAATATGCCTACTAGTGACAATATGCCTACTCGTGATAATATGCCTACTAGTGATAATATGCCTATTAGTGATAATATGCCTACTCGTGACAATATGCCTACTCGTGATAATATGCCTACTAGTGACAATATGCCTACTAGTGATAATATGCCTACTAGTGATAATATGCCTACTAGTGATAATATGCCTACTCGTGATAATATGCCTACTAGTGATAATATGCCTACTCGTGATAATATGCCTACTAGTGATAATATGCCTACTCGTGATAATATGCCTACTCGTGATAATATGCCTACTCGTGATAATATGCCTACTAGTGATAATATGCCTACTCGTGATAATATGCCTACTCGTGATAATATTCCTACTCGTGATAATATGCCTACTCGTGATAATATGCCTACTAGTGATAATATTCCTACTCGGGACAATATGCCTACTCGTGACAATATGCCCACTCGTGATAATATGCCTACTAGTGATAAAAGGTTTAGTTAAAGCGCTTAACCATATTAAAAATCATTGCACAGGATCGGGCGAGACCACTGACGCGCGTTTTCTGATGCATCTTGTATGGTAAATGTTGAACTTTTAATAAACTTGATTGGGCAGCACTCCATTTTGCCATTTTTGGTATATATAGATATGTAGTACAGGGGAGGATACAGCAGGCGGATAATGTACTTACGGTTCTTGTAGTAACACAGTGCAGTGATGAGGACAATGATGACGATGGTAATCGCACTGACTGCAATGATGATGTGGTGAGACCCCTGGGCTCCCATCTTCTTTTCCTCCTCTGCAGGATATAACAGAGCACAGTGATCAGTGATGAGATGTGGTTTTCTCTCTAATTAGTAGTGTTTTTGAGGGCCCCAGGTGAAAGAGTCTCAGTGGGCCCCCCTCTTTAACACATTCCATGATTCATGATGCACAGATACAGCAGAGAAATATACCACAGCCAAGTAGCATATAACACAGCCCACGTAGCATATAGCACAGCCACACAGCATATAGCACAGGCCACGTAGTATATAGCACAGGCCACGTAGTATAGAGCACAGGCCACGTAGTATAGAGCACAGGCCACGTAGCATATAACAGCCCACGTAGCATAGAGCACAGCCACGTAGTACATAGCACAGCCCACGCAGTATATAGCACAGCCCACGCAGTATATAGCACAGCCCACACAGTATATAGCACAGCCCAAGCAATGTATAACACAGCCCACGCAATGTATAACAGCCCACGTAGTATATAGCACAGCCCATGCAGTGTATAACAGCCCACGCAGTATATAACACAGCCCACACACTGTATAGCACAGCCCACGCAGTATATAGCACAGACTGCCAGCCATTTAGTATATACAGACAGACAGTCTAGGCTAGGACTACAACCAGGCTCACAGCAGGCTGCAATTCTGACCCCCCCACCCCCTTTCCGCCATGCATTGGGACAAGGTCCAGGAACTTGGAGGAAGACTCACTCACTCACTGCTTCACTTCGCCGTTGCTTCTCTTGTGGACACAGCCTGGGACCGGGTGCACCGTCCATGCACCTGACTGCTGCTCCTGCCTCCTGCTCCGCTCGTCTTTCTCGCTGTAACAGGAGGTGTCGGACATCTAGCTGTAACAGGAGGTTACGGACATCTTGCTATCACAGGAGGTGACGGACGTCTCGCTATCACAGGAGGTGACGAACATCTCGCTATCACAGGAGGTGTCGGACATCTCGCTGTAACAGGAGGTTATGGATATCTCGCTATCACAGGAGGTGACGGACGTCTCGCTATAACAGGAGGTGACGGACATCTCGCTATAACAGGAGGTTACGGACGTCTCGCTATCACAGGAGGTGACGGACGTCTCGCTATCACAGGAGGTGACGGACATCTCGCTATAACAGGAGGTTATGGACGTCTCGCTATCACAGGAGGTGACGGACGTCTCGCTATCACAGGAGGTGACGGACATCTCGCTATAACAGGAGGTTACGGACGTCTCGCTATCACAGGAGGTGACGAACATCTCGCTATCACAGGAGGTGTCGGACATCTCGCTGTAACAGGAGGTTATGGATATCTCGCTATAACAGGAGGTTACGGACATCTTGCTATCACAGGAGGTGACGGACGTCTCGCTATCACAGGAGGTGACGAACATCTCGCTATCACAGGAGGTGTCGGACATCTCGCTGTAACAGGAGGTTATGGATATCTCGCTATCACAGGAGGTGACGGACGTCTCGCTATAACAGGAGGTGACGGACATCTCGCTATAACAGGAGGTTACGGACGTCTCGCTATCACAGGAGGTGACGGACGTCTCGCTATCACAGGAGGTGACGGACATCTCGCTATAACAGGAGGTTACGGACGTCTCGCTATCACAGGAGGTGACGGACGTCTCGCTATCACAGGAGGTGACGGACATCTCGCTATAACAGGAGGTTACGGACGTCTCGCTATCACAGGAGGTGACGAACATCTCGCTATCACAGGAGGTGTCGGACATCTCGCTGTAACAGGAGGTTATGGATATCTCGCTATCACAGGAGGTGACGGACGTTTCGCTATAACAGGAGGTAACGGACATCTCGCTATAACAGGAGGTTACGGACGTCTCGCTATCACAGGAGGTGACGGACATCTCGCTATAACAGGAGGTTACGGACGTCTCGCTATCACAGGAGGTGACGGACATCTCGCTATCACAGGAGGTGACGGACATCTCGCTATAACAGGACGTTACGGTCGTCTCGCTATCACAGGAGGTGACGGACATCTCGCTATAACAGGAGGTGTCGGACATCTCGCTATCACAGGAGGTGACGGACATCTCGCCATCACAGGAGGTGACGGACATCTCGCTGTCACAGGAGGTGACGGACATCTCGCTATAACAGGAGGTTACGGACGTCTCGCTATCACAGGAGGTGACGAACATCTCGCTATCACAGGAGGTGTCGGACATCTCGCTGTAACAGGAGGTTATGGATATCTCGCTATCACAGGAGGTGACGGACATCTCGCTATAACAGGAGGTTACGGACGTCTCGCTATCACAGGAGGTGATGGACGTCTCGCTATCACAGGAGGTGACGGACATCTCGCTATAACAGGACGTTACGGTCGTCTCGCTATCACAGGAGGTGACGGACATCTCGCTATAACAGGAGGTGTCGGACATCTCGCTATCACAGGAGGTGACGGACATCTCGCCATCACAGGAGGTGACGGACATCTCGCTGTCACAGGAGGTGACGGACATCTCGCTCTAACAGGAGGTTACGGACGTCTCGCTATCACAGGAGGTGACGAACATCTCGCTATCACAGGAGGTGTCGGACATCTCGCTGTAACAGGAGGTTATGGATATCTCGCTATCACAGGAGGTGACGGACGTCTCGCTATAACAGGAGGTGACGGACATCTCGCTATAACAGGAGGTTACGGACGTCTCGCTATCACAGGAGGTGACGGATGTCTCGCTATCACAGGAGGTGACGGACATCTCGCTATAACAGGAGGTTACGGACGTCTCGCTATCACAGGAGGTGACGGACGTCTCGCTATCACAGGAGGTGACGGACATCTCGCTATAACAGGACGTTACGGTCGTCTCGCTATCACAGGAGGTGACGGACATCTCGCTATAACAGGAGGTGTCGGACATCTCGCTATCACAGGAGGTGACGGACATCTCGCCATCACAGGAGGTGACGGACATCTCGCTGTCACAGGAGGTGTCGGACATCTCGCTGTCACAGGAGGTTACGGACATCTCGCTATCACAGGAGGTGTCGGACATCTCGCTGTAACAGGAGGTTACGGACATCTCGCTATCACAGGAGGTGACGGACGTCTCGCTATCACAGGAGGTGACGACATCTCGCTGTAACAGGAGGTGTCAGACGTCTCGCTATCACAGGAGGTTACGGACATCTCGCTGTAACAGGAGGTTACGGACGTCTCGCTATCACAGGAGGTTACGGACGTCTCGCTATCACAGGAGGTGACGGATGTCTCGCTATCACAGGAGGTGACGGACATATCGCTATATCAGGAGCTTACGGATGTCTCGCTATCACAGGAGGTGACGGACGTCTCGCTATCACAGGAGGTGACGGACATCTCGCTATAACAGGACGTTACGGACGTCTCGCTATCACAGGAGGTGACGGACATCTCGCTATAACAGGAGGTGTCGGACATCTCGCTATCACAGGAGGTGACGGACATCTCGCCATCACAGGAGGTGACGGATATCTCGCTGTCACAGGAGGTGTCGGACATCTCGCTGTCACAGGAGGTTACGGACATCTCGCTATCACAGGAGGTGTCGGACATCTCGCTGTAACAGGAGGTTACGGACATCTCGCTATCACAGGAGGTGACGGACGTCACGCTATCACAGGAGGTGACGGACATCTCGCTGTAACAGGAGGTGTCGGACGTCTCGCTATCACAGGAGGTTACAGACATCTCGCTGTAACAGGAGGTTACGGACGTCTCGCTATCACAGGAGGTTACGGACGTCTCGCTATCACAGGAGGTGTCGGACATCTCGCTATCACAGGAAGTGACGGACATCTCGCTATAACTGGAGGTTACGGACGTCTCGCTATCACAGGAGGTGTCGGACGTCTCGCTATCACAGGAGGTTACGGACATCTTGCTATCACAGGAGGTGACGGACGTCTCGCTATCACAGGAGGTGACGGACATCTCGCTATCACAGGAGGTGTCGGACATCTCGCTGTAACAGGAGGTTATGGATATCTCGCTATCACAGGAGGTGACGGACGTCTCGCTATCACAGGAGGTGACGGACATCTCGCTATCACAGGAGGTGACGGACGTCTCGCTATCACAGGAGGTGTCGGACATCTCGCTGTAACAGGAGGTTATGGATATCTCGCTATAACAGGAGGTGTCAGACATCTCGCTGTAACAGGAGGTTACGGACATCTCGCTATCACAGGAGGTGACGGACATCTTGCTATCACAGGAGGTGACGGACATCTCGCTGTAACAGGAGGTTACGGACGTCTCGCTATCACAGGAGGTGACGGACATCTCGCTATAACAGGAGGTGTCGGACGTCTCGCTATCACAGGAGGTGTCGGACATCTCGCTGTAACAGGAGGTTACGGACATCTCGCTATCACAGGAGGTGACGGACGTCTCGCTATCACAGGAGGTGACGGACATCTCGCTGTAACAGGAGGTGTCGAATGTCTCGCTATCACAGGAGGTTACGGACATCTCGCTGTAACAGGAGGTTACGGACGTCTCACTATCACAGGAGGTTACGGACGTCTCGCTATCACAGGAGGTGACGGACGTCTCGCTATCACTGGAGGTGTCGGACGTCTCGCTATCACAGGAGGTGTCGGACATCTCGCTATAACAGGAGGTTACGGACATCTCGCTATCACAGGAGGTGACGAACGTCTCGCTATCACAGGAGGTGACGGACATCTCGCTATAACAGTAGGTGTCGGACATCTCGCTATCACAGGAGGTGTCGGACATCTTGCTGTAACAGGAGGTTATGGATATCTCGCTATCACAGGAGGTGACGGACGTCTCGCTATCACAGGAGGTGACGGACATCTCGCTATAACAGGAGGTTACGGACGTCTCGCTATCACAGGAGGTGACGGACGTCTCGCTATCACAGGAGGTGACGGACATCTCGCTATAACAGGAGGTTACGGACGTCTCGCTATCACAGGAGGTGACGGACATCTCGCTATAACAGGAGGTGTCGGACATCTCGCTATCACAGGAGGTGACGGACATCTTGCCATCACAGGAGGTGACGGACATCTCGCTGTCACAGGAGGTGTCGGACATCTCGCTGTCACAGGAGGTTACGGACATCTCGCTATCACAGGAGGTGTCGGACATCTCGCTGTAACAGGAGGTTACGGACATCTCGCTATCACAGGAGGTGACGGACGTCTCGCTATCACAGGAGGTGACGGACATCTCGCTGTAACAGGAGGTGTCGGACGTCTCGCTATCACAGGAGGTTACGGACATCTCGCTGTAACAGGAGGTTACGGACGTCTCGCTATCACAGGAGGTTACGGACGTCTCGCTATCACAGGAGGTGTCGGACATCTCGCTATCACAGGAAGTGACGGACATCTCGCTATCACTGGAGGTTACGGGCGTCTCGCTATCACAGGAGGTGTCGGACGTCTCGCTATCACAGGAGGTTACGGACGTCTCGCTATCACAGGAGGTGTCAGACATCTCGCTGTCACAGGAGGTTACGGACATCTCGCTATCACAAGAGGTGTCGGACATCTCACTGTAACAGGAGGTTACGGACATCTCGCTGTAACAGGAGGTTACGGAGATCTCGCTATCACAGGAGGTTACGGACATCTCGCTATAACAGGAGGTGATGGACATCTCGTGTTGTGAATTCTGTGGCTGAATTCACTCCTGTGGTCACAAGTGGTACTGCAGCTTCTGAGCTTCTTCCCTCAGGTGTTCTGGTGAGCTCGTTAACTGCTTCATTACTTAACTCCGCCTGATGCTGCTATCTCTGCTCCTTGTCAATGTTCCAGTGTTGGATCTGAGCTTCTCCTGATTGTTCCTGTGACCTGCTGCTCTGTATAGCTAAGTGCTTTTTTGCTATTTTGTTGCTTTTTTTCTGTCCAGCTTGTCTTTTGTTTTGCTGGTAGCTCTGAGAAGCAAAGCGTGTACCGCCGTGCCGTTAGTTCGGCACGGTGGGTCTTTTTTGCCCCCTTTGCGTGGTTTTTGCTTTAGGGTTTTTTGTAGACTGCAAAGTTCGCTTTACTATCCTCGCTCTGTCTAAGATTATCGGGCCCCACTTTGCTGAATCTATTTCATCCCTACGTTTTGTCTTTTCATCTTACTCACAGTCATTATATGTGGGGGGCTGCCTTTTCCTTTGGGGTATTTCTCTGGGGGCAAGTCAGGCCTATTTTTCTATCTTCAGGCTAGCTAGTTTCTTAGGCTGTGCCGAGTTGCATAGGTAGTTGCTAGGCGCAATCCACAGCCGCTATTAGTTGTGTTTAGTATAGGATCAGGTGTGCAGTCTACAGAGTTTCCACGTCTCAGAGCTCGTTCTTTTGTTTTTTGGTATTTGTCTGATCACTGTGTGCGCTCGGATCGCTAGGCACACTGTGTCTCTGGATTGCCTTCATTACACCTTTCATTAGCAGACATAACAGTACAAGGAGCCAATCTAATGATTCTCAATAGAGGGAAAGAAAAAGTTCTGACACCATTTTTTTTTTCTCTGCTCTGTGTTCACTTTTTTTTTTTTTTCCCCTAGACATTTGGGTGTTTCTGGACACAGGTGTGGACATGGATATTCAGGGTCTGTGCTCTTCAATGGATAATCTCGTTATAAATGTACAAAAGATTCAAGATACTATTGATCAGAAATCTATGTTAGAACCAAGAATTCCTATTCCTGATTTGTTTTTTGGAGATAGAACTAAGTTTCTAAGTTTCAAAAATAATTGTAAGCTATTTCTGGCCTTGAAACCTCATTCTTCTGGTAATCCTATTCAACAGGTTTTGATTATTATTTCTTTTTTGCGCGGCGACCCTCAAGACTGGGCATTTTCTCTTGCGCCAGGAGACCCTGCATTGAGTAGTGTCGATGCGTTTTTCCTGGCGCTCGGATTACTGTACGATGAGCCTAATTCAGTGGATCAGGCTGAGAAAAATTTGCTGGCTTTGTGCCAGGGTCAGGATGATATAGAAGTATATTGTCAGAAATTTAGGAAATGGTCAGTACTCACTCAGTGGAATGAATCTGCGCTGGCAGCTTTGTTCAGAAAGGGTCTCTCTGAGGCTCTTAAGGATGTCATGGTGGGATTTCCTATGCCTGCTGGTTTGAATGAGTCTTTGTCTTTGGCCATTCAGATCGGTCGACGCTTGCGCGAGCGTAAATCTGTGCACCATTTGGCGGTATTGCCTGAGGTTAAACCTGAGCCTATGCAGTGCAATAGGACTATGACCAGAGTTGAACGGCAAGAATACAGACGTCTGAATGGGCTGTGTTTCTACTGTGGTGATTCCACTCATGCTATTTCTGATTGTCCTAAGCGCACTAAGCGGTCCGCTAGGTCTGCCGTCATTGGTACTGTACAGTCCAAATTCCTTCTGTCCATTACCCTGATATGCTCTTTGTCGTCGTTTTCTGTCATGGCGTTTGTGGATTCAGGCGCTGCCCTGAATCTGATGGATTTGGATTATGCTAAACGTTGTGGGTTTTTCTTGGAGCCTTTGCGGTGTCCTATTCCATTGAGAGGAATTGATGCTACACCTTTGGCCAAGAATAAACCTCAGTACTGGGCCCAGCTGACCATGTGCATGGCTCCTGCACATCAGGAAGTTATTCGCTTTCTGGTGTTGCATAATCTGCATGATGTGGTCGTGTTGGGGTTGCCATGGCTACAAACCCATAATCCAGTATTGGATTGGAATTCCATGTCGGTGTCCAGCTGGGGTTGTCAGGGGGTACATGGTGATGTTCCATTTTTGTCGATTTCGTCATCCACCCCTTCGGAGGTCCCAGAGTTCTTGTCTGATTATCAGGATGTATTTGAAGAGCCCAAGTCCGATGCCCTACCTCCGCATAGGGATTGTGATTGTGCTATCAATTTGATTCCTGGTAGTAAATTCCCTAAAGGTCGATTATTTAATTTATCCGTGCCCGAACACGCCGCTATGCGCAGTTATGTGAAGGAATCCCTGGAGAAGGGACATATTCGCCCATCATCATCACCACTGGGAGCAGGGTTCTTCTTTGTAGCCAAGAAGGATGGTTCGCTGAGACCGTGTATTGATTACCGCCTTCTTAATAAGATCACTGTTAAATTTCAGTATCCCTTGCCATTGTTATCTGACTTGTTTGCTCGGATTAAGGGGGCTAGTTGGTTCACTAAGATAGATCTTCGTGGTGCGTATAATCTGGTGAGAATCAGGCAAGGAGATGAATGGAAAACTGCATTCAATACGCCCGAGGGTCATTTTGAGTATCTAGTGATGCCGTTCGGACTTGCCAATGCTCCATCTGTGTTTCAGTCTTTTATGCATGACATCTTTCGTGAGTATCTGGATAAATTCCTGATTGTTTACTTGGATGACATTTTGATCTTCTCAGATGATTGGGAGTCTCATGTGAAGCAGGTCAGAATGGTTTTCCAGGTCCTGCGTGCTAATTCTTTGTTTGTGAAGGGATCAAAGTGTCTCTTCGGTGTGCAGAAAGTTTCATTTTTGGGGTTCATCTTTACCCCTTCTACTATCGAGATGGATCCAGTTAAGGTCCAAGCCATCCAGGATTGGATTCAGCCGACATCTCTGAAAAGTCTGCAAAAGTTCCTGGGCTTTGCTAATTTTTATCGTCGCTTCATCTGTAATTTTTTTAGCATTGCCAAACCATTGACCGATTTGACCAAGAAGGGTGCTGATTTGGTTAATTGGTCTTCTGCTGCTGTGGAAGCTTTTCAGGAGTTGAAGCGTCGTTTTTGTTCTGCCCCTGTGTTGTGTCAGCCAGATGTTTCTCTTCCGTTCCAGGTCGAGGTTGATGCTTCTGAGATTGGAGCAGGGGCGGTTTTGTCACAGAGAGGTTCTGATTGCTCAGTGATGAAACCATGTGCTTTCTTTTCCAGGAAGTTTTCGCCCGCTGAGCGTAATTATGATGTGGGCAACCGAGAGTTGCTGGCCATGAAGTGGGCATTCGAGGAATGGCGCCATTGGCTTGAAGGAGCCAAGCATCGCGTGGTGGTATTGACTGATCATAAGAACTTGACTTATCTCGAGTCTGCCAAGCGCTTGAATCCTAGACAGGCCCGTTGGTCGTTATTTTTTGCCCGCTTCGACTTTGTGATTTCGTACCTTCCGGGCTCTAAAAATGTGAAGGCGGATGCTCTGTCTAGGAGTTTTGTGCCCGACTCTCCGGGTTTATCCGAGCCAGCGGGTATCCTCAAGGAAGGAGTCATTGTGTCTGCCATCTCCCCTGATTTGCGGCGGGTGCTGCAAAAATTTCAGGCGAATAAACCTGATCGTTGTCCAGCGGAGAAACTGTTCGTCCCTGATAGGTGGACTAATAAACTTATCTCTGAACTTCATTGTTCGGTGTTGGCTGGTCATCCTGGAATCTTTGGTACCAGAGAGTTAGTGGCTAGATCCTTCTGGTGGCCATCTCTGTCACGGGATGTACGTACTTTTGTGCAGTCCTGTGGGATTTGTGCTAGGGCTAAGCCCTGCTGTTCTCGTGCCAGTGGGTTGCTTTTGCCCTTGCCGGTCCCAAAGAGGCCTTGGACACATATTTCGATGGATTTCATTTCTGACCTTCCCGTTTCTCAAAAGATGTCAGTCATTTGGGTGGTCTGTGATCGCTTTTCTAAAATGGTCCATCTGGTGCCCTTGGCTAAATTGCCTTCCTCCTCTGATTTGGTGCCTTTGTTCTTTCAGCATGTGGTTCGGTTGCATGGCATTCCTGAGAATATTGTTTCTGACAGAGGTTCCCAGTTTGTTTCAAGGTTTTGGCGAGCCTTTTGTGGTAGGATGGGCATTGACCTATCCTTTTCCTCGGCTTTCCATCCTCAGACTAATGGCCAGACCGAACGAACCAATCAGACCTTGGAAACATATCTGAGATGTTTTGTTTCTGCTGACCAGGATGATTGGGTGTCCTTTTTGCCGTTGGCTGAGTTCGCCCTTAATAATCGGGCCAGCTCGGCTACCTTGGTTTCTCCATTTTTTTGCAATTCTGGGTTCCATCCTCGTTTCTCTTCAGGACAGGTTGAGTCTTCGGACTGTCCTGGTGTGGATTCTGTGGTGGACAGGTTGCAGCAGATCTGGACTCAGGTAGTGGACAATTTGACCTTGTCCCAGGAAAAGGCTCAACTTTTCGCTAATCGCAGACGCCGTGTGGGTCCCCGACTTCGTGTTGGGGATCTGGTTTGGTTATCTTCTCGTCATATTCCTATGAAGGTTTCCTCTCCTAAATTTAAACCTCGTTTTATTGGTCCGTATAGGATTTCTGAGGTTCTCAATCCTGTGTCTTTTCGTTTGACCCTCCCAGACTCCTTTTCCATACATAATGTATTCCATAGGTCGTTGTTGCGGAGATACGTGGCACCTATGGTTCCATCTGTTGAGCCTCCTGCCCCGGTTTTGGTGGAGGGGGAATTGGAGTATATTGTGGAGAAGATTTTGGATTCTCGTGTTTCTAGACGGAAACTCCAGTATCTGGTTAAATGGAAGGGTTATGCTCAGGAAGATAATTCCTGGGTTTTTGCCTCTGATGTTCATGCTCCCGATCTTGTTCGTGCCTTTCATGCGGCTCATCCTGGTAGGCCTGGGGGATCTGGTGAGGGTTCGGTGACCCCTCCTCAAGGGGGGGGTACTGTTGTGAATTCTGTGGCTGAATTCACTCCTGTGGTCACAAGTGGTACTGCAGCTTCTGAGCTTCCTTCCTCAGGTGTTCTGGTGAGCTCGTTAACTGCTTCGTTACTTAACTCCGCCTGATGCTGCTATCCCTGCTCCTTGTCAATGTTCCAGTGTTGGATCTGAGCTTCTCCTGATTGTTCCTGTGACCTGCTGCTCTGTATAGCTAAGTGCTTTTTTGCTATTTTGTTGCTTTTTTTCTGTCCAGCTTGTCTTTTGTTTTGCTGGTAGCTCTGAGAAGCAAAGCGTGTACCGCCGTGCCGTTAGTTCGGCACGGTGGGTCTTTTTTGCCCCCTTTGCGTGGTTTTTGCTTTAGGGTTTTTTGTAGACTGCAAAGTTCGCTTTACTATCCTCGCTCTGTCTAAGATTATCGGGCCCCACTTTGCTGAATCTATTTCATCCCTACGTTTTGTCTTTTCATCTTACTCACAGTCATTATATGTGGGGGGCTGCCTTTTCCTTTGGGGTATTTCTCTGGGGGCAAGTCAGGCCTATTTTTCTATCTTCAGGCTAGCTAGTTTCTTAGGCTGTGCCGAGTTGCATAGGTAGTTGCTAGGCGCAATCCACAGCCGCTATTAGTTGTGTTTAGGATAGGATCAGGTGTGCAGTCTACAGAGTTTCCACGTCTCAGAGCTCGTTCTTTTGTTTTTTGGTATTTGTCTGATCACTGTGTGCGCTCGGATCGCTAGGCACACTGTGTCTCTGGATTGCCTTCATTACACCTTTCATTAGCAGACATAACAATCTCGCTATCACAGGAGGTGACGGACATCTCGCCATCACAGGAGGTGACGGACATCTCGCTGTCACAGGAGGTGACGGACATCTCGCTGTCACAGGAGGTTACGGACATCTCGCTATCACAGGAGGTGTCGGACATCTCGCTGTAACAGGAGGTTACGGACATCTCGTATTCACAGGAGGTGACGGACATCTTGCTATCACAGGAGGTGACGGACATCTCGCTGTAACAGGAGGTGTCGGACGTCTCGCTATCACAGGAGGTTACGGACATCTCGCTGTAACAGGAGGTTACGTACGTCTCGCTATCACAGGAGGTTACGGACGTCTCGCTATAACAGGAGGTGTCGGACGTCTCGCTATCACAGGAGGTGTCGGACATCTCGCTGTAACAGGAGGTTATGGATATCTCGCTATCACAGGAGGTTACGGACGTCTCGCTATAACAGGAGGTGACGGACATCTCACTATCACAGGAGGTGACGGACATCTCGCTATCACAGGAGGCGACGGACATCTCGCTGTAACAGGAGGTGTCGGACATCTCGCTATCACAGGAGGTTACGGACATCTCGCTGTAACAGGAGGTTACGGACGTCTCACTATCACAGGAGGTTACGGACGTCTCGCTATCACAGGAGGTGTCGGACATCTCGCTATCACAGAAGGTGTCGGACATCTCGCTATCACAGGAGGTGACGGACATCTCGCTATTACAGGAGGTGACGGACATCTCGCTGTCACAGGAGGTGTCGGACATCTCGCTGTCACAGGAGGTTACGGACTTCTCGCTATCACAAGAGGTGTCGGACATCTCACTGTAACAGGAGGTTACGGACATCTCGCTATCACAGGAGGTGACGGACATCTCGCTATCACAGGAGGCGACGGACATCTCGCTGTAACAGGAGGTGTCGGACATCTCGCTATCACAGGAGGTTACGGACATCTCGCTGTAACAGGAGGTTACAGACGTCTCACTATCACAGGAGGTTACGGACGTCTCGCTATCACAGGAGGTGTCGGACATCTCGCTATCACAGGAGGTGATGGACATCTCGCTATCACAGGAGGTGATGGACGTCTCACTATCACAGGAGGTGACGGACATCTCGCTGTAATAGGAGGTTACGGACATCTCGCTATCACAGGAGGTGACGGACGTCTCGCTGTCACAGGAGGTGACGGACGTCTCGCTATGACAGGAGGTGATGGACGTCTCACTGTCAAAGGAGGTGACGGACATCTCGCTATCACAGGAGGTTACGGACATCTCGCTATCACAGGAGGTGACGGACATCTCGCTATCACAGGAGATGATGGACGTCTCGCTGACACAGAAGGTGATGGACATCTCGCTGTCACAGAAGGTGATGTATACTGTAATCTCTGCCTAGGATCTCTCCATATCAGGACCCACTGGGACAACTGGTTGGGAGGAGATTTACTGTGATCCAGCCTGGAGCAGACACAATGGCTCCGGTCACTGGATTTGTGCCAGTACTTCTCCTCCTCCTGACATCACACCACAGGTCTCAGAACATCTACACATTAAAGCGATGAGACCCAGATAGAAGAGGCAATGAGGAGGAGCAAAAGAGGAGGCAAAGAAGAGAAGACCAGGCACATCTGAACACAGCCGTATACACCTGCCTCCCATCAGGTGCCTGTAGACCGCCGTACACACTCACCTGGTTCTCGGCGGGGCACAGTGACGGTGGCTTCACTACTGGAGACCTCATTACTGGCGACACACCACAAAGTCTGCGGCTCTTTCCCCATGGATACGGTGAGGTTCTGCTGGTCGGATACTCGGTGAGTGACGTTTCGCCATTTATACTGCGAGGGTCGAGCGCCATCCGAGGAGCAGGAGCAGCTCAGCGTGACGTTGTGCCCCACAGTCATGTTCTGTACAGAGACTTTACACACCGGATCTGTAGAAGACAAGAAAGAAATGGATCAGCTCCTGCTAACCCCATGTACCGTGGCCGAAGGGTGTGCTGCAATAATATCCACACCTGATACTGCCGTATAGAGGACGTGCAATTTTGATCCGTGCAGAACACATACAGGTGACAACATCACACACTGAGGAGCCATTGTGCACGCTCCTGCCGCCATGTCTCCTCTATAGTCAAATAATTTGGTAAGACCATGTGCCACGGTTCTGGTCCCTGGAATTTTGAGGGGGGGGGGGGGGGTGAGTCCACAGAATGGAGGCAGACCACTATCTTACTGGAGGTTATCGATGGTAGAGCAGAGGTTAGGATATCATCCAACAGGATCATCTCACCCTGTGTCCATGATGATGCACCCCTACACAATCAGTGGGGGACTCTCCACTGTGTCACAAGAAAGGTGCTCATCCCATGTGGAACTAGCCTACAAAAAGAGCGCTCTTTCAGCACTGAAAACTCAGACCCAGATCTGCAGATATCATATAAAGCCTTGTAGGAAAGCAGGAGGAAAAGTCCGAGATGGGAGATGGGTGTCACTGTGGTGGCTGGCCTCGGTGATGCAAGTCCTGCATGTGAAGGCTCCAGCAACAGTAGGTAGGCTAGGGGTAAATCCTATCACTACAGGTCCTGAGTAGGTGCACCTGGACAGCCATGACCAGAACCAGGCTGTGTGATCACTGGTCAGTCAGATGGGGGAGAGGGAATAGTGGGTCGTGTGGACCTGGAGAGAGACAAGTCAGAATCTCTTTGAGAAGAGTCTGCACAGGCTGTGGGCACCAAACTGCAAGTATCACTGGTTGCTATGGACAATGGCCGTTTTGTGTGACCGGGCTGTGGCTAGCTCAGCCATGTCTGAGTAGTCAGGGTCTGGTCTGTTTATTTAGCACCTGAACAATGCTGGGATTTATGTTCATGGTTTTGTTTTTGGTGCTGTTCAACCTGTGGAAATAAACATCATTCCGTTTTGAAATAAGATCCCTGTGTAGTATTGTGTTCCAAGTGGCTAGCCAAGAGCGAGAATCCCAACAACCTCTTCTTTCTTGGCTTCTGGCTTCATAGCAGCTTGAAGACAACATGGGGGGCCATTTCACTTTCCAAAAATTGGGGGTAAGTGTTCAGAAATTTTCTCTTTCCTGCGAACCTACTGCAATGACGGAGGATTCACCGAACCCTCTCTGCTCCTTCTTATCTGCCATTGGCAAAAGCTAGAGGGCTCCATTGTCCACCCAGCTGTATGTCCTGGTGTTGGGACTTCTGACTATAACCCTATAAGCCAACATGGATAAAAAGAGAAGAAAAATGAGCCATCTACACTGTACATTGACTCCAAGCCGAAGACCCATTATGTATCGTACAGAGCTACAAATATCATTCCTGCACTCACTTCAGTCTGTCCATCCATTACTGAATAGTCAGTGTAACCTCCAATCCAACATGGAGAACTGACACCAGATGTCCTCAACCTTCTCATTCTTGTACTATTCGATGTCTGTTCATAACCATGCACCCTAATTGACAGAACAAAGTGTTCCCTGAACCCTTCCTCCCAGAAAATTCTCACCTCTGCGTGTTCCGTTTTTCTCTTCTTCTTCTTCCACAAGCCATAACTTTATCTCTCTCCGTCCACCTTGATAGCATTCTGGGTACATATAATGTTTGGATCCATTTTTTGGAGGGAAGTAAAAGGATCGGGAAAAAGAAAATTCTTACAGTTCTTACTGAAGGTGTTAATATTCTGCTTTGAAAGATCAGACTTTTATGGACGGTGTGATCCCAAATAGGTTCATTTTTATATGGGGTGAATTCATTTTTCATTTTAGAAAACTTTTTTTTAATCAAAGGACATAGTGTAAAGCGCAGCCTCCAATGAAGCCCAAACTGTGACATTCCCAGGAAGACCAAGATGGCGGCTGTGGGTGCATGATACAAAAAACGACCGTGCTGGGGTGACCGTATGTGGGGGCTATTAGCCAAGATCCCTCCACAAATATGGATGTAACTGTACGACCGTGCTGGGGTGACCGTATGTGGGGGCTATGAGCCGAGATCCCTCCACAAATATAGATGTAACTGTACGACCGTGCTGGGGTGACCGTATGTGGGGGCTATGAGCCAAGATCCCTCCACAAATATGGATGTAACTGTACGACCGTGCTGGGGTGACCGTATGTGGGGGCTATGAGCCAAGATCCCTCCACAAATATGGATGTAACTGTACGACCGTGCTGGGGTGACCGTATGTGGGGGCTATGAGCCGAGGTCCCTCCACAAATATGGATGTAACTGTACGACCGTGCTGGGGTGACCGTATGTGGGGGCTATGAGCCGAGATTCCTCCACAAATATGGATGTAACTGTATGACCGTGTTGCAGTGACCGTATGTGGGGGCTATGAGCCGAGGTCCCTCCACAAATATGGATGTAACTGTACGACCGTGTTGCAGTGACCGTATGTGGGGGCTATGAGCCGAGGTCCCTCCACAAATATAGATGTAACTGTACGACCGTGCTGGGGTGACCGTATGTGGGGGCTATGAGCCGAGGTCCCTCCACAAATATAGATGTAACTGTACGACCGTGCTGGGGTGACCGTATGTGGGGGCTATGAGCCGAGGTCCCTCCACAAATATAGATGTAACTGTACGACCGTGCTGGGGTGACCGTATGTGGGGGCTATGAGCCGAGATCCCTTCACACGCAGCTAGTATCACAGTCAGTGTGAGTGTGCACCAACACGATTGCGGGGGTGTCTGGGGACACGGGGGGTCGGCGGGCACACAGGTCTGCTAGCCGAAACCACATGGGCCAGGGATCGTCTCGCCGAACGCCCGCTCTCCTTTTACTGTGGGTGTAATACTACTCACACAACACTGGGTGAAGGTAACACAGTGTGGCATTGCTTTATTAAACCACAAAACAGGCAAATAACATGTAGAACAGTCCCAGCAAAATACCCAAGATGGTGCACATTACAGAATCTCACCCTTCCGCTGACTCGCCGGGATATTGGCAGCTGTAACTTCAGAGCTCCCAGGGCCGACTCCCCTACCTGTGACACGCACAGAGAGGAGGTAATAACAAGCATAGGAAGATGACAGTCCACTGAGATACAAGGCCACGTGACCGGAGGGTCACAACCTGGCTTCTCCGAACATCTTAATGGAACAAGGTTACCGACTGGTCCCATTCCTGGCTTTCTCCAAACATATCCATGGTTCAGTGATGATCAATGAAGCAGATCTGTATTCTTCCAACCCGGGCCTCGGTCCCCTAAGTTGTTTCCTGTAGAATAGTAGATCCGTGTCCCTCGTGATGGGGCCTGATGAATTGGCTTAAATTGAAAAGTCAACATACAGGTAACAGTCTATTCTTCTTGGTTTGCTAAAAATAGACGTCTAGTTAAATAAGATACAATGCTGTGTCTCCACAGGGTGCCAATGGGTTACTATGATAACAGGGGCCCCTGTGCCACCATCTTGGTCCTCCACTGAAGCTCATCTTTATACTGTATATTGCAATACCCGGAGGTGGAAGCACCGAGCTACCTGTGCCGCCATCTGCCGCCTTGCTCTACGGCACCATCATGGGTGTGTCACTAACCATCCAGTAATGCCGGCGTCACCCCTCACATCCATCACCATGTAACCACGGTGTGCTGGACGCTGATGGAATCCCACATTCAATATATGTGAAGTGTACAGTACCGCCCTTCCCTATATACAGTGCCGTGCCGAGCGCCCACACCCCACAGCTCTTAAAGGGCCTCTGTCACCCCCTCCAGCCGTTATAAACTAAAAGAGCCACCTTGTGCAGCAGTAATGCTGCATTCTAACAAGGTGGCTCTTTTAGTTTATAACGGCTGGAGGGGGTGACAGTGGCCCTTTAAGTCTGAGTCTTTTTAACCCTTTAACAACAAGGGAGGTTTCTGTGCTCCGTTCATTTGCTCTGCTTTCTTTCAAGAGTCATCGCGTCTTTTTACTCTTCCCCCATCGCCGTATCAGGATTGTTTTTTATGTGGTGAGTCGTCGTTTTCACTGACTCCATTCATCTTATCACACAAAACACTGAAAATATGGTGAAATAGGGATTTTTGTGTACTCACCATAAAATCCTTTTCTCCGAGCCATTCATTGGGGGACACAGACCGTGGGTGTATGCTGCTGCCAATAGGAGACTGACACTAAGTGATACAAAAAAAAAAGCTCCTCCCCTGCAGTATACACCCTCCTGCTGGCTCTCAGCTAACCAGTTTGGTGCAAAAGCAGTAGGAGATCAATAACAATATATGAGCGTATAGCATGTCATATTATATATGAGAGTATAGCATGTCAGATTATAAAAAAACAAGCATAAGCTAATAACAGGGTGGGAGCTGTGTCCCCCAATGAATGGCTCGGAGAAAAGGATTTTACGGTGAGTACACAAAAATCCCTATTTCTCCTTCGCCTCATTGGGGGACACAGACCGTGGGACGTCCCAAAGCAGTCCCTGGGTGGGGACAACAATAGATCAGGCCCTGTGTAACCGCTACTTACAAGTGCGCCACCGCGGCCTCCAGAGTCCGCCTGCCCAGACTCACGTCTGTGGAAGTGTGGGAATTATAGTGCTTCAAGAATGCATGCGGACTGGACGAATCCGCAAGCTTGCAGGCGTGCCTTGCTGACGCCTGGTGCCTAGAACCCTTGATAGACAGGGAGATAGGCTGACATCTAGCACGGAAGGACTCCTGGATGGTGAAAAGAATTCACCATGTTATCATGGTCGATGAAACGGCTAAACCCTTCCTGAAAATGTCAGGAAGCCTTCCTCTGCCGTCAGGAAGCCCAAATAAAACGTCCAACCTTCAGAAGGACGCAGTCCTCAAGACGTACCTACTCAGAGCACTCACTTCGGCCAGAATATGGGGGATCTTATTCCATTTTGTGGACTGGAGCCAAAAGAGATGAGGGAAGAACTATGCCCTCATAACAGTGGTAATACAGTACCACCTTGGTAACTAGGGATGGAGATGGCCTGAGGACAACCTTGCCTCGAAGGTAATAAGGGAAAAAAGTCTGAAAGAGCTGAGAAGCTAGCTCCGAAGACTCGTCAGAGTGAGAATATCGCAGAGGAGAACGGGACGACTTTCCCTGATAGTAAAGTCTGCCCGGATGAAAAAGGAGCCTACTGTAAGGCTCCTAGGAATAATAAGGTCCCAATGATCTAACGGTATGCGATAGGGAAGAACTACGTGTGAAAAACTCCCTGTGAGAAAGTCCCTACTTGCAGTTGTGCTGCGATAAGGCGAGAAGATACTAGCTCCGCAAACAAAAAAACGGACGTGGTCAGTGCGGATCTCTGAGGATCACTGGGGCCCCTTTCTGCTTCCGAAAGGCTTTCGGAAGCAGTGGAAGGGGAGTTATGGAAACTGGTACCACGGCAGAACCAGAGCATGGAGAGCGATGACTCTTGGATCTCGAGGCCGAACCACGAACTCGAGTACATTGGCCTTCAGTCTGGATGTCATCCCACCTACAACTGGAGAGCTCCAGTAAGGACAGATCTGATGGAAGACTTCGGGGAGAAGTTCCCACTGACTTGAGGCGGAACCCTGATGGCTGAATTTGTTAGCCGTTCAGAGTTCTACTTCTGGGATATATACTGCCGAATAGACTTCGGCCCATCAGAGAAAGTGATGGCGCCTGACCGTGGGTACCTGCTAGATGACTGACGTAAGGCACCGCCGTGGCATTATCCAATTGAATTCGGATAGGGTGACCTGCCAGAAGGCAGTGGACCTGCTGTAAGACTACCGTTCGGATCTCCAGAACAATGATGGGGAGAAGAAGACTGGCATTGGAAGTTACTAATAACCATTGAACCGGGAGAAAGGCCCTGGATGAAGAAGGAGCTCAGAGACTATTGTCTGAAAGTCTGTTTGACTTGCTGAAAACGAGCGGAGCGAAGGAAACCGCTTCCATTGTCGTCACCATTTTTCCTCAGAACTCTCTTAGCAAATCGAATGAAATGAGGGGGTGAGTAATCAAGTCCTCAGAACTCTCCTTGCGCGAGCTCCCTGTTGAAGGGCCATGACCTTGTCTCGAGGAAGAATTACCATCCTTCTAGAAGTGTGCAGGATCATCCTCAAAAAGGATATCTGCTGGGCTGGAAATGAGGAGAACTTGTCTAAGTGTAGCTGTCAGCCCAGGAGAGAAGCTATCGCAAGAGATATAGACGACTCAGCGTAGTCCTGGAAGGGGGGCTAGACAGACCAAACAGGGCAGGACGAGCACGTCTCTAGAGTGCAAGAGAAACATGACATCCGCCATGACCCGAGCGAACACTCTGGGTGCGGAAGCAAGGCCGAAGGACAAGGTTGTGACTTGAAAATGCTGTTGACGAATGGAAAGGTGAAGGAATTTTTGCAGAGGGCAAGCAACCCGAATGTCGATGGATGCCGGAAACTGCACCTTTTTCTGTTGAAGTAATGGCTGAGCGGAGGAACTCCATCCAAAGAAGGAGGACCATGTCAAAGGTTGTTAGAAGTTCGAGGTCCAGGGTCGATCTTACTTTTCGTTCCCCTGTTTGGAACCAAGATCCCTTAGATCTAGACTGTGCTGGACAATCCTTATACAATCCTTTGTCAGTCTCCCGCTCAAAGGATTTGATTGGCCAGTTGTTGCTGGTGTGAATCAAGGTAGTTAAGGTCTCCCGGCTAGGAGACCATTGCTCTAGCAATCCATGCGGCCGCTAGGGAGGATAGAGCGCTGGACCCGAAGCCGCAAGACGGAACGAACCAGATTTGCTATCTGACAGTCCGTGGTATTTTTAATTGATGACCCATCAGGTAGGGATACTGGTAGGTATACCACAGGAGATTCTACCCGGTTAATCTGCCCCATGACAGAATGTGCGGCTGCATCCAGCAGGTCATAGTCTCTTGCCATCTCCTCTTTTCACGGTGCAGAGATAAAAATTAGGAACCCTCGATCCATCAACCTCTTAACAGGGAAGTGGAGAGGAATTGTCCGCCCTCTTGCATCATCCACTAAATAGTGGTGATGCAGAGGGGGGAGCTCATATGCCAAAAAGGGAGCCTCTATATGTCCACAGAGTTCAGGTCTCCAGGTGGACAGGACAGGTTGTCTGGCGTTAGGCCTGGATGCAGAAGAGGAAACATGGAGGCGACACTCCGTGTGCTCGTCTGTTGATGGTGTGGGGAGATCGGTGCCCTTTAAAGGACCCGTCGCCCTTAAAAAACAGGCCAGGCATGGCATCCCACGTAGAGGCTTCTGTCCAGTGAATCGCTTATCCGAATTGAATGGTAAATGCTCTCGAGGGAGTTTAGTCTCTGAAGCTCTGGCAAGCTCAGGCAATATCCAATCCACATTCAGAGCCTTGTTGTCATCAAATCATTGGTGAGGGAGCAGGAAACGAAAACTTCCGTTTTCTAGATGCCTGCAAGTTTCTAGACGCCTGCACATTTCTAGAATACTTGCGGCCCCTGCTAGCCGACGGCTCCCATGTAGCATAGGGACCATGTATATTGGTCCTGCGAGCACTCCAAACACAGAGGGGACACAGAGGGATTCAATCTCTTGGTCAGAGAACCATGGATTGGTCAGTGAAGAAGTCCACTGAGGGGAACTAGAGGATAAAGCTGGGGTCGGCGGCGGAGGGCTCCTCGGACTGATCAAGCGCCTTTAAGACCAGGGAATACTGGTCATGCGCCTTTAAGACCAGAGAATACTGGTCATGCCCCTTTAAGACCAGAGAATACTGGTCATGCGCCTTTAAGACCGGGGAATACTGGCCATGCGCCTTTAAGACCAGAGAATACTGGTCATGCCCCTTTAAGACCAGAGAATACTGGTCATGCGCCTTTAAGACCGGGGAATACTGGCCATGCGCCTTTAAGACCGGGGAATACTGGTCATGCGCCTTTAAGAACAGAGAATACTGGTCATGCACCTTTAAGACCAGAGAATACTGGTCCTGCACCTTTAAGACCAGAGAATACTGGTCATGCACCTTTAAGACCAGAGAATACTGGTCATGCACCTTTAAGACCAGAGAATACTGGTCATGCCCCTTTAAGACCAGAGAATACTGGTCATGCGCCTTTAAGACCGGGGAATACTGGCCATGCGCCTTTAAGACCAGAGAATACTGGTCATGCCCCTTTAAGACCAGAGAATACTGGTCATGCGCCTTTAAGACCGGGGAATACTGGCCATGCGCCTTTAAGACCGGGGAATACTGGTCATGCGCCTTTAAGAACAGAGAATACTGGTCATGCACCTTTAAGACCAGAGAATACTGGTCCTGCACCTTTAAGACCAGAGAATACTGGTCATGCACCTTTAAGACCAGAGAATACTGGTCATGCACCTTTAAGACCAGAGAACACTGGTCATGCACCTTTAAGACCAGAGAATACTGGTCATGCACCTTTAAGACCAGAGAATACTGGTCATGCACCTTTAAGACCAGAGAATACTGGTCGTGCACCTTTAAAACCAGGGAATACTGGTCATTCGCCTTTAAGACCAGGGAATACTGGTCATGCGCCTTTAAGACCAGGGAATACTGGTCATGCGCCTTTAAGACCACGGAGACCAGGGACTTCCTTACCCGGGTACTGATGTAGAGTCGATGTGCCCCTTTAATGCAAAAAAAAAAAAAAGTAAACAATAAAATAAAAACGTTGGGGTCTGAAACAGACCCATGTGCCTCCTACAGACACTAAGCAAGAACTGGTTAGCTGAGAGCCGGCAGGAGGATGTATACTGCGGGGGAGGAGGTAAGAGCCAGCAGGAGGGTGTATACTGCAGGGGAGGAGGTAAGAGCCAGCAGGAGGGTGTATACTGCAGGGGAGGAGGTGAGAGCCAGCAGGAGGGTGTATACTGCAGGGGAGGAGGTAAGAGCCAGCAGGAGGGTGTATACTGCAGGGGAGGAGCCGAGAGCCAGCAGGAGGGTGTATACTGCAGGGGAGGAGCTGAGAGCCAGCAGGAGGGTGTATACTGCAGGGGAGGAGCTGAGAGCCAGCAGGAGGGTGTATACTGCAGGGGAGGAGCCGAGAGCCAGCAGGAGGGTGTATACTGCAGGGGAGGAGCTGAGAGCCGGCAGGAGGGTGTATACTGCAGGGGAGGAGCTGAGAGCCAGCAGGAGGGTGTATACTGCAGAGGAGGAGCTGAGAGCCAGCAGGAGGGTGTATACTGCAGAGGAGGAGCTGAGAGCCAGCAGGAGGGTGTATACTGCAGGGGAGGAGGTAAGAGCCAGCAGGAGGGTGTATACTGCGGGGGAGGAGGTAAGAGCCAGCAGGAGGGTGTATACTGCAGGGGAGGAGGTAAGAGCCAGCAGGAGGGTGTATACTGCAGGGGAGGAGGTGAGAGCCAGCAGGAGGGTGTATACTGCAGGGGAGGAGGTAAGAGCCAGCAGGAGGGTGTATACTGCAGGGGAGGAGCCGAGAGCCAGCAGGAGGGTGTATACTGCAGGGGAGGAGCTGAGAGCCAGCAGGAGGGTGTATACTGCAGGGGAGGAGCTGAGAGCCAGCAGGAGGGTGTATACTGCAGGGGAGGAGCCGAGAGCCAGCAGGAGGGTGTATACTGCAGGGGAGGAGCTGAGAGCCGGCAGGAGGGTGTATACTGCAGGGGAGGAGCTGAGAGCCAGCAGGAGGGTGTATACTGCAGAGGAGGAGCTGAGAGCCAGCAGGAGGGTGTATACTGCAGAGGAGGAGCTGAGAGCCAGCAGGAGGGTGTATACTGCAGGGGAGGAGCCGAGAGCCAGCAGGAGGGTGTATACAGCAGGGGAGGAGCTGAGAGCCAGCAGGAGGGTGTATACTGCAGGGGAGGAGCTGAGAGCCGGCAGGAGGGTGTATACTGCAGGGGAGGAGCTGAGAGCCAGCAGGAGGGTGTATACTGCAGGGGAGGAGCTGAGAGCCGGCAGGAGGGTGTATACTGCAGGGGAGGAGCTGAGAGCCGGCAGGAGGGTGTATACTGCAGGGGAGGAGCTGAGAGCCGGCAGGAGGGTGTATACTGCAGGGGAGGAGCTGAGAGCCGGCAGGAGGGTGTATACTGCAGGGGAGGAGGTGAGAGCCAGCAGGAGGGTGTATACTGCAGGGGAGGAGCTGAGAGCCGGCAGGAGGGTGTATACTGCAGGGGAGGAGCTGAGAGCCAGCAGGAGGGTGTATACTGCAGGGGAGGAGGTGAGAGCCGGCAGGAGGGTGTATACTGCAGGGGAGGAGCTGAGAGCCGGCAGGAGGGTGTATACTGCAGGGGAGGAGCCGAGAGCCAGCAGGGGGGTGTATACTGCAGGGGAGGAGCCGAGAGCCAGCAGGAGGGTGTATACTGCAGGGGAGGAGGTAAGAGCCAGCAGGAGGGTGTATACTGCAGGGGAGGAGCCGAGAGCCAGCAGGAGGGTGTATACTGCAGGAGAGGAGCCGAGAGCCAGCAGGAGGGTGTATACTGCAGGAGAGGAGCCGAGAGCCAGCAGGAGGGTGTATACTGCAGGGGAGGAGCTGAGAGCCAGCAGGAGGGTGTATACTGCAGGGGAGGAGCTGAGAGCCAGCAGGAGGGTGTATACTGCAGGGGAGGAGGTAAGAGCCAGCAGGAGGGTGTATACTGCAGGGGAGGAGCCGAGAGCCAGCAGGAGGGTGTATACTGCACGGGAGGAGCTGGGAGCCGGCAGGAGGGTGTATACTGCAGGGGAGGAGCTGAGAGCCAGCAGGGAGGTGTATACTGCAGGGGAGGAGGTGAGAGCCAGCAGGAGGGTGTATACTGCAGGGGAGGAGGTGAGAGCCAGCAGGAGGGTGTATACTGCAAGGGAGGAGCTGAGAGCCGGCAGGAGGGTGTATACTGCAGGGGAGGAGGTGAGAGCCAGCAGGAGGGTGTATACTGCAAGGGAGGAGCTGAGAGCCGGCAGGAGGGTGTATACTGCAGGGGAGGAGGTAAGAGCCAGCAGGAGGGTGTACACTGCAGAGGAGGAGCTGAGAGCCGGCAGGAGGTGTATACTGCAGGGGAGGAGCTGAGAGCCGGCAGGAGGATGTATACTGCAGGGGAGGAGGTGAGAGCCAGCAGGAGGGTGTATACTGCAGGGGAGGAGCTGAGAGCCGGCAGGAGGGTGTATACTGCACGGGAGGAGCTGAGAGCCGGCAGGAGGGTGTATACTGCAGGGGAGGAGCCGAGAGCCAGCAGGAGGTGTATACTGCAGAGGAGGAGCTGAGAGCCAGCAGGAGGTGTATACTGCAGGGGAGGAGCTGAGAGCCAGCAGGAGGGTGTATACTGCACGGGAGGAGCTGAGAGCCGGCAGGAGGGTGTATACTGCAGGGGAGGAGCTGAGAGCCAGCGGGAGGGTGTATACTGCAGGGGAGGAGCCGAGAGCCAGCAGGAGGGTGTATACTGCAGAGGAGGAGGTAAGAGCCAGCAGGAGGGTGTATACTGCAGGGGAGGAGCCGAGAGCCAGCAGGAGGGTGTATACTGCAGGGGAGGAGCTGAGAGCCAGCAGGAGGGTGTATACTGCAGGGGAGGAGGTGAGAGCCAGCAGGAGGGTGTATACTGCAGGGGAGGAGGTGAGAGCCAGCAGGAGGGTGTATACTGCAGGGGAGGAGCTGAGAGCCGGCAGGAGGGTGTATACTGCAGGGGAGGAGGTGAGAGCCAGCAGGAGGTGTATACTGCAGGGGAGGAGGTGAGAGCCAGCAGGAGGGTGTATACTGCAGGGGAGGAGCCGAGAGCCAGCAGGAGGGTGTATACTGCAGGGGAGGAGCCGAGAGCCAGCAGGAGGGTGTATACTGCAGGGGAGGAGCCGAGAGCCAGCAGGAGGGTGTATACTGCAGGGGAGGAGCCGAGAGCCAGCAGGAGGGTGTATACTGCAGGGGAGGAGCCGAGAGCCAGCAGGAGGGTGTATACTGCAGGGGAGGAGCCGAGAGCCAGCAGGAGGGTGTATACTGCAGGGGAGGAGCCGAGAGCCAGCATGAGGGTGTATACTGCAGGAGAGGAGCCGAGAGCCAGCAGGAGGGTGTATACTGCAGGGGAGGAGCTGAGAGCCAGCAGGAGGGTGTACACTGCAGGGGAGGAGCTGAGAGCCAGCAGGAGGGTGTACACTGCAGAGGAGGAGCTGAGAGCCGGCAGGAGGGTGTATACTGCAGGGGAGGAGCTGAGAGCCAGCAGGAGGGTGTATACTACAGGGGAGGAGCCGAGAGCCAGCAGGAGGGTGTATACTGTAGGGGAGGAGCCGAGAGCCAGCAGGAGGGTGTATACTGTAGGGGAGGAGCCGAGAGCCAGCAGGAGGGTGTATACTGCAGGGGAGGAGCCGAGAGCCAGCAGGAGGGTGTATACTGCAGGGGAGGAGCTGAGAGCCAGCAGGAGGGTGTATACTGCAGGGGAGGAGCTGAGAGCCAGCAGGAGGGTGTATACTGCAGGGGAGGAGCCGAGAGCCAGCAGGAGGGTGTATACTGCAGGGGAGGAGCCGAGAGCCGGCAGGAGGGTGTATACTGCAGGGGAGGAGCCGAGAGCCAGCAGGAGGGTGTATACTTCAGGGGAGGAGCTGAGAGCCAGCAGGAGGGTGTATACTGCGGGGGAGGAGCTGAGAGCCAGCAGGAGGGTGTATACTGCGGGGGAGGAGCTGAGAGCCAGCAGGAGGGTGTATACTGCAGAGGAGGAGCTAACTTTTTTTGTATCACTTAGTGTCAGCCTCCTATTGGCAGCAGCATACACCCACGGTCTGTGTCCCCCAATGAGGCGAAGAAGAAATGGTAAAACCCGCAGTTCGGCCATTGTTCCTCGGGATCCGTTGTTACATTGTTCCTCGGGATCCGTTGTTACATTATTCATTGGCAGGAAGGTGCTTGACCGGTCAGAAGGGGACGGCGACACCGAGGACACCTCCATTGTATGTTCCTTCCAGACCATGTTATTTTCCATTGTTTTCGTGGTGAGAGGATGGGTTTATTGATCCCGCTTTCTGCACTTACGATAATGACATTTTCTTAGGGAGGTGAGCTTAAAAATAAAAACAATTCTGCCACCCTTCATTTTCTTTTCTTTACAGCTGTGTAAGCGCCAATAGAAATTATACTTTTCTCATAGAAATCTAATTGGCCAATCATTAGAAATTTAATGTAGAAACTGTATGCAAATGAGGCTGGAAGTGCCTTGGGGGTGCGGCAATGCACTGAGAAGCAGCAGTCCAGTTGATTTCCCCGCCCCACTGCACTTCCAGCCTAAGGCAAAAAGAGGCAGGGAGACATGAAAGAGGAGGCACATGTGAATAAAGCCGTATACACCTGCCTCACATCAGGTGCCTGTAGACCGCCGTACACACTCACCTGGTCCTCGGCGGGGCACAGTGACGGTGGCTTCACTACTGGAGACCTCATTACTGGCGACACACCACAAAGTCTGCGGCTCTTTCCCCATGGATACAGTGAGGTTCTGCTGGTCGGACACTCGGTGACTGACGTTTCGCCATTTATACTGCGAGGGTCGAGCGCCATCCGAGGAGCAGGAGCAGCTCAGCGTAACGTTGTGCCCCACAGTCATGGTCTGTACGGAGACTTTACACACCGGATCTGTAGAAGACAAGAAGGAAATGGATCAGCTCCTGCTAACCCCATGTACTGCGACCGAAGGGTGTGCCGCAATAATATCCACACCAGAGCACGCGGCGGCGTCAGCAAAGCAAACGTGGAGGTCTATGGGAATAGTGGTGTTACTGCCACATAGACAACTACATCACACACTGAGGAAACGTCATGCAAGCTCCTGCCGCCCTGTCTCCCCTGTAGTCAGATAGGTAGGTGAGACCTCACACCACGGATCCTGTCCACAGAATGGAGGCCGCCCACTAACTTACTGGGGGATAACGGTGACGGAGAGGAGGTTAGAACACTGTATAATAAGGTCATCTCACCCAGTGTCCATGATGGTGCACCGCCACCCCCTGTTGTGTCAGAAGGGGGTCCTCATACTGAGTGGTGCTCATCTAAAGAAGAGCACTGAAAACCCCAGATCTGCAGATTACACTCATCACATAAAGACTGTTCTTCCTTGGGGTCCGATCTCTTAGAAGCTCAGAGACAACTCAGGGGAATTTACACAGGCCAAAAATACGGAAAACAGAGGAATAGTGTTCCTGTAAGGCCACGGTCACACCTTCAGTATTTCCCTCACGTGCGCTCTCCCAGAGAGGCCCGGACATCTGATAATGACATCCGGTGGGAGGAACACACCACATGCGCAAAGTATACCGGCTAATTACAATGCAGGGGTTAAAAGGTCAGATGGGACATCAGCCACTCATCCCCCATAGAAAAAGCTTACGTGAAACGTGTGTCGGTGGTGGTCCCGGGAATCCTCTTGGTCCGTGCCCCAGCACTTCACATCACGGGTAGGTGTACTTGATATGCACGCTTATTCGTTGCATCGCTTCCACATGCTAGACTAATTTATACCAGTAATACCTCTGAGCACTTTATGTGAACTGTATGATATGGTTCTGCTCAAATTCTAATATTTGCACAGTGAGACTTACTGTTTCCACGAGTCTCTGATATCACATACTGATGTGTATTGTGGAACTGTTCCTTACCCAAACCTCCCATTCCCGGGGCGCTCGTTGTGGATCCCACCTTTATCAACCTCGATATTCATGTTCTGATATATCACACTATGTATAATTGTATTCATAATGTTTGTTTTATGAAGTCAGGACTCCATTTTCTTTTGTTCAATAGTCATTCTAGGAGTTTCTTCTTTACTATATCCCCACTTGATTAAGACCATACTTTGGATTATGTTGCTTACATTGCCTTTTATTTGTCTTATTATCAGTGTCCCCGTGAACTATTTAATAGAAGCAGAAAAGGTCTGGGCCCCCCTCTGCTCACCGGGCCCCAAACGCCAGTAATGCCCTGATGGTGGTCCTCCGTCCAGGCTCCAACCATGGAAGACTGAAATGCAGAAAACGTTGAGAAAGGCCGAGCTGCCCTGTCTGTTACTCCCACTCATTGCTATGAGGACAGCGCAGCTCAGCTATTCTGTAATTGCCGGCATGAGAGGATGAAATGGGAAAAACCTGTAAAAATCATCCCGCCCTGTAGAGTCTATATCACCAATGAAGGACGGTCGCCGACTAACCGCTCATTGTGACCAGATATGTGCCACAATCTGCTGGTGTAATACCGGCTCCTGCCAGGAACGATCCCCCGGCCCCGCACTCACCGAGCACCCGCAGACTGAAGAAGAGGTTTTGAAATTTGTCATTGACCAGGAGCACCGCCTTGTACATCCCGCTGTCCTCCGGAGTCACGTCCTGGAGGATGAAGGTCTTCTCCGTCAGGTTTAAATCAACTCTGTCCTTAATATTATAGAACCCATAGAAGTCCGGCTCCTTCCCCTCCTCCAGCTCCACGATCTTTATCTCATTTTTCAGCCAGGTGATCTCCGAGGGCTGAACATCTCCACTCGCTCTGAAGGTCACACTGCTACCGGTGACTTTAGTAATCTGCTCTTCTCCTAAGAGAAAAAGAAACAAGGGATCAAAGGTATATGGACACTGTCAGGAAATAGGAAGAAGTTCTGATTACTTCAATTAAACATACAGAGCTCTCAGCTGCAGTTTCCTCTGCCTGCCAGCACAAGGCTGGAATTCTAAGCCACTCTTTCTCCCCCCTGCTATATAATTGTAATGTGAGCCCAGTATGCCAACACTGGGATCGCTGCAGAATTTATATTGCTCTGTGCTGCAAAAGCCGTCTCTCTCTAAATCCCTCATTCCCCCCTCCCACCTAATACCAGCCAAAACTGGTACAGCCCGTTCCAGAAAGCATGGGACTCTATTGTTCTTTGAAAGTTAGGTATATTGGCACCGATACGGGCTAGAGATATAAGGATTATATATTCCGGATGTCCATCGAGAGATATATAGCTCACGGAAATCGCTAGGAGCTAAACCCAACGAGTGTAAGGAGCGGGTTTCTCCATAAGCGGGTCATGTAACTATGCCGTGTTTACACTTAAAAGAATCCCCCCGATGTGGTGCACATCCTGATCATTCTGTTGTTCGTATACGAGGTTCATACAGCGAGCTATGTATAAAAATGGTTTGTCCCAGCTCTAAGAAAGGGGAGGATTCAGCCTCTGAGTGAGGTCACCACAGGGGCAGTGCCTTGGCTTTAGGCTGGGACATAAGTGAGTGAAGCAGCAGTCTTCCAGGGTCTTTTGTCCAAGGAATAAGCTGAGAGTCACATCTGAGATGCACTGGGATATATGCCCTTCCCCCACAGCACGTGGTCTGCCATGAGATGAGATGATATGAACGAAATGTAAGTGTTTTTTCAACTTTAATTCCATTTTATTTGTACTTGTACTGTGCATACGACTTGTCTACTTTTATAACACCTTTTTATAATTCTGTAAACACTGCCTACCTTTTTTGGAATAAAATATAAAAAAATTACTAGCTTTGTCTCTCTTTGCTCTATAATGTACTGCCACATCCTCTGAAGTGAATTATGCTACTAATCTGGGTTGGCTCCTGACCCGTTACTAAGTAAGAAATTGGAACTGGTGGCAGTGGATTTGTCCTGTGCATTTGAGAGGCTTTGTAACGACTGGCGGCGTTGATAATTATTGTTCCCGCCTAAATGGGAGTAGTTATATTGCCCTGGCTGCAGTGTGCCCATTAGCCAGTACATAGAAGGCAGCCTTTCTGGCGACTAATCATGCTAGGTGCAGTACCCGGTCTGACTTGAAGGTAAGGGGGGCACCAGAGAGCTGCAAGTTCCAAACCAGACCTGGGAAGTGGAATATAGATAAATCCCCTTCAGAAAGAACCAGGGGCAACCAAACAACCCCAATTCATGACAAATTGGTGTGAGCGACAGGGAAGATAAAAATATCCTCCCCATGAATCGTGACAGACACCTCAATGTGACCTAAAAGAAAAGAGTGACGAGCGACCGTGGATGAGTGTGATGCCTAGGAGAGGTGAACTAGGAGAGTAGACCCTCTGCGTCACGGTGCTGAACCTCCCCCGGGTGAGCGAACCTGGTGGACCCGACCCCTATACGGGGATTGTAAGGGGCAGGCCCGGAGGAGTCAGTAACCGAGACATCTGGTACCAAGAGGGGCGGCTCATAGGGAAGCAGGGGACCAACACAGATACGACAGACAGGACGGCCGTCAACAAGGTAGCATGGAGACAGGAACCTAGGAAGGCTGGACAGGTTCAGGGAATACTGGATGAGAGAACCGAGAAGAGGAGGACTGCAGAGAACACTAGAAGAAGGACCCCAAGACACCAGGGAAAGTAACCAGAAGAGAGATAGGGACCTAAGAGTAGAATCCAGGGGCCAAGGAAGCCCCGGGCAGAGCAGGAGCAAGGAATCCAGGGACAGGAAGAACCAGAGACTGCGGGAAACAGCAGCATGGATATAGTAACAAAAAAGGACGGGAATATATGCAGAGAAGGCCTAAGCGTGAGCACATGACCCTGGTATTGTCGAGTAATTGGTGTAAGGAGGGATAGCCTACCTACCCCCTTAAAACCCCTTGAAACATGCCATTACCCCAAATAAAAACATGGACCACAATTTCTTTGGAATATTATAGGCCACAGCAGCCTTTATTTAACATAAAACATAATACATTGAAATACACATCATTAACATTTTTAAACTAGGAGGAGTCCTTGGAGCTCCCAGGAATCTGGTGATTAACACAGCATAACGTGAACATACATCAAACCAAATTTCTCCCAGCCGTTACCACACTGGCTTGGGAGCACCAAAAACCCAGCGGGTTCACTGTTCACACTAAAATTCTAGGGGAACCGACCACCCCTGCCGGAACTCTTTTCCACAATTCACCAGCTCCAAAACGAGTTGAACTCCAAAGATAGAGGAGCCATAAGCCAATGAATCCCACAACCCAATTTCCACCAACTCCAAGGACTCCACCCAGCCACCACGGCCACAATGACCCACTATAAAACATAAACCACAAAACAAACCCCTCAAAAACACAATGACAGCCAATAATTAGGGTGAGACACTCGCTGTACCCAGAGAGCGGGAACTGATTAGGCCACACCCCCACCATGCCATAAATCCTGTCTCCATTCTAAGCCACCCACCTTATTTTCCTTAACCCCTCCCTCCAACCCATTGTCATGATGTCCTCCTCTTACGCCGCGGGGGGAAGGGGAGGCTCAGCTCCGTCCATTTCTTGACCCTGGTATTGTCGAGTAATTGGGGTAAGGCGGAATAGCCTACTCACCCCCTTAAAACCCCTTGAAACATGCCATTACCCCAAATAAAAACATGGACCACAATTTATTTGGAATATTATAGGCCACAGCAGCCTTTATTTAACATAAAACATAATACATTGAAATACACATCATTAAAATTTTTAAACTAGGAGGAGTCCTTGGAGCTCCCAGGAATCTGGTGATTAACACAGCATAACGTGAACATACATCAAACCAAATTTCTCCCAGCCGTTACCACACTGGCTCGGGAGCACCAAAAACCCAGCGGGTTCACTGTTCACACTAAAATTCTAGGGGAACCGACCACCCCTGCCGGAACTCCCTTCCACAATATACCAGCTCCAAAACGAGTTGAACTCCAAAGACAGAGGAGCCATAAGCCAATGGATCCCCCAACGCAATTTCCACCAACTCCAAGGACTCCACCCAGCCACCACAACGAGGGACTTTGAATACCTCAAAGGCTCGAGACCCCCCAGAACGAAAAGCTATGGCCTTCTCCACACCTTCTTGCAAACCAAGCACCCAAAAATCAATCCCCACCGCATTTAAATGCACCCCGTCAGCCAACCAGAAAGCACCATCCCCTTTTTCCAACTCAAAATGCCTCACGGCCACCCCACCGTTTCTGGCCACAAAAGACGACAAAGCCCTATTAACCTTGATCCTGGCCTTGTTAATTTTATCCAACGACCGCATATTCCTCCCACGTTTACACGGTACAATCTCCGACCATACAACAGATAATCCGGGATACAAAAGCCACAACCGTAACAAATCCTGCTTTATATCCGTAATCAATTCCCTAAAAGGCCACACACCCAAATCGTTACTTCCCACATGTATCACCAATATGTCCGGGGACATATCCAAAATAACCACTGTAACGGGGTCTACCAAGCTGGGGTACCTCTTTCAGTATCACCCCGTGTTTTAGGAGGTCCACTCTGCTTTTGCTGGATTCTGAATGAAGGACGCTGGCTGGAATTCCTTGATTACGTGAGAGCATATAAAAGCTGACTGCTATTCCACGTATTTCCAGTCTAAAAGAACAACCTTTATTTACAGCACACAGAATATATAACACAGATACACAGGGCAGGCCAATAGGAACACAGCAGGCCAGACCTACATTACAATAGCCGCAGGGGGGCGGAGCCTGCCGCTATTTACTGTTGGAATTACAAAGGTGGGGGGAGGTCAGAAAGAGAATATCTTGTCCAGGGGCGCAGCCTGTGGACTGATGCATTTCACATGGAACCTATTATACATAATATATACTGCATCACATATTCTTGGTGCTGGGGGTTCTGTAACACAGCTTCCCTTTTTTAGCGACGCGATCGGCATACACAGTCTGATCCTTAACGGATCGGTTTGGGGATGACCGAAGTTTATGGGGTTGGTACGAGTTCCATTTGTCGACTTAGTCCATCGGCGTTACCGTTTTGTTTGCCGGGTCAGTAGTGGATGGTGAAGTCCAGAGGTTGTAGGGCTAAACTCCACCGCAGTAATCTGGCGTTGTCTCAGGAGACCCGATGAAGCCAGACTAGGGGATTATGGTCCGTTAGGAGGGAAAACTGTCGTCCATACAAATATGGTTGCAACTTTTTGAGTGCCCATACTACCGCCAGGCACTCCTTCTCGATGGCCGCATAGCTCACTTCACAGGGCAGTAGTTTCCGACTCAGGTAAGCTACCGGGTGTTCTTGGCCGTCCGGCCCGACTTGGCTTAGTACTGCCCCCAATCCAAACAAAGAAGCGTCTGTGTGAACCAGGAAACGTTTAGTTGGATCGGGTGCGGCCAATACAGGGGTATTGGTAAGGGCATCCTTTAGCTGGCGGAAGGCTTCCTCACACTCTGGGGTCCAGGTTACCTGGCGGGGTTCGTTCTTACGGGTCAGATCAGTGAGGGGCTTGGCTACGCTGCTGTAATTGGGAACGAATTTCCTGTAATACCCCGCTGTCCCTAGAAACGCCATGACCTGGGTTTTAGTGCGTGGGGTGGGCCATTTGGCTATGGCCTCAATCTTGGCTGGTTCTGGTCGCTGTTTCCCACTTCCCACCCAATGCCCTAAATACTGAACCTCTGCTTTGCCCACCTGACACTTGTTTGGGTTCAGGGTGATTCCGGCCTTGTGGATCCTGTCTAATACTGTCTGTAGGTGATTTAGATGCTCTTCCCATGTTGCCCTGTAGATGGCGATGTCATCCAGGTAGGCACACGCATAGTCCTGGAGACCATCCAGAAGCCGGTCAGCCAGCCTCTGGAAGGTCGCCGGGGCAGTCTTCATCCCGAATGGCATAACTCAAAACTGGAATAAGCCAAAGGGGGTGACAAATGCCGACTTGGGAATAGCATCAGGACTAAGGGGAATCTGCCAGTAGCCTTTGCATAGATCGATGGTGGTCAAATACTTTGCCCCTGCCAGCCGGTCTAACAAGTCATCCACACGCGGCATGGGATACGCATCCGTCACTGTTTTCTCATTGAGCTAACGATGGTCTACACAAAACCGTGTAGTCCCATCCTTCTTTGGCACTAACACTACGGGGGATGCCCAGGGACTATCTGACTCTTCAATGACCCCTAAACGCAACATCTCTTGTATCTCTTGTCGCATCCCTTCTCATACAGACTCAGGGACGCGGAAGGGGGGTTGTCGCAGGGGGGTATGATCCTGGGTCTCAACCTTGTGTTGTGCCAGGTGAGTGTACCCGGGTTTCCCCGAAAACATCCTCTGTCGCTGCCTCAACAACTCCTCTGCCTGCTGTCTCTCCCGGGGACCTAAGTCTTCACCCCAGTGTACCTGGTCCCATGTTTTAGACTGAGTCCTCTCCCCTAAGACATCAGGCAAGGGAAGTCCAGCTAAATCCTCTGCTTCAGGTGCACAGATGGCCACTACCTCTTCAGGGCGCTCTCGATAGGGCTTCAGCATATTCACGTGGAACATGCGGATAACCCTGGGGTCGTCACAATTGGCGACATTATAGGTTGTGTCGGCTATTTTCCCCACTACCTGGTAGGGCCCCTGCCATGCAGCTTGGAACTTGTTCTGCCTAGTGGGCTCTAACACCAGGACCTTCTGCCCTATTTCCAAGGTGCGCACTCTGGCCCTCCGATCGTACCATACGCGCTGACGCCGCTGGGCCACCTGCATGTTCCCATGTACAGCCTGGGTCAGCTCGTGTAGGCGGTCCCGGATTTCCAGCACATAGGGTACAATAGGTACCCCTTCTATGGTGCCCTCCCCGTCCCAGTGTTCTAGCACTAAGTCTAGGGGTCCCCTTTCCCGTCTCCCGTATACCATTTCGAATGGGGAGAACCCCGTGGATTCTTGGGGCACCTCTCGATAGGCAAACAGGAGGTGAGGCAAGAATTTCTCCCAGTCCCTGTAGGTCCTGGTAAAAGTCCCAATGAGTTGTTTTAATGTCCCGTTAAAGCGTTCACACAACCCATTGGTTTGCGGGTGGTACGGGGTGCTTCTAATGGACTTTACGCCCCACAGCTTCCACAGTTGGTTGGTCACCTCTGCTGTAAACTGGGTACCCTGGTCCGAGATAATCTCCCAAGGAAATCCAACCCGTGAGAAAACCTGGTGCAGGGCAGCCGCCATCGTCTCTGCCAGTATGTTAGGTAACGCAACCGCCTCTGGATACCGTGTGGCATAATCTACCACTGTCAATATATACCTTTTCCCTGACGGACTGGGTTTGGCTAACGGCCCTATCAGATCGACCGCTACTCGGCTAAATGGTTCCTCCACAATGGGGAGAGGGCGTAATTTGGCCTTGCATCGATCTCCCCTCTTGCCAATGCGCTGGCAACTGTCACAGGTCTGGCAGTATTGACGAACATCATAGGTTACCCCCGGCCAAAAGAAGTTTTGTGTCAGACGATGCCTGGTGCGACTGACGCCGAAGTGCCTGGCCAAGGGTATGTCATGAGAGATTCGCAGTAACTCCTGCCTATACTTCTTGGGAACTACCAGCTGTCGTTTTATAGTGGGGCTCGTCCCTGTGTGGTGCTGCTCTGTGATCCGGTAGAGGAGTCCCTGCTTCCATATAAACTGTTCCCCTTCCAGTACCCCTCTCCCCTCCTGTGCCTTCCCACGATATCCCTCCAATGAAGGATCCTCAAGTAACTCCCTCTTAAATTCATCTGGGGTGGCCCAAGAAATGTGTCTGGCTATGGGAATACGTGTAGGGCTGGGATGTCTTAACTGGGCCTCCTCTGAGTGTGATTCCGCCTCCGCAGCTCGAGCTTGTCTCCGGGTGGTCACAGGATATGTCTCAGCCAGAGGGGCAACCGAGAAGGCAGACAACATGGGCCCCAAGTCATTTCCCAGCAAAACGTCTGCAGGCAAATCCTCCATCAAGCCGACCTCAACAAGGCCATCCCTGACTCCCCAGTTCAGGTGAATCCTGGCAGTGGGCAGTCGATGTATGGCTCCCCCTGCTACACGGACTGCCACTGTCCGGTCTGTCTTCTCTTGGTCCCGGACGAGATGAGGCTTCACAAGGGTCAAAGTTGCTCCGGAATCTTAGTCCCTGCATGTGTTTCCCATTAACCCACACGACCTGTCGATGCTGTTGTCGATTATCTGCCTAGGCTGCCTGCACGGGGTCTACTTCATGCAGCACTTCCTCCATGTCTTCCACCCCTTGGTTAGTTGTAGCCCCCAATGCCGGGTCAGCTTCGCCTTGGTAGCAGTGTACAGCGGCCCGACGGAAGGTGGCTGTTCCCGCCTTTGGCCACTGGGTATGCTGAGTCCGGTTGGGACATTGTCTTTGCAGGTGGCCCAGCTGACGGCAGGTGTGGCATCGCGCCCCAGGGGAACTGTAGTAGGCCGGGTTTCTAGCTGGTCCCCCTACAATCTTTTCGTGGTTTGGGGCCCTCCAGGTCCATGGGCGGACCCCTAGTGACCATCTTTGATCCGGACAACTGAGGCCTCCTGGCATCATGATGTTCATCGGCCAGACGAGCGGCTTCCTCAAGAGTCATTGGCCGCCTGTCCCGAAGCCATTCCTGTGTCTCGGTGTTTTGTCCATTAAAGAATCGTTCTAACAAGAAGAGCTGGAGGACGTCCTCCTTATTGGTTGCTTGGCTCCCTTGTACCCACTGTAGCAGTGACCGCCGTAATTTACAGGCCCATTCAGCATGGGTATCGGTTACTCGTTTTATAAGTCCGCGGAACTTTTGGCGGTATGCCTCTGGTGTCAGCGCATACCGGGCCAAGATCACTTCTTTGATCCGCTCATAGTCCATACAGTCCTCATCAGGTACCGTGCGTTAGGCGTCTGCTGCCCAGCCTGTCAGCTTGCTGGCCAGAATCTGAACCCGTTCCTCCGGCTTCACTTGATGAAGGGCACACTGCCGCTCAAAGTCCTGCAGAAAGCCATCAATGTCTTCCTCTGCCTCCCCTAACTGTCGGAAGGCATTATACTGGATCTTTTTGTGGCTTACTGTTGAAGGTACCAGCCAGAGCTCCCCTTGCTCGCTTAATCTCCTCTCTCCACTCTGCCATCTCCATCTTGGCCAGCTCCACTTTGGTCCTCTCTGCCATCTCCATCTTGGTTAGCTTTATCCTGGTCCGCTCGGCCATCTTTTCCTTCAGATCAGTACGCACATCAGCCATCACCTCTCGTATGATCTCTACTGCAGGGTTTGGGCCATAGAACGCCAGTCTGTTCTTTACCTCCCTCTGGAATTCAGTCTCCTCCACGTTCACATTGGGGGGCGCTGCACTGTCGTGTTCCATGATGGCTGCTATCAAATCCGCTTTTGTTTTGTTGCTGGCGATTAACCCTCGGGCTTCCACCAGATCTTTTAATGTAGTCCTCTTTAACTTCGGGTAGTTGTCTTCCATTCATTCCTTTCCTCCTGTAGAAGGGATATCACATCCCGCTGTCTGCCACCAGTGTAACGGGGTCTACCAAGCTGGGGTACCTCTTTCAGTACCATCCCGTGTTTCAGGAGGTCCACTCTGCTTTTGCTGGATTCTGAATGAAGGACGCTCGCTGGAATTCCTTGATTACGTGAGAGCATATAAAAGCTGACTGCTATTCCACGTATTTCCAGTCTAAAAGAACAACCTTTATTTACAGCACACAGAATATATAACACAGATACACAGGGCAGGCCAATAGGAACACAGCAGGCCAGACCTACATTACAATAGCCGCAGGGGGGCGGAGCCTGCCGCTATTTACTGTGGGAATTACAAAGGTGGGGGGAGGTCAGAAAGAGAATATCTTGTCCAGGGGCGCAGCCTGTGGACTGATGCATTTCACATGGAACCTATTATACATAATATATACTGCATAAGATATTCTTGGTGCTGGGGGTTCTGTAACAACCACGTTATGTATTTCCCGCAATACCCTATTCCAGGCCATTCCCCTAAAACCAATCCACCTGACCACCGCCAACTTCCGATCAAAGCCAAGCTGTCTACCCTCTGATCGTACATCCGCTCGCAGGGCTCCCCAATGGACATAAGAATGGCCGAAAATGCACACCAATAGCGGCAAGGGACCTGAAAAATACAAACACAACGTACTAAAAAAACAAAAAACAATCCCCTGAATTTAGATATGCCAAAACAATTGACAATGCCAGATAACCCGACCACCACCCCCTATGGCCTCACATAACTGCGATACTGATTGGACCGCCATCTCCCAATACGCTTGATAACATCAGCCCCCAAACCTCCCGTGGCCGCATCCGTTGCCACCCCAATGCGAAAAGAGTGAGGAGCAAAACGAGAATCATCCAACCCCAAAACTTTAAGAGCCCTTTTGAAAACCATGGTAAACTGATACCGAGAAAGGAAAGAACCATCTTAGTGGCAAAGTAAAGATATTTCCCTATTAGGCATAAGCTCCCAAAAACCCACCAAACCACTAACCGGACACATTCCAGAGCCGGCGACAGAACCCAACACAACCCTCTTACTTCGCCCTTCCTGGTCCGTCTTAGAACGACGCAACCAAAACTCCACTCGACCCTCAGACAATAGGACATCCCACACTAAGATTCCTCCCATCACTTTTTTACTGGGAGACACCAATTCCCCAATTCTCATTGCACCAAAAAATGCAAAAGAAAAAGCCAATCTGGACAAACGATATTCAAAATCCGACACATAACAAGAAACCAGCGCCTCACCCAACCTCTCCAACATCGAAAATAACACTGTTGAGGAGAGCCATAAGATCAAATACTTAATTAACCCCAAGCCATAAGAGATTGAGAGAAATGACCCATAACGTGTATTGTTTGATCTTACATAAGTTTTTTAGATGAAAGTGAGACCCTAAAGATGGCTGCCATTTCCTGTCTCAGCATACCATGCGGCTGCCTGGCTGGTATCCAAGATGACGCCCACCTTGATGACCTCATGGATCCACCCACAGTGACACCCACCTTGATGACCTCATGGACCAACCCACCCTGATGACCTCATGGATCCACCCATGGACTTGCTCATTGCCCAACCCACTAACCAATGGAATGCATCCGATCACTCCCATTCTAGAGCTAACCGAGCCCCCCTTACAGGGGATATGTAACCATGTGTTCTGACTGAATAAAGCGCTTGGAGCTGAGCCATAGATTGATCAAGGAGAGTTTACATCTGACTGTGTGTGTCATTTGTTTATTTCTTTGGTGCACCTGATCAATATACATTAGGCCAGGAGTAGGCAACGAGTGAACATATATATATATATATATTGTTCAACCTAACAATTTGGCTGCCCAACCTGGGGCCAGCAGAGGAAGAGCCCTGAACCCTGAGGACCGGCGACTGGAACGGCAGAACGCGCTGAATACCCCGAACGTGGAGACTGATCACCTCCTTATCAGAACACGGTAAGTCTGCTGATTTTTATAATCTGTAGTCTTTACCTTGTGTCCTTCGGGGTATCCTGTGCAGATTGCCTGACCGTGTCCGGTTTTCGTGGTATCTGTAAGACGGCAGAAGGGTCTCTCCGCTGCTGGTCATTTAATTGCAAGAACCGTCACATGTTTTAGTTGCCTACTGCCTGTTATGTGTTGTGAGGAGGGGAGATGACTGGTAGTTAAAACAGGAAAAGCAGGTTTTTAGAAAAGAAAAGAGAGAGGGGAAAAAAAAAAAAAAAAAAAAAAAAAATTTATTTTTGTCTGTGGTACAGTAAGTACATGGTTGTCGCCTGTGATAAGATTTTCAGTTCTGTATAAGAGAGACTAGGACCTTGAGTGATTGACTCGGCCTAGGGGGGCCCGGTACAACTTGGAGTGAGATGACTCAGTTTCGGTGCCTAATAAATTGTGTAGCGGCTCATTACAACTTGGAGTGAGATGACTCAGTTCGAGCCAAATAAATAAATTTATAGTTTTTTTTTGCCCCGTGGCATCGAGTGAGTTGACTCTGCACGGGGACTGGTAAGTTGGGGAGCAATTTGACTAAGTAGGGAATAATTGGTTTGTAAACTACGGAACACGGAAGTCAAACAGGGACCACGTGACAAGAGGGAGTAGGAACTGAGTACTGCAGACTCAGTTCCCTTTAGAATCTCAGGGTTGAGTCATCTCCCCCGTCTTATTGTTTGTTTGGTGTTTGTTATCTTGATAGAGATATAGATATCTATAGAAAGATGGAGAAATTAATGCAGTTCTGCCGTATTGGCACTAAGCCAAATTCAGATGGCAAGATAGACCCGTGTACATTAGTAGCGACTCGTGAAGGGAAGAGTCATGTTAAACAATGTAAAAAGCTTATGAAGTTGTGTGGAATGCCAGAAGGGGGGAGGTTACAGCCCCTGGAGTGGAAGATTGTCTTGAAAGAAAGAAAAGGTATCCTAGAAGATAATGGATTGTTGTCTACTGCTAGGGCATGGGAGAGAGTCTCTGAAAGTCTGTATAGAGAAAATTGGGTAGAAGAGGAAAGGAATAAAAAGGGCAGAGTTTTGAGTTATGTGTATTACAAAAATATATCCTGTGAGGGGCCACCACCTTATAATGGTGGCCCAGAGCCATGTGCTAACCCTGACGGCGGCCATTTTATGAATGGCAAATGTGTTAGTGCTGACGGCGGCCATTTTATGAATGGCAAATTTGTTAGTGCTGACGGCGGCCATTTTATGAATGGCAAATTTGTTAGTGCTGACGGCGGCCATTTTATGGATGGCAAATTTGTTAATGCTGACGGCGGCCATTTTATGAATGGCAAATTTGTTAGTGCTGACGGCGGCCATTTTATGGATGGCAAATTTGTTAGTGCTGACGGCGGCCATTTTATGGATGGCAAATGTGTTAGTGCTGATGGCGGCCATTTTGTGAATGGCAAATTTGTTAGTGCTGGTGGCGGCCATTTTTTGGATGACAAAGGTACTAGTTCTAGTAGCAGTCATTCTGTGGTTAGCAAAAGTGATGCTCCTGGTGGTGAACATCTTAGTCTAAGGCTACACACCACATCACCAAACCCTTGTTACCCAGTAATGACTACTAATGGCCAATACTATATTCCTTCGGGAAGTGAACAGGCTGTACCCATGTTTCCTGTCTCAGTGGTTTCCAATGGGGCACCGACCCTTTCCCCTATCTCTCCTGTCGTGAATCCAGTTATCCTCCCACCTGGATCGTCCCCGGCACCGACCCTTTCTACTGTCACTTCCACTACCAATTTAGCCGCACACCCACACGAGATGCTCCAAGCAACGGCCTCTCCTCCCAATGCTTCCACTACAACAGCACTCTCACGCAGTGTACCTAACCCTATACCCGGTACCTCACAGGCTCTCTCGCAGCCAAGCGTACACCTGTATGGGACGGTGGCAACTGTATCAAGGGGGGGCTCAATCTGGGAGGGGGGTACCAATAGCACAGGAAACACAAAGGGGAGGGAATGTTGGCAACCTGTTTTTGAAAAAGAACTTCCTGAGGGACCCTTGTTAGTGGTGGGAAAGGGTGACATAACAACAATGGAGACAGACGCTATTGTTAATGCTGCCAATTCTCGGTTAGAGCATAATGGAGGTGTAGCTAGAGCTATAGTGGAAGCAGGAGGGGCGACTATTCAAGCAGACAGCCAAATCATTGTTGAGTCACGTGGTCAGATAGCTGTTGGGGACATAGCGGTTACTAAAGCTGGCAATCTTCCGTGTAGAATTATCATACATGCTGTGACCCCTACTTTTGACCCTATTCATCCAGACGTTAGTGCTCAACAACTTCGTGCAACAATAACTCGCATTTTAGAGTATGCGAATATTAGTGAGCAAATTGAGACCTTGACAATCCCCGCCATTGGTGTTGGCATTTACGGTTTCCCTGTTCATGCATGTACAAGGGAAATTGTTGGAATTATAATAAACAAGTGTAGCCCCCCAAGCATTTGCTGTCTGTCTGAAATCAGGTTAATTAGTAATGAGGACAGGACTGTTAAAGCTTTTAAGACTGCCTGCATCACCTGGACCCCACACCATGATACTGGAGCTGCCCAAATAGAGCCCCTCATTCCAGGACTGTTACCTCCTCCTGCTCCTCATACTCAAGGGATTGCATCTGTACTCCCGGTGCCATCTCTACTCCCGCCTCAGGTGCCACCACCAACAGTGCCAATGCTCATGTCTGAGGAGCCCACCCTCTACGTCAAGTTTACCCCCCAGCAAGCTGCTACTCTGTTGAACCAACTTCCAGATCCAGAAAAACAGCCGATGCCTTTCTACAGAAGTATGCTTCAAATCCAAAGGAATTACTCAGCCACGTGGCAAGATCTCATTTCCCTGGCAAATCTTAAAGCGGGCGATGCATATTGGCCAGTTATGGAGATCGCGTTCAATGATGCCTCACTTGCCAGTGACACCACATGGGACTCTGGTATTTTGTTCTGCCAACAACTTAAGACATGGGCCTCAGATAAGTTGGCTGATCAGTCAACATCTTTCAAGGACATCACGCAGGAACCAGGGGAATCGGTGGAGAGATATCATGCTCGCTTAGCCCAAATGTTTAGTGACCTTGGCTTCAGTAACCAAGTAAAAGTTCAACGGACCCTGCTCGTCTCCTCTTTTGTTGAAGGCCTTCGGGAAGCTCTGAGGAAGCAATTTCAAGCAATCAGACCTGAATATGCTACATTGGATCCTAAGGATGTTTTAACAATAGCTAAGGGATTCGAAAAAACACTCCCTGAGAAATCGATAACCTCGAACAAAAAGACCCATATTCTATGGACTGATGTGCAATATCAAAACCAGAAACTTCAATCACCTCGTAGCAAAGATGTCTGCTTCAATTGTGGCAACCCAGGTCACCGAAAACGGGATTGTAGGGCCCCTTTTCCAAGACGCAGATACGGGAATCACAACGAGGATAATCGCAGATTCAACTATCCTCGTTACGATGACCAATACTACGAACGACCACTACAAGCTCGGATGCATCCAGATGTCAATCACACCGCAGCTCTGATGGATCTAAGTACCCGATAGGACAATGGCAAGCCCGTGTCCACTACTTTGGCTTCTATGTCTGGTCCTATAGCCAAAGTAACTATCAACGTTCAAGGCAAACCCTTACCGTTTCTTGTGGATACAGGTGCAGCCAGAAGTGTTATCAGATTACAGGACCTGCCTTTTCCCGATCTGATATCTTCTGAAGCCGTGACATGCGTGGGAGTGGATGGCAAGCCTACCTCTAACAAGCTCACCCGTAAGATACAGGTTGGACCATACGAAGATGTGTTTATGCGTCTAGTGGTGTCCCCCACTTGTCCTACCAACCTTCTGGGAGCAGACCTTCTCCAAAAGCTGAGAGCAACTATTGCCTATTCATCAGATGGTCTCACCATCACCCTCACTGACCCGCTCGATCCGAGCGAAGAGTGTCAACTTCAAGCTGCACCTCTGCTTATGATGATGGATGAAGCTGCTAACACAGTCTCGAGTGTTCCGCCAGAAGTGATGTCACAAGTTCCATCTACTCTATGGTCTACTGGCCCTGAAGATATTGGACGTCTTGCTGTGCCCCCTGTACGGGTCATTCTTAAACCTGGAGCTCAGCTTCCTAGGGTGCCCCAATACCCACTCAAATCTGTCCAGGAAGAGTCTTTGGCCATTCAAATCAAGACTCCTTGGAGAACGGAGCACTAGTCAAATGTAACTCTCCCTGTAACACACCTTTGTTTCCAGTAAAGAAGAGGACATTAAAAGGAGAAGCCCCAAAGTATCGTATGGTTCAAGATCTCCGGGCTGTTAACGCAGCAACTGTACTAGAAAGTCCCATTGTGCCCAATCCACATACATTGCTGTCGGAAATACCATCAGATGCAGAACGTTTCACTGTCATAGACCTGGCCAATGCTTTCTTCAGCATACCACTGCATCCAGAAGATTGGTACCTGTTTGCTTTCACTTACAGAGGATCACAATATACCTGGACGGTCTTACCACAAGGAGCACAGAACTCACCAAGTCATTTCTCTCAGGCCCTTGCCACTTGTCTACAGCCGTGGAGAGAAATTAACCATCAAGTTGTCCTACTTCAATATGTGGATGATCTCCTACTATGCTGTCCTAATCAGGCGATCGCTGAAGAGTCAAGTCTCAGTCTTCTTCTTCATCTTGCACAACAAAACTGTAAAGTATCCATCAATAAAGTCCAGTGGTGTCAGCCTAGAGTTGTGTTTTTAGGACACTGTCTCTCTCCAAAATTGAAACACCTAACGGATGAAAGGAAACTTGCTATTAAGAACGTTCCTCTACCAAAAGGACCTAAGCAGTTACAAGCTTTTTTAGGACTTATCACATATTGTCGCCAATGGATTCCGGATGCTTCCAAGCTGATGCAACCATTGTACAATGACCTTAAGACGTCAGCGTTTCCACTACGTCCCAAATCTGTGGAAGCCTTCTATGCTCTTAAACAGGCCATACAGTCTGCACCAGCTCTTGGAATCCCAAATTATCGACTACCTTTTTACCTGTTTGTCAGTGAAGTAGCAGGACATGCTTCCGGAGTCCTAGCACAAAAACATGGGGGAAGAACAAGACCAATCGGCTATTACTCTGCCCGCCTGGACTCGGTGTCTCAAGCTTCCCCGACTTGCCTCAGAGCCGTTCATGCTGCACATATGCTTCTGGACAAAACTTCTGATATCATCTTAGGACATCCGGTTCTCTTAATGGCTCCACACGACATAAAAGCTATTCTGGGCCAGACTCAACCTAAACACCTGTCGCTACAGCGTCATATGAGACTCCAATGTTCCCTCTTGATTCCGGATAATGTCACTCTTGTCCGCTGCACTATCCTCAACCCGTCCACGCTGCTTCCTCTTTCCAGGGGGGATGTGGATGATGATACTGATGCTCTCGAAGAAGATGTCTCTACACACTCAGAGGATCATGACTGTCTCGAACAAATGCAGGAAGAAGCAGCCTCCAAGAAAAACGTGTCTGAAGACCCACTCCCACAAGCTGACCTGACGTTCTTCACTGATGGTTCCAGATTTGCAGATGAAACGGGAAGGTTCCATACGGGATATGCAGTGGTTACACATGACCAGGTCATCTCAGCTGGATCACTACCACCGCACATGTCTGCACAAGAAGCGGAACTTAAAGCTTTGACATTGGCTTGTCAGGAAGCGACGGAGAAGGTGGTCAACATCTACACGGATTCAAGATACGCTTTCGGAGTGGCTCATGATTTCGGCAGTATCTGGGCAGCCCGAGGATACCTAACGTCCAGTGGAACTCCTGTAAAACATGCTGCTACCATACAAGAACTTGTGGCCGCTCTAGATCTACCTTTGGAGGTTGCAGTGATCAAGATCAAAGCTCACGGGAGATTGGATTCTCCAGAAGCAAGGGGGAACTTCTTTGCTGACAAAACAGCAAAAGCCTATGCTGCGGATCCATTTGGGAAAGAGAAAGCAGCGGTGTACGTGTCACAAAACACTGAAGAAGGGACTAAAGGCTCTCTTATGAGGATTATCCATCTACATCAAGACATTGGATGATGAAAAGAAGCCATGACAAGAAGGAGGAGCTAAAAAAGGATGAAGATGGAGTCTGGAGGGTGAACAAAAAGTTCTGTCTACCCCGTAATCTGTATTCCTCGGAGACAGAATGGGCACACGGTATCGCCCAGAGGCCGGAATCAGATGATTGACCTGATTTGGAAGACTTACATGGCACTTGGGATCTCTACTGTCACCCAAAAATACTGCAATTCCTGCCTTGTGTGTGCAACATGCAATCCAGCACCGCCACAGAAAGTTACTCAGAAACATTGGCTAAACCACTCTATCCCTTTCGGAGGATTCAGATTGATCACAATCAAATGCCAAAAGTAGGGAAGTACGAGTATGTACTGGTAGTGACTGACATGTTCTTAGGATGGCCCGAAGCCTATCCAGTAATAAACATGACTGCCAGAGTGGCTGTTAAGAGACTGATGACTGAAGTAGTATGCAGATATGGGGTCCCAGAGGTAATTGAGAGTGACCAAGGACCTGCGTTCACTGCAGCACTGACTAAGGAACTATGGACATTGGTGGGAGCTGATTTGGGTTTACATACTCCATATCACCCACAGAGCAGTGCGAAAGTAGAAACACTGAATGGCACCTTGAAAAATAAAATACTGAAAGCCAGTTAGGAGGTCAGACTTGGACAGACATTTTGCCCATTGCCTTATACTCAGTCAGAAACACTCCCAAGGGGTCCCACCAAACTCACACCACACGAGATTCTTTTTGGGGGAGCCTCCAAGGTTGGGTCAATATTTTCCACAACAACTAGCTTTAGGAAGTGATACTCTTGTAAATTATGTAATTGTCCTTACTAAAAGAACTGTCAGTAACACATGTACAAGTTTTATCATCCATTCCAGATCCAGATTCCAGTGAAGGTACCCATGATTTCCAACCTGGTGACTACATGCTGGCAAAGAAGTTCATCAGAAAGACATCCCTGGAGTCGAGATTTGAGGGTTCCTACCAAGTGCTCCTGACTACTCCTACTTCAGTCAGGATTGCTGAGCGTCTTCTGGATTCATATTATTATTATTATTAATTGTTATAGCGCCATTTAATCCATCTCTCACATTATAAACTTGTTAGACAGTTAGGGACAGAGTAGGATCTGACCTGCTTGTCAAAGTCCAGCTACAAAGGGAGGTTTTCCACAAGGGAAAACTTGTCTCAAACTGGTGAAAACTCCAATTCCCCCCTCCCGGGCGAGACGGTCAGATATAGGATGTGTTACATCAGGGTGAGTGACATATGTATTTTATGTAACCATGGAGATTGGAGAGTAATAGATCCAGCAGGTAGGAAAGTCCCGAGGACGCTGGTAGCGCGCTCCGAGATACCTCCTGATATATCCATGATTGGTCACACATTCTCTGGTGTCTATAGCATCTGTATTGTCATGAAGCCTCTGATGTCATAGTGACACTTAACACTGGTGGGTTAGGGAACCACGGTGGGATCAAGATAAAAAAAGGGTTAATAAAGTATTTAGGGGGGACTGTTGAGGAGAGCCATAAGATCAAATACTTAATTAACCCCAAGCCATAAGAGATTGAGAGAAATGACCCATAACGTGTATTGTTTGATCTTACATAAGTTTTTTAGATGAAAGTGAGACCCTAAAGATGGCTGCCATTTCCTGTCTCAGCATACCATGCGGCTGCCTGGCTGGTATCCAAGATGACGCCCACCTTGATGACCTCATGGATCCACCCACAGTGACACCCACCTTGATGACCTCATGGACCAACCCACCCTGATGACCTCATGGATCCACCCATGGACTTGCTCATTGCCCAACCCACTAACCAATGGAATGCATCCGATCACTCCCATTCTAGAGCTAACCGAGCCCCCCTTACAGGGGATATGTAACCATGTGTTCTGACTGAATAAAGCGCTTGGAGCTGAGCCATAGATTGATCAAGGAGAGTTTACATCTGACTGTGTGTGTCATTTGTTTATTTCTTTGGTGCACCTGATCAATATACATTAGGCCAGGAGTAGGCAACGAGTGAACATATATATATATATATATATATTGTTCAACCTAACAACACAGGCCCCCTCGAATCAACTGGACAATTCTTTCTACAGAAACCCTTTATGGCCTGTCTCACCAAAAACACCTTGGATTAATCTTGCTGCCCCCCGCAACTTGAAACCAAAAGCCAGAGCGGCCAAAATGCGAGACACTTTTGTCCAGGACCAACCTCCTGAAGCCCCTCGACTCAACCAAGACAACAAAGCACCAACTTGTTCACCCATACCGGCCTCACCCGGGTAAACCGCCAACACCCTTTCCCAAGATGACCAAATTGCCTGATAAACCTCCCAAGTTTTTGGAGCCAGCGACGACTTTATCAACTCTTCAGCGTCTCGGATGCCACAAGCCAAAGTTCCGCAGGGCATTCCAAACCGATGGCCTCTGCTTCCGGAGCCAAAGACCGAAAACTCGAACTCAAACTGAAAGCGAGAAAGAAAGTCAGCAATGGAATTACGTAACCCAGGCACATGAGACGCCATAACATGAGAGTTCAGGGCCAAACATGATAAAACCAACTGTCTAAGCACCCTCACCACGGGCGGTGATGACACGGTGAGCCCGTTCACTGCGCAAACCACCCCCATGTAGTTACAGTTGAAACGAATGCGCCTGTCACGAAATTCCTGTTTCCACAAATGAACTGCCACCAAAATAGAAAAAATCTCCAGCAACGCGATGTTTCGAACCAGACCGGACGAAAACCACTCTGCCGGCCAGGGTGCAGCACACCACTGCCCTTTAAAGTGCGCTCCGAAGACACTCCCTCCAGCTGCATCCGTAAACAAATCCAACGAATCATTGTCAACAACCTCCTCCATCAGCAAAGAACGACAGTTATAAGTTTCCAAAAAGGTACTCCAAACCGCCAAATCCTCCTTCAACTCAGCTGACAACCGGATAAAATGATGTGGGGCACGAACTCCAGTTGTGGCCCTAGACAGTTTTCGTGAAAACACTCTTCCCATAGGCATGACCCAACAAGCAAAATTAAGTTTACCAAGCAAAAATTGAAGATCCCGCAACGTCAACTTCTTCAAATGCTGAGCCCGGGCCAAATCTTTGCGCTATCTTTTCCACGGGCAGTCTGAACTCCCACATATCTGTATCGATAACAATGCCCAAAAAACTCAAACACGTGCTCAGGCCTTCAGTTTTTCCGGGAGCCAAAGGAACACCAAAACGATCAGCCACCCACTCCACAGCCAAAAAAGCCTACAACAACGATCAGACCAAGCCGGGCCGACACAAAAAATCGTCCAAATAGTGGATCACGGAATCACAATCCGAAATGTCCTTAACCACCCATTCCAAAAAAGAACTGAAGGTCTCAAACAGGGCACACGATAGTGATCAACCCATGGGCAAACACCTATCCACAAAGAAACCCCCATCCTAGAAACAACCCAAAAGTTTGACACTATCAGGATGAACCGGCAACAACCTAAACGCTGCTTCAATATCCGTCTTAGCCAGAAGGGCCCCTTTTCCACACTTACGAACCCACGCAATAGCCTCATCGAATGACGCATAAATCACAGAGCAAAGCTCAGGCGCAATACCATCATTGACGCAAACCCCCCGAGGATAAGACAGATGGTGAATCAAACAAAACTTTCCAGCTTCCTTCTTTGGAACTACCCCAAGATGGGAGACAACTAAATCGACAAATGGAGGGGACACAAAGGGGCCAGCCATGCGACCCAAAGTCACTTTCTTTTCCAATTTCTCCGAAACCACATCCCCGTATAACAATGCTGACCGCAAATTCTTAAGAACCCGGGGAACAACAAAAGGAGGGGCAGGAATAACAAAACCTTCCTGAAAACCTTGAAACAGCAACTTTGCCGCTTCTTTAACAGGGTATCTATTTAGATAAGGGGCCATCTTTTCCAACTTCACTGGTGTCACCCCCATGGGTATTACCGGCCCCCGATTTTGACTTAGCTTTTTTGAAGCATTTTGAAGCCCCATGAGAGGAGCCACTGCAATGGGAACAAAGATGCTTGAATTTGCAGTTGACCCCAAACTTGCACTGACCATCATTGAACTGCCAACATAAACCCGATTTGTGCCCTCCTGATTGACTGGATTGCCCTGCTGACCCTGCTGAATTGGACTGGCTAGGGTGACTGGAACCTCCCCCCCCCCCTTGAATGACCAAACTTATACTGCGCCATAACGCGTAACTAGAGCCCTATGTCCTTTTGATCCCATCTAAGCGCTGGACGTATGGCTTTCCTCTGTCAAAATTGCTCATCGTACCTCAGCCACGCCTGCCCTACGTATACCCTATGAGCCTCTCCAATAGAATCCATATAACAAAATAGTCCAGAACAATTTTCTGGTGCTCTCTCCCCAATTACACTCGCTAAAATTGCAAAAGCCTGAAGCCAATTTATGAGGACCTACCCACGCTGCCAAATGCCTTTGCTCATTCATACTTCTCTCCAACCTCACCAACAAATCCCTTACATTGTCTAGCACTGCACCCACTCCAACCCCCTCAACAGCCAAATTGACAGAACCCAATCCCCTTTGAATACCCCTAACAGCAGGGGAAGAGTAAATTTGTGAAGAAAGTTACGACGAAGACTTATACTCACCGGGCTGCGAGGGAGCTGTGATCCCACCAGCCCGAGTCCCGGGTGTTATGGCTGGCAATCAGGCAACACAGCGTGCAGTAATCAGCGCACATACAGAGATCTGGCAATAACCAAAAACAATAGGACGAGCTCTGAGACGTGGAATCTCTGTAGACTGCAGTACCTGATCTATCCTCACACAACTATAAGCAGCAGTGGATTGCGCCTATCACTACCTATGCAACTCGGCACTGCCTGAGGAGCTGACTAGCCTGAAGATAGAAATACAAGCCTGACTTACCTCAGAGAAATACCCCAAAGGAATAGGCAGCCCCCCACATATAATGACTGTTAGCAAGATGAAAAGACAAACGTAGGAATGAAATAGATTCAGCAAAGTGAGGCTCGATATTCTAGACAGAGCGAGGATAGCAAAGAGAACTATGCAGTCTACAAAAAACCCTAAAACGAAAACCACGCAAAGGGGCAAAAAGACCCACCGTGCCGAACTAACAGCACGGCGGTGCACCCCTTTGCTTCTCAGAGCTTCCAGCAAAAGTTAATAGCAAGCTGGACAGAAAAAACAGAAAACAAACTAGAAGCACTTATCTAGCAGAGCAGCAGGCCCAAGGAAAGATGCAGTAGCTCAGATCCAACACTGGAACATTGACAAGGAGCAAGGAAGACAGACTCAGGTGGAGCTAAATAGCAAGGCAGCCAACGAGCTCACCAAAACACCTGAGGGAGGAAGCCCAGAGACTGCAATACCACTTGTGACCACAGAAGTGAACTCAGCCACAGAATTCACAACACCCGGGGTCCCGATGCCATTGTCCAGAGAAGTCCAGACCCAATCCTTCCTGGGAAGACTGCTATTGGGGTCCTTGACTTGAACTCGACTGTGACCCCTGCGGCACTGCGTCAATCGTGGAGGAAGAGGGAGCAGGCTGATGACTTCCAAATAGCTGCCATGCCTGCGACGATGCTGCTGCAGCACATGGGCCCACATAAGCCAATGAAGAATCCGCCACTGTGTCCGTATCCCCCAGCGCAGAGGAACACCCTGCAGCAGCAGAAGGGGCCAGCCCATCTCCTCGATGACTAGGGCCACCCATACCGGCAATAGCCACACTTCCCCCCTGCTGGCTGAAGACGCTGAGGCAGGCCGTGCAGCAGGAACATCACCGCCACGGCCCCCCGACATGAAAGGCCTCAACTGCTGCCTGGCGTGCGCTTGCTCTGCCCCCACAGCACTGCGAGGCGAAGACCTAGCAGCCACCGACAGACCACGCCTGGCATTAGGATTCCTCCCAGGCTCGGGCCTACTGGGGCCGCGACTCACTGGCGCCCTCCCTGGAGGGGCTCCTGCGCCTGCGGGGGGCCCTGGGAGCCGAATCAGGAGACAAGCGTTCAGGAGGCCTAGTCCTCCGTGAACGCCTTACTGGTGACGCCGATGGAGCTGCCGACCCTGCGATCCCACTGATGATGCCCGCCACCTGCTCTTCAAGCCAGCCTGGAGGGTGCGATGCTGCCGCAGCCCTCAAGCCCTCCAGGACGCGATCGACGGTCGACATGGTAAGTGTCTCACTCGCTGTACCCAGAGAGTGGGAACTGAATAGGCCACACCCCCACCATGCCATAAATCCTGTCTCCATTCTAAGCCGCCCACCTTATTTTCCTTAACCCCTCCCTCCAACCCATTGCCATGATGTCCTCCTCTTACACCGCGGGGGGTGGGGGGGGCGGCTCAGCTCCGTCCATTTCTCTAAGCAGGTACACACAAAATAATCAGGCGCCTCCACTAAGGGAGGGCGGCCTGATATATCCAGTAACAGCATCTGATAAGAACAGCAGTAGTTCTGGGTCAGATACTGCTAGCTAAAGAGCCGTCCGTGAGACCGACAGAGTAGGAGAGACACGACGAGACCCCCGACCAGTTGGATGCTGCGGTGCTTTAACAGAGCAGTAAGTATTGGGAGGCAGGGCCGGCGCAGCAGCTGCATTCATGACAATGAGCCCAGACTGTACGTGTCTGACAATAGAGATCCCGAGCTAAGTCTGTGTTATACTCCAGAGCTGCCCTCACTATTCTGCTGGTGCAGTCACTGTGTACATACATTACATTACTGATCCTGAGTTACCTCCTATAATCTTTATTCTTTTTTTATAATCTTTATTTTTATATAGCGCTAACATATTCCGCAGCGCTTTACAGTTTTTGCACACATTATCATCACTGTCCCTCATGGGGCTCACAATCTAGATTCCCTATCTTTCCCTGTCTTTGGAATGTGGGAGGAAACCGGAGTGCCCGGAGGAAACCCACGCAAACACGGAGAGAACATACAAACTCTTTGCAGATGTTGTCCTGGGTGGGATTCGAACCCAGGACCCCAGCGCTGCAAGGCTGCTGTGCTAACCACTGCGCCACCGTGCTGCCCACCTCCTGTATTATACTCCAGAGCTGCACTCACTATTCTGCGGGTGCAGTCACTGTATACATACATTACATTACTGATCCTGAGTTACATCCTGTATTATACTCCAGAGCTGCACTCACTATTCTGCTGGTGCAGTCACTGTGTACACACATTACATTACTGATCCTGAGTGACATCCTGTATTATACTCCAGAGCTGCACTCACTATTCTGCTGGTGCAGTCCTGTGTACATACATTACATTACTGATCCTGAGTTACATCCTGTATTATACCCCAGAGCTGCACTCACTATTCTGCTGGTGCAGTCACTGTGTACATATGTTACATTACTGATCCTGTGCTGATCCTGAGTTACATCCTGTATTATAACCCAGAGCTGCACTCACTATTCTGCTGGTCCAGTCACTGTGTACATACATTACATTACTGATCCTGAGTTACATCCTGTATTATACCCCAGAGCTGCACTCACTATTCTGCTGGTGCAGTCACTGTGTACATACATTACATTACTGATCCTCAGTTACCTCCCGTATTATACTCCAGAGCTGTGCTCACTATTCTACTGGTGCAATCACTGTGTACATACATTACATTACTGATCCTGAGTTACCTCCTGTATTATACTCCAGAGCTGCACTCACTATTCTGCTGGTGCAGTCACTGTGTACATACATAACATTACTGATCCTGAGTTACATCCTGTATTATACCCCAGAGCTGCACTCACTATTCTGCTGGTGCAGTCACTGTGTACATACATTACTGATCCTGAGTTACATCCTGTATTATACTCCAGAGCTGCACTCACTATTCTGCTGGTGCAGTCACTGTGTACATACATTACATTACTGATCCTGAGTTACCTCCTGTATTATACCCCAGAGCTGCACTCACTATTCTGCTGGTGCAGTCACTGTGTACATACATTACATTACTGATCCTGAGTTACCTCCCGTATTATACTGCAGAGCTGTGCTCACTATTCTACTGGTGCAATCACTGTGTACATACATTACATTACTGATCCTGAGTTACCTCCTGTATTATACTCCAGAGCTGCACTCACTATTCTGCTGGTGCAGTCACTGTGTACATACAGTACATAACATTACTGATCCTGAGTTACATCCTGTATTATACTCCAGAGCAGTACTCACTATTCTACTGGTGCAGTCACTGTGTACATGATACATTACATTACTGATTCTGAGTTACCTCCTGTATTATACTCCAGAGCTGCACTCACTATTCTGCTGGTGCAGTCACTGTGTACACACATTACATTACTGATCCTGAGTGACATCCTGTATTATACTCCAGAGCTGCACTCACTATTCTGCTGGTGCAGTCCTGTGTACATACATTACATTACTGATCCTGAGTTACATCCTGTATTATACCCCAGAGCTGCACTCACTATTCTGCTGGTGCAGTCACTGTGTACATATGTTACATTACTGATCCTGTGCTGATCCTGAGTTACATCCTGTATTATAACCCAGAGCTGCACTCACTATTCTGCTGGTCCAGTCACTGTGTACATACATTACATTACTGATCCTGAGTTACATCCTGTATTATACCCCAGAGCTGCACTCACTATTCTGCTGGTGCAGTCACTGTGTACATACATTACATTACTGATCCTCAGTTACCTCCCGTATTATACTCCAGAGCTGTGCTCACTATTCTACTGGTGCAATCACTGTGTACATACATTACATTACTGATCCTGAGTTACCTCCTGTATTATACTCCAGAGCTGCACTCACTATTCTGCTGGTGCAGTCACTGTGTACATACATAACATTACTGATCCTGAGTTACATCCTGTATTATACCCCAGAGCTGCACTCACTATTCTGCTGGTGCAGTCACTGTGTACATACATTACTGATCCTGAGTTACATCCTGTATTATACTCCAGAGCTGCACTCACTATTCTGCTGGTGCAGTCACTGTGTACATACATTACATTACTGATCCTGAGTTACCTCCTGTATTATACCCCAGAGCTGCACTCACTATTCTGCTGGTGCAGTCACTGTGTACATACATTACATTACTGATCCTGAGTTACCTCCCGTATTATACTGCAGAGCTGTGCTCACTATTCTACTGGTGCAATCACTGTGTACATACATTACATTACTGATCCTGAGTTACCTCCTGTATTATACTCCAGAGCTGCACTCACTATTCTGCTGGTGCAGTCACTGTGTACATACAGTACATAACATTACTGATCCTGAGTTACATCCTGTATTATACTCCAGAGCAGTACTCACTATTCTACTGGTGCAGTCACTGTGTACATGATACATTACATTACTGATTCTGAGTTACCTCCTGTATTATACTCCAGAGCTGCACTCACTATTCTGCTGGTGCAGTCACTGTGTACATACATTACATTACTGATTCTGAGTTACCTCCTGTATTATACTCCAGAGCTGCACTCACTATTCTGCTGGTGCAGTCACTGTGTACATACATTACATTACTGATCCTGTGCTGATCCTGAGGTACATCCTGCTCTTCCCCTCTCTCCATCAGTCTTGGTCCCCGCTCTTCTGCTCTCTCCACTCGGCTCAGTTGCTGCTTTTCCCCTCTACCCTGGGCTCGGTCCCTGCTCTTTCATTTTGCAGCCCGTGCTTTGTCCCCATCTTTCTCTCAGTGACCAAAGCTTGGTCCTTGTTTTCCGCTATTTTCATCAGAATCAAGTCTACACTTTTCCTCTCTCTTCCCTGAACTTCATCCCCAGCATCATGTGGTTGAGCTCCAGAGCAAGAAATTTTGAAAATTATTTCCCCTGAGTTTGGTCAATGTTCATCACCTTGCTTCCCCCGGCTTGGTCCCCACTCTTCACCTTTCTCTCCTGTGCTGTCACATTGTTACCCTCTCTCCATCGGGGTCGGTCTCCTCTCTTCCCCTCTTTCTACTGAGCTGGACTCCTGCTATTTCCTCCTGTCCAATAGGCTAGGTTTCTGCTCTTTCACTCTCCCCTGGACTTGGTCCCTGCTCTTCTCTTCTTTCCCCCAGGCTTGGTCCTCATTATTCTTGTCAATTCCCAAAGCTTGGTCCCCGCTTTTCTCTTCTTTCCCCCGGGCTTGGTCCCCATTATTCTTGTCACTGCCCAAGGCTTGGTTCCCGCTCTTCTCTTCTTCCCTCCGGACTTGGTCCTCATTATTAGTGTTACTGCCCGTGGCTTGGTCCCTGCTCTTCTCTTCTTTCCCCCAGACTTGGTCCTCATTATTCGTGTCACTGCCCAAGGCTCGGTCCCCGGTCTTCTCTTCTTTCCCCAGACTTGATCCTCACTATTTTTGTCACTGCCCAAGGATTGGTCCCCGATCCTTTCCCCCAGACTTGGTCCTCATTATTCGTGTCATTGCCCACGGCTTGGTCCCCGCTCTTCTCTTCTTTCCCCCAGACTTGGTCCCCACTATTTTTGTCACTGCCCAAGGCTCAGTCCCCGGTCTTCTCTTCTTTCCCCCAGACTTGGTCCTCATTATTCGTGTCACTGCCCAAGGCTCGGTCCCCGGTCTTCTCTTCTTTCCCCCAGACTTGGTCCTCACTATTCTTGTCACTGCCCAAGGCTTGGTCCCCGCTCTTCTCTTCTTTCCCTTGGGCTCAACCCCCACTATTCCCCAGGCTAGATCCCTTCTCTTACCCTTTCTCTCGCAGGCTCGGTCCCACCCTCACCCTTCGCAGGTTTGTTTCCTGCTCTTCCCCTATCAACCCCTGCTCGGTCTCTACTCATCCCCTCTCTCACCTGGGCTTGGTCTGTCTTCTTCCTCTCTCATGTGCTCAGTCCCTTCTCTTCTCCTCTCCTTTACCCTGGCTTGGTCCCCGCTCTTCCCCATTTCCCAGTTTCATTCCATCACTCACCCCGGCACCAGGAGAAGATGCTCAGCAGCAGGAGAAACACAGCTCTGAACTTCATCGCCATCATCATGCGGACGAGTTCCTGTAGAATGAAGGACAGGAAATCCTGAAAAGGAGGCTGCGAGCAAAACACAAACACTGAGAGAAACCAAAACTAAACTGTGAACCATTATATGACAGAAGTGTAATAAGCAGATGTCTAATACCTAGGAATGACATTATATGCTTATTATACACCTGCACACTATAATACCTCCTGTGTGATGTTTTATAGTTATTATATACAGTATCTGTACACTATAATATACATATCTGCAAACTGGTCCATGATCCCTGGTGTGCAGTAAATAGGCCGGCACCATAGTAAGAGAAACCTGCCCATATCATGATGCTTCACCACCATGCTTCACTATGCACAGAGGGTACTGGAGCTCGAATGCAGAGTTTGGGGGTTGTCTGCCAAACTGTCTGTGGCCCTTGGACCCAAAAAGAACAATTTTACTTTCATTGATGCACAAAATGTTTCCCCATTTCTATATACTCCAGTTGTTGTGTTCTTTAGCACATTGTATCCGCTTCACTACATGTCTTTTTATAACAGTGGGACCTTGTGGGGACTTCTTGGTAAGAGATTAGCGTCTTCTGTCACAGTCCTCACAGGTACCGTGAGACTGTCTGTGATCATCCTGGAGCAGATCACTGGTAACGTGAGATTGTCTGTGATCATCCTGCCGCGCCCCCACGTAAGGGCAATGGGGTACTCGGTACAGGGTCCTTCAGTTCCCTCAGCCGGGATGTCACGGTGGCCCGACCCGGACCGTGGCCCTAAGAGGGGCACCCAAATTAAATAGAGTTCAAATAGTTTGTAGATGATGGTAGTGTTCGTGATGCCACCTGTGGTATTCGGTCAGGGTGACTGACGCTGCTTAGGGGTCCACTGGGATGATGGAATGGTAGCTAGATGGTATACTTTCCCACAGGTGAAGTATATCCCCAGGGCTTCCCAGAAGTGTAGATGTTGATGGTGGATGGTGCAAGGCGCGGTGAATAACGAGGGCACAATGGGTGCAGTCTCTTTACCTTTACTGAAGGCTTCAGCATCCACAGTCCAGGGTGTCGGATGACAGGGTAGGCAGAGTCCGGCCAGTCTGATGGCAATTCCAGAGTCCCCTTATCCAGGTGGAAATCAGTAGCCTTCCCCTTGCGCACAGTAACGTAGTAGGTCCCTACGTGCATTAGCTCCCATAGGGTCCTCACTGTTGTTACTCTTCTCTCTGTCCCCCAGATGGATAGGACCAACCCGTATGACGGTGGTGGCCTGAGGCTATTTTATAGGGACCCTAGCATCGCCCCTCCTCCGCGTTGCCACCTTGTCTGCTTAGGTTCTTAGGTCGGGCAGCCAACTTGGAATCGACTGTCCTGCCGGTCTCTGAAGTAAAGCGTAGAGTCTATTACTCCCTCAGTGATCCGGCTACCGGATCTGCGCTCAGTGGGAGGCAGCCTGCTTCTAGCTGGTCTCCCACTGGTGTTTTACTCCTGTTGCTACAACTTCTGTGCTCACTCACTACGGCACACTTCCTTTCTTGTCCTTTCTTAGGAGGCTGCCGCATGGGTTGCAGGCACAGCTCTGTGTCCTTCTTTCCTTCCTGGGCCGAGCCCAGTCTGCTGTCTCCTCTCCTCCTGACTATCTCCTTCTCCCTCCAGTCAGATCTGCCTCCAACTCCAACTGACCTCACTTCCTAACCAAACCCCCAGTTTTACCCAAGTGTGAGGAGTGGCCTAGTAGATAGAACCCTTAGCTCCCCCTGGTTGCCGGCGTGTGAAGTGTGTGTGTGGCTGTGATACCTGGCAGGGTGAGCTCCATTGGTGCCATCAGATGTAACATCGCTCCCCCTGGTGGAAGAACGACATTACTGCAACGACCAGGACTCTGGGGCGCTGCACTCGGGGGGAGCGCGGCCGATCGCGGCTGGGTGTCAGCTGCCTATCGCAGCTGACATCCGGCACTATGTGCCAGGAGCGGTCACGGACCGCTCCCGGCACATTAACCCCCGGCACACTGCGATCAAAGATGATCGCGGTGTGCCGGCGGTGCAGGGAAGCATCGCGCAGGGAGGGGGCTCCCTGCGGGCTTCCCTGAGACAATCGGTACACGGTGATGTACTCACCGTGTACCGAGCGTCTTCTCCCTGCAGGCCCCGGATCCAAAATGGCAGCGGGGCTGCATCCGGGTCCTGCAGGGAGCACTTCCGGGTCAGGAGCAGGCTGCAGCTGCAGCTCTAATCCTGCCCGGCTTTTTGTCAGATCACCGATCTAACAGAGTGCTGTGCACACTGTCAGATCGGTGATCTGTGATGTCCCCTCCCTGGGACAAAGTGAAAGAGTAGAAAAAAAAATTTCCACACGTGTAAAAAAAAAAAAAAAAAGAAAATCCTAAATAAAGAAGAAAAAAAAATATTATTCCCATAAATACATTTCTTTATCTAAAAAAAACAAAAAAACAATAAAAGTACACATATTTAGTATCGCCGCGTCCGTAACGACCCAACCTATAAAACTGGCCCACTAGTTAACCCCTTCAGTGAACACCGTAAGAAAAAAAAAAAACGAGCCAAAAAACAACGCTTTATTATCATACCGCCGAACAAAAAGTGGAATAACACGCGATCAAAAAGACGGATATAAATAACCATGGTACCGCTGAAAACGTCATCTTGTCCCGCAAAAACCGAGCCGCCATATAGCATCATAACCAATCCAAAAATTTATAGTCCTCAGAGTAAAGCGATGCCAAAATAATTATTTTTTCTATAAAATAGCTTTTATCGTATAAAAGCGCCAAAACATAAAAAAAATGATATAAATGAAATATCGCTGTAATCGTACTGACCCGAAGAATAAAACTGCTTTATCAATTTTACCAAACGCGGAACGGTATAAACACCTCCCCCAAAAGAAATTCATGAATAACTGGTTTTTGGTCATTCTGCCTCACAAAAAATCGGAATAAAAAGCGATCAAAAACTGTCACGTGTCCGAAAATGTTACCAATAAAAACGTCAACTCGTCCCGCAAAAAACAAGACCTCACATGACTCTGTGGACCAAAATATGGAAAAATTATAGGTCTCAAAATGTGGAGACGCAAAAACTTTTTTGCTAAAAAAAGCGTCTTTTAGTATGTGACGGCTGCCAATCATAAAAATCCGATATAAAAACGCTATAAAAGTAAATCAAACCCCCCTTCATCACCCCCTTAGTTAGGCTAGGTTCACATTGCGTTACTGGGTTAACGCTAACGGACAGCGTTGCACGGCGAAAATGTCGCAATTAACGCCGTGCAACGGGTCCGTTAGCGCACCCATTGACAGCAATGTGATTTTCGGGTGTAGCGCATCGCTAGAGCCTGCCATTTTCGGCTCGCGCTAGCAAGGTGCCGTTCTTTTGTGGCGTGCCTCGGATGCTGCTGCGTGCCCGAGGTCCGATCCCCGATCTTCCAGAGCGGGGACGTTAATGCGACCACTAAACGCGACACCTAAAAAGACATTGCGTTAGCGCAATCCGCTAGCGCTAAACGGATTGCCCTAACGCAATGTGAACCTAGCCTTAGGGAAAAATAATAAAATTTTAAAAAAATGTATTTATTTCCATTTTCCCATTAGGGTTAGGGCTAGGGTTAGGGCTAGGGTTAGGGCTAGGGTTAGGGTTAGGGCTAGGGTTAAGGCTACAGTTAGGGTTAGGGCTAAAGTTACGGTTAGGGTTTGGATTACATTTACGGTTGGGAATAGGGTTGGGATTAGGGTTAGGGGTGTGCCAGGGTTAGGTGTGTGGTTAGGGTTACTGTTGGGATTAGGGTTAGGGGTGTGTTTGGATTAGGGTTTCAGTTATAATTGGGGGGTTTCCACTGTTTAGGCACATCAGGGGCTCTCCAAACGCAACATGGCGTCCGATCTCAATTCCAGCCAATTCTGCATTGAAAAAGTAAAACAGTGCTCCTTCACTTCCGAGCTCTCCCGTGCGCCCAAACAGGGGTTTACCCCAACATATGGGGTATCAGCGTACTCGAGACAAATTGGACAACAACTTTTTGGGTCAAAGTTCTCTTGTTATCCTTGGGAAAATAAAAATTTGGGGGGCTAAAAATCATTTTTGTGGGGAAAAAAAGGATTTTTTATTTTCACGGCTCTGCGTTGTAAACTGTAGTGAAACACTTGGGGGTTCAAAGTTTTCACAACACATCAAGATAAGTTCCTTGGGAGGTCTAGTTTCCAATATGAGGTCACTTGTGGGGGGTTTGTACTGTTTGGGTACATCAGGGGCTCTGCAAATGCAACGTGACGCCTGCAGACCAATCCATCTAAGTCTGCATTCCAAATGGCGCTCCTTCCCTTCCGAGCTCTGCCATGGGCCCAAACAGTGGTTCCCCCCCACATATGGGGTATCAGCGTACTCAGGACAAATTGGACAACAACTTTTGGGGTCCAATTTATTCTGTTACCCTTGTGAAAATACAAAACTGGGGGCTAAAAAATAATTTTTGCGGAAAAAAAAAAATTATTTTAACGGCTCTGCGTTATAAACTGTAGTGAAACACTTGGGGGTTTAAAGCTCTCCAAACACATCTAGATAAGTTCCTTAGGGGGTCTAGTTTCCAAAATGGTGTCACTTGTGGGGGGGTTTTAATGTTTAGGCACATCAGGGGCTCTCCAAACCAACATGGCGTCCCATCTTAATTCCAGTCAATTTTGCATTGAAAAGTCAAATGGCGCTCCTTCCCTTCCGAGCTCTGCTATGCGCACAAAAAGTGGTTTACCCCCACATATGGGGTATCGTCGCACTCAGGACAAATTGGACAACAACTTTTCTGGTCTAATTTCTTCTCTTACCCTTGGGAAAAAAAAATTGGGGGCGAAAAGATCATTTTTGTGAAAAAATAAGATTTTTTATTTTTACGGCTCTGCATTATAAACTTCTGTGAAGCACTTATTGGGTCAAAGTGCTCACCACACATCTAGATAAGTTCCTTAAGGGGTCTACTTTCCAAAATGGTGTCACTTGTGGGGGTTTCAATGTTTAGGCACATCAGGGGCTCTCCAAACGCAACATGGCATCCCATCTCAATTCCAGTCAATTTTGCATTGAAAAGTCAAATGGCGCTCCTTCCCTTCCGAGCTCTGCCATACGCCCAAACAATGGTTTACACCCATATATGGGGTATCAGCGTACTCAGGACAAATTGGACAACAATTTTTGAGGTCCAATTTCTTCTCTTACTCTTGGGAAAATAAAAAATTGGGGGCAAAAAGATCATTTTTGTGAAAAAATATGATATTTTATTTTTACGGCTCTGCATTATAAACTTCTGTGAAGCACTTGGTGGGTCAAAGTGGTCACCACACATCTAGATAAGTTCCTTAGGGTGTCTACTTTCCAAAATGGTGTCACTTGTGGGGGGTTTCAATGTTTAGGCACATGAGGGGCTCTCCAAACGCAACATGGCGTCCCATCTCAATTCCTGTCAATTTTGCATTGAAAAGTCAAATGGCACTCCTTTCCTTCCGAGCTCTGCCATGCGCCCAAACAGTGGTTTACCCCCACATATGGGGTATCAGCGTACTCAGGACAGATTGTACAACAACTTTTGGCATCCATTTTATCCTGTTACCCTTGGTAAAATAAAACAAATTGGAGCTGAAATAAATTTTGTGTTAAAAAAAGTTAAATATTCATTTTTATTTAAACATTCCAAAAATTCCTGTGAAGCACCAGAAGGGTTAATAAACTTCTTGAATGTGGTTTTGAGCACCTTGAGGGGTGCAGTTTTGAGAATGGTGTCACACTTGGGTATTTTCTATCATATAGACCCCTCAAAATCACTTCAAATGAGATGTGGTCCCTAAAAAAAAATGGTGTTGTAAAAATGAGAAATTGCTGGTCAACTTTTAACCCTTATAACGCCCTAATAAAAAAAAATGTTGGTTCCAAAATTGTGCTGATGTAAAGTGGCCATGAGGGAAATGTTACTTATTAAGTTATTTGCGTGACATATCTCTGTGATTTAAGGGCATAAAAATTTAAATTTGGAAAATTGCGAAATTTTCAAAATTTTCGCCAAATTTCCATTTTTTTCACAAATAAACGCAAGTTATATCGAATAAATTTTACCACTACCATGAAGTACAATATGTCACGAGAAAACAATGTCAGAATCACCGGGATCCGTTAAAGCGTTCCAGAGTTATAACCTCATAAAGGGACAGTGGTCAGAATTGTAAAAATTGGCCCGGTCATTAACGTGCAAACCACCCTCGGGGCTTAAAGGGTTATTAATTTTATTATTATTATTATACATTTTTATAGCGCCATTTATTCCATGGCGCTTTACATGTGAATACGGGGCAAATATAGACAAATACATTAAACATGAGCAGATAACAAGGCACACGAGTACATAAGGAGGGAGGACCCTGCCCGCGAGGGCTCACAGTCTGCAGGGGGTGGGTGAGGATACACTAGGAGAGGGAAGAGCTGGCTGTGCGGCTGTTCAGTAGGTTGAGGATCACTGCAGGCTGTAGGCTTGTCGGAAGAGATGAGTCTTCAGGTTCTTTTTGAAGGTTTCTATGGTAGGCGCAAGTCTGATGTGTTGGGGTAGAGAGTTCCAGAGTATGGGGGAAGCACAGGAGAAGTCTTGGATGCGGTTATGGGAAGAAGAGATGAGAGGGGAGTAGAGAAGGAGGTCTTGGGAGGATCGGAGGTTGCGTGTAGGTAGGTACCGGGAGACCATGTCACAGATGTATGGAGGAGACAGGTTGTGGATGGCTTTGTATGTCAGTGTGAGGGTTTTGAACTGGAGTCTCTGGGCGATAGGAAGCCAGTGAAGGGCTTGACACAGGGGAGAGGCTGGGGAATAGCGGGGGGACAGGTGGATTAGTCGGGCAGCAGAGTGTAGGATAGATTGGAGTGGTGCCAGAGTGCTAGAGGGGAGTCCAGAGAGTAGGAGGTTGCAGTAGTCGAGGCGGGAGATGATAAGGGCATGCACTAGCGTTTTTGCAGTGTTGCGGTCAAGGAAAGCACGGATCCGGGAGATATTTTTGAGTTTAAGACGACAGGAGGCAAGGGCTTGGATATGTGGCTTGAAAGAGAGGGCAAAGTCGAGGATCACCCCGAGGCACCGGGCGTGTGGGACTGGGGATAGTGAGCAGCCATTGACATTGATGGATAGGTCTGGTGGAGGGGTAGAGTGAAATGGGGGAAAGATGATGAATTCTGTTTTGTCCATGTTCAGTTGTAGAAAGTGAGCAGAAAAGAAGGCTGAAATGGCAGACAGACAGTGCGGGATTTTGGTAAGCAAGGAGGAGAGGTCAGGTCGGGAGAGGTAGATCTGCGTGTCATCAGCGTAGAGATGGTACTGCAAACCGTGGGATTCTATGAGCTGTCCCAGGCCGAAAGTGTAGATGGAGAAGAGTAGGGGTCCTAGAACAGAGCCTTGAGGAACACCGACTGACAAGGGGCGAAGTGAGGAGGTGGTGTGGGGGAGGGAGACACTGAATGTTCGGTCTGTCAGATATGACGAGATCCAGGAAAGGGCCAAGTCTGTGATGCCAAGAGATGAGAGGATTTGTAGCAAAAGGGAGTGGTCTACAGTGTCAAAGGCGGAAGACAGGTCCAGGAGAAGGAGGACAGAGTAGTGTCGCTTGCTCCTGGCAGTTAGTAGGTCATTGGTGACTTTAGTTAGGGCAGTTTCAGTTGAGTAATGGGAACGGAAGCCGGATTGTAACCGATCAAAGAGGGAGCAGGAGGAGAAGTGGGAGGACAGTTCAAGATGGACGCGTTGCTCCAGCAATTTGGAGGCATAAGGGAGAAGAGATATCGGGCGATAGCTAGACACAGAGGATGGGTCGAGGGAGGGCTTTTTGAGGATGGGTGTGATCTTGGCATGCTTGAAGGATGAGGGAAAGACACCTGTTGTGAGTGAGAGGTTGAAGAGGTGCGTTAGGGTTGGGATGAAGACCGTGGAAAGGTTAGGGATGAGGTGGGATGGGAGCGGGTCAAGCGTGCAGGTGGTGAGGTGTGATCTTGACAGGAGGGTGGAGAGCTGATCTTCTGTCATGGTGGAGAAGCTGGTTTTTGAGGAGCAGGGTTGAGGAGCTAAGAGGGGTAGTGGGCGTTGGGGGCCAAAGCTTTCTCTGATTGTATCGATCTTCTGTTTAAAGAAAGAGGCGAAGTCATCAGCAGAAATGAGGGGGTAGGGGGGAGGTGCTGGGGGACGGAGTAGAGAATTGAAAGTGTTGAAAAGCTGTTTAGGGTTGTGAGACAGGGAGGATATGAGAGATGAGAAGTAAGTTTGTTTTGCGGCAGTGAGCGCAGACTTGAAGCTGGCGAGGGACTGCTTGTATGCAGTGAAGTGGTCGGCAGAGTGGGATCGCTTCCATCTCCGCTCAGCAATCCTGGAAGCCCGTCTCAATTCTTTGGTCAGGCTGGTCAGCCAGGGCTGCCTGTTAATTGTATGAGTTTTACTATGCATGGGTGGGGCGGCTGAATCGAGTGTTGCTGTTATTGTGGTGTTATAAAAAGTGGCAGCAGCATCTGTGTCATGAAGGGAGGCTATGTCTGTGAGAGGGAGAAGGGACTCCGAGAGTGATTGTAAGTTGAGATGTTTGAGATTTATGCGAGGGTGAGTGAGTTTGTGGAGTGGGGGTTGCACACTAGAAGAGAAGGACGAGAATGTCAGTAGGTTGTGGTCAGACAGGGGGAGGGGTGTGTTAGTGAGATTAGTAAGGGAGCAGAGGCGGGTGGAGATGAGGTCCAGCGTGTGGCCATCTTTGTGAGTGGCCTCAGAGGACCATTGAGTGAGGCCGAAGGAGGCAGTCAGTGATAAAAGTTTAGAGGCAGCTGAAAGTGCAATAGTCAAGTATCAAGTGCAGTTATAGTGTGCATGGAGGGTGGAGACAGATGAATAGTAGGGTGCAGATTCACATGCAGATAATATTTGGAAGGAGGGAACAGGACAAAGTTAGTTTACTGAGTAGTTGATGTGGTAGGCTTGTTTGAAGAGATGGGTTTTTAAAGCGCGCTTGAATAGGTCGGGGCTAGGTATCAGTCTGATCATCTGGGGAAGTGCATTCCAGAGAGCTGGCGCAGCACAAGATAAGTCTTGAAGACGGAGGTGCGAGGTTCGGATTACGGGGGATGTTAGTCTTAGGTCATTTGTAGAACGGAGGGCACGTGTAGGGCGATAGACGGAGATGAGAGAGGAGATATAAGGCGGTGCAGAACTGTGGAGAGCTTTGTGGGTGAGAGAGATGAGTTTATACTGGACCCTGTAGCAAATGGGTAGCCAGTGTAATGACTGGCACAAGATGGAGGCATCTGTGAAGCGGCTGGACATAAATATGACCCTGGCTGCCGCATTCAAGATGGATTGGAGAGGAGAAAGTTTGGTAAGAGGGAGACCGATCAGAAGAGAGTTGCAGTAGTCCAGACGGGAATGAATGAGAGCGACAGTAAGAGTCTTAGCAGTTTCAGAGGTGAGAAAAGGTCGGATTCTGGAGATGTTTTTAAGATGCAGGTGACAGGAGCGAGTGAGTGATCGGATATAGGGAGTAAAGGAAAGTTCGGTGTCGAATATCACCCCAAGACAGCGGGCATGCTGCTGGGAGTTATGGTTGAACCCTGCAGGGTAATTTCGATGTTGGGTAGAGTGAGGTTAGTAGAAGGGAGAAACACAAGTAGTTCAGTTTTTGAGAGATTTAGTTTCAGATAGAGGGAAGGACATAATGTTAGAGACAGCAGACAGACAATCCTTGGTATTTTGAATTAGGGTAGGGGTGATGTCGGGGGAAGAAGTGTATAATTGGGTGTCGTCAGCATAGAGATGATACTGGAACCCAAATCTGGTGATTGTTTGTCCAATAGGGGCAGTGTATAGAGAGAAGAGGAGGGGGCCCAGGACTGAGCCCTGCGGAACCCCGATAGTAAGGGGACGAGGAGAGGAAGAGGAGGCGGCAAAAGATACAGTGAAGGAGTGGTCAGAGAGGTAGGAGGAGAACCAGCACTACCGGGCTGGGAAAAGAACACAACAATTACAGGTTAGCAAAAGACATGCAAAATTTTGGAATGCTTTAAACAAATAAATTAACAGTGCTTCCCTTTATGGGAGGTGAGAACACTTGAACGTTACAAACAAAAACATATTCACATTATGCATATTATAAAAGACAACAATTACTAACTTACTATGAAATACAATTACCCATACAGGTATCCTATCTACTAAGTGCAAGTACCCTCTAAGGGTATACTATCATTAACCCTTAATGTGCAATTTTAATCTTTTCTTTATTCTTCTTCTTTACATGCAGGACTATTTGTCTACCCCTACAGGTCTACTGCATTTTTCTTCCTAAAACCTTACTTTTATCTAAAGTAAGTCATTAACATTCTAGTACTATCTAGATACATATTATCAGCTACGTAAACATTATTTACGTGCAACAACTGAACATTCCCTTTAAGAGAGAAACTAGTCTTTTCTGAGGTAGTGCAAACAATCAACAAGTCAGTTATAAACTTTAAGACTATAGAAACTTTCACGTCGTCATCAGGAATAGTTTCTTCGCAAAGTCTTCTTGCTTGTAAAACCAGTAGAGCGCACCCTTAAGAAGGTGCAAAATATTTACAGAGGACAGTTCGGGAACCATTCACCGTCCATGATTCCAATGTTCCTTTAAAACCATGATGAACTTGTGCAAAACTGGAACAAAATGGGGATCCCGGGTAAACTAAGGGATCCCTTTAAGAATTAACCCTGAACGGGTTCAAAGCAGCAAAGAAAGAACAGTTAACTATTTACAGTTTTTCAGGTTTTCGAGGTTTACTCGAGTTCTGGCGGTAGCAAAGGTCGAGGTAGCCCAGCCGGGTACTGGCGGCTACCGGGTGCTACGTAGGGGGTTCCCTCACTCCAGACAGGGGTCTGCGTAGCTTGGGTATGGGCATTTGCTGCAGCAAAGGTAGTGGCTACTGCAAGATCAGTCACTGGAGTGGTGTCGGTCACCGGGGCAGGGTAGTTCCTCATACCTGCTTCAGATGTGGTCCCTCCAGTGCTGGTCTGCCCCGTCTCCGCTATGGTCTGGAACGCTGGTTGCAGGGCCTTGTGCTGTGGCGTTGTCATCTCTGTTTGCAGCATCTCGCTTCCCGGCAGGGCCTTGCTTTCTGGCTTTGGAGCGCCGGAACTTCTTTCTTGCTCCGGACCACACGAGGCTGCCGACAGGCGTCTGGTGAGCCTCCCGGTGAAGGTCTTCTTCCACCCGGCCTCAGTGCTCAGCTGCATCTGCAGGAGTTGGTCACTGAGAACTTCCACGCCGGCCTGCAGGAAGTCAGGGCCAACGGGTGATGCCTGGCCGCGGTGTCTCTCCAGGTGACTGGGGGAGTCCTCTGTTCCGACCCCACACTCCGGTCCCAGGCGGCTGGCCATGGCGTCCTCCACGTGGCTGCTGTGCTCCTCGTCCTTTTCCCGCTCTCTCCTACTGGGGCGGTTTCATTTTCTTTGCCTGCACCCGCCATTGAGGATCAGGAGGCGGATCTCGGTTGCTGACTGACACGTCCTCAAGGTACAAAGATATTTAGACTGGGCGGCCATTATTTTTCGCGCTTCTCAGTTCGTTCACGCCCACAACTCCACGCCCTTCTTCTCCCCCCAGCGCTCCTCGTGTCGCTGTAATGGCGGCGATTTTGGCGGGAATCTTTGCGGTAACCAGCAATACACAGTCCTTGCAATAAATCCCAGTTCCAATACGATTCTGACACAGTTCCTAGACGCACATGACCCGAATTCTCAGGCTTAAGTACATCCTGTTCGTGACGCCAAGATTTGTGCCGCGCCCCCACATAAGGGCAATGGGGTACTCGGTACCGGATCCTTCAGTTCCCTCAGCTGGGATGTCACGGTGGCCCGACCCTGACCATGGCCCTAAGAGGGGCACCCAAATTAAATAGAGTTCAAATAGTTTGTAGATGATGGTAGTGTTCGTGACGCCACCTGTGGTATTCAGTCAGGGTGACCGATGCTGCTTAGGGGTCCGCTGGGGTGATGGAATGGTAGCTAGATAGTATACCTTCCCAGAGGTGAAGTATATCCCCAGGGCTTCTCAGAAGTATAGATGTTGATGGTGGATGGTGCAAGGCGCGGTGAATAACGAGGGCACAATGGGTGCAGTCTCTTTACCTTTACTGAAGGCTTCAGCATCCACAGTCCAGGGTGCCGGATGACAGGGTAGGCAGAGTCCGGCCGGTCTGATGGCAATTCCAGAGTCCCCTTATCCAGGTGGAAATCAGTAGCCTTCCCCTTGCGCACAGTAACATAGTAGGTCCTTACTTGCATTAGCTCCCATAGGGTCCTCACTCTTGTTACTCTTCTCTCGGTCCCCCAGATGGATAGGACCAACCCGTATGACGGTGGTGGCCTGAGGCTATTTTATAGGGACCCTAGCGTCGCCCCTCCTCCGTGTTGCCACCTTGTCTGCTTAGGTTCTTAGGTCGGGCAGCCAACGTGGAATCGACTGTCCTGCCGGTCTCTGAAGTAAAGCGTAGAGTCTATTACTCCCTCGGTGTTCCGGCTACCGGATCTGCGCTCAGTGGGAGGCAGCCTGCTTCTAGCTGGTCTCCCACTGGTGTTTTACTCCTGTGGCTACGACTTCTGTGCTCACTCACTACGGCACACTTCCTTTCTTGTCCTTTCTTAGGAGGCTGCCGCATGGGTTGCAGGCGCAGCTCCGTGTCCTTCTTTCCTTCCTGGGCCGAGCCCAGTCTGCTCCTCTCCTCTCCTCCTGACTATCTCCTTCTCCCTCCAGTCAGATCTGCCTCCAACTCCAACTGACCTCACTTCTTAACCAAACCCCCAGTTTTACCCAAGTGCGAGGAGTGGCCTAGTAGATAGAACCCTTTGCTCCCCCTGGTGGCTGGCGTGTGAAGTGTGTGTGTGGCTGTGATACCTGGCAGGGTGAGCTCCTTTGGTGCCATCAGACGTAACATCGCTCCCCCTGGTGGAAGAACGACATTACTGCAATGACCAGGACTCTGGGGCGCTGCAATCCTGGAAGCATTGGTGATCATTGTAACTGAACAGCCAATCATTGTCTGCACTTCTGTATACGTTTTAACCTCTCAACTCTTTAATCACAGTCCGCTGTTCTTCTGAACAATGTATCAAACGACCCATATTTCTCAAGCTTTCAAGGAGAAATGCGTGTACAACATGTCCTGGCTTCAGAGGCGTAGCTAGAGCTTTTGCCGCCCGGGGCTGTTCCCGAGTTTGGCGCCCCCCCGCCTCCCCCGGCTCAATACACACAAAGGTTACCAAAAATGGTTTTCCTGTTTTGTAGAACTTAAACTGGGCCTAATGGTGTCACCCCCACATGCCAAACCTGTGACTTAATACCACCACACCATGACCAGGCCACATAGTGACCGAATAATACTACATACAAGGGACAAATACCACAACACCATTTCCAGACCTCATATTACCACCACATAGTGACTGAATACTACAATACTGATCAGTAATAAAAAAAAAACCACAATACTATCACCATAAGTGCCAGTATTCACAGGAGATCTGTACTTAGTATGCAGTGTCTGTGTAGAGGTAATACAGAGATCACTGGTGACATTATACACAGGACCTCTATATAGTATACAGTGTATAGTGTCAGTGTATAGGTAACACTGACTCACCAGTGACGTCTCTAGGTGAAGTCCTTCATCTTTCATCCAGCACAGACCGCCATCATTCCTTCCAGCCAGGACTCGTTTCTGCAGGAAATAACACAGTTATCTCGAGCTCCGCTTGCAGAACACATTACTTAATTTTTCACAACTTCTACATTACACCACATGAAGAAAAAAAGGTGACATAGTGTCACTCTGCACAGTAACAGGACCGCCCCCCCATTTAAAACAGTATACTCAAAAAATAAAATAAATACATCACTGCAGTAATAATATCCCTTAATTATCCCCTATGGTAATAATATTCCCCACCCTGGCCCCGTTTATCTCATTCCTGGCTCCAGCCATATGTTCTCGCATCCTGCCCTCATGAGTATCCATTCTACCCCATATGATCTCCCCATCCTGCCCCACCAGCCTCCATCATATCCGTCCTGCCCCATGATCCAATGCTGCCCCATGTCTCCAATCATGCCCCGTATCTACATTCTGCCCATGCCTCCAGTCCTGCCCCCAGTGTGTCCAGCATATTACCCCCAGTGTGTCCAGCATATTACCCCAGTGTGTCCAGCAATCTGCCCCAGTATGTCCAGCACTGCCCCCAGTGTGTCCAGCAATCTGCCCCAGTGTCCAGCATTGCCCCAGTGTGTCCAGCAGTCTGCCCCAGTGTGTCCAGCATATTACCCCCAGTGTGTCCAGCATATTACCCCCAGTGTCCAGCATTGCCCAATTGTGTCCAGCATATTACCCCCAGTGTGTCCAGCAATCTGCCCCAGTGTCCAGCATTGCCCCAGTGTGTCCAGAAGTCTGCCCCAGGGTCTCCAGCATTGCCTCAATGTGTCCAGAAATCTGCCCCAGGGTCTCCGGTATTGCCCCAGTGTGTCCAGCAATCTGCTCCATGGTCTCCTGTATTGCCCCAGTGTGTCCAGCATTCTGCCCCATGGTCTCCAGTATTGCCCCAGTGTGTCCAGCATTCTGCCCCATGGTCTCCAGTATTGCCCCAGTGTGTTCAGCATTCTGCCCCATGGTCTCCAGTATTGCCCCAGTGTGTCCAGCAATCTGCCCCATGGTCTCCAGTATTGCCCCAGTGTGTCCAGTAATCTTCCCCATGGTCTCCAGTATTGCCCTGGTGTGTCCAGCAATCTGCCCCATGGTCTCCAGTATTGCCCCAGTATGTCCAGAAGTCTGCCCCAGGGTCTCCAGCATTGCCTCAATGTGTCCTGAAATCTGCCCCATGGTCTCCAGTATTCAGTGTGTCCAGCAATCTGCCCCATAGTCTCCTTTATTGCCCCAGTGTGTCCAGCATTCTGCCCCATGGTCTCCAGTATTGCCCCAGTGTGTCCAGCATTCTGCCCCATGGTCTCCAGTATTGCCCCAGTGTGTCCAGCATTCTGCCCCATGGTCTCCAGTATTGCCCCAGTGTGTCCAGCATTCTGCCCCATAGTCTCCTGTTTTGCCCCAGTGTGTCCAGCATTCTGCCCCATGGTCTCCAGTATTGCCCCAGTGTGTCCAGCAATCTGCCCCATGGTCTCCAGTATTGCCCCAGGGTCTCCAGTATTGCCCCAGTGTGTCCAGCAATCTGCCCCATGGTCTCCAGTATTGCCCCAGTGTGTCCAGCATTGCCCCCAGAGTCAGACATAAAGAAAAAAAAAAAAAAGTAAAATCCTCACCTCTCCCGTTCCTAGCGCAGGTCCGGTGCAGTCAGCGTCTCTCCGGCTCTGCGACGCTCAACAGAGAGGCAGAGCGGCGCGCACAGTAGTGACGTCATCGCGCCCTCTGCTCTGAGACGTCGCAGAGTCAGAGGACGCTGAAGCCGCAGGAACCAGGAGAGGTGAGTATTAGAGCGGGGGGCGGGGGTGGGGGGAGCCTGGTCGTGGCAGCGGACGGCGCCGCCCGAAGATTTAAAGGGGCGTCTTTTTTTTTTTTCTCTTTCTCCTCCTGCAGCGCTGGACGCCCCCCGCATTGTGCCCCCCCCCCGCACCCCCCTTCCTACGCCACTGCCTGGCTTCACCCTTAGATAAGGGCCACCGGATTCACACCTGTATCTTCACAGAATGATTGACCTCTCTGATTGATCTCCACATTGATATTATTGTGATCACCGCCTCACAAATAACACTGGTCTACAAAAGAAAAAAAAAATTCTGGCATGGACTTTAAGAACAGTTTTAGACTAATTTGAGGGCGCTGAATTCAAATCTGATCTTATAATTTCTCTATCACATCATGTTTTTGCGCTATAGGTATATTGCCCATTTTCATGAATTCCATGATAAATACAGTTATATGAAAAAGTTTGGGCACCCCTATTAATCTTAAGCTTAATGTTTTATAAAAATTGTTTTTTTTGCAACAGCTATTTCAGTTTCATATATCTAATAACTGTTGGACGCAGTAATGTTTCTGCCTTGAAATGAGGTTTATTGTACTAACATAAAATGTGCAATCTGCATTCAAACAAAATTTGACAGGTGCATAAGTATGGGCACCCTCATCATTTTCTTGTTTTAAATACTCCTACCTACTTTTTACTGACTTATTAAAGCACTTTTTTTGGTTTTCTAACCTCATTGAGCTTTGAACTTCATAGCCAGGTGTCTGCAATCATGAGAAAAGCTACTTAAAGTGGCCACTTGCAAGTTGTTCTCCTGTTTGAATCTCCTCTGAAGAGTGGCATCGTGGGCTCCTCAAAACAACTGTCTAATGATCTGAAAACAAAGATTATTCAACATAGTTGTTCAGGGGAAGGATACAAAAAGCCGTCTCAGAGATTTAACCTGTCAATTTCCACTGTGAGGAACATAGTAAGGAAATGGAAGCACACAGGTACAGTTCTTGTTAAGGCCAGAAGTGGCAGGCCAAGAAAAACATCAGAAAGGCAGAGAAGAAGAATGGTGAGATCAGTCAAGGACAATCCTCAGACCACCTCCAGAGAGTGGCAGCATCAACTTGCTGCAGATGGTGTCACTGTGCATCGGTCAACTATACAACGCACTTTGCACAAGGAGAAGCTGTATGGGAGAGTGATGCGAAAGAAGCCATTTCTGCAAGCACGCCACAAACAGAGTCGGCTGAGGTATGCAAAAGCACATTTGGAGAAGCCAATTTATTTTTGGAAGAAGGTCCTGTGGACTGATGAAACCAAGATTGAGTTGTTTGGTCATACAAAAAGGCGTTATGCATGGCGGCCAAAAAACACAGCATTCCAAGAAAAACACTTGCTACCCACAGTAAAATTTGGTGGAGGTTCCATCATGCTTTGGGGCCGTGTGGCCAATGCCGGCACCGGGAATCTTGTTAAAGTTGAGGGACGCATGGATTCCTCTCAGCATCAGCAGATTCTTGACAATAATGTTCATGAATCAGTGACAAAGTTGAAGTTACGCAGGGGATGGATCTTTCAGCAAGATAATGATCCAAAACACTGCTCCAAATCTACTCAGGCATTCATGCAGAGGAACAATTACACTGTTCTGGAATGGCCATCCCAGTCCCCAGACCTGAATATCATTGAACATCTGTGGGATCATTTGAAGAGGGCTGTCCATGCTCGGCGACCATCAAACTTAACTGAACTGGAATTGTTTTGTAAAGAGGAATGGTCAAAAATACCTTCATCCAGGATCCAGGAACTCATTAAAAGCTACAGGAAGCGACTAGAGGCTATTATTTTTGCAAAAGGAGGATCTACTAAATATTAATGTCACTTTCAGGTGGGGTGCCCATACTTATGCACCTGTCAAATTTTGTTTGAATGCAGATTGCACATTTTCTGTTAGTACAATAAACCTCATTTCAAGGCAGAAACATTACTGTGTCCAACAGTTATTAGATATATGAAACTGAAATAGCTGTTGCAAAAAAATACTATTTTTATAAAACATTAAGCTTAAGATTAATAGGGGTGCCCAAACTTTTTCATATAACTGTATAAGTAGTGTATGAAAAGTGCGGGTTTATACAGTTCACTAAGGTAAATTTAGTTTTCATTTAGTCTCCCAATGAATGTGAGAATATCTTTGTTTTCTTTGAACATGCACAATTCCCATTTGTTATGATAACACCCTTGTTTTCTGTGCTACTGGGACAGTAGAGCTACAGCAGAGCACTGGGTGAAAACTGAATGGCCTCAGTGACAAAGTTTGGCATGTGGCGATAAGAATGTCATCCATGATCCTCTATAGGAAGGACATTGTCTTTCCTCCCTTACACATAAAGCTTGGATTGATGAAGCAGTTCGTCAGAGCTCTCAATCACAGTGGAGAATGCTTTAACTATATATGTTCATGTTGGAATAAGTTTAAATGCAACAACTCCATTCCTGTTGTAGTCTGCATTGAATGTCTATGAGTGTTCATTTGTCAGCTATGCTGTGATTGTTAAAGTTTGTACAAAAAAAGGTCAGAGGACTCTCACTGATTGCATCATTCTGCTGCTGTTTTCCTTCACAGAGAGACATGTGTTACATGGACTAGATTATATCGGTAGTTACTGTCAAAGCTTTCTTATTTTGTTCCAGTTCAAGCTGCATATATTAAACACAGTTTGCCTTACGTTGGATTCTGCTGCTTATATGAAGTAACACGCGCTGCTGTGGTAATACTCCGGCTAACAGGTTATGGGCCCAGCCACCGGAAAGTAAATGGTAAAAAGCCCAGTCACCGGAATAAGCAGCGAGCCAAGCGCAGACAGCACAGAGGAACCCCCGGAATACAAGGACACCGGAACGCAAAGGTACCGCAGTGTACAGAGCACCGGACAGCGCAGCTTAAAGGGCCAGTAACAAAAAAAAAAAAAAAGGTACAAGAGACAAGAATGTCTACAGAAAGGAATGCAGTGAAGTACACAGTGCCAAGTCTCACAAATCACAATTACAGCTCCTGGAAATTCAAGGTAAAGATGTTACTTATAAGAGAGGGTACATGGAAATGTATTGAACAGCCTGTGCCTGACCCAGTACCGGGTGATTGGCTAGAGACTGATCAGAAAGCACAAAGCACTATTTCCCTCAGCATAGATGATAACCAGATTGTACATGTATGTAAATGTGATACTGCAAAGAAAATGTGGGAAGAATTACAGAAAGTGCATGAAAGGTCAAATCTCAGCAATAAGCTATATCTTATGAGAAAGCTGTATCAGTCTAAATTAAGTGATGGCCAGCATATGCAGGACTATATCAGAAACACCCTAGAGATTGTGGAGCGCCTAAGGGGTATTGGTGAAGAAATTAAAGATTTTCATGTTGCTGCATTACTATTAAGTGGTCTTCCAGAAAGTTATGACACGCTTGTGACTGCATTAGATGCCAGACCAGATGATGAACTCACACTAGAATATGTGAAAGGGAAACTTGCAGATGAATACAAGAGAAAGTCAGAGACTATTAGCAATAATATATGCAAAGCAGAAGCAGCATTAAAGACACAGTACTTTTCTAAAGCTCAGAGTCATTTAAAGGAAACTCGTGAATGTTTTGTCTGTAAAAAGCCTGGTCACCTTAAAACAGACTGCAGAGTGTGGAAAGCAAGAATGAATCAGTTTAAAAAGCAGGACAGTCATCAAAAGGTTAAAACAGCTGTAAAGAAGGAAGATGCATGTATTGCGACTGCATTTGGGGTCAGCACAAGCCCATATGCAAACCATGTTTGGTGTATTGACTCTGGAGCGACTGCTCACATGACACGTGATAAAGATTTCTTCATTAATCTAGATGAAAGCAAGTCTGAAAAGGTAATTTTAGCTAATGGTCACTATATGACATCAGAAGGAATAGGAGATGGTTATCTCCATTGTCAAGTTCAATCCTCAGCACAAGTCAGAAAAATCCCAGTTAAAGACGTGCTGTATGTTCCCAAACTTGAAAGTAACCTTTTATCTGTAAAGAAGCTTGCACAACAGGGAAATATAGTTACATTTAAGGATGACAGATGCATCATTTCAAAGAAGGGTCATACCCTTGCCGAAGGAAAAATCAAAGATGAACTTTATCAGCTGAAATGCAATGAAACTGTTTACAGTGCTAGACAAGATTTTCATAAGGACTGTATTCATGTGTGGCACAGACGCCTAGGCCACAGAGATCCAGAAGCAGTAAAGAAACTAGCTCAACTTGCAAATGGTATTGCAATCAACCAGTGTAATCAAACAATGAAGTGCACAAGTTGCCTAAAAGGGAAAATGTCCAGAAAATCGTTTCCTAAAGTAAGCACTACTAAATCTGCACAGATACTGGATTTGATACATACAGATGTGTGTGGTCCAATGAGTGTTCTTACTCCCAGCAAGAAGAGATATTTTCTCACATTCATTGATGATTATTCCAGATATACTGTTACTTACCTACTTCAAAGTAAAGATGAAGTTCCACAGAAACTTGAAGAATATCTTGCTGCAGTTCTTAACAAATTTGGAAGAATACCAAAGGTACTGCGAGCAGATAATGGAACTGAATATACAAGTGGTAAAGTGCAAACCATCCTGAAAAGGAATGGAATCGTGTTCCAGACAACCGTTCCATACAACCCAGAGCAGAATGGCACAGCAGAGAGAAAGAACCGAACTCTTTGTGAAAGTGGAAGAAGTATGCTATTTGATGGAAACCTACCTACAACATATTGGGGAGAAGCCATCATGACTGCTACCTATCTTCAAAATCGACTGCCAAGTAAAGCTACAAGTAAAACTCCATATGAGCTATGGAACTGTGAGAAGCCCAACCTGAAGCATCTCAGGATATTCGGAAGCAAAACTTTTGTGCATGTTCCCAAAGAAAAACGTTCTAAGTGGGAATCTCATGCAAAGGAAGGAGTTCTTGTGGGGTACAGTGAAACTCAGAAAGGATACAGAATCCTGCACCCACAGACCAACACAGTAACAATCAGCAGAGATGTAGTGATTGATGAAAACTCAGTATCGCTCAAATTTCATGAGGTTACGCAAATAATTCAACCTAAGGAACAAGAATTTCAGTCAGTGATTCCAGACATTGAAGAGAATCTCAAAGAAAATACTGAAGTCTGGATATGCTCTGAAAGTACTGAAAAAGAAACAGAAGAACCAAGCCAACCTCAGGAGATCAGAAGATCAGGAAGATCAAATAAAGGAATTCCAGCTAAACGCCTTTCTTATATGGTCAGATCAATTCCAGAAGAAGAGCCACAGTCATGGCAGGAAATGCAAAAACTGCCTATTCATAAGAAGCAAAAATGGATAAAAGCTGCTGATGAAGAAATGGAATCCCTTCATAAGCTCAAAACATGGGAGCTCACAGAGCTACCTCAAGGCAAGAAAGCAATTGGATGTAAGTGGGTCTTTAAGAACAAATATGACTCCGAAGGTAATGTTCACCGTTTTAAAGCAAGATTGGTCGCAAAAGGATATTCACAAAAATATGGTGAAGATTATGATGCTACTTTTGCTCCAGTTGCCAAGCAAACTACATTCAGAACTTTATTATCCATAGCTGCTGTTCAGCAGATGAAAGTAAGACATTTTGACATCAAAACAGCCTTTCTACATGGAGACATTGAAGAAGAGCTGTACATGACTCAACCAGAAGGCTATGTTAAAAGGGGTAAAGAGAACCTTGTTTGCAGAATGCAAAAATCTCTCTACGGCCTTAAGCAATCAGCAAGAGCATGGAACACTAAGATGAACAAAGTGTTAATCGACGAAGGATTTAAAAGGTCTCAAGCGGATCCATGTTTGTATACAAAAGGTGTATCACAAGATTGGATGTATGTTATTCTATATGTGGATGATGTAATAATAGCGCATCAAGAAGAGAGAGAAATTTCAAAACTAGGTCAAATTCTGAACAAGCATTTCGAGACCAAGGACCTTGGAGATGTGACATACTATTTGGGAATCCAAATCCAGAGAGAGGAAGATGGAAGTTTTCTTCTTAATCAAAATTCTAAAATCTCCACAGTTCTAAACCAGTTTGGAATGTCAGAAGCCAAAGGCATATCAACTCCAATGGATCCATCTTACCTAAAATTGGAAGGAGAAGAAGATCTGCTACCCACAAATGACAGTTACAGACAAGCAGTGGGGGCACTTCTATACATAGCAACCACAACCCGTCCAGATATCTCAGCCACAGTGGGAATTCTCTGCCGACGTGTAAGCAAGCCACGCCAAAGAGATTGGAATGCAATTAAGAGACTTCTTCAGTATCTTAAGGCAACCCAAGAGTTAAGTCTAAAGATTTCTGCATCAGGAGATCTAATTCTCAGAGGATATGTAGATGCAGATTGGGCTGGAGACTCAAGTGATCGAAGATCAACAAGTGGTTACTTGTTCAAGTTAGGACACACTTCAATCTCATGGTCCAGTAGAAAACAAGTGTCAGTTGCATTGTCTTCTACAGAAGCAGAATATACATCAGCTGCTCATGCAAGTCAAGAGTTAATTTGGTTGAAGCAACTTTTGGAAGAATTCGGCAAACCACTAGCTGAACCAACTGTTATCTATGAGGACAACCAAGGATGTATCAAGCTCGCCAGCAGTGAAAGGATAAGTGCAAGAACAAAGCACATTGATGTTAAACATCATCACTTGCGTGACTTAGTAGAGCGTGAAGTTCTAAAGTTCGTTTACTGTGAATCTGACAAGATGTTAGCAGATGTTTTGACAAAGCCATTGTCAAGAGCCAAGTTTGAAGAATTCAGAACTGCAATGGGACTAACAGGATAAGCAGTTGTTGAGTGGGGGTGTTGGAATAAGTTTAAATGCAACAACTCCATTCCTGTTGTAGTCTGCATTGAATGTCTATGAGTGTTCATTTGTCAGCTATGCTGTGATTGTTAAAGTTTGTACAAAAAAAGGTCAGAGGACTCTCACTGATTGCATCATTCTGCTGCTGTTTTCCTTCACAGAGAGACATGTGTTACATGGACTAGATTATATCGGTAGTTACTGTCAAAGCTTTCTTATTTTGTTCCAGTTCAAGCTGCATATATTAAACACAGTTTGCCTTACGTTGGATTCTGCTGCTTATATGAAGTAACACGCGCTGCTGTGGTAATACTCCGGCTAACAGTTCAACTTTTCCTGGTCTTAGTGAAGAGAAGAAAAAGGCTGGAATATTTGATGGACCTCAAATAAGAACACTTATGAGAGACTCAAATGTGATCACATCAATGAATGAGACAGAAGAAAGAGCTTGGAATGCGTTTTGTAATGTGGAATAAGAAAGCCGACAACTATGAAGAGATTGTGGAAGAGGAGCTACTAACGAATCTGCAAAATCTTGGGTGTAGAATGAGGATCAAGATTCACTATTTACAGAGAACCTTGGGGATGTGAGCGAGGAACAAGGGGAGCGTTTTCATCAGGACATGAAAACAATGGAAGAACGGTATCAAGGCCGGTGGGACTCACTTATTATTTTTTTTATTATAATTTATTGTTATAGCGCCATTTATTCCATGGCGCTTTACATGTGAGGAGGGTAATACATAATAAAGACAAGTACAATAATCTTGAACAATACAAGTCATAACTGGTACAGGAGGAGAGAGGACCCTGCCCGTGAGGGCTCACAATCTACAAGGGATGGGTGAGGATACAGTAGGCGAGGATAGAGCTGGTCATGCAGCGGTTTGGTCGATCGGTGGTTCCTGCAGGTTGTAGGCTTGTCGGAAGAGGTGGGTCTTCAGGTTCTTTTTGAAGGTTTCGATGGTAGGCGAGAGTCTGATGTGTTGTGGTAGAGGGTTCCAGAGTAGGGGTGATACGCGAGAGAAATCTTGTAAACGATTGTGGGAAGAGGAGATAAGAGGGGAGTAGAGTAGGAGATCTTGTGAGGATCGGAGGTTGCGTGTAGGTAAGTACCGGGAGACGAGGTCACAGGTGTATGGAGGAGACAGGTCGTGGATGGCTTTGTATGTCATGGTTAGGGTTTTGTATTGGAGTCTCTGGGCAATGGGGAGCCAGTGAAGGGATTGACAGAGGGGAGAGGCCGGGAATAGCGGGGGGACAGGTGGATTAGTCGGGCAGCAGAGTTTAGAATAGATTGGAGGGGTGCGAGAGTGTTCGAGGGGAGGCCACAGAGCAGGAGGTTGCAGTAGTCAAGGCGAGAGATGATGAGGGCATGGACTAGGGTTTTTGCAGATTCATGGTTGAGGAATGAACGGATTCGTGAAATATTTTTGAGTTGAAGTCGGCAGGAAGTGGAAAGGGCTTGGATATGTGGTTTGAAGGAGAGATCAGCGTCAAGGATTACCCCGAGGCAGCGAGCTTGCGGGACTGGGGAGAGTGGGCAGCCATTTACTGTAATGGATAGGTTCGTTGGGGGGTCGCGTGAGATGGGGGAAAGATGATGAATTCTGTTTTGTCCATGTTAAGTTTCAGAAATCTAGCGGAGAAGAAGGATGAAATAGTGGACAGACATTGAGGGATTCTGGTTAGTAGGGAGGTGATATCTGGTCCATTGATGTAGATCTGTGTGTCGTCAGCATAGAGGTGATACTGAAAACCGTGAGATTCTATGAGCTGTCTGTTATGAAAGACAATTCAGTATCACAATGGACATGGAGGTCAGAGCACATACAGTGATCTGACAATAACCCAAAATAATAGAACGAGCTCTGAGACGTGGGAACTCTGCAGACCGCAATCCCTGATCCTCTCCAAACACAACTAGAGGCAGCCGTGGATTGCGCCTAAAGCTCCCTATGCAACTCGGCACAGCCTGAGAAACTAACTAGCCTGAAGATAGAAAAAATAAGCCTACCTTGCCTCAGAGAAATACCCCAAAGGAAAAGGCAGCCCCCCACATATAATGACTGTGAGTAAGATGAAAAGACAAACGTAGGGATGAAATAGATTCAGCAAAGTGAGGCCCGATATTCTAGACAGAACGAGGATAGGAAAGATAACTTTGCGGTCTACACAAAACCCTAAAGAAAATCACGCAAAGGGGCAAAAAGACCCTCCGTACCGAACTAACGGCACGGAGGTACACCCTTTGCGTCCCAGAGCTTCCAGCAAAACAAATAGACAAGCTGTACAGAAAAAATAGCAACAAATAGCAAAGAAGCACTTAGCTATGCAGAGCAGCAGGCCACAGGAATGATCCAGAGAAACACAAGTCCAACACTGGAACATTGACAGGAAGCATGAATCAAAGCATTAGGTGGGGTTAAGTAGAGAAGCACCTAACGACCTCACCAGATCACCTGAGGAAGGAAACTCAGAAGCAGCAGTACCAGTTTCCTCCACAAACGGAAGCTCCCAGAGAGAATCAGCCGAAGTACCACTTGTGACCACAGGAGGGAGCTCTGCCACAGAATTCACAACAGTTGTCCCAGGGCAAAGGTGTAAATGGAGAAGAGCAGGGGCCCGAGGACTGAACCTTGTGGGACTCCGACAGATAGAGGGCGAGGTGAGGAGGTGGTGTGTGAGTGGGAGACGCTGAATGTCCGGTCTGTTAGGTATGATGAGATCCAGGATAGGGCCAAGTCTGCGATGGCAAGGGATGAGAGGGTCTGTAATAATAGGGAATGGTCCACTGTGTCAAAGGCAGCCGACAGGTCGAGGAGGAGGAGGACAGAGTAGTGTCGCTTGCTCTTGGCGGTTAAGAGGTCATTGGTGACTTGAGTTAGGGCAGTTTCAGTGGAATGGTGTGACCGGAAGCCAGATTGTAGGCGGTCAAAGAGGGAGCAAGAAGAGAGATGGGAGGACAGTTCTAGGTAAACGTGTTGTTCCAGTAGTTTGGAGGCATAGGGGAGAAGTGATATAGGGCGATAGCTAGATACAGAGGATGGGTCAAGAGAGGGCTTTTTGAGGATAGGTGTGATGGAGGCATGTTTAAAGCTTGAGGGGAAAACACCAGTTAGTGATAGGTTGAAGAGATGGGTTAGGGTTGGGATGAAGACTGTGGTGAGGTTCGGGATGGGAGCGGGTCAAGTGCACAGGTGGTGAAATGCAATCTTGAGAGTAGAGTGGAGAGTCGATCTTCTGTAATGGTGGAGAAGTTGGTTTTGGAGGTGGAGGGCTGGGAAATCGGGAGGAAGGGCTCTAGGGGTTGTTGACCAAAACTGTCTCTGATGCTATCAATCTTCTGCTTGAAAAATGAGGCAAAGTCTTCAGCGGAGATAAGGGGGGAGGGAGGAGGTGCTGAGGGACGGAGGAGAGAATTGAAGGTGTTGAATAACTGTTTAGGGTTGTGAGACAGAGAGGATATGAGAGATGAGAAGTAGGTTTGTTTAGCTGTGGCGATTGTGGTCTTGAAAGTAGTGAGGGACTGTTTGAATGCGATGAAGTGCTCGTTGGAGTGGGATCTTTTCCATCTGCGCTCAGCAGCCCTGGAAGCTCGCCTCAGTTCTTTGGTCAGGCTGGTGTGCCAGGGCTGTCTGTTGATTTTGCGAGCTTTGGTATGTGTAAGTGGGACAAGAGATTCCAAAGCTACAGCTATTGTGGTATTATATAGAGCAGCAGCGTCATCCGCATTGTGTATGGAACTTATGTCTGTGAGAGGGAGGAGGGATTCAGAGAATGAATGTAGGTCAAGATGTTTAAGATTTCTGCGAGGGTGTGAAAGTTTGTGGGGTGGGGATTGTAGACATGGAGTGGAGAGAGAGAGAGACATATGATGGCCGACTATTGCTGGAGCTTGTGAGAGACCACCCAGAAGCCGTACATCACAGATCAGCCAAGAAAAGAAAGTGCAAATAACGGCCATTTGTCATTCATCTGTGCGCCATATATATGTGTTTATATTCTGTAGTTTAATTCTGTAAGTATATTATATTTGCTGTACATAGACTTTGTAATCTTTGTTATTCCTCGATTAAAAATATACAAAATGTAGTACCGAAAATCATGTGTTTTCATCATAAAACATTAGGAGTCATTTTCATCAAAAATTGAAAATATCTTGAAATCCTGATGTGATAGCCAAAAACGGAGCTCATATTCGTAATCGGCGGCCAAAATTGACTTAAAATATGTTTTAAAACCTTTTGCCAGAAAAATTGTGTTGACCAGTGTAATTAGTATAAGGCCGGGGTCACACTTGCGAGTGCAATGTGAGAAACTCGCACAAGTCTCGCATCAATACCCAGCACTGCCGCCGGCACTCGGGACCGGGGTGTGCGGATACTTGTATTTCTATGTAGCTGAACGCGCCGCTCCCGAGTGCCGGCGGCAGTGGCGGGTATTGATGCGAGACTTGTGCGAGTTTCTCACATTGCACCCCGGCCTAAGGGCTCATACACATTTGAGAGGAAAAAAACGGCGTGAAATCCAGACTGAAAAAAAGGACGAGTGCTATGCAAGTGTCATGTGATTTCCGTGTGACTTTTCCAGAACATTCGTAGGACATGTGTATGCAATCCGTATGCAATGCGATTTTAACATAAGGTTTTACATACAGCAGTTCTCTCTATGTAAAAGCTCATGTTCAAATCACTTTGTAAAATACAACTGTACACATCGCTTTAAAACCAAATAATCTTCAAAACATATATATATATTTTAGATAGATGATACATAGATAGATAGATAGATAGATGTATAGATAGATAGATAAATGATAAATAGATAATAGATAGAAAATAGATAGATAATAGATAGATAATAGATAGATGATAGATAGATAATAGATAGATGATAGATATATGTATAGATAGATAGATAATAGATACATAATAGATAGATAATAGATAGATAGATAGATAGATAATAGATAGATAGATAATAGATAGATGATAGATATATGTATAGATAGATAGATAGATAGATAGATAGATAGATAGATAGATGATAGATAGATGATAGGTAGATAGATAATAGATAGATGATAGATAGATAATAAATAGATAGATAGATAATAGATAGATAATAGATAGATGTATAGATAGATAGATGATAGATAGATAATAGATAGATGATAGATAATAGATAGATGATAGATAATAGATAGATAGATAATAGATACATAATAGATAGATAATAGACAGATAATAGATAGATAATAGATAGATGACAGATAGATAATAGATAGATATTAGATAGATGATAGATAGATAATAGATATATATTAGATAGATGATAGATAGATAATAGATAGATATTAGATAGATGATAGATAGATAATAGATAGATATTAGATAGATATTAGATAGATGATAGATAGATAGATATTAGATAATAGATAGATATTAGATAGATGATAGGTAAAAAGCCGGCAGATGCCGCGTACAGTATAGAATAGGTTAGAATAGAATAGATATATACACATAGTATAGGTGTATGTATATATATATATATATATATATATATATATATATATATATATATGTCAGTAACACACATATATATATATATATCTTTATATATCATAGACAGGTAGGTTAGCAGAATAGCCGATAATTCATTTGTCGACTTCTGCAAAATTATTGGAGAAGCCAACAGGATAGGAGACATGAATTACATACAGTAAACCATTGCAGAACAGATTTTACCAGTAAGAATAAAATGGTCAAACAGTGTTTAGTGTTTTATTTCATTAAAATACTTTATTCTGCCTGTGTGTGTGTTTATTTAACCCTTTACAGACTTTACGATTAGTAATGGATATTTGGTATTGACACCTTTTCATTACTAAGCCAGGGTTAACGTCACCTTAAAATAGCAAGGTGACATTAACCCCTTATTACTCCACATGCCACCACTACAGGGCAATGGGAAGAGAGAGGCTAAGTGCCAGAATAGGCGCACCTTCCAGATGTGCCTTTTCTGGGCTGGCTGGGGGCAGGTGTTTTTAGCCAGGGGGGGCCAATAACCATGGACCCTCTCCAGGCTATTAATATCTGCCCTCAGTCACTGGCTTTACTACTCTGGCGGAGAAAATTGCGCGGGAGCCAATGCCATTTTTTTAGTGAAAAAATTATTTTATCAAATACATATACAGGTCCCAAATTTGACACACACAAATTACTAACAGTATTATACACTGACAACTATAAATCTAACTGCAATGGATTACTGTATGTAATCCATGTCTCCTGCCGGCTTCTGCAATGATTTTACAGAGGCCGACAAATGAATAATCGGCTATTCTGCTGCCTAACTCTCTATGAAATATAAAGATATATATATATATATATATGTAAAAATTGGAACAGCATCTACAAAGTACCTGATGAACTGCAAAGCTTCCCCAGTCAGTAGTCCAATGACTTCCAGCAATATGAAGAAAAAAAAAAAAGTGAAGCAGCACAAAAAATAAAGAGAAATGTGGACTTTATTGCCTGGATGGCGTAGCGACGTTTCGGATGCAAGATCCTTTTTCAAGCAATGAACACCAGGGTGAAGCAATCATTTATACAAAACCCATAATAATCTCATTATAAAATCTATTACAAGCAATATCATAAATATAGACGAATTACATTAAATAACAGTCCATAGAAGAAGTGACTCAATATACAAAGAGGTACTATCATAAAATCCATATTCAGTGTACATCCAACAGTGATGTGACTAGTGATATAGTAAAAAATATCTTAATAACCAATTACTAATCAATAAAATCAGATTAACTCAGGTGTGTCCATTCCATACGCTCCGATCGTATACTTAATATATGCATATTACCTAAGAACTGCACGCCACGACTCTCGGCGTCTACCCGCGCACACTGCGCATGTCCGTGACGTCAGAGCCAAACAAAGCCCATAATGCCACAGCTCGCAGCTGCGCAAAGCAGCGCCGAAGGTCCGGCCGCCATCTTTAAACAGGGAGAACTTCGCCCATAGGGAACACCGGCTTCACAGTTACTAGAACTCTTACATTATACAAATAACTAACTATAACGTGTAGAAATGGACTCATATTTGTGGGCCAAACCTGTTATGGCCATATTAGGCTCAAAATTGTACCAAGCCTTAATGTCGAGCACCACCACACAGACCAACATGCAGAAGATACACTTCATATAAAGGAATGGAATGTGCCAAGCTCCAAAAGGACCAGGACATAAGTCCAATATGAGGTCACACGGACTCAGGTGCTCACACTGACAAGTGTAGCATTTCGTTCTAGCGCCGGACATGGAGAACCTAGGGAGCAAACACCTCCTGCATCTCTCTACGAAACCTCTAGTCCACATAAACTGGCCACATATACAAATTCCTAAACAATTATGCAAACGTACAGCCATATCGTGGTAGCTCCTAATGTTTCTTTATTACAATGCATAGGTCTTTATGCCCAATGAGTCCATTACTACCACGTTAAGAAAAGAAGAAAAGAGTTCTTTTAAGAAAAAGTTTTTTAATGCTTTAATTTTTTATTTTTTCACAACTGTGTTTTTAAAGAGGAAAAGAAATTTTCTATATTACGAAATTCTTTATATACTAAATACCGACGTCCCCATAGCCGAAGAATAATCCCATTTCTTTATACAGTGGGGCAAAAAAGTATTTAGTCAGTCAGCAATAGTGCAAGTTCCACCACTTAAAAAGATGAGAGGCGTCTGTAATTTACATCATAGGTAGACCTCAACTATGGGAGACAAACTGAGGAAAAAAAATCCAGAAAATCACATTGTCTGTTTTTTTAACAATTTATTTGCATATTATGGTGGAAAATAAGTATTTGGTCAGAAACAAACAATCAAGATTTCTGGCTCTCACAGACCTGTAACTTCTTCTTTAAGAGTCTCCTCTTTCCTCCACTCATTACCTGTAGTAATGGCACCTGTTTAAACTTGTTATCAGTATAAAAAGACACCTGTGCACACCCTCAAACAGTCTGACTCCAAACTCCACTATGGTGAAGACCAAAGAGCTGTCAAAGGACACCAGAAACAAAATTGTAGCCCTGCACCAGGCTGGGAAGACTGAATCTGCAATAGCCAACCAGCTTGGAGTGAAGAAATCAACAGTGGGAGCAATAATTAGAAAATGAAAGACATACAAGACCACTGATAATCTCCCTCGATCTAGGGCTCCACGCAAAATCCCACCCCGTGGGGTCAGAATGATCACAAGAACGGTGAGCAAAAATCCCAGAACCACGCGGGGGCACCTAGTGAATGAACTGCAGAGAGCTGGGACCAATGTAACAAGGCCTACCATAAGTAACACACTATGCCACCATGGACTCAGATTCTGCAGTGCCAGACGTGTCCCACTGCTTAAGCCAGTACATGTCCGGGCCCGTCTGAAGTTTGCTAGAGAGCATTTGGATGATCCAGAGGAGTTTTGGGAGAATGTCCTATGGTCTGATGAAACCAAACTGGAACTGTTTGGTAGAAACACAACTTGTCGTGTTTGGAGGAAAAAGAATACTGAGTTGCATCCATCAAACACCATACCTACTGTAAAGCATGGTGGTGGAAACATCATGCTTTGGGGCTGTTTCTCTGCAAAGGGGCCAGGACGACTGATCCGGGTACATGAAGGAATGAATGGGGCCATGTATCGTGAGATTTTGAGTGCAAACCTCCTTCCATCAGCAAGGCCATTGAAGATGAAACGTGGCTGGGTCTTTCAACATGACAATGATCCAAAGCACACCGCCAGGGCAACGAAGGAGTGGCTTCGTAAGAAGCATTTCAAGGTCCTGCAGTGGCCTAGCCAGTCTCCAGATCTCAACCCTATAGAAAACCTTTGGAGGGAGTTGAAAGTCCGTGTTGCCAAGCGAAAAACCAAAAACATCACTGCTCTAGAGGAGATCTGCATGGAGGAATGGGCCAACATACCAACAACAGTGTGTGGCAACCTTGTGAAGACTTACAGAAAATGTTTGACCTCTGTCATTGCCAACAAAGGATATATTACAAAGTATTGAGATGAAATTTTGTTTCTGACCAAATACTTATTTTCCACCATAATATGCAAATAAATTGTTAAAAAAACAGACAATGTGATTTTCTGGATTTTTTTTCCTCAGTTTGTCTCCCATTGTTGAGGTCTACCTATGATGTAAATTACAGACGCCTCTCATCTTTTTAAGTGGTGGAACTTGCACTATTGCTGACTGACTAAATACTTTTTTGCCCCACTGTATTTCCACTAGATCGCAGCACAGGGTGGACCACCTGAGATAAAAGAAAAAGAATAAATGTTATTACTCCGTTATTTAAAGTAAAATAGTATAACCCAAATCGTAGAAAGGGAAAGAATAGAAGAAACTACTAACAGTATTAGACACTGACAACTATAAATCTAACTGCAATGGATTACTGTATGTAATCCTTGTCTCCTGCCGGCTTCTGCAATGATTTTACAGAAGCCGACAAATGAATAATCGGCTATTCTGCTGCCTAACTCTCTATGAAATATAAAGATATATATATATCTATAATATAACGCTGGGAGCGTCACTCTGTCCGAAGCCTTTATAGACTGCGCCGGCGCAAGCGCCGGCGCAGTCTGGCCCCCACAGAGTGACGCTCCCAGGAGATCGCGGTATGCGTAAGCACTGAACGCACACCGCAATCTCCACCGGAGAGTCAGGGACCGCCAGGAGGGTAAGTATATTCACCTTTCCCCGTTCCAGCGCTGCGTGCCGCTCCGTCTCCCGGCTCCTCTGCGGTGACAGTTACCAGTCAGAGGCAGAGGAGCCGGAGTGTGTCTTCAAGAAAATGGCGCCGGAAAGCGCGGACTGCGCAGGCGCCGATTCCTGCTGCCGGAATCGGCGCCTGCACAGTCCGCGCTTTCCGGCACCATTTTCTTGAAGACACACCTGCAGTGGAGCCGGACGATAGGTGAGTATGGTATTTTTTTTTTTTTTATATGGCAGCAGCATACGGGGGCATACACACTGGAGCGTCTTATGGGGGGCATATAATACAATGGTGGCGCAGGATGGGAGCAGCACATGACAGAACGGGCGCAGGATGGCAGCAGCACATGACAGAACGGGTGCAGGATGGCAGCAGCACATGACAGAACGGGCGCAGGATGGCAGCAGCACATGACAGAACGGGCGCAGGATGGCAGCAGCACATGACAGAACGGGCCCAGGATGACAGCAGCACATGACAGAACGGGCACAGGATTGCAGCAGCACATGACAGAACGGGCGCAGGATGGCAGCAGCACATGACAGAACGGGCGCAGGATGGCAGCAGCACATGACAGAACGGGCGCAGGATGGCAGCAGCACATGACAGAACAGGGGCACAGGATGGCAGCAGCACATGACAGAACGGGCGCAGGATGGCAGCAGCACATGACAGAACGGGGGCGCAGGATGGCAGCAGCACATGACAGAACGGGCGCAGGATGGCAGTAGCACATGACAGAACGGACGCAGGATGGCAGCAGCACATGACAGAACGGGCGCAGGATGGGAGCAGCACATGACAGAACGGGCGCAGGATGGCAGCAGCACATGACAGAACGGGCGCAGGATGGGAGCAGCACATGACAGAACAGGGGAGCAGGATGGGAGCAGCACATGACAGAACGGGCGCAGGATGGGAGCAGCACATGACAGAACAGGGGAGCAGGATGGGAGCAGCACATGACAGAACGGGCGCAGGATGGGAGCAGCACATGACAGAACGGGCGCAGGATGGCAGCAGCACATGACAGAACGGGCGCAGGATGGGAGCAGCACATGACAGAACGGGCGCAGGATGGCAGCAGCACATGACAGAACGGGCGCAGGATGGCAGCAGCACATGACAGAACGGGGGCGCAGGATGGGAGCAGCACATGACAGGATGGGGGCGCAGGATGGGAGCAGCACATGACAGAACAGGGGAGCAGGATGGGAGCAGCACATGACAGAACGGGCGCAGGATGGGAGCAGCACATGACAGAACAGGGGAGCAGGATGGGAGCAGCACATGACAGAACGGGCGCAGGATGGGAGCAGCACATGACAGAACGGGCGCAGGATGGCAGCAGCACATGACAGAACGGGCGCAGGATGGGAGCAGCACATGACAGAACGGGCGCAGGATGGCAGCAGCACATGACAGAACGGGCGCAGGATGGCAGCAGCACATGACAGAACGGGGGCGCAGGATGGGAGCAGCACATGACAGGATGGGGGCGCAGGATGGGAGCAGCACATGACAGAACAGGGGAGCAGGATGGGAGCAGCACATGACAGAACGGGCGCAGGATGGGAGCAGCACATGACAGAACAGGGGAGCAGGATGGGAGCAGCACATGAGAGAACGGGCGCAGGATGGCAGCAGCACATGACAGAACAGGCGCAGGATGGCAGCAGCACATGACAGAACGGGCGCAGGATGGCAGCAGCACATGACAGAACGGGCGCAGGATGGGAGCAGCACATGACAGAACGGGTGCAGGATGGCAGCAGCACATGACAGAACAGGGGAGCAGGATGGGAGCAGCACATGACAGAACGGGCGCAGGATGGGAGCAGCACATGACAGAACGGGCGCAGGATGGGAGCAGCACATGACAGAACAGGGGAGCAGGATGGGAGCAGCACATGAGAGAACGGGCGCAGGATGGCAGCAGCACATGACAGAACGGGCGCAGGATGGCAGCAGCACATGACAGAACGGGCGCAGGATGGCAGCAGCACATGACAGAACGGGCGCAGGATGGGAGCAGCACATGACAGAACGGGCGCAGGATGGCAGCAGCACATGACAGAACAGGGGAGCAGGATGGGAGCAGCACATGACAGAACGGGCGCAGGATGGGAGCAGCACATGACAGAACAGGGGAGCAGGATGGGAGCAGCACATGACAGAACGGGCGCAGGATGGGAGCAGCACATGACAGAACGGGCGCAGGATGGCAGCAGCACATGACAGAACGGGCGCAGGATGGGAGCAGCACATGACAGAACGGGCGCAGGATGGCAGCAGCACATGACAGAACGGGCGCAGGATGGCAGCAGCACATGACAGAACGGGGGCGCAGGATGGGAGCAGCACATGACAGGATGGGGGCGCAGGATGGGAGCAGCACATGACAGGATGGGGATGCAGGATGGAGCAGCACATGTCAGGATGGGGATGCAGGATGGAGCAGCACATGACAGAACGGGGGCGCAGGATGGAGCAGCACATGACAGGATGGGGACGCAGGATGGAGCAGCACATACCAGGATGGAGACCATATACCAATATAAATGCTCGCCACCCGGGCGTAGAACGGGTTCAATAGCTAGTATATATATATACGGCTGGCTTCCGCCCCACCACTCCACCAAAACTGCCCTGACAAAAATTCTGTGCAAAGCATCTCTCAAATATTTTCCTAATGTTCAAAAGCCATTTTGCTATTCATATTTCATGTATTTCATATTAGACAATGCTTTGGCACGATACAGTGCAACCTTTTTTTGTATATTGTATATGGAGGTAGCTGCTCCTGGTATGCACCTATTCACACTAGTTTGGATGTGCCACTCGTTTTTCTGTCATCTCATCAATAATAATATGTGTGTCACTGACATATATATATATATATATATATATATATACTGCTCAAAAAGATAAAGTGAACACTAAAATCCCACATCCTAGATATCACTGAATGAAATATTGCAGTTGTAAATCTGTATTCATTACACAGTGGAATGTGTTGAGAACAATAAAACCTAAAAATTATCAATGTAAATTACAACTAATATCCCACGGAGGTCTGGAGTTGGAATGATGCTCAAAATCAAAGTGGAATATGAAGTTACAGGCTGAACCAACTTCAGTGGAAATGCCTCAAGACAAGAACATGATGCTCAGTAGTGTGTGTGGCATCCACGCACCTGTATGATCTCCCTACAACGCCTGGGCATGCTCCTGATGAGGCGGCGGTGGTCTCCTGATGGATCTCTTCCCAGACCTGGACTAAAGCATCCGCCAACCGGTCATGCTGAAGGATGTTGCAGGCAGCAGATCGCTCTCCACGGCGTCTCCAGACTCTGTCACGTCTGTCACATGTGTTCAGTGTGAACCTGCTTTCATCTGTGAAGAGCACAAGGTGCCAGAGGCAAATTTTCCAATCCTGGTGTTCTGTGGCAAATGCCAAGCGTCCTGCACGGCGTTGGGCTGTGAGCACAACCCCCATCTGGGATGTTGGGCACTCAGATCATCCTCATAGAGTCGGTTTCTAACCATTTGTGCAGACTCATGCACATTTGTGGCCTGCTGGAGGTCATTTTGCAGGGCCCTTGCAGTGCTCCTCCTGTTCCTCCTTGCACAAAGGCTGAGGTAGCGGTCCTGCTGCTGGGTTGTTGCCCTCCTATGGCCCCCTCCACGTATCCTGGTGTACTGGCCTGTCTCCTGGTAGTGCCTCCAGCCGATTGACGCTACGCTGACAGACACAGCAAACCTTCTTGCCACAGCTCGCATTGATGTGCCATCCTGGATGAGCTGCACTACCTGAGCCACTTGTGTGGGTTGTAGAGTCCGTCTCATGCTACCACGAGTGTGAAAACACAACCAACATTCAAAAGTGACCAAAACATCAGCCAGAAAGCATTGGTACTGAGATTTGGTCTGTGGTCCCCACCTGCAGAACCACTCCTTTATTGAGGGTGTCTTGATAATTGCCAATAATTCCCATCTGTTGTCTATTCCATTTGCACAACAGCATGTGAAATTGATTGTCGATCAGTGTTGTTCCTAAGTGGACAGTTTGATTTCACAGAAGTTTGAATCATTTGGAGTTAGATTCTGTTGTTTAAGTGTTCCCTTTATTTTTTTGAGCAGTGTATGTATATATACATATACTGTACATATATATACCTACCTATTCTATGTGTATATATCTATTCTAACCTGTCAGTGTGATTTTACTGTACACTGCACATGAATTACTGACTTTTCAAAGAACACCGGTGTGTAAAAATTGGACAGCACTCGCATGGTGCGAGTGCTGTGCGATTTTTTTCTCGCACCCATTGACTTACATTGGTGAGTCTCGTCCGATAATCGCAGCAATGCTCAGCATGCTGCAATTTTTTTCTCAGTACAATTTCGGCTGAGAAAAAACTTGCAAATGAGATGTCACCTATTGAATAACATTGGTCCGAGGGCAATCCGATTTTTTATCAGATTGCACTCATCCGTTTTTCTCGCAAATTGGTATGAGCCTTTATACACAGACTCAGAAACCTGCAGATCCTGAATGTGGAGTCTGGTGGTGCTCTTATCTACTGCACCGACTGGTAAATTGTGTGACGTGTGGTGATAGAATTTATACCGAAAACAGCGATTCATCTGGTCAGTCATATTGGACGGAGAGTATTTTGAACACTACTGTAACTTCACAAAAACATAGGATCCGGGTGCAGATGATGTCAGCAGCTTCTCTGGACTGAGGAGTAAAATGTGGAGTATTCGGCTGTAACAGAAGCCGACGTTCCTGAAGATCTGGAAAGCGGCTGCATTACAGCTAATGGAGTCGTGGATTTGGTCAGGATTAATGGTGTCCTCAATGCGAAGAAATCCAGGAGATGCTTCTCCATCATGAAATATAATCAGGGAGTTGTCGGATTCTGATTGGCTCCAAATTTATTCTGCAGCTAGACTACAACCCCCAACCACTAACCAATGTAATTATGAACGAGGAGTCCTGGAGGTGATGATCCGGTTCCACAGAACCCTGATTTCCTATCTGTCTGTGACTACATGAAGATACAGAAGGATCTGCACAAATCTCATCCACAGAAGATCTGGGGAAAGTTCTCAAAGTTTGGAGCAACCTCCTGCCGAGATCTTTCAAAACTTGTGTTCAAGTGATCAAAATGAATAGATACAACCTTAATTACAATTGCTGTGATGCTGGTGCTATTATGAGCAGCCTGCGTAGCCTGAACATGTTCCTGTAGCTGCAGAGAATCTCTAAACTTGCCTCTTTCGAGCACATTGGGGACATCATTGCTCGGTGATTACACAGGAGCTGCCGGCAGAGTCTCCGAACTTGTATCTATTGAGCATATTGGGGACATCATTGGTCGGTGATTACACAGGAGCTGCCGGCAGTGTCTCACGAGTTGTATCTATCGGGCACATCAGGGACATATTTGGTCGGAAATCACACAGGAGCTGCCAGCAGTGTCTCCATCAAGCACATCTGGGCGTCAGTCAGTGAACACACAGGGGCTGCCCCCAATGTCTCCGGACTTGTCTCCATTGAGCACATCGGGGACATCATTGGTCAGTGATTACACAGGAGCTGCCGGCAGGGTCTTTAGACTTGTCTCCATTGAGCACATTGGGGGACGTCATTGGTCGGTGAGCGCACAGGAGCTGCCGGCAGCATCTCCCTCAAGCACATCAGGGGCGTCATTGGTAAGTGAACACACAGAAGTTGTCGGCAGTGACTACAGACTTGTATTCATCAAGGACATGGGGGATGTCATTGGTTGGTGATGACACAGGAGCTGCCGGCAGCGTCTCCTGAGTTGTATCCATTGGGCACATCAGGGATGTCTTTGGTCGGTGATCACACAGGAGCTGCTGGCAGCATCTCCATCAAGCACATTGGGAGCATCTTTAGTCAGTAAACACACAGGAGCCACTGGCAATGTCTCCGGACTTGACTCCATTGAGTACATTGGGGACATCATTGGTCGGTGATTACACAGGAGCTTCAGGCAGTGTCTTTGATTTTGTCTCCATCGAGCACATCATTGGTCAGTGATCACACAGGAGCTTCCGGCAGAGTCTCAATCAAGGACATCAGGGACGTCATTGGTCAGTGATTACATAGGATCTCCATTAAGCACATCAGGGGTCTCCATTAAGCACATCAGGGGTGTCATTAGTCAGTGAACACACAGGAGCCGCTAGCAATGTCTCCAGAGTTGACTCCATTGAGCACATCGGGGACATCATTGGTCAGTGATCACACAGAAGCTTGCGGCAGAGTCTCCGGAGTTGACTCCATTGGGCACATCGAGGATGTTATTGGTCGGTGATCGCACAGGAGCTGCAGGCAGCGTCTCCGGACTTGTCTCCATCAAGGACATCGGGGACGTCATTGGTCGGTGAGTACACAGGAGCTGCTGGCAGCATCTATGGACTTGTCTCCATCGAGCACATTGGGGATGTCATTAGTCAGTAATCACACAGGAGCTCCTGACAGCATCTCCAGACTTGTCTCCATTCGGGACATCATTGGTCAGTGATTACACAGGAGCTGCCAGCAGCATCTCCAGACTTGTCTTCATTGAGCACATCAGGGGCATCATTGGTCAATGATTACACAGGAGCTGTCAGCAGCGTCTCCCGGCTTGTATCCATCAGGCACAATAGGAACGTCAATGGTCGGTGATTGCACAGGAGCTGCCGTCAGCATCCCCATTGAGCACATCGGGGACTTCATTGGTCGATGATCACACAGGAGCTGCTGGCAGTGTCTCCGAACTTGTATTCATTTATTGAGCACATCGGGGACGTCATTGATTGGTGATGACACAGGAGCTGCCGGCAGCGTCTCTGGACTTGTACCTATCGGGCACATCAGGGACATCATTGGTCAGAAATCACACAGAAGCTGCCGGCAGAGTCTCTGGAGTTGACTCCATTGGGCACATCGGGGATGTCATTGGTCAGAAATCACACAGGAGCTGCTGGCAGAGGCTCTGGAGTTGACTCCATTGGGCACAACGGAGACGTCATTGGTCGGTGATTACACAGGAGATGCTGGCAGCGTCTCTAGACTTGTCTCCATTGGGCACATCGGAGACGTCATTGGTCAGTGATTATACAGGAGCTGCCGGCAGTGTCTCCGGACTTGTATTCATCGGGCATATCAGGTACGCCATTGGTCTGTGATCACATAGGCGCTGCCGGCAGCATCTCCCGACTTGTCTCCATTGAGCACATCGGGGACGACATTGGTTGATTACACAGGAGCAGCCGGCAGAATCTCTGGTCTTGTCTCCATCGAGCACATCGGTGATGTGATTGGTGATTACACAGGAGCTGCAGGCGGCATTTCTTGTCTTGCCTCAATCGAGCACATTGGGGATGTAATTGGTCGGTGATAACACAGGAGCTTCCGGCAGCGTTTCTGGACTTGTCTCCATTGAGAACATTGGTGAAGACATTGGTCAGTGATTACACAGGAGCTGCCGGCAGTGTCTCTGGATTTGTCTCCATTGAGAACATCAGGGAAGACATTGGTCGGTGATTACACAGGAGCTGTTGGCAGCGGATCCGTGATGATTTGTACAATCAGCAGCAGCACCTTCCTCAGACGACCATTAATGAACTCAGTGAAAGCGGCCGAGGCCGGAGGTGCCAGGATTTCTACACGAGGCTCAGACTCCAGACTAGAGAAATCTAGAGGTTGTGAAAATGTAAGTGAATGCTTTTCTCTATTATTAGCAGCTCAGTGACGTCTTCATCCTGGGATTCCCATCATTCCACCACTTGTATTTCTTGGTGTTAGGAATTCAATGGTGAGGAGTATATATAAATATCCAATACTTATCAAAATTCTATAATGCAGAATTTTGGCGCCACTGCTGGATCTACGGAATTTTTATGCAATTTAAAAAGTATCAGTCACTAGTTCTTGCATTTTTCATTTAATTTTATGTATCCCATAGATAAATCCAGACTATGGAGAACTAGAAATGATCTTACCCAAACTCTTATATGTTCTGGAACATTCGGCCTCTGCAGTAAACTCATGGATGACGTCTTCAGAAGGGACCTGGTCATTCTAAACTGCGGCTGTCCTAAGGATGAGCCAGGGATGTCCTTGCCAGAGGTTTTCTATAGATTTGGAGAATCCGCTCCCAAATTCAGAACAACATTCAGCTTTGTCTCGAAAAACTAATGGCCTAAGGGGCAGTTGGGGTCCCAGCAGTTTGAGAAGCCACAAATAAGGTTTTTCATTGCGAATACCTCATAGCTGAATCTCCTTCGTGGCATAATGAAGCCATTTCCAGTTGATTGAGTCACAAGACTCTCAGTTCTGGTTTCCTCAATCCGCTAAAGTTAGAGCAGATTTTACTGTTATGGTTTGCGGGTGCCATGACCCACTGGGAGAGCCCATGAGGTGCCAGAACACCAGAACCCCCTATTAGTGACCCCATTTTACAAACTACACCTCTCATTGAATTCATCTAGGGGTGCAGTGATCATATTGACCCCACAGATGTGTCATATGGACCCCACAGATGTGTCACAGAATTTTATACCCCTGAGCAGTGAAGAAAAAATAATTTACGTTTTTTACCAAAACATTTTTACCACTAGATTTTATATTTTCATAGGGAAAACGGGTAAAAAAATTGCATCACAACTTGTCCGACAATTTCTGCTGCATGTGGAAAGACCCCATATGTGGCTGTACAGCAATACGGAGAGACTCTGGAGGGACAGAGCGCTGTTTGCCTTCTGGAGCGCAGAGTTTCCAAGAATATTTTGCGGACTCCATATACAGAGCCCCTAAGTGCTAGAATGTTGCCGAGTGAAAATTGTAAGTCTGACACTGTAGTGACAAGTACGTTGTAGTGACTAGGACGTGGTAGTGCCCAGCTCGTGCTTCTGGACACATGCACCCGTAAATTAGGCTGGCTCTCATCACTACATTTGAAATTGGGAACACAGAATTATTATTATTATTATTTATATAGCACCATTAATACCATGGTGCTGTACATGAGAAAGGGGTTACATACAGAGTTATAGATATCAATTACAGTAAACAGGTTTATAGTGACAGACTGGTAGAGAGGGGAGAGGACCCTGTCCTTGTGGATTTGCATTGTATGGGATAGTGGGGAAGAGACAGAAGGTAGGGGCAAGGCGGCGGCTCTGGCGGTGGTGAGGCGGCAGCTCGGGTGCTGATGAGGCGGCGGAATGGTTATTGCAGGCTGTAGGCTTTCCAGAAGAGATGGGTTTTCAGGTTCCATCTGAAGGATCCGAGAGTGGTGGATAATCGGACGTGTTGAGGCATGGAATTCCAGAGGATGGGGGATATTCGGGAGAAATCTTGGAGGCGGTTGGGTGAGGAACGAATATGTGTGGAGGAGAGTAGGAGGTCTTGGGAGGACCGGAGATTACGTGAGGGAAGATATTGGGAGATTAGTTCAGAGATATAGGGAGGGAGCAGGTTGTGGATGGCTTTGTAGGTCAGTGTTAGTAGTTTGAACTGGATTCGTTGGGGAATTGGGAGCCAGTGGAGGGATTTGCAGAGGGGAGAAGCAGGGGAGTAGCGAGGAGAGAGGTGGATTAGCCGGGCAGCAGAGTTGAGGACAGACTGGAGCAGTGCAAGAGGGTTAGCGGGGAGGCCGCAGAGGAGGGTGTTGCAGTAGTCAAGGCGGGAGATGATGAGGGCATGCACAAGAGTTTTGGTAGATTGTGGGCTGAGGAAGGAACGGATTCTGGCAATATTTTTGAGTTGGAGGCAACAGGAGGTGGCAAGAGTTTGGACGTGCGGTTTGAAGGACAGGGCAGAGTCGAGAGTTACCCCGAGGCAGCGGATTTCAGGTGCAGGAGAGAGCGTGATGCCGTTTACCATAATAGATAGATCAGGTAGGGGGGATACGTGAGATGGGGAAAGATGATGAGTTCGGTTTTGTCTACATTGAGATTTAGGAAGCGAGAGGTGAAGAAGGAGGATATGGCTGATAGACACTCCGGGATTCTGGACAGCAGAGAGGTGACATCTGGGCCAGAGAGGTAGATCTGAGTCTCGTCTGCATACAGGTGGTACTGGAAGCCATGGGACCTTATGAGTTGTCCTAGGCCAAGAGTATAGATGGGAAAAAAGTAGCTGCCCTAGGACAGAGCCCTGAGGGACTCCAACAGAGAGAGGGCGGGATGAGGAGGTGGTGTGGGAGTGGGAGACGCTGAATGTGCAGTCAGAAAGGTATGAGGAGGTCCAGGACAGGGCAAGGTCTTTGATGCCAAGGGAAGAAAGAATCTGTAGAAGTAGGCAGTGATCGACTGTGTCGAAAGCAGAGGACAGGTCAAGAAGGAGGAGAATGGAGAACTGTCTGTTAGCTTTGGCTGTGAGTAAGTCATCAGTAATTTTTGTCAGGGCAGTTTCGGTGGAGTGGTGGGGGCGGAAGCCAGATTGGAGGTAGTCAAGGAGAGAGTTAGATGAGAGGTGGGAGGAAGGTTGAGCATGGACGTGCTGCTCAAGGAGTTTTGAAGCAAACGGGAGCAGTGATATGGGGCAGTAGCTGGGCATACAAAAACCCAAAAGAACAAAAGACGATCAAAAGGCCAGGAATTAAATATAAAAATATACAACTTTATTGAAGAACATAGTATGTTATATATAAAACCAGAAAGGATCAGTGGATAAGACCATGGTGCATATAAACAAAACTAGATGGGATGGGTGATCCGCGGCTGAAGATAATACATAGCATTCATATGAGTCCTGACATGCATGGAATAAAGAAATGCGTATTTAACATATCATTCATAGTGGTCATAACATGCCAAAAAATCTGCAAGTATAAATATAAATATAGATAACTCCATAACCCCAACGGGTAGTATAATGGAAAACACCAGGATATATATATATATATTAGCCACACACAGTAGATAGAATAAAAGGTGCTGGCAGGATACAAGTACCCTAATGACGCATACCTCTAAAATATAGAAATGCAAGGTGCTGACGGGATACAAGTACCCTAGTGGCGCATACCTCAGACCGGAGAGAAAATCACACGGAGTGGCAACGGAGGGGTACAGAGAGGAGTCCGCGGTCACCACATCACCCCGACGCGCGTTTCGGCGGAGCCTTCGTCAGGGGGCGTGATGATACTACAGGATGTGCGGTTTAAGAACGAGACCCAACCAATGAAAAGAGACCGGAAGTGATGCGAGATGTATATCCAAGTAAGGCAGTGCCGGATGCCATAAACCTAGTATAATAATGCTGGTAATCCATACTATGATAGTAATCATAACTGTGAATATACGCCACATCCACTGGGCGAAGAAATAAATAAAGAAAACACAAGGGATGTTACGGAAGCGGCGCATGCGCACTCAACTCCCAACCTCGCACATCGGCGTCCACGTCAAAGGGAGGCGGAGCCACAGTGCTACGAGGCACAGCGGGAGCCACATCACCATGGAGACGCGGAAAGCCGAGTAGCGCGGCGGGCAGGGCGGGCATGCGCACACGAACAATCCCTAAAGATGACAGAACTATACCAAACATGGCATGGAGAGTATGAATATGGCATGAATGTAAGAACAGTATAGGCACACTGACAAAGGCACTACATACATCGAGTAGAACAGTCACATATAATATATATCAGAAGACAACTGTGTATGAACGATGTAGACATCAGACGTTTTCCGGATGCATGATTCAACGGACGAATCAGATGATAAGCCAAACAAAGAAATAAAGTGGTGGGACCTCAAACTAAAAAATGAAAAAATGACAAACAGTTAAAAATAGAAAAACACACATAAATAAAAACACACGTATTGTTATAGCACAGATGGAAAGACTAACAATGCAGCAGGACAGCTTCACAAAAAAGGGGCAAAACTAATTTGTTCATTAAGTCCCTTAGGATGTAGTGTACCCAGCCTCCATATCCAGCGGGACTCAAGCTGGGCAAGACGCTGTGATACCTTACCCCCACGGATATTAGTAGCCAGTGTATCAATACCCCTAATCCTTAAAAGGGTGGCATCGCAATTATGATGCAAAAAGAAATGACGGGGAATGGTCTTTAATACAGAAGGATCAATAGTCCCAGCTGCAGCTGTTATCCCCAGAACATGTTCCCTAATGCGAATTTTGAAAGGGCGGGTAGTTAATCCAATGTAGATTAATCCGCAGGGACATATGGTAAAGTAAATAACATTGCGTGTAGTACAGTTGATGGATTTCCTGATATCAAAATTTCTGGATCTGTCAGAATTAAAGAAGGAATTACATTTCTCAACATTAGGGCAGGCCACGCAATGTCCACACGGGGTGCAACCTAATTTACGAGGATATTGATCCAAGAAGGTGGTTTTAATATTGCCAACATAGTGGCTATGCACCAAAAGATCCCGTAAATTTTTGGATCTTCTTGTGGTAATGGCGGGCCTGCTCGGTAGATATTGGGACAGAATAGGATCCATCCGTAAAATTGGCCAGGATTTATTAAGGGCTGCTCGAACGGCTGAAAATTGGTTATGGTAGTCCGTAACAAAACGAATCTTCCCGTCGGGTAGTTTCGCGTTAGATTTATAGATCAAGTCATGGCGGGAGGAATGCCTGGCTCGATTGTACGCCTTTTTAACCATACGATGGCTATACCCCCTTTGATAGAATCTCTTTTTCAAATCATCTGCTTGCCTTTCAAAATCCCCAATGTCAGAACAGATCCGCCGAAGACGGAGGAACTGTCCTGTGGGTACGGATTGAACAACATGTCTAGGATGGGCAGAGGAGGCGTGCAAGAGAGAATTGGTAGAAGTGGATTTCCTATAGATGTCAGTTTGTAATAAATTGGCGCTGTCACGCTTAATTAGGACATCCAGAAATTCGACACTATGACTATCATGATGGTAAGTAATACGTACATTGATTGAATTATTGTTCAAGGAACTCATAAACTCCTGTAAAGAATGTATGGGGCCCTGCCAGATCATGAAAACGTCGTCTATGTACCGCGTCCAAAGAAGGACACGGTCGATGGACGAGGCAGGATCTGACAGGGAGAGGTCCCTCTCCCACAGCCCAAGGAACAGATTAGCATAGGACGGCGCAAAGGCCGCTCCCATTGCTGTTCCTTGGAGCTGTAGGAAGAAGGACCCCTTAAAAGTAAAAAAATTATGGGTCAAAGCAAATTCAAGTACCTCCAAAACAAAATTTTGAAAAGAAATAGGGAAATTGGACATATTGAGGTAATATTTGGTTGCCCTGAGGCCGTCGTGGTGCCTAATGCTAGTGTACAAAGATTCAACATCGGCCACCACCAAGACGGACTCAGGGTCAATTTCAATACCGTCGATTAATTTGAGGAAGGCACCTGTATCTTTAAGAAATGATGGAAGACTCTCCACGCAAGGTTGCAGGATAGAATCAATCCATCGACCGACATGCTCCAAGAAGTTCCCCCCTCCGGAAACTATAGGACGTCCAGGTGGTGAAGTGCTATTCTTATGAATTTTGGGCAGTAGGTAGAGGGTAGGAATGGTGGGTTCGTTGACAACTAAAGCAGTTGACAATTCTATTGTAATCACCTCTGACTCTACTGCCCGGTCCAGGATCAATTGCAACTGTGCTTTAAATGTAGATAAAGGATTGTAAGTTAGTTTTTTATAGCACACTTTATCATTAAGCTGACGATAAACTTCTTTTTCGTACATGGATGTTGGCCATACGACTATATTTCCACCTTTATCAGCTGGTTTAAATTCGACGTCTGGTAGTTTTTGAAGTTTTTGAAGGCAGTCTCGCTCACGGCGGGATAAATTGTCCTTCGTAATAGACCTTGGAATATCCACAAGGTCTTTGGTGACCATCTGGACAAATAGGTCCACATTGGCACAAGTGGAGAGAGGGGGGAACTTCTTGGATCTAGGGCGAATCGATGGAGGTATCTTACCATTAATTGGTGTATGATGTTCAGCGTAGAGTTCCTCCAAGATTCTCAGGGTGGATTGTTCCTCCTCTGTAGGGAATAGAGTATGTAAATTACCATCATGAAAGTGCTTTTTGAAAAGTAATGATCTGGCAAAAATGTGTAAATCCTTGATAGCCAGAAAAGTGTCAAATCTGGAAGCTGGGGAAAAGGTAAGGCCCTTGCTTAATAAGGCCAACTCTGTGGCAGAAAAATTATGATGACTGAGATTGATTACCTTATTATCCCTCTTGGGACCAACAGGCGAACCACGATCATTCCTTCTGTATGGATGATAGTTGTGTTCACGTGTCCTCTTATAATTAGCCCCAGATCGAGTAGTGAATGTAGAGGAAGCCGAATCAGAATTGGCACCCAGAAGGTTTTTATACTCAGTTGAAAGATCTGCCTACACCTACTCCTGGTGGTCCACTCATAATCTCTAGAGAGTTGTATGATTACATTGCCAGTAGAGAAAAACTCCTTCCGCCTAGATACTATGGGGATCCAGAGGAGTGCATGGAGTTCCTGGAGCGTAGTCTGATGTATATCGAAGCTAATCCTTCCGAATTTTCTTCTGATGAGTTCAAGGTAGGATTTATCTTGTCCTATCTAGCAGGAGATGCATTGAATTGGATGAACCCTCTCTGGGAAGCAAGGGATCCAATCCTCTCAGACCTTGGGGCTTTCCTGGAAGCCTTTGTTAAAGCCTTCAAAGCGCCTAAACCTGCTCCTCCTGCAAAGTCTTCCCTCACCAGATCCCAGAGGCGGTCTAGACGAGTTAATCCCCCAAAGAAATCGTCACGTCAGACCAAGTCCGTCCAAGACCCACCTGTTCCTCTACCTGTCCCAGCAGGTACCCAAGCAAGACCCCAGAAGGCTGATAAAAGTGGGATGGCAAAGCAGCAGCCCAAATCCAGCCGCAAGAAGGGAACGCGGTATTGCTGCGGTTGCAAGGAACATCCAGACGGTCTCTGCCCTGTAGATCTAAAACTCCAAAACACTGGGCCAGCAGGAGAGGCTGCCCTAGGTGAGAGTACCTCCTCTCCATTAAAATCAAAGACTGTGTCTCTGTTTTCCGGGAGCTTTGGTGTGGTAAAGTCGCCAACCATTCGGAGTCGGTGTGTGGTCTCTGTCATACAGCTCCAGAACCCGGTAAGGGCGTTGTCTGAAGTTGGTCAAGCCCTACTCAAGAGCAGTCTAGTCCTGCAAGGACAACTACAGCTCCAAGTTGGAGCCTTATACACGAAGAAGTTTATCTACCGTATGCTGTCTGTTATGCCCATGGGTCATTCTGAGCCTGGAACTCTACCACCCGCTCTGGTCAAGAGTTCCTGCAAAATACTTCGTTTGAATTTACCCAGTCATGAGAGGTGTCTGGTTCCCATGCATCAAGGACAGTCAACTGGGTTGTCTTCTTCTTCAGCTGGTCTGCTAGTCGTCGAGTCAAGGTGTGTTGATGTCACCCAAGAGGAGGAAGCGGTGACTATTTCTCCACACGTCTCTTGTGACTATACCAGTAACCTGTTAGTCGTCGAGTCAAGGTGTGTTGATGTCACCCAAGATGGGGAAGCGGTGATTATCTCTCCACACGTCTCCAGTGACTATACCAGGAACCCGTTAGTCATCGAGTCAAGGAGTGCTGATGTTACCAAAGATGGGAAAGCGGTGACAATCTCTCCTCACTACTCTAATGACTATACCTGTAACCTGTTCGTGGAAATACCTCCGCCTCTTGGACGTTTTTTTCTGGATAATCGGCAGAAAATGGTTCCTATGTGGGTGCCTTCATCGTCCATATGGCCGGCTGGTGAAGATTTCAAGACATCTCTGCTACCTGAAAATTTGTCTCTGGATATCGGGCAGAAGATGTATCCTGTGAGTGTTCCTTCGGCTTCTAAGTGGCCGGCTGGTGAAGATATCAAACCAGTAGCATCCAAGTCCCTGCTTCTTGTCTACCCAGAGGAAATGGTCCAGTCCATTGAGGAGGCTAACCCTGTTGGGCACAAAGAGACTTTGTCTTCTGAGATTCCTGGTGACCCGTTTGCCTTATCCTACTCTAAAGATGTTATGACTTGGACTGTGAGTGGTTTCTTTCTTCTTCTATGGATCATTTTAGCGGGTTTGAAGAAGAGGGGGCGTAAAGGAGGGGGTACTGTAACAACCCTGCCGGCATCACTGCATGGCCTTCCATTCCCCACCTGCCTGTTAAATCTACTCACTCACCCAGTGCCATGCTGTGAGATCTGTCTGCTGCTGGTTCCATGCCATGTGCTTCATGGCGGCCTGCTCTGTGTACACTTCCTGGCTGTGTGCATAGGGGGGCGGCGCCAGCCACTCCGGATTCTTATTGAGACTGTGTGCACCTCCCTAAGGTGCTTCTGGCCAATAGCCTTGAGGCCTCTGATACTTAAGGCATCCTCACCCATTGGAGGATGCCTGAGCAAACTATTCCCCTCAGTTAGCATTTGCTACTGAGCTGCCAGGTCGTGTGTTTCCTGTCTCTGAGGGCTGCACTATTGCAGGCCTTCATCTGTGTTCTGTTTGTGTAGCCGTGTCCGTTCCTGTCTGTACTCTGGTCTATGTCCGTCCCTGCTCCTTCTTTGTCATTAGTCATTTCCCACTCAGCTGTGTGTACCTCTGCCTTATCTTTCTGCTCTGTTCGCCACTGTCTGTGGCTCTGCTTCTCTCTGCTCAGTTCTACCACAACCTGTGGCTCTGTGTCTCTCAGCTTTTCTCTCAGCTCTGCTCTCTGACCTTGCTCCGCTCTCTGTGTGGCTTTGCTCTACGGCTCCGCTCCTTGCGGTTCCACCTGGCACCGCTCCTTGCGGTTCTACGTCTTTAGCTCTTGGCTCCGCCTCCAGCGTCTCCGCTCTTGGCTCTGCCTTCTCCTTCTCTACTCTCTGCTCTGCCTTCTTCTTCTCTGCTCATAGCTCCACCTTCTACTCGTACTCCGCCTCCTGCGATTCAGCTTTTCTTCCACTCTCGCGCTATCTTAATTCTGCAACTTTCCCTACAGGTCTCTACCTGTTCCTTTATATTCTCCAGTCTGAACAGGTTCTTACCTGTTTCCACACATCCATCTGAATACCAGTTCCTACCAGAGTATCAGTCCTGTCTGCCAGTGCCAGCCGTGCCCGCCTGTCTGCCTGAGTGCCAGCCGCGCCCGTCTGCCTGCCTGTATCTCCGTCAAGCCAGTCCGCCCGTCAGGGCCTCTGCCATACCCGTCTGTCAGCCAGTGTCACAGCCGTGCCTGCCTGCCCGTGTCTTGTCTCCGGTGGGATCAGCATCCATAGTCCGACTCCACCCTGGAGTGGTACCTGGTAGCTTCCTATTGCACATGTCTGACCTCACCATCAGAGGCTCCAGCGAACACCTAGGAAGCTACTTAGTTACGCCCCTTCCAGGGAAGTTCGGTCTGTGGTCCAGTGGGGCCACACCCCCAGGTGCCCGCGCCAACCAGTCTCGGCGCGAGCGTTACAATTCCGTTTTGAAATAAGATCCCTGTGGCATTGTGTTCCAAGTGGCTAGCCAAGAGCGAGAATCCCAACAACCTCTTCTTTCTTGGCTTCTGGCTTCATAGCAGCTTGAAGACAACTTGGGGGACCTTTTCACTTTCCAAAAATTGGGGATAAGCGTTCCAAAATTTTCTCTTTCCTGCGAACCAACTGCAAGGACGGAGGGTTCACCGAACCCTCTCTGCTCCTTCTTATCTGCCATTGGCAAAAGCCAGAAGACTCCATTGTCCACCCAGCTGTATGTCCTGGTGATGGGACTTCTGACCATAACCCTACAAGCCAACATGGATAAAAAGAGAAAAATGAGCCATCTACACTGTACATTGACTTCACGTCGATGACCTATTATGTATCGTACAGACCCACAAATATCATTCCTGCACTCACTTCAGTCTATCCATCTATTACCGAATAGTCAGTGTAACCTCCAGTTCAACATGGAGAACCGACCTCAGATGTCCTCAACCTTCTCAATCTTGTACTATTCAATGTCTGTTCATAACCATGCACCCTAATTGGCAGAACAAAGTGTTCCCTGAACCCTTCCTCCCAGACAATTCTCACCTCTGCGTGTTCCGTTTTTCTCTTCTTCTTCCACAAGCCATAACTTTATCTCTCTCCGTCCACCTTGATAGCATTCTGGGTACATATAATGTTTGGATCCATTTTTTGGAGGGAAGTAAAAGGATTGGGAAAAAGAAAATTCTTACAGTTCTTACTGAAGGTGTTAATATTCTGCTTTGAAAGATCAGACTTTTATGGACGGTGTGATCCCAAATAGGTCCATTTTTATATGGGGTGAATTCATTTTTCATTTTAGAAAACTTTTTTTTTATCAAAGGACATAGTGTAAAGCGCAGCCTCCATTGAAGCACAAACTGTGACATTCCCAGGAAGACCAAGATGGCGGCTGTGGGTGCATGATACAAAAACCGACCGTGCTGGGGTGACCGCATGTGGAGGCTATGAGCCGAGGTCCCTCCACAAATATAGATGTAACTGTACGATCGTGTTGGGGTGACCGTATGTGGGGGCTATGAGCCAAGATCCCTCCACAAATACAGGTATAACTGTACGACTGTGTTGGAATGAATGCATGTGGGGGCTATGAGCCGAGATCCCTTCACACGCAACTAGTATCACAGTCAGTGTGAGTGTGCACCAACACGATTGCGGGGGTGTCTGGGGACACGAGGGGTCGGCGGGCACACAGGTCTGCTAGCCGAAACCGCATGGACCAGGGATCGTCTCGCCGAACGCCCGCTCTCCTTTTACTGTAGGCATAATACTACTCACACAACACAGGGTGAAGGTAAAAGAGTGTGACATTGCTTTATTGAACCACAAAACAGGCAAATAACATGTAGAACAGTCCCAGTAAAATACCCAAGATGGTGCACGTTACAGAATCTCACCCTTCCGCTGACTCGCCGGGATATTGGCAGCTGTAACTTCAGAGGTCCCAGGGCCGACTACCCTACCTGTGACACGCACAGAGAGGAGGTAATAACAAGCATAGGAAGATGACAGTCCACTGAGATACAAGGCCACGTGACCGGAGGGTCGCAACCTGGCTTCTCCGAACATCTTAATGGAACAAGGTTACCGACTGGTCCCATTCCTGGCTTTCTCCAAACATATCCATGGTTCAGCGATGATCAATGGAGCAGATCTCTATTCTTCCAACCCGGGTCTCGGTCCCCTAAGTTGTTTCCTGTAGAATGGTAGATCTGTGTCCCTCGTGATGGGGCCTGATGAATTGGCTTAAATTGAAAAGTCAACATACAGGTAACAGTCTATTCTTCTTGGTTTGCTAAAAATGGATGTCTAGTTAATTAAGATACAATGCTGTGTCTCCACAGGGCGCCAATGGGTTACTATGACAACAGGGGCCCCTGTGCCACCATCTTAGTCCTCCACTGAAGCTCATCTTTATACTTGGCTTCGGGGGAGATGTAGACTGTATATTGCAATACCCGGAGGTGGAAGCACCGAGCTACCTGTGCCGCCATCTGCCGCCTCGCTCTACGTCACAGGTGGGTGTGTCACTAACCATCCAGTAATGCCGGCGTCACCCCTCACATCCATCACCATATAACCACGGTGCGCTGGGCACTGCTGGGATCCGACAATCGATATATGTGAAGTGTGCAGTACCGCCCTGCCCTATATGCAGTGCCGTGCCGAGGGCCCACACCCTGCAGCTCTTAAGTCTGAGGCTGTTTAACCCTTTAACAACAAGGGAGGTTTCTGTGCTCCGTTCATTTGCTCTGCCTTCTTTCAAGAGTCATCGCGTCTTTTTACTCTTCCCCCATCGCCGTATCAGGATTGTTTTTTATGGGGTGAGTCGTCGTTTTCACTAACTCCATTCATCTTATTACACAAAACACTGAAAATATGGTGAAATGGTAAAACCTGCAGTTCGGCCATTGTTCCTCAGGATCCGTTGTTACATTGTTCCTCGGGATACGTTGTTACATTGTTCATTGGCGGGAAGGTGCTTGCCCGGTCAGAAGGGGACGGCGACACCAAGGACACATCCATTGTATGTTCCTTCCAGACCATGTTATTTTCCGTTGTTTTCGTGGTGAGAGGATGGGTTTATTGATCCCGCTTTCTGCACTTACGATAATGACATTTTCTTAGGGAGGTGAGCTTAAAAATAAAAACAATTCTGCCACCCTTCATTTTCTTTTCTTTACAGCTGTGTAAGCGCCAATAGAAATTATACTTTTCTCGTAGAAATTTAATTGGCCAATAATTAGAAATTTAATGAAGAAACTGTATGCAAATGAGGCTGGAAGTGCCTTGGGGGTGCGGCAATGCACTGAGAAGCAGCAGTCCAGTTGATTTCCCCGCCCCACTGCACTTCCAGCCTAAGGCAAAAAGAGGCAGGGAGACATGAAAGAGGAGGCACATGTGAATAAAGCCGTATACACCTGCCTCCCATCAGGTGCCTGTAGACCGCCGTACACACTCACCTGGTCCTCGGCGGGGCACAGTGACGGTGGCTTCACTACTGGAGACCTCATTACTGGCGACACACCACAAAGTCTGCGGCTCTTTCCCCATGGATACAGTGAGGTTCTGCTGGTCGGACACTCGGTGACTGACGTTTCGCCATTTATACTGCGAGGGTCGAGCGCCATCCGAGGAGCAGGAGCAGCTCAGCGTGACATTGTGCCAAACAGTCATGGTCTGTACAGAGACTTTACACACCGGATCTGTAGAAGACAAGAAGGAAATGGATCAGCTCCTGCTAACCCCATGTACTGCGACCGAAGGGTGTGCCGCAATAATATCCACACCAGAGCACGCGGCGGTGTCAGCAAACCGAACGTGGAGGTCTATGGGAATAGTGGCATTACTGCCACATAGACAACTACATCACACACTGAGGAAACGTCATGCAAGCTCCTGCCGCCCTGTCTCCCCTGTAGTCAGATAGGTAGGTGAGACCTCACACCACGGATCCTGTCCACAGTGGGGTGAGGCCACAGAATGGAGGCCGCCCACTAACTTACTGGGGGATAACGGTGACGGGGAGGAGGTTAGAACATGTATAATAAGGTCATCTCACCCAGTGTCCATGATGGTGCACCGCCACCCCCTGTTGTGTCAGAAGGGGGTCCTCATACTGAGTGGTGCTCATCTAAAGAAGAGCACTGAAAACCCCAGATCTGCAGATTACACTCATCACATAAAGACTGTTCTTCCTTGGGGTCCGATCTCTTAGAAGCTCAGAGACAACTCAGGGGAATTTACACAGGCCAAAAATACGGAAAACAGAGGAATAGTGTTCCTGTAAGGCCACGGTCACACCTTCAGTATTTCCCTCACGTGCGCTCTCCCAGAGAGGCCCGGACATCTGATAATGACATACGGTGGGAGGAACACACCACATGCGCAAAGTATACCGGCTAATTACAATGCAGGGGTTAAAAGGTCAGATGGGACATCAGCCACTCATCCCCCATAGAAAAAGCTTACGTGAAACGTGTGTCGGCGGTGGTCCCGGGAATCCTCTTGGTCCGTGCCCCAGCACTTCACATCACGGGTAGGTGTACTTGATATGCACGCTTATTCGTTGCATCGCTTCCACATGCTAGACTAATTTATACCAGTAATACCTCTGAGCACTTTATGTGAACTGTATGATATGGTTCTGCTCAAATTCTAATATTTGCACAGTGAGACTTACTGTTTCCACAAGTCTCTGATATCACATACTGATGTGTATTGTGGAACTGTTCCTTACCCAAACCTCCCATTCCCGGGGCACTCGTTCTGGATCCCACCTTTATCAACCTCGATATTCATGTTCTGATATATCACACTATGTATAATTGTATTCATAATGTTTGTTTTATGAAGTCAGGACTCCATTTTCTTTTGTTCAATAGTCATTCTAGGAGTTTCTTCTTTACTATATCCCCACTTGATTAAGACCATACTTTGGATTATGTTGATTACATTGCCTTTTATTTGTCTTATTATCAGTGTCCCCGTGAACTATTTAATAGAAGCAGAAAAGGTCTGGGCCCCCCTCTGCTCACCAGGCCCCAAACGCCAGTAATGCCCTGATGGTGGTCCTGCGTCCAGGCTCCAACCATGGGAGATTGAAATGCAGAAAACGTTGAGAAAGGCCGAGCTGCCCTATCTGTTACTCCCACTCATTGCTATGAGGACAGCGCAGCTCAGCTGTAATTGCCGGCATGAGAGGATGAAATGGGAAAAACCTGTAAAAATCATCCCGCCCTGTAGAGTCTATATCACCAATGAATGACGGTCGCCGACTAACCGCTCATTGTGACCAGATATGTGCCACAATCTGCTGGTGTAATACCGGCTCCTGCCAGGAACGATCCCCCGGCCCCGCACTCACCGAGCACCAGCAGACTGAAGAAGAGGTCAGTAATTCTGCCATTGACCAGGAGCATCGCCTTGTACAGCCCACTGTCCTCCGGAGACACGTCACGGAGGATGAAGGTCTTCTCCGTCAGGTTTAAATCAACCCTGTCCTTAATGTTATAGAACCCATAGAAGTCCGGCTTCTTCCCCTCCTCCAGGTCCACGATCTTTATCTCATTCTTCAGCCAAGTGATCTCCGAGGGCTGAACATCTCCACTCGCTCTGAAGGTCACACTGCTACCGGTGACTTTAGTAATCTGCTCTTCTCCTAAGAGAAAAAGAAACAAGGGATCAAAGGTATATGGACACTGTCAGGAAATAGGAAGAAGTTCTGATTACTTCAATTAAACATACAGAGCTCTCAGCTGCAGTTTCCTCTGCCTGCCAGCACAAGGCTGGAATTCTAAGCCACTCTTTCTCCCCCCTGCTATATAATTGTAATGTGAGCCCAGTATACCAACACTGGGATCGCTGCAGAATTTATATTGCTCTGTGCTGCAAAAGCCGTCTCTCTCTAAATCCCTCATTCCCCCCTCCCACCTAATACCAGCCAAAACTGGTACAGCCCGTTCCAGAAAGCATGGGACTCTATTGTTCTTTGAAAGTTAGGTATATTGGCACCGATACGGGCTAGAGATATAAGGATTATATATTCCGGATGTCCATCGAGAGATATATAGCTCACGGAAATCGCTAGGAGCTAAACCCAACGAGTGTAAGGAGCGGGTTTCTCCATAAGCGGGTCATGTAACTATGCCGTGTTTACACTTAAAAGAATCCCCCCGATGTGGTGCACATCCTGATCATTCTGTTGTTCGTATACGAGGTTCATACAGCGAGCTATGTATAAAAATGGTTTGTCCCAGCTCTAAGAAAGGGGAGGATTCAGCCTCTGAGTGAGGTCACCACAGGGGCAGTGCCTTGGTTTTAGGCTGGGACATAAGTGAGTGAAGCAGCAGTCTTCCAGGGTCTTTTGTCCAAGGAATAAGCTGAGAGTCACATCTGAGATGCACTGGGATATATGCCCATCCCCCACAGCACGTTGTCTGCCACGAGATGAGATGATATGAATGAAATGTAAGTGTTTTTTCAACTTTAATCCCATTTTATTTGTACTTGTACTGTGCATACGACTTGTCTACTTTTATAACACCTTTTTATAATTCTGTAAACACTGCCTACCTTTTTTGGAATAAAATATAAAAAAATTACTAACTTTGTCTCTCTTTGCTGTATAATGTACTGCCACGTCCTCTGAAGTGAATTATGCTACTAATCTGGGTTGGCTCCTGACCCGTTACTAAGTAAGAAATCAGAGCTGGTGGCAGCGGATTTGTCCTGTGCATTTGAGAGGCTTTGTAACGACTGGCGGCGTTGATAATTATTGTTCCCGCCTAAATGGGAGTAGTTATATTGCCCTCGCTGCAGTGTGCCCATTAGCCGTACATAGAAGGCAGCCTTTCTGGCGACTAATCATCCTAGGTGCAGTACCCGGTCTGACCTGAAGGTAAGGGGGGCACCAGAGAGCTGCAAGTTCCAAACCAGACCTGGGAAGTGGAAAATAGATAAATCCCCTTCAGAAAGAACCAGGGCAACCAAACAACCCCAATTCATGACAAATTGGTGTGAGCGGCAGGGAAGATAAAAATATCCTCCCCATGAATCGTGACAGACACCTCAATGTGACCTAAAAGAAAAGAGTGACGAGCGACCGTGGATGAGTGTGATGCCTAGGAGAGGTGAACTAGGAGAGTAGACCCTCTGGGTCACGGTGCTGAACCTCCCCCGGGTGAGCGAACCTGGTGGACCCGACCCCTATACGGGGATCGTTAGTGGCAGGCCCGGAGGAGTCAGTAACCGAGACATCTGGTACCAAGAGGGGCGGCTCATAGGGAAGCAGGCGACCAACACAGATAAGACAGACAGGACAGCCGTCAGCAAGGTAGGAGGGAGACAGGAACCTAGGAAGGCTGGACAGGTTCAGGGAATACTGGATGAGAGAACCGAGAAGAGGAGGACTGCAGAGAACACTAGAAGAAGGACCCCAAGACACCAGAGAAAGTAACCAGGAGAGAGATAGGGACCTAAGAGTAGAATCCAGGGGCCAAGGAAGCCCCGGGCAGAGCAGGAGCAAGGAATCCAGGGACAGGAAGAACCAGAGACTGCGGGAAACAGCAGCATGGATATAGTAACAAAAAAGGACGGGAATATATGCAGAGAAGGCCTAAGTGTGAGCACATGACCCTGGTATTGTCGAGTAATTGGGGTAAGGAGGGATAGCCTACCTACCCCCTTAAAACCCCTTGAAACATGCCATTACCCAAAATAAAAACATGGACCACAATTTCTTTGGAATATTATAGACCACAGCAGCCTTTATTTAACATAAAGCATAATACATTGAAATACACATCATTAACATTTTTAAACTAGGAGGAGTCCTTGGAGCTCCCAGGAATCTGGTGATTAACACAGCATAACGTGAACATACATCAAACCAAATTACTCCCAGCTGTTACCACACTGGCTCGAGAGCACCAAAAACCCAGCGGGTTCACTGTTCGCGCTAAAATTCTAGGGGAACCGACCACCCCTCCCGGAACTCTTTTCCACAATTCACCAGCTCCAAAACAAGTTGAACTCCAAAGATAGAGGAGCCATAAGCCAATGGATCCCACAACCCAATTTCCACCAACTTCAAGGACTCCACCCAGCCACCACGGCCACAATGACCCACTATAAAACATAAACAAACTACAAAACAAACCCCTCAAAAACACAATGACAGCCAATAATTAGGGCGAGACACTTACTGTACCCAGAGAGCGGGAACTGATTAGGCCACACCCCCACCATGCCATAAATCCTGTCTCCATTCTAAGCCACCCACCTTATTTTCCTTAATCCCTCCCTCCAACCCATTGTCATGATGTCCTCCTCTTACGCCGCGGAGGGAAGGGGAGGCTCAGCTCCATCCATTTCTTGACCCTGGTATTGTCGAGTAATTGGGGTAAGGCGGAATAGCCTACTCACCCCCTTAAAACCCCTTGAAACATGCCATTACCCCAAATAAAAACATGGACCACAATTTATTTGGAATATTATAGGCCACAGCAGCCTTTATTTAACATAAAACATAATACATTGAAATACACATCATTAACATTTTTAAACTAGGAGGAGTCCTTGGAGCTCCCAGGAATCTGGTGATTAACACAGCATAACGTGAACATATATCAAACCAAATTACTCCCAGCCGTTACCACACTGGCTCAAGAGCACCAAAAACCCAGCGGGTTCACTGTTCACGCTAAAATTCTAGGGGAACCGACCACCCCTGCCGGAACTCCCTTCCACAATATACCAGCTCCAAAACGAGTTGAACTCCAAAGACAGAGGAGCCATAAGCCAATGGATCCCCCAACCCAATTTCCACCAACTCCAAGGACTCCACCCAGCCACCACAACGAGGGACTTTGAATACCTCAAAGGCTCGAGACCCCCCCAGAACGAAAAGCTATGGCCTTCTCCACACCTTCTTGCAAACCAAGCACCCAAAAATCAATCCCCACCGCATTTAAATGCACCCCATCAGCCAACCAGAAAGCACCATCCCCTTTTTCCAACTCAAAATGCCTCACGGCCACCCCACCGTTTCTGGCCACAAAAGACGACAAAGCCTTATTAACCTTGATCCTGGCCTTTCCAACGACCGCATATTCCTCCCACGTGTACACGGTACAATCTCCGACCATACAACAGATAATCCGGGATACAAAAGCCACAACCGTAACAAATCCTGCTATATATCCCTAATCAATTCCCTAAAAGGCCGCACACCCAAATCGTTACTTCCCACATGTATCACCAATATGTCCGGGGACTTATCCAAAATAACCACGTTATGTATTTCCCGCAATACCCTATTCCAGGCCATTCCCCTAAAACCAATCCACCTGACCACCGCCAACTTCCGATCAAAGCCAAGCTGTCTACCCTCTGATCGTACATTCGCTCGCAGGGCTCCCTGTTGTGAATTCCGCTCTTGGGCTCCCTCCGGTGGTTGTAAATGGCACTTTTGTGAGTTCTGCTCTTGGGCTCCCTCTTGTGGTTTCTAGTGGTATGGCTGCTCCTTGGAGTTAGCGGTCATCAGCTGCCTCCACTTATCGTCTCTTCTGCTCGGCTATTTAAGTCTGGCTCTATCTTCAGCCAGTGCCACTTGTAAATGGTTCCTGGTTGGATTCACATCTCTTTGGAGTTCCCTGTTATCCTGACCAGTTCAGCTAAGCTAAGTTTTTGCTTGCCCTTTTCTGTCCATAGATTGTGGACTTATCCATTCTGTGCTTTCTATGTTTGTCCAGCTTATCAGTGTGAATTAATTCTGTCTTGCTGGAAGCTTTGGGAGGCAGATTTGCCCTCCACACCTTTAGTCAGGTGTGGAGATTTTTTGTAAACTCTGCGTGGATTTTTGTAGTGTTTTATACTGACCGCACAGTATTCCATCCTGTCCTATCTATTTAGTTAGACTGGCCTCCTGTGCTCATCCTGGTTTCATTCTGTGTATGTCTTTTCCCTCTCCACTCACAGTCATTATTTGTGGGGGGCTTATCTATCCTTTGGGGATTTTCTCTGAGGCAAGATAGCTTTTCTGCTTCTATCTTTAGGGGTAGTTAGCTCTTAGGCTGTGACGAGATGCCTAGGGAGAGTTAGGAGCATTCCATGGCTACTTCTAGTGTTGTGTTGAGCTTTGGGACTGCGGTCAGTACAGTTACCACTTCCTTCAGAGCTCATTCCATGTTGCTCCTAGACCACCGTATCATAACAGTACAAATGGCCAAAAATGAATTAGATGCATCTCAAAAGAAGGAAAAGAAAGTCCTGAACCATTTTTTTTTTCTGTGCTCTATTTTTTTTTTTTTTTTCTTTTCCTCTTGATATCTGGGTGGTTCAGGATATATGCTTTGGCATGGATGTTCAGGGTTTGTTTTCTCGTGTGGATCAACTTGCTGCAAGAGTACAGAGTATCCAGGACTATGTTGTCCAGACTCCGGCTTTAGAGCCCAGAATTCCTACTCCTGATTTGTTTTTTGGGGACAGATCCAAGTTTTTGAACTGTATAAATAACTGCAAATTGTTTTTTGCTTTGAAACCCCGTTCTTCTGGTGATCCCATTCAGCAAGTAAAAAACATCATATCCTTGCTGCGTGGTGACCCTCAAGACTGGGCTTTTTCTCTTGAAACAGGGGATCCGGCGTTATTGAATGTAGATGCATTTTTTCAAGCGCTCGGATTATTGTATGACGAACCTAATTCTGTGGATCATGCAGAAAAAACCCTGTTGGCCCTGTGTCAAGGTCAGGAAGCGGCAGAGTTATACTGCCAGAAATTTAGAAAATGGTCTGTGCTCACTAAATGGAATGAAGAGGCTCTGGCTGCTATTTTCAGAAAAGGTCTTTCTGAAACCCTTAAAGATGTTATAGTGGGCTTTCCTACGCCTGCCGGTTTGAGCGAATCTATGTCTCTAGCCATTCAGATTGATCGGCGTCTGCGCGAGCGCAAAGCTGTGCACCATATGGAAGTATCCTCTGAGCATAGTCCTGAACCTATGCAATGTGATAGGATTTTGACAAGAATAGAACGGCAGGAATTCAGACGTCAGAATAGGCTGTGTTTTTACTGTGGTGATTCGGCTCATGTTATCTCTGATTGCCCTAAGCGAACTAAGGCTACGTTCACATTTGCGTTGTGCGCCGCTGCATCGGCACAACGCAAATAAAAACGCACAAAAACGCACGCAAAAACGCTGCGTTTTGCGACGCATGCGTCCTTTTTTGCCGAAATTTGGACGCAAGAAAAATGCAACTTGTTGCGTTTTCTGCGCCCGACGCTTGCAGCAAAATAAACGCATGCGTCGCACAACGCAGCACAACGCATGTCCATGCGTCCCCCATGTTAAATATAGGGGCGCATGACGCATGCGTCGCCGCTGCGTCGCCCGACGCAAACACGCAAAACGCTAATGTGAACGTAGCCTACGAGAGTCGCTAGGTCCGTTACCATTAGTACTATACAACCTAAATTTCTCTTATCTGTGACCCTGATTTGCTCATTGTCGTCCTTTTCTGTCATGGCATTTGTGGATTCAGGCGCTGCCCTGAACTTAATGGACTTAGGGTACCGTCACACAGTGGCATTTTGATCGCTACGACGGCACGATCCGTGACGCTCCAGCATCGTAACAATATCGCTCCAGCGTCGTAGACTGCTGTCACACTTTGCAATGTACGACGCTGGAGCGATAATTTCATGACGTATGTGCGATGTAGAAGCCGTTGGTTACTATGTGCACATCGTATACAATATCGTGCACACCTTTGTTACACCATGCAATCATGCCGCCACAGCAGGACACTAGACGACGAAAGAAAGTTTCAAACGATCTGCTACGACGTACGATTCTCAGCGGGGTCCCTGATCGCAGGAGCGTGTCAGACACTGCGAGATCGCTGGAACGTCACAAATCGTGCCGTCGTAGCGATCAAAATGCCAATGTGTGACGGTACCCTTAGAATTCGCCAGGCGCTGTGGTTTTTCCTTGCAGCCTTTGCAGAGCCCTATTCCTTTGAGGGGCATTGATGCTACACCCTTGGCCAAGGATAAACCTCAGTACTGGACACAGATGACCATGTACATGGCTCCTGCACATCAGGAAGATTGCCGTTTTCTGGTGTTGCATAACCTGCATGGTGTTGTTGTACTGGGATTTCCATGGTTACAGGAACATAATCCGGTGCTGGATTGGAAAACTATGTCGGTGACTAGTTGGGGTTGTCAAGGGGTACATAGTGACGTTCCTTTGATGTCAATTTCCTCTTCCCCCTCTTCTGAGGTCCCTGAGTTTTTGTCGGATTTCCAGGATGAAGAGGGGGGGTCACCGAACCCTCACCAGAGCCCCCAGGCCGATCAGGATGAGCCCGATGAAAGGTACGAACCAAATCAGCGGCATGGACATCAGAGGCAGAAACCCAAGAATTATCCTCCTGGCCATAACCCTTCCATTTGACAAGGTACTGAAGTATAGTACGTCCGATGCCGGTAAGGGGTTAATTTCTGTGTGCAATAGAAATAACCGATTATCATTACTTTTGGATCGCCCCTCGTAAAACACTACAAAAATCCACGCAGAGTTTACGAAAAATCTCCACACCTGACTAAAGGTGTGGAGGGTAAATCTGCTTCCCAGAGCTTCCAGCTAACAGAATTAATTCACACTGATAACGCTGGACAAACATAGAAGCACTGAACAGATAAGTCCACAATCTGTGAACAGAAAAGCGCAAGCAAAAAACTTAGCTTAGCTGAACTGGTCAGGATAACAGGGAACTCCAAAGAGATGTGAATCCAACCAGGAACCATTTACAAGTGGCACTGGCTGAAGAAAGAGCCAGACCTAAATAGCCGAGCAGAAGAGACGATAAGTGAAAACAGCTGAAGACAGCTAACTCCAAGGAGCAGCCATACCACTAGAAACCACAAGAGGGAGCCCAAGAGCAGAACTCACAAAAGTGCCACTTACAACCACCGGAGGGAGCCCAAGAGCAGAATTCACAACAATAGCACAGCCCACGTAGCATAGAGCACAGCCACGTAGTATATAGCACAGCCACGTAGTATATAGCACAGCCCACGCAGTATATAGCACAGCCCACGCAGTATATAGCACAGCCCACGCAGTATATAGCACAGCCCATGCAGTATATAGCACAGCCCAAGCAATGTATAACACAGCCCACGCAATGTATAACAGCCCACGTAGTATATAGCACAGCCCACATAGTGTATAACACAGTCCACACAGTCTATAACACAGCCCACGCAGTGTATAACAGCCCACGCAGTCTATAACAGCCCACGCAGTGTATAACAGCCCACGCAGTATAACACAGCCCACGCAGTGTATAACAGCCCACGCAGTATATAACAGCCCACGTAGTATATAGCACAGCCCACATAGTGTATAACACAGTCCACACAGTCTATAACACAGCCCACGCAGTGTATAACAGCCCACGCAGTGTATAACAGCCCACGCAGTATAACACAGCCCACGCAGTGTATAACAGCCCACGCAGTGTATAACAGCCCACGCAGTATATAACACAGCCCATGCAGTATATAACAGCCATGTAGTATATAACAGCCCACGCAGTATATAACACAGCCCACGCAGTATATAGCACAGCCCACGCAGTATATAGCACAGACTGCCAGCCATTTAGTATATACAGACAGACAGTCTAGACTAGGACTACAACCAGGCTCACAGCAGGCTGCAATTCCGCAACCCCCCCCCCCCCCCCCCCCACCATGCATTGGGACAAGGTCCAGGAACTTGGAGGAAGACTCACTCACTCACTCACTGCTTCACTTCGCCGTTGCTTCTGTTGTGGACACAGCCTGGGACCGGGTGCACCGTCCGTGCACCTGACTGCTGCTCCTGCCTCCTGCTCCGCTCGTCTTTCTCGCTTTAACAGGAGGTGTCGGACATCTTGCTATCACAGGAGGTGACGGACGTCTCACTATCACAGGAGGTGACAGACATCTCGCTGTAACAGGAGGTTACGGACGTCTCGCTATCACAGGAGGTTACGGACGTCTCGCTATCACAGGAGAGTTGTCAGACATCTCGCTATCACAGGAGGTGACGGACATCTCGCTATCACACGAGGTGACGGACATCTCACTGTAACAGGAGGTTACGGACATCTCACTGTAACAGGAGGTTACGGACATCTCGCTATCACAGGAGGTGTCGGACATCTCACTGTAACAGGAGGTTACGGACATCTCGCTATCACAGGAGGTGTCGGACATCTCACTGTAACAGGAGGTTATGGACATCTCGCTATCACAGGAGGTGACGGACATCTCGCTGTCACAGGAGGTGTCGGACATCTCACTGTAACAGGAGGTTACGGACGTCTCGCTATCACAGGAGGTGTTGGACATCTCGCTGTAACAGGAGGTTACGGACATCTCGCTATCACAGGAGGTGACGGACGTCTCGCTGAGACAGGAGGTGACGGACGTCTCGCTGACACAGGGGGTGATGGACATCTCGCTATCACAGGAGGCGTCGGACGTCTCGCTATCACAGGAGATGATGGACGTCTCGCTATCACAGGAGGTGTCGACATCTCGCTATTACAGGAGATGACGGACGTCTCGCTATCACAGGAGGTGTCGACATCTCGATATCACAGAAGATGATGGACGTCTCGCTGACACAGGAGGTGACGGACATCTCGCTATCACAGGAGGTGAAGGACGTCTCGATATCACAGGAGGTGACGGACGTCTCGCTATCACAGGAGGTGACGGACATCTCGCTATTACAGGAGATGACGGACGTCTCGATATCACAGGAGATGATAGGATGTCTCAGTGACACAGGAGGTGACAGACGTCTCGCTATCACAGGAGGTGACGGACGTCTCGATATCACAGGAGGTGATGGACGTCTCGCTGACACAGGAGGTGATGGACGTCTCGCTGACACAGGAGGTGATGGACGTCTCGCTATCACAGGAGGTGTCGGATGTCTCGCTATCACAGGAGGTGTCGGATGTCTCGCTATCACAGGAGGTGGACGTCTCGATATCACAGAAGGTGACGGATGTCTCGCTATCACAGGAGGTGACGGACGTCTCGATATCACAGGAGGTGACGGACGTCTCGATATCACAGGAGATGATGGACATCTCACTGACAGGTGGTGATGGAGCGGCAAATTTTAGGCCACACCTCTGACCACATCCATTTCACAACCAGCCACGCCCCAACCACGCCCATTTAGCACTTCTGATCACAATGTTTCGTAAACAATAATTATAAACAAAAAAATATGGCCACACACGACGCTCCATACTGTACAATGGCCCCACACACGACGCTCCATACTGTACAATGGCCACACACGACGCTCCATACTGTACAATGGCCACACACACGACGCTCCATACTGTACAATGGCCACACACGACGCTCCATACTGTACAATGGCCCCACACACGACGCTCCATACTGTACAATGGCCACACACACGACGCTCCATACTGTACAATGGCCCCACACACGACGCTCCATACTGTACAATGGCCACACACACGACGCTCCATACTGTACAATGGCCCCACACACGACGCTCCATACTGTACAATGGCCACACACACGACGCTCCATACTGTACAATGGCCACACACACGACGCTCCATACTGTACAATGGCCACACACACGACGCTCCATACTGTACAATGGCCACACACACGACGCTCCATACTGTACAATGGCCACACACACGACGCTCCATACTGTACAATGGCCACACACACGACGCTCCATACTGTACAATGGCCACACACGACGCTCCATACTGTACAATGGCCACACACGACGCTCCATACTGTACAATGGCCACACACACGACGCTCCATACTGTACAATGGCCACACACGACGCTCCATACTGTACAATGGCCCCACACACGACGCTTCATACTGTACAATGGCCACACACGACGCTCCATACTGTACAATGGCCACACACGACGCTCCATACTGTACAATGGCCACACACACGACGCTCCATACTGTACAATGGCCCCACACACGACGCTCCATACTGTACAATGGCCACACACACGACGCTCCATACTGTACAATGGCCACACACGACGCTCCATACTATACAATGGCCACACACGACGCTCCATACTGTATAATGGCCCCACACACGACGCTCCACACTGTACAATGGCCACACACGACGCTCCATACTGTACAATGGCCCCACACACGACGCTCCACACTGTACAATGGCCACACACGACGCTCCATACTGTACAATGGCCCCACACGACGCTCCATACTGTACAATGGCCCCACACGACGCTCCATACTGTACAATGGCCACACACGACGCTCCATACTGTACAATGGCCCCACACACGATGCTCCATACTGTACAATGGCCACACACACGACGCTCCATACTGTACAATGGCCACACACACGACGCTCCATACTGTACAATGGCCACACACGACGCTCCATACTGTACAATGGCCACACACGACGCTCCATACTGGACAATGGCCACACACGACGCTCCATACTGTACAATGGCCACACACGACGCTCCATACTGTATAATGGCCACACACACGACGCTCCATACTGTATAATGGCCACACACAACGCTCCATAGTGTACAATGGCCACACACGACGCTCCATACTGTACAATGGCCACACACGACGCTCCATACTGTATAATGGCCACACACAACGCTCCATAGTGTACAATGGCCACACACGACGCTCCATACTGTATAATGGCCACACACAACGCTCCATACTGTATAATGGCCACACACAACGCTCCATAGTGTACAATGGCCACACACGACGCTTCATACTGTATAATGGCCACACACAACGCTCCATAGTGTACAATGGCCACACACGACGCTCCATACTGTACAATGGCCACACACACGACGCTCCATACTGTACAATGGCCACACACAACGCTCCATACTGTACAATGGCCACACACACGACGCTCCATACTGTATAATGGCCACACACAACGCTCCATAGTGTACAATGGCCACACACGACGCTCCATACTGTACAATGGCCACACACGACGCTCCATACTGTATAATGGCCACACACACAACGCTCCATACTGTATAATGGCCACACACAACGCTCCATACTGTATAATGGCCACACACAACGCTCCATACTGTATAATGGCCACACACAACGCTCCATACTGTATAATGGCCACACACGACGCTCCATACTGTATAATGGCCACACACACGACGCTCCATACTGTATAATGGCCACACACAACGCTCCATACTGTATAATGGCCACACACAACGCTCCATAGTGTACAATGGCCACACACGACGCTTCATACTGTATAATGGCCACACACGACGCTCCATACTGTACAATGGCCACACACGACGCTCCATACTGTACAATGGCCACACATACATAACGCTCCATACTGTATAATGGCCACACACGACGCTCCATACTGTACAATGGCCACACACAACGCTCCATAGTGTACAATGGCCACACACACGACGCTCCATACTGTATAATGGCCACACACGACGCTCCATACTGTATAATGGCCACACATGACGCTCCATACTGTACAATGGCCACACACAACGCTCCATACTGTACAATGGCCACACACGACGCTCCATACTGTATAATGGCCACACATGATACTCCATACTGTATAATGGCCACACACAACGCTCCATAGTGTACAATGGCCACACACGACGCTCCATACTGTATAATGGCCACACATGACGCTCCATACTGTATAATGGCCACACATGACGCTCCATACTGTATAATGGCCATTGGCCACATTATGTTCCATACTGTATAACGGCCCCACATGATGCTGCGTACAGCATACTTGCCCCACGTGATGGTCCATACAGTATTATGGCGCCACATTATGCTTTGTACAGTATAATGGCCCCACACGATGCTGGGTATAGAATAATGGCCACACATAATGCTGGGTACAGTATACTGGCCACACATGGTTACCCCACCCCCATCATTGCCTTCTCCATCACTACACACAGACCTTTCACCGCGCTCCCTCGCAGCAGCCGGCAGCTTCCACACCCACGGCGCTGAATGGTGTCATCCAGCTGCGCCGCTGACTGCTCACGTCGCTGCAGCTGTGATACGACACTGATAAAGACCTCCGTGTCTCCTGTGCCAGTCCGTGTCAGAGCGAGGAGCAATATCTGCTCCGATCTGACACAGCCAGCGTCCGCTCCATACACCTCTTACACATGCGACTCCGCTCCATACACCTCGTACACACACGACTCCGCTCCATACACCTCTTACACATGCGACTCCGCTCCATACACCTCGTACACATGCGACTCCGCTCCATACACCTCGTACACACACGACTCCGCTCCATACACCTTGCACATGTGGCTCCACTCCGTACACCTCATACATACGGCTCCTCCCCATACACTTCGTACACACACGGCTCCGCTCCGTACACCTTATACACACACAGCTCCGCTCCGTACACCTCATACACACGGCTCCTCTCCATACATCTCGTACACACACGGCTCCGCTCAATACACCTTGCACATGCGGCTCTGCTCCGTACACCTTGTACACACATGACTGCGCTCCATTCACCTTGCACATGCGGCTCTGCTCCATACACCTCGTACACACACGGCTCCGCTCCATACACCTCGTACACACACGGCTCCGCTCCATACACCTAGTAAACACACGGCTCCGCTCCATACACCTCGTACACACACGGCTCCGCTCCATACACCTAGTAAACACACAGCTCCGCTCCATACACCTCGTACACACACGGCTCCGCTCCATACACCTCGTACACACACGGCTCCGCTCCGTCTACATTGCACACGCTGCTCCACTCAGTATACCTTGCACACACACGGCTCCACTCTGTACACCTCATACACATACGGCTCCGCTCCATACACCTCGTACACACACGGCTCCGCTCCATACACCTAGTAAACACACGGCTCCGCTCCATACACCTCGTACACACACGGCTCCGCTCCATACACCTCGTACACACACGGCTCCGCTCCGTCTACATTGCACACGCTGCTCCACTCAGTATACCTCACACACATACGGCTCCGCTCCATACACCTCGTACACACACGGCACTACTCCGTACACCTCGTACACATGTGGCTCTGCTCCGTACACCTCGTACACACACGACTCCATTCCATACACCTTGCACATGCGGCTCCGCTCTGTACGCCTCATGCACTCACGGCTCCACTCCGTACACCTCGCACACACACGGCTCCGCTCCGTATACCTCGCGCGCATACACACGGCTCCGCTCCGTATACCTCGCGCGCACACACACGGCTCCGCTCCGTACACCTCGCACACACACGGCTCAGCTCCGTACACCTTATATACACACGGCTCCGCTCCATACACATTGCACACGCTGCTCCACTCCGTACACATTGCACACGCTGCTCCGCTCCATACACCTCGTACACACACGGCTCCGCTCCATACACCTCGTACACACACGGCTCCGCTCCATACACCTAGTAAACACACGGCTCCGCTCCATACACCTCGTACACACACGGCTCCGCTCCATACACCTCGTACACACACGGCTCCGCTCCATACACCTCGTACACACACGGCTCCGCTCCATACACCTCGTACCCACACGGCTCCGCTCCATACACCTCGTACACACACGGCTCCGCTCCATACACCTCGTACACACACGGCTCCGCTCCATACACCTCGTACACACACGGCTCCGCTCCGTACACCTAGTAAACACACGGCTCCGCTCCATACACCTCGTACACACACGGCTCCGCTTCATACACCTCGTACACACACGGCTCCGCTCCATACACCTCGTACACACACGGCTCCGCTCCGTCTACATTGCACACGCTGCTCCACTCAGTATACCTTGCACACACACGGCTCCACTCTGTACACCTCATACACATACGGCTCCGCTCCATACACCTCGTACACACACGACTCCATTCCATACACCTTGCACATGCTGCTCCGCTCTGTACGCCTCATGCACTCACGGCTCCACTCCGTACACCTCGCACACACACGGCTCCGCTCCGTACACCTCGCACACACACGGCTCCGCTCCGTACACCTCGCACACACACGGCTCCGCTCCGTACACCTCGCACACACACGGCTCCGCTCCGTACACCTCGCACACACACGGCTCCGCTCCATACACCTCGCACACACACGGCTCCGCTCCGTACACCTCGCACACACACGGCTTCGCTCCGTATACCTCGCGCGCACACACACGGCTCAGCTCCGTACACCTTATATACACACGGCTCCGCTCCGTACACCTCGTACACATGCGGCTCCGCTCCGTACACCTCGCACACACACGGCTCCACTCCGTACACCTCGTACACACACGGCTCTGCTCCGTACACCTCGTACACACACGGCTCTGCTCCGTACACCTCGTACACACACGGCTCTGCTCCGTACACCTCGTACACACACGGCTCCGCTCCGTACACCTCGTACACACACGGCTCCGCTCCGTACACCTCGTACACACACGGCTCCGCTCCGTACACCTCGCACACACACGGCTCCGCTCCGTACACCTCGTACACACACGGCTCCGCTCCGAACACCTCGTACACACACGGCTCCGCTCCGTACACCTCGTACACACACGGCTCCGCTCTGTACGCCTCATGCACTCACGGCTCCACTCCGTACACCTCGTACACACACGGCTCCGCTCCGTACACCTCGTACACACACGGCTCCGCTCCGTACACCTCGTACACACACGGCTCCGCTCCATACACCTCGTACACACACGGCTCCGCTCCGAACACCTCGTACACACACGGCTCCGCTGCGTACACCTTATACACACACGGCTCCGCACCGTACACCTCGTACACACACGCTCCGCTCCGTACACCTCGTACACACGGCTCCGCTCCATACACCTCGTACACACACGGCTCCGCTCCGAACACCTCGTACACACACGGCTCCGCTCCGTACACCTCGTACACACACGGCTCCGCTCCGTACACCTCGTACACACACGGCTCCGCTCCGTACACCTCGCACACACACGGCTCCGCTCCGTACACCTCGTACACACACGGCTCCGCTCCGAACACCTCGTACACACACGGCTCCGCTCCGTACACCTCGTACACACACGGCTCCGCTCTGTACGCCTCATGCACTCACGGCTCCACTCCGTACACCTCGCACACACACGGCTCAGCTCCGTACACCTCGTACACACACGGCTCCGCTCCGTACACCTCGTACACACACGGCTCCGCTCCGTACACCTTATACACACACGGCTCCGCTCCGTACACCTCGCACACACACGGCTCCGCTCCGTACACCTCGTACACACACGGCTCCGCTCCATACACCTCGTACACACACGGCTCAGCTCCGTACACCTCGTACACACACGGCTCAGCTCCGTACACCTCGTACACACACGGCTCCGCTCCGTACACCTTATACACACACGGCTCCGCTCCGTACACCTCGTACACACACGGCTCCGCTCCATACACCTCGTACACACACGGCTCCGCTCCATACACCTCGTACACACACGGCTCAGCTCCGTACACCTCGTACACACACGGCTCAGCTCCGTACACCTCGTACACACACGGCTCCGCTCCATACACCTCGTACACACACGGCTCAGCTCCGTACACCTCGTACACACACGGCTCAGCTCCGTACACCTCGTACACACGGCTCCGCTCCATACACATTGCACACGCTGCTCCGCTCCGTATACCTTGTCGGCTCTGCTACATTACAGTGTCAGACTGTCACAGGGGCTTTGGTTTAGCCCATTTTATGCGGGGGTGTGGAGTAATAGCAGCCACAATAGCGTCGTGTTGTCACCCTCTCCCTGGAGACAGATGTGTCAGGGAGTCATGGATCTCACTCACACTGATCTGCAGATAACACAGCAGTGAGCAGGGAGGCAGAGGAGGCTGTGAGTGTGTCCGTCCCTCCCTGCTGAGCCCCACTCATTCCACGCACCATTACAGCAGCCAGGCATCCAGTCCACTCACACTGCTCTGCTGCTGACATTATTGCCGCCGGCACCCAGGCTGTGGTCGGCTGTTACCTCAAACTAGCAGTGTCCCCTCTCTCCCTCTCTCACCAGTGACGCTGGGAGACGCAGGAACATGGGGAAGGGGCGTGGCCTAACAAAAGGGGGCGTGACGGAGTTCTCCTGCTGTCTCCCGGGATGAGAGCGTCCTGCGCTGGACAGCGGGGCAGAGAGTCAAATCCGGGAAAGTCCCGCACAATGAGGGACGGTTGGGAGGTATGCCAGTACTTCTCCTCCTCCTGACATCACACCACAGGTCTCAGAACATCTACACATTAAAGCGATGAGACCCAGATAGAAGAGGCAATGGGGAGGAGCAAAAGAGGAGGCAAAGGAGAGAAGACCAGGCACATCTGAACACAGCCGTATATACCTGCCTTCCATCAGGCGCCTGTAGACCGCCGTACACACTCACCTGGTCTTCGGCGGGGCACAGTGACGGTGGCTTCACTACTGGAGACCTCATTACTGGCGACACACCACAAAGTCTGCGGCTCTTTCCCCATGGATACGGTGAGGTTCTGCTGGTCGGACACTCGGTGAGTGACGTTTCGCCATTTATACTGCGAGGGTCGAGCGCCATCCGAGGAGCAGGAGCAGTTCAGCGTAACGTTGTTTCCCACAGTCGTGTTCTGTACAGAGACTTTACACACCGGATCTGTAGAAGACAAGAAGGAAATGGATCAGCTCCTGCTAGCCCCATGTACCGCGGCCGAAGTGCGTGCCGCAATAATGTCCACACCTGATACTGCCGTATAGAGGGCGTGCAATTATGCTCCGTGCAGAACACATACAGGTGACAACATCACACACTGAGGAGCCATTGTGCACGCTCCTGCCACCATGTCTCCTCTATAGTCAAATAATTTGGTAAGACCATGTGCCACGGTTCTTGTCCCTGGAATTTCGAGGGGGGGTGAGTCCACAGAATGGAAGCAGACCACTATCTTACTGGAGGTTATCGGTGGTATAGCAGAGGTTAGGATATCATCCAACAGGTTCATCTCACCCTGTGTCCATGATGATGCACCCCTACACAATCAGTGGGGGACTCTCCACTGTGTCATAAGAAAGGTCCTCATCCCATGTGGAACTAGCCTACAAAAAGAGCGCTCTTTCAGCACTGAAAATTCAGACCAAGATCTGCAGCTATCATATAAAGCCTTGTAGGAAAGCAGGAGGAAAAGTCCGAGATGGGAGATGGGTGTCACTGTGGTGGCTGGCCTCGGTGATGCAAGTCCTGCATGTGAAGGCTCCAGCAACAGTAGGTAGGCTAGGGGTAAATCCTATCACTACAGGTCCTGAGTAGGTGCACCTGGACAGCCATGACCAGAACCAGGCTGTGTGATCACTGGTCAGTCAGGTGGGGGAGAGGGAAGAGTGGGTCGTGTGGACCTGGAGACAGACAAGTCAGAATCTCTTTGAGAAGAGTCTGCACAGGCTGTGGGCACCAAACTGCAAGTATCACTGGTTGCTATGGACAATGGCCGTTTGGGGGACCGGGCTGTGGCTAGCTCAGCCATGTCTGAGTAGTCAGGGTCTGGTCTGTTTATTTAGCACCTGAACAATGCTGGGATTTATGTTTATGGTTTTGTTTTTGGTGCTGTTCAACCTGTGGAAATAAACATCATTCCTGTAACAACCCTGCCGGCATCACTGCCTGTTACATCTACTCACTCACCCAGTGCCATGCTGTGAGATCTGTCTGCTGCTGGTTCCATGCCAAGTGCTTCATGGCGGCCTGCTCTGTGTACACTTCCTGGCTGTGTGCATAGGGGGGCGGCGCCAGCCACTCCGGATTCTTATTGAGACTGTGTGCACCTCCCTAAGGTGCTTCTGGCCAATAGCCTTGAGGCCTCTGATACTTAAGGCATCCTCACCCATTGGAGGATGCCTGAGCAAACTATTCCCCTCAGTTAGCATTTGCTACTGAGCTGCCAGGTCGTGTGTTTCCTGTCTCTGAGGGCTGCACTATTGCAGGCCTTCATCTGTGTTCTGTTTGTGTATCCGTGTCCGTTCCTGTCTGTACTCTGGTCTATGTCCGTCCCTGCTCCTTCTTTGTCATTAGTCATTTCCCACTCAGCTGTGTGGACCTCTGCCTTATCTTTCCTCTCTGTTCGCCACTGTCTGTGGCTCTGCTTCTCTCTGCTCAGTTCTACCACAACCTGTGGCTCTGTGTCTCTCAGCTTTTCTCTCAGCTCTGCTCTCTGACCTTGCTCCGCTCTCTGTGTGGCTTTGCTCTACGGCTCCGCTCCTTGCGGTTCCACCTGGCACCGCTCCTTGCGGTTCTACGTCTTTAGCTCTTGGCTCCGCCTCCAGCGTCTCCGCTCTGCGTCTCCGCTCTTGGCTCCGCCTCCAGCGTCTCCGCTCTTGGCTCTGCCTCCAGCGTCCCCGCTCTTGGCTCCGCCTCCAGCGTCCCCGCTCTTGGCTCCGCCTCCAGCATCTCCGCTCTTGGCTCTGCCTTCTCCTTCTCTGCTCTGCCTTCTCCTTCTCTGCTCATAGCTCCACCTTCTACTCGTACTCCGCCTCCTGCGATTCAGCTTTTCTTCCACTCTTGCTCTATCTTAATTCTGCAACTTACCCTACAGGTCTCTACCTGTTCCTTTATATTCTCCAGTCTGAACAGGTTCTTACCTGTTTCCACACATCCATCTGAATACCAGTTCCTACCAGAGTATCAGTCCTGTCTGCCAGTGCCAGCCGTGCCCGCTTGTCTGCCTGAGTGCCAGCCGCGCCCGTCTGCCTGCCTGTATCTCCGTCAAGCCAGTCCGCCCGTCAGGGCCTCTGCCATACCAGTCTGTCAGCCAGTGTCACAGCCGTGCCTGCCTGCCCGTGTCTTGTCCCCGGTGGGATCAGCATCCACAGTCCGACTCCACCCTGGAGTGGTACCTGGTAGCTTCCTATTGCACAAGTCTGACCTCACCATCAGAGGCTCCAGCGAACACCTAGGAAGCTACTTAGTTACGCCCCTTCCAGGGAAGTTCGGTCTGTGGTCCAGTGGGGCCACACCCCCAGGTGCCCGCGCCAACCAGTCTCGGCGCGAGCGCTACAGATTGCTCAGGCCATGGTCCCCGCTGAGTCCCATGAGCCATTGCTCTCGGAGCAAAATGAACTCTCTTCTAGCCTGTATTGGCACCCAGAAGGTTTTTATACTCAGTTGAAAGATCTGCCTACACCTACTCCTGGTGGTCCACTCATAATCTCTAGAGAGTTGTATGATTACATTGCCAGTAGAGAAAAACTCCTTCCGCCTAGATACTATGGGGATCCAGAGGAGTGCATGGAGTTCCTGGAGCGTAGTCTGATGTATATCGAAGCTAATCCTTCCGAATTTTCTTCTGATGAGTTCAAGGTAGGATTTATCTTGTCCTATCTAGCAGGAGATGCATTGAATTGGATGAACCCTCTCTGGGAAGCAAGGGATCCAATCCTCTCAGACCTTGGGGCTTTCCTGGAAGCCTTTGTTAAAGCCTTCAAAGCGCCTAAACCTGCTCCTCCTGCAAAGTCTTCCCTCACCAGATCCCAGAGGCGGTCTAGACGAGTTAATCCCCCAAAGAAATCGTCACGTCAGACCAAGTCCGTCCAAGACCCACCTGTTCCTCTACCTGTCCCAGCAGGTACCCAAGCAAGACCCCAGAAGGCTGATAAAAGTGGGATGACAAAGCAGCAGCCCAAATCCAGCCGCAAGAAGGGAACGCGGTATTGCTGCGGTTGCAAGGAACATCCAGACGGTCTCTGCCCTGTAGATCTAAAACTCCAAAACACTGGGCCAGCAGGAGAGGCTGCCCTAGGTGAGAGTACCTCCTCTCCATTAAAATCAAAGACTGTGTCTCTGTTTTCCGGGAGCTTTGGTGTGGTAAAGTCGCCAACCATTCGGAGTCGGTGTGTGGTCTCTGTCATACAGCTCCAGAACCCGGTAAGGGCGTTGTCTGAAGTTGGTCAAGCCCTACTCAAGAGCAGTCTAGTCCTGCAAGGACAACTACAGCTCCAAGTTGGAGCCTTATACACGAAGAAGTTTATCTACCGTATGCTGTCTGTTATGCCCATGGGTCATTCTGAGCCTGGAACTCTACCACCCGCTCTGGTCAAGAGTTCCTGCAAAATACTTCGTTTGAATTTACCCAGTCATGAGAGGTGTCTGGTTCCCATGCATCAAGGACAGTCAACTGGGTTGTCTTCTTCTTCAGCTGGTCTGCTAGTCGTCGAGTCAAGGTGTGTTGATGTCACCCAAGAGGAGGAAGCGGTGACTATTTCTCCACACGTCTCTTGTGACTATACCAGTAACCTGTTAGTCGTCGAGTCAAGGTGTGTTGATGTCACCCAAGATGGGGAAGCGGTGATTATCTCTCCACACGTCTCCAGTGACTATACCAGGAACCCGTTAGTCATCGAGTCAAGGAGTGCTGATGTTACCAAAGATGGGAAAGCGGTGACAATCTCTCCTCACTACTCTAATGACTATACCTGTAACCTGTTCGTGGAAATACCTCCGCCTCTTGGACGTTTTTTTCTGGATAATCGGCAGAAAATGGTTCCTATGTGGGTGCCTTCATCGTCCATATGGCCGGCTGGTGAAGATTTCAAGACATCTCTGCTACCTGAAAATTTGTCTCTGGATATCGGGCAGAAGATGTATCCTGTGAGTGTTCCTTCGGCTTCTAAGTGGCCGGCTGGTGAAGATATCAAACCAGTAGCATCCAAGTCCCTGCTTCTTGTCTACCCAGAGGAAATGGTCCAGTCCATTGAGGAGGCTAACCCTGTTGGGCACAAAGAGACTTTGTCTTCTGAGATTCCTGGTGACCCGTTTGCCTTATCCTACTCTAAAGATGTTATGACTTGGACTGTGAGTGGTTTCTTTCTTCTTCTATGGATCATTTTAGCGGGTTTGAAGAAGAGGGGGCGTAAAGGAGGGGGTACTGTAACAACCCTGCCGGCATCACTGCATGGCCTTCCATTCCCCACCTGCCTGTTACATCTACTCACTCACCCAGTGCCATGCTGTGAGATCTGTCTGCTGCTGGTTCCATGCCATGTGCTTCATGGCGGCCTGCTCTGTGTACACTTCCTGGCTGTGTGCATAGGGGGGCGGCGCCAGCCACTCCGGATTCTTATTGAGACTGTGTGCACCTCCCTAAGGTGCTTCTGGCCAATAGCCTTGAGGCCTCTGATACTTAAGGCATCCTCACCCATTGGAGGATGCCTGAGCAAACTATTCCCCTCAGTTAGCATTTGCTACTGAGCTGCCAGGTCGTGTGTTTCCTGTCTCTGAGGGCTGCACTATTGCAGGCCTTCATCTGTGTTCTGTTTGTGTAGCCGTGTCCGTTCCTGTCTGTACTCTGGTCTATGTCCGTCCCTGCTCCTTCTTTGTCATTAGTCATTTCCCACTCAGCTGTGTGTACCTCTGCCTTATCTTTCTGCTCTGTTCGCCACTGTCTGTGGCTCTGCTTCTCTCTGCTCAGTTCTACCACAACCTGTGGCTCTGTGTCTCTCAGCTTTTCTCTCAGCTCTGCTCTCTGACCTTGCTCCGCTCTCTGTGTGGCTTTGCTCTACGGCTCCGCTCCTTGCGGTTCCACCTGGCACCGCTCCTTGCGGTTCTACGTCTTTAGCTCTTGGCTCCGCCTCCAGCGTCTCCGCTCTTGGCTCTGCCTCCAGCGTCTCCGCTCTTGGCTCCGCCTCCAGCGTCCCCGCTCTTGGCTCCGCCTCCAGCGTCCCCGCTCTTGGCTCCACCTCCAGCGTCCCCGCTCTTGGCTCCGCCTCCAGGGTCTCCGCTCTTGGCTCCGCTTCCAGCGTCTCCGCTCTTGGCTCCACCTCCAGCGTCTCCGCTCTTGGCTCCGCCTCCAGCGTCTCCGCTCTTGGCTCCGCCTCCAGCGTCTCCGCTCTTGGCTCTGCCTTCTCCTTCTCTACTCTCTGCTCTGCCTTCTTCTTCTCTGCTCATAGCTCCACCTTCTACTCGTACTCCGCCTCCTGCGATTCAGCTTTTCTTCCACTCTCGCGCTATCTTAATTCTGCAACTTTCCCTACAGGTCTCTACCTGTTCCTTTATATTCTCCAGTCTGAACAGGTTCTTACCTGTTTCCACACATCCATCTGAATACCAGTTCCTACCAGAGTATCAGTCCTGTCTGCCAGTGCCAGCCGTGCCCGCCTGTCTGCCTGAGTGCCAGCCGCGCCCGTCTGCCTGCCTGTATCTCCGTCAAGCCAGTCCGCCCGTCAGGGCCTCTGCCATACCCGTCTGTCAGCCAGTGTCACAGCCGTGCCTGCCTGCCCGTGTCTTGTCTCCGGTGGGATCAGCATCCACAGTCCGACTCCACCCTGGAGTGGTACCTGGTAGCTTCCTATTGCACATGTCTGACCTCACCATCAGAGGCTCCAGCGAACACCTAGGAAGCTACTTAGTTACGCCCCTTCCAGGGAAGTTCGGTCTGTGGTCCAGTGGGGCCACACCCCCAGGTGCCCGCGCCAACCAGTCTCGGCGCGAGCGTTACAATTCCGTTTTGAAATAAGATCCCTGTGGCATTGTGTTCCAAGTGGCTAGCTGTGAAGGATTACCCCTTCCTCCCACGTCACCAATCCGTGACGTCACTACACAGGTCCAGCTCTCCGGCGCCCCCTTTGTCTCTCAGGTCAGTAAAGGGACTGCACCTAGAGCAAATGGCCGCCGGGGAGACTGCCCTGTTACCCACCCTGGGTATTCTAAGATTCGCAATCAGAGTAAAAGGATCAGCCCAAAATTAATTTATGATTTAATTGCCTTAAGGGCGCACTAGATAATTACAAGAAATATACAATCACAATATATCAAGAGTTTCAGTCAGAGTACAATATAACAACAATAATACAAGGCTTAAAGGTATAAAGCTGGAGTTCAATTTACCAGGTCGAAGGTCGCTTGTGGAAGCCGGGGGGCATAGCATTCCGCAGGTCCAAAAACTTAGTTGCCGGGCAGCCCCCAGAAAGCATGTGCTTGCTCCCCTCTGGCTGGCATACCCTGTTCCTTAAGATGTCATCATCATCATCTTCTTCTGTGGAGTGAGTCCCTCCCAGTGACCTCAGCGTCTTCTTATACCTGGCTGAGCCCCCCTGCCTGCAGCTGGGTGGGCTTAGCAATCTCCACCCCCTCTGTCTCCCTGCAAGATTTATTCCAATATCTAATAAATGGGATAACTTCTCTCAGGATGATCGGATCAGCACACGGGCAGTACCAGCGCCTGTGGTTTGTTCTGCCGGTCGTACTGGGATCAAACCTGGACCCATTCGGTCCCTGTGGGAGGCTGATCCCTATATCTCGGGTTTCAGACCTTCCACCGTCACGGGAGTCACACTGTTGGATGCACAATTTCTTTAGGGTAAGGAGAATATTTTTTATGAGCCTGTACCTCGGACGATGCGTCCATAATTCACAATTCCATGTTGGAGACGGTTTGGCTGGGCTGCCATAATAGATGTGTATCCAGTGGCCACTTGGCATGCGTGTTTTAATTAAGCCCCCAAGCATTTCCAAGCCCCCTGGTGGCGTGGTTTCCTCATGGGGCTTTGAACTACCGTCTACAGTTTACACTGAGCTCAGCCGTTAGCATACTAATAGGAACTCTATTCATTAGCAAAGGTGGGGGCCAGGAGCACTCCTGTGTCCAGGAGACAAAATGGAGTCACGCCAATCTGATAGCATGCCTGTTCCAAGATGGCGGCTGTTCCCTCATCACACCTCCCGGCTTTAGAGGGCGCTAGGGGGCATCACATTCCTGTGTTCCCCCATGCGCCCTTCCACACCTTCTCCTTGCCGGGACAACCCATCAGCATTACCATGGTCTCTGCCACTTCTGTGGCGGATGCTGAAGTGATACTGCTGGAGAGCCAGGCTCCAGCGTAGCAACCTCCCATTCGTCCCAGAGACCGAGTGTAACCAGCTGAGGGGGTTGTGGTCTGTTTCCACGGTGAAGTGGCGTCCGTACAAGTATGGCTGCAGCCGTTGCAGGGCCCATACAATTGCCAGACATTCCTTCTCCATCGTGGAATAGGCCACTTCCCTCGGCAGGAGCTTCCGGCTCAGGTACAAAACGGGGTGTTCATGTCCCGTAGTGTCGACCTGGCTGAGCACAGCACCGAGGCCAAAGTCACTGGCGTCGGTCTGTACTACGAACGGCCGCGTGAAGTCGGCTGCCTGTAGTACAGGAGAGCTAGACAAGGCGGTTTTGAGCGCCTGGAAAGCTGTCTCGCAGGCGACTGTCCAGTCGACTGCGACGGGCAGCTTCTTCTTGGTGAGGTCCGTCAGGGGCTTGGCCAGGGTGCTATAGTGTGGAACAAACCTCCTATAGTACCCGGCCGTCCCCAAGAAGGACATCACCTGCTTCTTGGTCCTGGGGGAGGGCCAGGAGGTGATGGCATCCACCTTCCCGGGCTCTGGCTTCAGAGCTCCCCCACCTACCCGGTGTCCCAGGTACTGGACCTCACTCATACCCAGCTGGCACTTTTCCGACTTAATGGTCAACCCTGCCCTCTGGATCCTCCCCAACACCTGCGCCAGGTGCTGTAGGTGATCTTCCCAGGTGGGACTGAAGATGGCAATGTCATCCAGGTACGCAGTCGCATACCCTTCCAGTCCCTTGAGCAGCGTGTTGACCATCCGCTGAAAAGTGGCAGGGGCATTCTTCATGCCGAAGGGCATCACCGTGGACTCGTACAGTCCAAATGGGGTGATAAAGGCAGAGCGTTCCCGTGCCTTAGGGGTCAGGGGAATCTGCCAATATCCCCTGCTCAGATCCATGATGGTCAGGTACTTGGCCCCGGCCAGCTGATCGAGCAGGTCATCGATGCGCGGCATTGGGTACGCATCGGTGACCGTCACAGCGTTGAGCCCCCGGTAGTCCACGCAGAACCGCGTAGTCCGGTCCTTTTTAGGGACGAGGACTACCGGCGAAGCCCACGCGCTGTTGGATGCTTGGATCACCCCCAGCTTCAGCATCTCGTCTATCTCTTGGCGCATGTGCTGCTGCACCTCGAGAGAGACCCGATATGCTGAACGCCGGATCGGGGGGTGATTGCCGGTGTCCACATCGTGGACGGCTGCCTCAGTCCTTCCGGGCAGGCTGCTAAACAGCTCCTGAAAGGGGTGTAGGGTGACCCCCAGCTGGGAACGTTGGTCCTCCGAAAGCTGGTGGCCAACCTCCACATCCTCGATGGATCCACCCGCCTTGACTTGGGTAAGCAGATCCAGGAGGGTTTCTACCTCCCCTTCCTCCGGGAGGTTGCACACTGGGTGGGCACAAGCCTCCCGCTCATGATGTGCTTTCATCATGTTCACGTGGAAGGCCTTCCTCCTTCCACGGGCGTGGTCCAGGGTGACCAGATAGGTGACGGCGTTGAGCTGCTGGTGCACGAGGTATGGACCCTCCCAGGCTGCCTGAAGCTTGTTTTGTGGGACGGGGACCAGTACCCACACCTTTTGACCCACCTGGTAGGTCCTCTCACAAGCATTCTGGTCGTACCACCGCTTCTGGTCAGCTTGGGCCTGGGCCATATTGTCATGCACCAGCTGCGTCAAGGCCGTCATTCTGTCCCGGAAGCGCACAACATACTCAATGGCCGACACTCCAGGGGTGGCCAAATCTCCTTCCCACGCTTCCTTCACTAGAGCAAGGGGCCCCCGTACACGTCGCCCATACAGGAGCTCAAAGGGGGAGAACCCCGTTGAGGCCTGTGGAACCTCCCGGTAGGCAAATAGAAGGTGTGGGAGATACCGCTCCCAATCTCTCCCGTGGGAGTCGACCAACATCTTAAGCATCTGCTTTAAGGTGCCGTTGAACCGCTCACACAGGCCATTGGTCTGTGGGTGATACGGGCTGGCTGCCAGATGTTGCACCTGGATCTGCTTACAGAGAGACTCCATCAGCTGGGACATGAACTGGGTCCCTCGGTCGGTGAGCATTTCCTGGGGAAACCCCACTCTGGAGAAGATCTCCAGTAAGGCAGTGGCCACTTTGTCAGCTCGAATGGATGACAAAGCGACCGCCTCCGGGTACCGAGTGGCATAGTCCACTACCGTTAATATGAAGCATTTCCCGGAGCGACTGGGAGTGGACAGAGGTCCAATGAGATCCACAGCCACCCTCGAGAAAGGCTCTTCAATGATGGGCAGAGTTACCAGTGGGGCTTTGGGGCGCCGCCCCGCCTTCCCCACCCTCTGGCAGGTGTCACACGAACGGCAGTAGGCAATTACCTCGGTCCTCATTCCAGGCCAGTAGAAATGCTGCGCTAGCCTGGCCCTGGTCTTAGCGATCCCTAGGTGTCCGGCCATGGGAATCTCGTGGGCTATCCGCAACAATTCCGCCCTGAACGGATAGGGTACCACTAACTGTCGGTCCCTGGGCCACGCCTCCGGTGAACCCTGCTGGACCGATACCCGGTACAGCCGTCCCTGGTCCCAGACCACCCGCTCGCGGTCTGACTCCCCAGGAGGCTGTGCCGCCTGCTCCTTGAGAGCTTTCAGGCTAGCGTCGGCTTCCAACGCTGCCTGAAATCCCTGACTCGATGTGGCGAGAATGGACGACACCGCCACATCCGCTGTCAGCTCCCCGGGATCTGTCTCCTGGCCGCTGTCTGACTCGGCAGCCACTTGGTCAGAGAGGGGGAAGCCGTCGGACCTCTGCAAGGCTCCTTGGGCTCCGGCGCTCCCACTCCGGGTGACAGCGGCCACGACCGCTGTGCCCATGGGTAGCACCTGCTTCCCCCCGGCCCCTGACCAAGTCGCCGGGTCAGGCAGACTTTCCTGCCCTCCTGACATCCACATCCCGGGGGTGGGGAACTCCTGCCCTGGGGTCTTACCTGGTGGCTCCTCTCCCGGGACGCCTCCTCCCCCCATGGCCTGTTCCTCTTCCTGCAGGGGTCCTAGACTCAGCAGGCTGGATTCACTTAGGGGCCCTACACTGCCCATAGCAGCCCCTCCCTCCACCTCTAAGTTCTCCCCTACAGTCTCCTCACCTGTCCTCCCCGTGAGCCCCGTGTGTGTGGTGTCAGTGTATGGAGTACCCTCAGGTTTCACTCCCTCCCCCACTGTTGGAGGCACATTCAACACATCAACATTCACAGTAGAGTCATGACATTCTTGGGGAGCCGAACTTGGGGGTTCAGTGGCCACATACTGAGACACTAGCCGCCCCAAATCGGTCCCAAGTAATACATTAGCAGGAATATTTGACGTTACTCCCACCTCCCGCATTCCCCTCCCGGCGCCCCAGTCCAAAAACACCTTTGCGACAGGCAGCGCCGGTTCCACGCCTCCAATTCCGGAGACGGAAAGGGTTTTCCCCGGTACCAAGTCTTGAGGGGACACCACCTCAGGACGTACTAGGGTTCGTTCAGCGCCTGTGTCCCGCAGTCCCATGACCGCTGAGCGGCCGATAGTGACGGGTTGGTAATTGTCCAGGGACCTCCCACCACCCCCTCCCACACATAAAACAGTGGACGGTTTCGGGGACATGGATGGGGCCTTAAGACGCTGGGGACATGCAGCTTTGAAGTGTCCCAGCTGGTTGCAGTGATGACAACGTCTGGGTTCTGCGCCTGGCCTGGAGAGGGCAGCAGGGGGGTACACCCCTTGCACTCTGGGGGCTGGGGGAACAGGGGCAGGATTGGGCTTACCCCCTCTCCAGGTGCTGCTGGCAGGCTTCTTCGGCTCAGGTGCCCTGTTATTGGCATACTCGTCTGCCAGGGCGGCTGTAGCAGAAGCCCCCTTCGGTTTCCGGTCACGGAGGAACTGCTGGAGGTCCTCTGGGCAGTTCCACAAGAACTGCTCCGTGACGAACAGTTCCTGGACCTCCTGGTGGGTGGTGAGCGCTAGACCCGAGGTCCAGTGCTCTGCAGCTCTCAGCAACGCCCGCATGTGGTCGGTCCAGGTGTCCTTTGGGCCCCGCTGCAGGCTCCGGAACTTCTTGCGGTAAGACTCTGGGGTGAGGTTGTAGTGCTGGATCAGGGCCCGCTTGATGCTGCTGTAGTCCTGCTCAGCCCCGGCAGGTAAGTCCCCCAAAACTTCCAGGGACTTACCCCTCAAACGGGGGGTCAGGTATCTTGCCCACTGATCCGGGGCCAGATGGTGTTGAAGGCAGGTCCTTTCAAAGGCCAGCAAGAAGGAATCCAGGTCTCCATCCTTCTCAAGCAGAGGGAAGTCCTCGGCCCGGACTTTGGAAACCCTGGACTCTGACGGTGCTGGGGCGCCCAGCGGGAGCCCGCGTTGAGCCATCTCCAGTCGGTGCTGGCGCTCCGCTGCTCTCTCTGCCGCTGCTTGCTCCGCTGCCCGCTCAGCAGCTCTCTCTGCCCGCTCCGCTGCCTCACGGCGTTCTGCCCTCTCTCGCTCTGTCGCTTCACGGCGTTCTGCCCTCTCCCGCTCCTCTGCTTCACGGCGTTCTGCACGCTCGGCCTCCGCTGCTTTCTCTGCAGCTGCCATGAGTCTCATATAGGCGTCTTCATTACCCGCCTCGAGACGTGCTACTGCCGCTGCAACAAGGGCCGCTGATGTGGACAGGCTGGGGCGGGTAGGTGGTGGGTAGTCCCTTGCCGGACTAAGCACGGGTGGCTGGCTCCTTGGGGAGTCTGGGCTGAGCTCCCCCTCGCCTGGAACAGTACCGTCCACCACCACCTCCTCATAGGCCATAGCACTGGCCTGCGCCCTCACTGCACTCCTGGTGCCCTCCGCCATCTTTGGAACCTCTGGTTACTGACACAGCTGTACCCCTGACCTTGCACACAACTTATTATATCTACACTCTGACCGTCTAGTGCTGGGCTGACCTTAAGACCCCAGCAGTGAAAGTTACCACTGGTAGGCTTTAGTGTCTGGGAGTAGGGGTCCCACGCACACTATTACTCTGATCCCACGTACGCTGCCACCACTGTGAAGGATTACCCCTTCCTCCCACGTCACCAATCCGTGACGTCACTACACAGGTCCAGCTCTCCGGCGCCCCCTTTGTCTCTCAGGTCAGTAAAGGGACTGCACCTAGAGCAAATGGCCGCCGGGGAGACTGCCCTGTTACCCACCCTGGGTATTCTAAGATTCGCAATCAGAGTAAAAGGATCAGCCCAAAATTAATTTATGATTTAATTGCCTTAAGGGCGCACTAGATAATTACAAGAAATATACAATCACAATATATCAAGAGTTTCAGTCAGAGTACAATATAACAACAATAATACAAGGCTTAAAGGTATAAAGCTGGAGGTCAATTTACCAGGTCGAAGGTCGCTTGTGGAAGCCGGGGGGCATAGCATTCCGCAGGTCCAAAAACTTAGTTGCCGGGCAGCCCCCAGAAAGCATGTGCTTGCTCCCCTCTGGCTGGCATACCCTGTTCCTTAAGATGTCATCATCATCATCTTCTTCTGTGGAGTGAGTCCCTCCCAGTGACCTCAGCGTCTTCTTATACCTGGCTGAGCCCCCCTGCCTGCAGCTGGGTGGGCTTAGCAATCTCCACCCCCTCTGTCTCCCTGCAAGATTTATTCCAATATCTAATAAATGGGATAACTTCTCTCAGGATGATCGGATCAGCACACGGGCAGTACCAGCGCCTGTGGTTTGTTCTGCCGGTCGTACTGGGATCAAACCTGGACCCATTCGGTCCCTGTGGGAGGCTGATCCCTATATCTCGGGTTTCAGACCTTCCACCGTCACGGGAGTCACACTGTTGGATGCACAATTTCTTTAGGGTAAGGAGAATATTTTTTATGAGCCTGTACCTCGGACGATGCGTCCATAATTCACAATTCCATGTTGGAGACGGTTTGGCTGGGCTGCCATAATAGATGTGTATCCAGTGGCCACTTGGCATGCGTGTTTTAATTAAGCCCCCAAGCATTTCCAAGCCCCCTGGTGGCGTGGTTTCCTCATGGGGCTTTGAACTACCGTCTACAGTTTACACTGAGCTCAGCCCGTTAGCATACTAATAGGAACTCTATTCATTAGCAAAGGTGGGGGCCAGGAGCACTCCTGTGTCCAGGAGACAAAATGGAGTCACGCCAATCTGATAGCATGCCTGTTCCAAGATGGCGGCTGTTCCCTCATCACACTAGCCAAGAGCGAGAATCCCAACAACCTCTTCTTTCTTGGCTTCTGGCTTCATAGCAGCTTGAAGACAACTTTGGGGACCTTTTCACTTTCCAAAAATTGGGGATAAGCGTTCCAAAATTTTCTCTTTCCTGCGAACCAACTGCAAGGACGGAGGGTTCACCGAACCCTCTCTGCTCCTTCTTATCTGCCATTGGCAAAAGCCAGAAGACTCCATTGTCCACCCAGCTGTATGTCCTGGTGATGGGACTTCTGACCATAACCCTACAAGCCAACATGGATAAAAAGAGAAAAATGAGCCATCTACACTGTACATTGACTTCACGTCGATGACCCATTATGTATCGTACAGACCCACAAATATCATTCCTGCACTCACTTCAGTCTATCCATCTATTACCGAATAGTCAGTGTAACCTCCAGTTCAACATGGAGAACCGACCTCAGATGTCCTCAACCTTCTCAATCTTGTACTATTCAATGTCTGTTCATAACCATGCACCCTAATTGGCAGAACAAAGTGTTCCCTGAACCCTTCCTCCCAGACAATTCTCACCTCTGCGTGTTCCGTTTTTCTCTTCTTCTTCCACAAGCCATAACTTTATCTCTCTCCGTCCACCTTGATAGCATTCTGGGTACATATAATGTTTGGATCCATTTTTTGGAGGGAAGTAAAAGGATTGGGAAAAAGAAAATTCTTACAGTTCTTACTGAAGGTGTTAATATTCTGCTTTGAAAGATCAGACTTTTATGGACGGTGTGATCCCAAATAGGTCCATTTTTATATGGGGTGAATTCATTTTTCATTTTAGAAAACTTTTTTTTTATCAAAGGACATAGTGTAAAGCGCAGCCTCCATTGAAGCACAAACTGTGACATTCCCAGGAAGACCAAGATGGCGGCTGTGGGTGCATGATACAAAAACCGACCGTGCTGGGGTGACCGCATGTGGAGGCTATGAGCCGAGGTCCCTCCACAAATATAGATGTAACTGTACGATCGTGTTGGGGTGACCGTATGTGGGGGCTATGAGCCAAGATCCCTCCACAAATACAGGTATAACTGTACGACTGTGTTGGAATGAATGCATGTGGGGGCTATGAGCCGAGATCCCTTCACATGAAACTAGTATCACAGTCAGTGTGAGTGTGCACCAACACGATTGCGGGGGTGTCTGGGGACACGAGGGGTCGGCGGGCACACAGGTCTGCTAGCCGAAACCGCATGGACCAGGGATCGTCTCGCCGAACGCCCGCTCTCCTTTTACTGTAGGCATAATACTACTCACACAACACAGGGTGAAGGTAAAAGAGTGTGACATTGCTTTATTGAACCACAAAACAGGCAAATAACATGTAGAACAGTCCCAGCAAAATACCCAAGATGGTGCACGTTACAGAATCTCACCCTTCCGCTGACTCGCCGGGATATTGGCAGCTGTAACTTCAGAGGTCCCAGGGCCGACTACCCTACCTGTGACACGCACAGAGAGGAGGTAATAACAAGCATAGGAAGATGACAGTCCACTGAGATACAAGGCCACGTGACCGGAGGGTCGCAACCTGGCTTCTCCGAACATCTTAATGGAACAAGGTTACCGACTGGTCCCATTCCTGGCTTTCTCCAAACATATCCATGGTTCAGCGATGATCAATGGAGCAGATCTCTATTCTTCCAACCCGGGTCTCGGTCCCCTAAGTTGTTTCCTGTAGAATGGTAGATCTGTGTCCCTCGTGATGGGGCCTGATGAATTGGCTTAAATTGAAAAGTCAACATACAGGTAAGAGTCTATTCTTCTTGGTTTGCTAAAAATGGATGTCTAGTTAATTAAGATACAATGCTGTGTCTCCACAGGGCGCCAATGGGTTACTATGACAACAGGGGCCCCTGTGCCACCATCTTAGTCCTCCACTGAAGCTCATCTTTATACTTGGCTTCGGGGGAGATGTAGACTGTATATTGCAATACCCGGAGGTGGAAGCACCGAGCTACCTGTGCCGCCATCTGCCGCCTCGCTCTACGTCACAGGTGGGTGTGTCACTAACCATCCAGTAATGCCGGCGTCACCCCTCACATCCATCACCATATAACCACGGTGCGCTGGGCACTGCTGGGATCCGACAATCGATATATGTGAAGTGTGCAGTACCGCCCTGCCCTATTTACAGTGCCGTGCCGAGGGCCCACACCCTGCAGCTCTTAAGTCTGAGGCTGTTTAACCCTTTAACAACAAGGGAGGTTTCTGTGCTCCGTTCATTTGCTCTGCCTTCTTTCAAGAGTCATCGCGTCTTTTTACTCTTCCCCCATCGCCGTATCAGGATTGTTTTTTATGGGGTGAGTCGTCGTTTTCACTAACTCCATTCATCTTATTACACAAAACACTGAAAATATGGTGAAATGGTAAAACCTGCAGTTCGGCCATTGTTCCTCAGGATCCGTTGTTACATTGTTCCTCGGGATCCGTTGTTACATTGTTCATTGGCGGGAAGGTGCTTGCCCGGTCAGAAGGGGACGGCGACACCAAGGACACATCCATTGTATGTTCCTTCCAGACCATGTTATTTTCCGTTGTTTTCGTGGTGAGAGGATGGGTTTATTGATCCCGCTTTCTGCACTTACGATAATGACATTTTCTTAGGGAGGTGAGCTTAAAAATAAAAACAATTCTGCCACCCTTCATTTTCTTTTCTTTACAGCTGTGTAAGCGCCAATAGAAATTATACTTTTCTCGTAGAAATTTAATTGGCCAATAATTAGAAATTTAATGTAGAAACTGTATGCAAATGAGGCTGGAAGTGCTTTGGGGGTGCGGCAATGCACTGAGAAGCAGCAGTCCAGTTGATTTCCCCGCCCCACTGCACTTCCAGCCTAAGGCAAAAAGAGGCAGGGAGACATGAAAGAGGAGGCACATGTGAATAAAGCCGTATACACCTGCCTCCCATCAGGTGCCTGTAGACCGCCGTACACACTCACCTGGTCCTCGGCGGGGCACAGTGACGGTGGCTTCACTACTGGAGACCTTATTACTGGCGACACACCACAAAGTCTGCGGCTCTTTCCCCATGGATACAGTGAGGTTCTGCTGGTCGGACACTCGGTGACTGACGTTTCGCCATTTATACTGCGAGGGTCGAGCGCCATCCGAGGAGCAGGAGCAGCTCAGCGTGACATTGTGCCAAACAGTCATGGTCTGTACAGAGACTTTACACACTGGATCTGTAGAAGACAAGAAAGAAATGGATCAGCTCCTGCTAACCCCATGTACTGCGACCGAAGGGTGTGCCGCAATAATATCCACACCAGAGCACGCGGCGGTGTCAGCAAACCGAACGTGGAGGTCTATGGGAATAGTGGCATTACTGCCACATAGACAACTACATCACACACTGAGGAAACGTCATGCAAGCTCCTGCCGCCCTGTCTCCCCTGTAGTCAGATAGGTAGGTGAGACCTCACACCACGGATCCTGTCCACAGAATGGAGGCCGCCCACTAACTTACTGGGGGATAACGGTGACGGAGAGGAGGTTAGAACACTGTATAATAAGGTCATCTCACCCAGTGTCCATGATGGTGCACCGCCACCCCCTGTTGTGTCAGAAGGGGGTCCTCATACTGAGTGGTGCTCATCTAAAGAAGAGCACTGAAAACCCCAGATCTGCAGATTACACTCATCACATAAAGACTGTTCTTCCTTGGGGTCCGATCTCTTAGAAGCTCAGAGACAACTCAGGGGAATTTACACAGGCCAAAAATACGGAAAACAGAGGAATAGTGTTCCTGTAAGGCCACGGTCACACCTTCAGTATTTCCCTCACGTGCGCTCTCCCAGAGAGGCCCGGACATCTGATAATGACATACGGTGGGAGGAACACACCACATGCGCAAAGTATACCGGCTAATTACAATGCAGGGGTTAAAAGGTCAGATGGGACATCAGCCACTCATCCCCCATAGAAAAAGCTTACGTGAAACGTGTGTCGGCGGTGGTCCCGGGAATCCTCTTGGTCCGTGCCCCAGCACTTCACATCACGGGTAGGTGTACTTGATATGCACGCTTATTCGTTGCATCGCTTCCACATGCTAGACTAATTTATACCAGTAATACCTCTGAGCACTTTATGTGAACTGTATGATATGGTTCTGCTCAAATTCTAATATTTGCACAGTGAGACTTACTGTTTCCACAAGTCTCTGATATCACATACTGATGTGTATTGTGGAACTGTTCCTTACCCAAACCTCCCATTCCCGGGGCACTCGTTCTGGATCCCACCTTTATCAACCTCGATATTCATGTTCTGATATATCACACTATGTATAATTGTATTCATAATGTTTATTTTATGAAGTCAGGACTCCATTTTCTTTTGTTCAATAGTCATTCTAGGAGTTTCTTCTTTACTATATCCCCACTTGATTAAGACCATACTTTGGATTATGTTGATTACATTGCCTTTTATTTGTCTTATTATCAGTGTCCCCGTGAACTATTTAATAGAAGCAGAAAAGGTCTGGGCCCCCCTCTGCTCACCAGGCCCCAAACGCCAGTAATGCCCTGATGGTGGTCCTGCGTCCAGGCTCCAACCATGGGAGATTGAAATGCAGAAAACGTTGAGAAAGGCCGAGCTGCCCTATCTGTTACTCCCACTCATTGCTATGAGGACAGCGCAGCTCAGCTGTTCTGTAATTGCCGGCATGAGAGGATGAAATGGGAAAAACCTGTAAAAATCATCCCGCCCTGTAGAGTCTATATCACCAATGAATGACGGTCGCCGACTAACCGCTCATTGTGACCAGATATGTGCCACAATCTGCTGGTGTAATACCGGCTCCTGCCAGGAACGATCCCCCGGCCCCGCACTCACCGAGCACCAGCAGACTGAAGAAGAGGTCAGTAATTCTGCCATTGACCAGGAGCACCGCCTTGTACAGCCCACTGTCCTCCGGAGACACGTCACGGAGGATGAAGGTCTTCTCCGTCAGGTTTAAATCAACCCTGTCCTTAATGTTATAGAACCCATAGAAGTCCGGCTCCTTCCCCTCCTCCAGGTCCATGATCTTTATCTCATTCTTCAGCCAAGTGATCTCCGAGGGCTGAACATCTCCACTCGCTCTGAAGGTCACATTGCTACCGGTGACTTTAGTAATCTGCTCTTCTCCTAAGAGAAAAAGAAACAAGGGATCAAAGGTATATGGACACTGTCAGGAAATAGGAAGAAGTTCTGATTACTTCAATTAAACATACAGAGCTCTCAGCTGCAGTTTCCTCTGCCTGCCAGCACAAGGCTGGAATTCTAAGCCACTCTTTCTCCCCCCTGCTATATAATTGTAATGTGAGCCCAGTATACCAACACTGGGATCGCTGCAGAATTTATATTGCTCTGTGCTGCAAAAGCCGTCTCTCTCTAAATCCCTCATTCCCCCCTCCCACCTAATACCAGCCAAAACTGGTACAGCCCGTTCCAGAAAGCATGGGACTCTATTGTTCTTTGAAAGTTAGGTATATTGGCACCGATACGGGCTAGAGATATAAGGATTATATATTCCGGATGTCCATCGAGAGATATATAGCTCACGGAAATCGCTAGGAGCTAAACCCAACGAGTGTAAGGAGCGGGTTTCTCCATAAGCGGGTCATGTAACTATGCCGTGTTTACACTTAAAAGAATCCCCCCGATGTGGTGCACATCCTGATCATTCTGTTGTTCGTATACGAGGTTCATACAGCGAGCTATGTATAAAAATGGTTTGTCCCAGCTCTAAGAAAGGGGAGGATTCAGCCTCTGAGTGAGGTCACCACAGGGGCAGTGCCTTGGTTTTAGGCTGGGACATAAGTGAGTGAAGCAGCAGTCTTCCAGGGTCTTTTGTCCAAGGAATAAGCTGAGAGTCACATCTGAGATGCACTGGGATATATGCCCATCCCCCACAGCACGTTGTCTGCCACGAGATGAGATGATATGAATGAAATGTAAGTGTTTTTTCAACTTTAATCCCATTGTATTTGTACTTGTACTGTGCATACGACTTGTCTACTTTTATAACACCTTTTTATAATTCTGTAAACACTGCCTACCTTTTTTGGAATAAAATATAAAAAAATTACTAACTTTGTCTCTCTTTGCTGTATAATGTACTGCCACGTCCTCTGAAGTGAATTATGCTACTAATCTGGGTTGGCTCCTGACCCGTTACTAAGTAAGAAATCAGAGCTGGTGGCAGCGGATTTGTCCTGTGCATTTGAGAGGCTTTGTAACGACTGGCGGCGTTGATAATTATTGTTCCCGCCTAAATGGGAGTAGTTATATTGCCCTCGCTGCAGTGTGCCCATTAGCCGTACATAGAAGGCAGCCTTTCTGGCGACTAATCATCCTAGGTGCAGTACCCGGTCTGACCTGAAGGTAAGGGGGGCACCAGAGAGCTGCAAGTTCCAAACCAGACCTGGGAAGTGGAAAATAGATAAATCCCCTTCAGAAAGAACCAGGGCAACCAAACAACCCCAATTCATGACAAATTGGTGTGAGCGGCAGGGAAGATAAAAATATCCTCCCCATGAATCGTGACAGACACCTCAATGTGACCTAAAAGAAAAGAGTGACGAGCGACCGTGGATGAGTGTGATGCCTAGGAGAGGTGAACTAGGAGAGTAGACCCTCTGGGTCACGGTGCTGAACCTCCCCCGGGTGAGCGAACCTGGTGGACCCGACCCCTATACGGGGATCGTTAGTGGCAGGCCCGGAGGAGTCAGTAACCGAGACATCTGGTACCAAGAGGGGCGGCTCATAGGGAAGCAGGCGACCAACACAGATAAGACAGACAGGACAGCCGTCAGCAAGGTAGGAGGGAGACAGGAACCTAGGAAGGCTGGACAGGTTCAGGGAATACTGGATGAGAGAACCGAGAAGAGGAGGACTGCAGAGAACACTAGAAGAAGGACCCCAAGACACCAGAGAAAGTAACCAGGAGAGAGATAGGGACCTAAGAGTAGAATCCAGGGGCCAAGGAAGCCCCGGGCAGAGCAGGAGCAAGGAATCCAGGGACAGGAAGAACCAGAGACTGCGGGAAACAGCAGCATGGATATAGTAACAAAAAAGGACGGGAATATATGCAGAGAAGGCCTAAGTGTGAGCACATGACCCTGGTATTGTCGAGTAATTGGGGTAAGGAGGGATAGCCTACCTACCCCCTTAAAACCCCTTGAAACATGCCATTACCCAAAATAAAAACATGGACCACAATTTCTTTGGAATATTATAGACCACAGCAGCCTTTATTTAACATAAAGCATAATACATTGAAATACACATCATTAACATTTTTAAACTAGGAGGAGTCCTTGGAGCTCCCAGGAATCTGGTGATTAACACAGCATAACGTGAACATACATCAAACCAAATTACTCCCAGCTGTTACCACACTGGCTCAAGAGCACCAAAAACCCAGCGGGTTCACTGTTCGCGCTAAAATTCTAGGGGAACCGACCACCCCTCCCGGAACTCTTTTCCACAATTCACCAGCTCCAAAACGAGTTGAACTCCAAAGATAGAGGAGCCATAAGCCAATGGATCCCACAACCCAATTTCTACCAACTCCAAGGACTCCACCCAGCCACCACGGCCACAATGACCCACTATAAAACATAAACAAACCACAAAACAAACCCCTCAAAAACACAATGACAGCCAATAATTAGGGCGAGACACTTGCTGTACCCAGAGAGCGGGAACTGATTAGGCCACACCCCCACCATGCCATAAATCCTGTCTCCATTCTAAGCCACCCACCTTATTTTCCTTAACCCCTCCCTCCAACCCCTCCCTCCAACCCATGTCTCAGAAGGGAGGTAAGAACATTTCTAAAACAATCCACAGCGAGGAGATTGGAACAAAACAAAATCCTCTAAACTGCATGCTCGCAAACGCCAGAAGCCTGACAAACAAGACGGAAGAACTAGAAGCAGAAATATCTACAGGTAACTTTGACATAGTGGGAATAACCGAGACATGGTTAGATGAAAGCTATGACTGGGCTGTTAACTTACAGGGTTACAGTCTGTTTAGAAAGGATCGTAAAAATCGGAGAGGAGGAGGGGTTTGTCTCTATGTAAAGTCTTGTCTAAAGTCCACTTTAAGGGAGGATATTAGCGAAGGAAATGAGGATGTCGAGTCCATATGGGTCGAAATTCATGGAGGGAAAAATGGTAACAAAATTCTCATTGGGGTCTGTTACAAACCCCCAAATATAACAGAAACCATGGAAAGTCTACTTCTAAAGCAGATAGATGAAGCTGCAACCCATAATGAGGTCCTGGTTATGGGGGACTTTACCCGGATATTAACTGGGAAACAGAAACCTGTGAAACCCATAAAGGCAACAGGTTTCTGCTAATAACCAAGAAAAATTATCTTTCACAATTGGTGCAGAATCCAACCAGAGGAGCAGCACTTTTAGACCTAATACTATCTAATAGACCTGACAGAATAACAAATCTGCAGGTGGTTGGGCATTTAGGAAATAGCGACCACAATATTGTGCAGTTTCACCTGTCTTTCACTAGGGGGACTTGTCAGGGAGTCACAAAAACACTGAACTTTAGGAAGGCAAAGTTTGACCAGCTTAGAGATGCCCTTAATCTGGTAGACTGGGACAATATCCTCAGAAATAAGAATACAGATAATAAATGGGAAATGTTTAAGAACATCCTAAATAGGCAGTGTAAGCGGTTTATACCTTGTGGGAATAAAAGGACTAGAAATAGGAAAAACCCAATGTGGCTAAACAAAGAAGTAAGACAGGCAATTAACAGTAAAAAGAAAGCATTTGCACTACTAAAGCAGGATGGCACCATTGAAGCTCTAAAAAACTATAGGGAGAAAAATACTTTATCTAAAAAACTAATTAAAGCTGCCAAAAAGGAAACAGAGAAGCACATTGCTAAGGAGAGTAAAACTAATCCCAAACTGTTCTTCAACTATATCAATAGTAAAAGAATAAAAACTGAAAATGTAGGCCCCTTAAAAAATAGTGAGGAAAGAATGGTTGTAGATGACGAGGAAAAAGCTAACATATTAAACACCTTCTTCTCCACGGTATTCACGGTGGAAAATGAAATGCTAGGTGAAATCCCAAGAAACAATGAAAACCCTATATTGAGGGTCACCAATCTAACCCAAGAAGAGGTGCGAAACCGGCTAAATAAGATTAAAATAGATAAATCTCCGGGTCCGGATGGCATACACCCACGAGTACTAAGAGAACTAAGTAATGTAATAGATAAACCATTATTTCTTATTTTTAGGGACTCTATAGCGACAGGGTCTGTTCCGCAGGATTGGCGCATAGCAAATGTGGTGCCAATATTCAAAAAGGGCTCTAAAAGTGAACCTGGAAATTATAGGCCAGTAAGTCTAACCTCTATTGTTGGTAAAATATTTGAAGGGTTTCTGAGGGATGTTATTCTGGATTATCTCAATGAGAATAACTGTTTAACTCCATATCAGCATGGGTTTATGAGAAATCGCTCCTGTCAAACCAATCTAATCAGTTTTTATGAAGAGGTAAGCTATAGGCTGGACCACGGTGAGTCATTGGACGTGGTATATCTCGATTTTTCCAAAGCGTTTGATACCGTGCCGCACAAGAGGTTGGTACACAAAATGAGAATGCTTGGTCTGGGGGAAATTGTGTGTAAATGGGTTAGTAACTGGCTTAGTGATAGAAAGCAGAGGGTGGTTATAAATGGTATAGTCTCTAACTGGGTCGCTGTGACCAGTGGGGTACCGCAGGGGTCGGTATTGGGACCTGTTCTCTTCAACATATTCATTAATGATCTGGTAGAAGGTTTACACAGTAAAATATCGATATTTGCAGATGATACAAAACTATGTAAAGCAGTTAATACAAGTGAAGATAGTATTCTGCTACAGATGGATCTGGATAAGTTGGAAACTTGGGCTGAAAGGTGGCAGATGAGGTTTAACAATGATAAATGTAAGGTTATACACATGGGAAGAAGGAATCAATGTCACCATTACACACTGAATGGGAAACCACTGGGTAAATCTGACAGGGAGAAGGACTTGGGGATCCTAGTTAATGATAAACTTACCTGGAGCAGCCAGTGCCAGGCAGCAGCTGCCAAGGCAAACAGGATCATGGGGTGCATTAAAAGAGGTCTGGATACACATGATGAGAGCATTATACTGCCTCTGTACAAATCCCTAGTTAGACCGCACATGGAGTACTGTGTCCAGTTTTGGGCACCGGTGCTCAGGAAGGATATAATGGAACTAGAGAGAGTACAAAGGAGGGCAACAAAATTAATAAAGGGGATGGGAGAACTACAATACCCAGATAGATTAGCGAAATTAGGATTATTTAGTCTAGAAAAAAGACGACTGAGGGGCGATCTAATAACCATGTATAAGTATATAAGGGGACAATACAAATATCTCGCTGAGGATCTGTTTATACCAAGGAAGGTGACGGGCACAAGGGGGCATTCTTTGCGTCTGGAGGAGAGAAGGTTTTTCCACCAACATAGAAGAGGATTCTTTACTGTTAGGGCAGTGAGAATCTGGAATTGCTTGCCTGAGGAGGTGGTGATGGCGAACTCAGTCGGGGGGTTCAGGAGAGGCCTGGATGTCTTCCTGGAGCAGAACAATATTGTATCATACAATTAGGTTCTGTAGAAGGACGTAGATCTGGGGATTTATTATGATGGAATATAGGCTGAACTGGATGGACAAATGTCTTTTTTCGGCCTTACTAACTATGTTACTATGTTACTATGTTACTATGTCCTCCTCTTACGCCGCGGGGGGAAGGGGAGGCTCAGCTCTGTCCATTTCTTGACCCTGGTATTGTCGAGTAATTGGGGTAAGGCGGAATAGCCTACTCACCCCCTTAAAACCCCTTGAAACATGCCATTACCCCAAATAAAAACATGGACCACAATTTATTTGGAATATTATAGGCCACAGCAGCCTTTATTTAACATAAAACAATATATTGAAATACACATCATTAACATTTTTAAACTAGGAGGAGTCCTTGGAGCTCCAAGGAATCTGGTCATTAACAAAGCATAACATGAACATACATCAAACCAATTTACTCCCAGCCGTTACCACACTGGCTCGGGAGCACCAAAAACCCAGCGGGTTCACTGTTCACGCTAAAATTCTAGGGGAACCGACCACCCATGCCGGAACTCCCTTCCACAATTTACCAGCTCCAAAACGAGTTGAACTCCAAAGACAGAGGAGCCATAAGCCAATGGATCCCCCAACCCAATTTTCACCAACTCCAAGGACTCCACCCAGCCACCACAACGAGGGACTTTGAATACCTCAAAGGCTCGAGACCCCCCCAGAACGAAAAGCTATGGCCTTCTCCACACCTTCTTGCAAACCAAGCACCCAAAAATCAATCCCCACCGCATTTAAATGCACCCCATCAGCCAACCAGAAAGCACCATCCCCCTTTTCCAACTCCTAATGCCTCACGGCCACCCCACCGTTTCTGGCCACAAAAGACGACAAAGTCCTACGGTACAATCACGGTACAATCTCCGACCATACAACAGATAATCCGGGATACAAAAGCCACAACCGTAACAAATCCTGCTTTATATCCCTAATCAATTCCCTAAAAGGCCGCACACCCAAATCGTTACTTCCCACATGTATCACCAAAATGTCTGGGGACTTATCCAAAATAACAACGTTATATATTTCCCGCAATACCCTATTCCAGGCCATTCCCCTAAAACCAATCCATCTGACCACCGCCAACTTCCGATCAAAGCCAAGCTGTCTACCCTCTGATCGTACATCCGCTCGCAGGGCTCCCCAATGGACATAAGAATGGCCGAAAATACACACCAATAGCGGCAAGGGACCTGAAAAATACAAACACAACGTACTAAAAAAAACAAAACAAAAATCAATCCCCATGCCAGATGACCCGACCACCACCCCCTATGGCCTCACATAACTGCGATACTGATTGGACCGCCATCTCCCAATACGCTTGATAACATCAGCCCCCAAACCTCCCGTGGCCACATCCGTTGCCACCCCAATGCGAAAAGAGTGAGGAGCAAAACGAGAATCATCCAACCTCAAAACTTTAAGAGCCCTTTTGAAAACCATGGTAAACTGATACCAAGAAAGGAAAGAACCATCTTAGTGGCAAAGTAAAGATCTTTCCCTATTAGGCATAAGCTCCCAAAAACCCACCAAACCACTAACCGGACACATTCCAGAGCCGGCGACAGAACCCAACACAACCCTCTTACTTCGCCCTTCCTGGTCCGTCTTAGAACGACGCAACCAAAACTCCACTCGACGCTCAGACAGTAGGACATCCCACGCTAAGATTCCTCCCATCACTTTTTTACTGGGAGACACCAATTCCCCAATTCTCATTGCACCAAAAAATGCAAAAGAAAATGCCAATCTGGACAAACGATATTCAAAATCCGACACATAACAAGAAACCAGCACCTCATCCAACCTCTCCAACATCGAAAATAACACAGGCCCCCTCGAATCAACTGGACAATTCTTTCTACGGAAACCCTTTATGGCCTGTCTCACCATAAACACCTTGGATTAATCTTGCTGCCCCCGCAACTTGAAACCAAAAGCCAGAGCGGCCAAAATGCAAGACACTTTTGTCCAGGACCAACCTCTTGAAGCCCCTCGACTCAACCAAGACAACAAAGCACCAACTTGTTCACCCGTTCCGGCCTCACCCGGGTAAACCGCCAACACCCTTTCCCAAGATGACCAAATTGCCTGATAAACCTCCCAAGTTTTTGGAGCCAGCGACGACTTTATCAACTCTTCAGTGTTCCGGATGCCACAAGCCAAAGTTCCGCAGGGCATTCCAAAACAATGGCCTCTGCTTCCGGAGCCAAAGACCGAAAACTCGAACTCGAACTGAAAGTGAGAAAGAAAGTCAGCAATGGAATTACGTAACCCAGGCACATGAGACGCCATAACATGAGAGTTCAGGGCCAAACATGATAAAACCAACTGTCTAAGCACCCTCACCACGGGCGGTGACGACACGGTGAGCCCGTTCACTGCGCAAACCACCCCCATGTAGTCACAGTTGAAACTAATGCGCCTGTCACGAAATTCCTGTTTCCACAAATGAACTGCCACCAAAGTAGGAAAAATCTCCAGCAACGCGATGTTTCGAACCAGACCGGACGAAAACCACTCTGCCGGCCAGGGTGCAGCACACCACTGCCCTTTAAAGTGCGCTCCGAAGACACTCCCTCCAGCTGCATCCGTAAACAAATCCAACGAATCATTGTCAACAACCTCCTCCATCAGCAAAGAACGACAGTTATAAGTTTCCAAAAAGGTACTCCAAACCGCCAAATCCTCCTTCAACTCAGCTGACAACCGGATAAAATGATGTGGGGCACGAACTCCAGCTGTGGCCCTAGACAGTTTTCGTGAAAACACTCTTCCCATAGGCATAACCCAACAAGCAAAATTAAGTTTACCAAGCAAAGATTGAAGATCCCGCAACGTCAACTTCTTCAAATGCTGAGCCCGGGCCAAATCTTTGCGCAACCCCTCTATCTTTTCCACGGGCAGTCTGAAGTCCCACATATCTGTATTGATAACAATGCCCAAAAAACTCAAACACGTGCTCAGGCCTTCAGTTTTTCCGGGAGCCAAAGGAACACCAAAACGATCAGCCACCCACTCCACAGCCCTTAAAAGCCTACAACAACGATCAGACCAAGCCGGGTCGACGCACAAAAAATCGTCCAAATAGTGGATCACGGAATCACAATCCGAAATGTCCTTAACCACCCATTCCAAAAAAGAACTGAAGGTCTCAAACAGGGCACACGATAGTGATCAACCCATGGGCAAACACCTATCCACAAAGAAACCCCCGTCCTAAAAACAACCCAAAAGTTTGACCCTATCAGGATGAACTGGCAACAACCTAAACGCTGCTTCAATATCCGTCTTAGCCAGAAGGGCCCCTTTTCCACACTTACGAACCCACGCAATAGCCTCGTCGAATGACGCATAAACCACAGAGCAAAGCTCAGGCGCAATACCATCATTGACGCAAACCCCCCAAGGATAAGACAGATGGTGAATCAAACAAAACTTTCCAGCTTCCTTCTTTGGAACTACCCCAAGATGGGAGACAACTAAATCGACAAATGGAGGGGACACAAAGGGGCCAGCCATGCGACCCAAAGTCACTTTCTTCTTCAAATTCTCCGAAACCACATCCCCGTTGTTACCTATGCCGCTTCTCGGCATCGTCGCTCCTCCGCTGCTCGCTCCGGGCGCCGCGGCTCCTGTCACCCTGTCCCCGGGTCTGCCCCTGTCCGTCCTGCTCCTCGTAGCACCGGACCCTGCTCTGTCGCAGCGCGTTCCCGGCGTTCCACTTCCGGGTCTGCGCGCTCCTGTGCTCCCTCTGCATTTCCGGTGTCTAGGTCCTCGGCTGGTGCGCTCTCTTTGCGCAGGCGCCCTAGCTTTCCTCAAGGACGCAGGCACAGAGTCTCCGTTACCTCTTCCTGAGGTCAATAGGTCAGTCTTCTCCTTGACCAATCCTGTTCCTGCCTCTACTATAAGAGGCAGGCTCTCCGGTTCCCTGGTGCCAGATTTTTTTAGCTCTTTTGCTATTGCCTTTGGCTCTCCCAGGTTTTCCCTGCTTCGTGCTCTCCGTTTTCGCCTGTGGATTCGCCTTCCCTCTGTTCCTGCCCTCTTTTGGTTTTTGCCCTCTTGTTTGCTGGTCTCTCCACCTTTGTTGTTTAACCCTTCTATGTTCTTTTGTTTTGTTCCTCAGCGTCCTCTTCGTCTCAGCTTCCAGTGTTCCAGTTTATCCAGCCTTCTCCTTCCCTTCTTCCTGGAGCCGTCCCTTCTGGTATCTTCACCGTGGGTAAGTGACCTCTGGGCCTGCCCCTAGCGGTCCCTGTATAGGGGTCGTTTTCCATCTTAGGTCGCTCGCCCAGGGGTAGGTCTCCCCACGGTCCAGAGGGTCCACTCTAGTTTCTTCTCGGAACGCTATAGTACAATCTGGCCATGGACCCCGCGGGTACCCCTTTTTCGGCTCAGAAGGAGTTAGCACTTTTGCGTGAGAATCAGCAGCGCATAATGGCTTTTTTGAAGTCTTTGGAGTCACGCTTAACTTCCATTCAGACCTCTGACCCTGTCAACGCCGCTCAATTGGCTAGTCTCCAACAGGAGCTCTCTCAGCAACGGGATACTCAGACCCGCATGCTGAGCTATATGGCTTCTATCGATGACCGCTTGTTCAATCTCCAGTCTGCTCCCGCTGCAGCTGTGCAAGCTCCCTCTCTCGTCTCCACTCCCGTGTCTACTCCGCCCCCTCGCTTGGGCAAACCTCCCAGATATTCCGGCGATCCTAAGCTTTGTCGGGGGTTTCTAAATCAATGCCGTCTCCATTTTTAACTTCTACCCTTTCAGTACCCCTCTGATCGGGCTAGGGTGGCATTTATAGTGTCTCACCTGGAGGGAGAGGCGTTGGCTTGGGTTAATCCCTTGTGGGAGCGTGACGACCCCATAGTCTGCCACCTGCAGGATTTTCTTGAGACCTTTCATAAAGTTTTTGATGAGCCCGGTCGTCTTGCCTCTACTACCGAGTCTCTCTTTAATTTACGTCAAGGTTCCTCTTCTGTTGGACAATATGCCATTCGCTTCCGTACTCTGTCCTCAGAACTGGGATGGAACAATGAGGCACTTGTGGGAGCTTTTTGGCGGGGTTTGTCCAGCCGGATTAAGGACGAGTTAACCGGTCGTGATACCCCAACTTCTCTTGAGGACCTGGTCTCCCTCGCTACCCGGATTGATCTCCGCTTTCAGGAGCGGTCTCGTGAGTCGGCTAGAGAGAAAAGACCTAGTCCCGTCCTTTCTACTTTCCGTCAGCCTAGCAGCTCTCGTGCTTCCGTTTCTGTTCCTTCTTCTGTGCCTACCTCTGAACCCATGCAAGTAGATCGAGTAAAAATGGCAGAACAACGCCGCAAGGAGAGGCGCACCCAGGGCCTAAGCTTTTACTGTGGCAGTGCCGCTCACTTACTCCGCAGCTGTCCTGATAGACCGGAAAACTCTTCCGCCTAGGGCAGGTAAGAGAGGCCTCCCTAGGTGTCTGTGTTTCCTCTCACCCTTTAACTCTTAATGTCCTTTTTGTCTCCAATCAGTTTCGGTCCTCCGAAGTGGCGTATGTGGATTCAGGCGCAGCAGGCAATTTTATCAGCCTTGAGGCGACTCGGCGGCTTCGCGTTTCTGTAATCTCTTTGGACTCTCCCCGCCTGATTGCTTCGGGGGATGGAAGACCTTTACAGGAGGAGATTTCTTTTGTTACAGAGGAGGTGGAGATTCAAATCGGGGCTCTGCATCAAGAAAGGATCGCTTTCTATGTTTTACCTAACCTCTCTCATGCCTTTTTGCTTGGTCTTCCCTGGCTTCGAGTTCACGAACCTACCCTGAATTGGCGCACAGGAGACGTGCTTCGGTGGGGTCCTTCGTGTCATGGTCGCTGTCTTCAGCCTATACGTCCTGTTTCCCCTTCTCTGCCTACTGGAATTCCTGATGGTTTACCTACTCCCTACTGGTCGTATGCTGATGTCTTCAATAAATAGGAGGCTGAGAATCTTCCTCCCCATCGTTCCTATGATTGTCCGATAGATCTTCTTCCCGGTTGCTCTCCACCTAGAGGGAGAATTTATCCACTTTCTGCAGCAGAGACCAAGTCTATGTCTGAGTACATACAAGAAAACCTGGCTAAAGGATTCATCCGCAAGTCCTCTTCTCCTGCCGGAGCTGGGTTCTTCTTTGTGAAGAAGAAGGACGGTTCCTTAAGACCATGTATAGACTACCGAGGATTGAACAGTATCACGGTCAAAAATAGGTATCCTCTGCCCCTTATACCGGAGCTCTTCGACCGCCTTCGAGGCGCTCGTATTTTTACTAAGCTTGATTTACGAGGTGCCTACAATTTGGTCCGGATCCGCGCAGGCGACGAGTGGAAGACTGCCTTTAACACCCGAGATGGACATTACGAGTACTTAGTTATGCCCTTCGGCCTCTGCAATGCTCCCGCGGTATTCCAAGAGTTCGTTAACGACGTGTTTCGGGATCTTGTCTACTCTTGTGTTTTGGTTTATTTGGATGACATTCTTGTTTTTTCTTCCGATCTTCCTTCGCATCGCAGGAGTGTTCGTGAGGTCTTGCAACGCCTAAGAGACAACCACTTGTATGCCAAGTTAGAGAAATGCGCGTTCGAGCAGACCTCTTTGCCATTCCTTGGATACATTGTTTCGGACTCTGGTCTTAAGATGGATCCTGAGAAGTTGAATGCCATAATTAACTGGCTGCAGCCCTGCGGAGTGAAAGCCATCCAACGCTTCATTGGATTCGCTAATTACTACAGGCAATTCATCCCGCATTTCTCTACCGTGATCCGTCCTCTTTCTTCTCTCACTCGCAAGGGTTCCAGTTCCAAGGAGTGGTCTCCTGAGGCGGAGAAGTCCTTTGCTCTACTTAAGAAGTCTTTTTCTTCCGTGCCTGTCCTGCATCACCCGGAGAAGAACAAGCCATTTATTCTGGAGGTTGACGCCTCTTCTACAGGTGCTGGAGCCGTTCTCTCTCAAAAGACCCCAGAGGGTCGAATGGCCCCCTGCGGCTTCTTCTCTAAAGCCTTTTCGACTTCTGAACGAAATTATACCATTGGAGATCGAGAGTTGTTGGCCACCAAATTGGCCTTAGAGGAGTGGAGATACTTGCTTGAAGGGTCTGTTCATCCTTTTATAATCTTCTCCGATCACAAGAATCTTACTTACCTACAAACTGCGCAAAGATTAAACCCACGTCAAGCCAGATGGTCTTTGTTTTTTGCTCGTTTCGAGTTTGAACTTCGTTTCCGGCCAGGCAACAAGAACATAAAAGCTGATGCCTTGTCCAGGTAATTTCTTTCGTCAGATGCTGTGGAGGAACCTGCATACATCATTGATCCTACTAAAATTGTAACCGCCGCTCCACTTCAGATATTCCGTCCTCCACCGGGCAAGACGCTAGTCTCGGATGAAGACACTAGAAGGGTTTTATCGTGGGGCCACTCCTCCAAGTTGACCGGTCATGCAGGTACCAAGAAAACTTACCTTCTCATCTCTCGGTACTATTGGTGGCCTACTCTACGTCTAGACGTTAAGGAATTCGTAGCTTCATGTCCCTCATGTGCCAGGAACAAGGTACCTAGACGACTACCACTTGGGAATCTGCTTCCTCTTCCTGTTCCATCTGCTCTGTGGCAGCATATTGCCATGGATTTCAACACCGTTCTTCCTTGCTCCTCCGTGTGTACAGTCATCCTTGTTGTAGTGGACAGATTCTCTAAGATGGCTCACTTTATTCCGTTGGCTGGTTTACCTTCTGCTCCTGAGTTGGCAAACATTTTTATTCAAAACATCTTTAAATTCCATGGACTACCGCAGCACATCGTGTCAGATAGAGGGGTACAATTTACTTCTCGCTTTTGGAGAGCCTTGTGCAAGCTTTTGAAGGTGAACCTGGACTTCTCTTCCGCATATCACCCGCAAACCAACGGTCAGGCGGAACGTACCAACCAAACTCTTGCTATTTATCTCCGGCATTTCTCTAATGCTCATCATAATGACTGGGTCAATTTACTTCCTTGGGCAGAGTTTGCCTACAACAACCACTCCAGCGAGTCCTCTGCTAGGACTCCGTTTTTCATTGTTTTTGGACAGCACCCTGGTGTACCCCTACCAGTCTCTCCTGCCTCTGGTGTTCCAACAGCTGACTCTATGGCTCTCAAGTTTTCTTCGATCTGGAATGAGGTCAAAGAGACACTAACACAAGCTTCGTCTAAAATGAAGAGACAAGCAGACAAGAGGCGTTTAGATTCTCCTCCTTTCTCTCCTGGTGATATGGTCTGGCTTTCTTCAAAATTCATCAGACTCAAGATTCCTTCCTACAAACTTGGTCCACGTTTCATTGGTCCTTTTGAGATTCTGCGTCGGGTCAACGATGTCGCTTACAAGCTGAAATTGCCTGCTTCGCTTCGTATACCCAATACGTTTCATGTCTCTCTTCTCAAACCAGCCATCTTTAACCGTTTTCATTCCTCCTCTTTTACCCCTTCTCAACCAGTCAGCACTGACAACGTCTTTGAGGTGAAGGATATCTTGGCTGTTAAGAAAATTCGGGGAAAGGAGTATTTCTTGGTTGATTGGAAGGGTTTTGGTCCTGAGGAGAGGTCCTGGGAGCCTTTGGAGAACATCGATGCTCCTTGTATTCTTAATAGATTTTTTGCTGCTTTACGTGGGAGGGGGTGTAAGGAGGGGGGTACTGTTACCTATGCCGCTTCTCGGCATCGTCGCTCCTCCGCTGCTCGCTCCGGGCGCCGCGCCTCCTGTCGCCCTGTCCCCGGGTCTGCCCCTGTCCGTCCTGCTCCTGCTCCTCATAGCGCCGGACCCTGCTCTGTCGCAGCGCGCTCCCGGCGTTCCACTTCCGGGTCTGCGCGCTCCTGTGCTCCCTCTGCATTTCCGGTGTCTAGGTCCTCGGCTGGTGCGCTCTCTTTGCGCAGGCGCCCTAGCTTTCCTCAAGGACGCAGGCACAGAGTCTCCTTTACCTCTTCCTGAGGTCAATAGGTCAGTCTTCTCCTTAACCAATCCTGTTCCTGCCTCTACTATAAGAGGCAGGCTCTCCGGTTCCCTGGTGCCAGATTGTTTTAGCTCTTTTGCTATTGCCTTTGGCTCTCCCAGGTTTTCCCTGCTTCGTGCTCTCCGTTTTCGCCTGTGGATTCGCCTTCCCTCTGTTCCTGCCCTCTTTTGGTTTTTGCCCTCTTGTTTGCTGGTCTCTCCGCCTTTGTTGTTTAACCCTTCTTTGTTCTTTTGTTCCTCAGCGTCCTCTTCGTCTCAGCTTCCAGTGTTCCAGTTTATCCAGCCTTCTCCTTCCCTTCTTCCTGGAGCCGTCCCTTCTGGTATCTTCACCGTGGGTAAGTGACCTCTGGGCCTGCCCCTAGCGGTCCCTGTATAGGGGTCGTTTTCCATTTTAGGTCGCTCGCCCAGGGGTAGGTCTCCCCACGGTCCAGAGGGTCCACTCTAGTTTCTTCTCGGAACGCTATACCCGTATAACAATGCTGACCGCAAATTCTTAAGAACCCGGGGAACAACAAAAGGAGGGGCAGGAATAACAAAACCTTCCTGAAAACCTTGAAACAGCAACTCTGCCGCTTCTTTAACAGGGTATCTATTTAGATAAGGGGCCATCTTTTCCAGCTTCACTGGTGTCACCCCCATGGGTATTACCGGCCCCCGATTTTGACTTAGCTTTTTTGAAGCATTTTGAAGCCCCATGAGAGGAGCCACTGCAATGGGAGCAAAGATGCTTGAATTTGCAGTTGACCCCAAACTTGCACTGACCATCATTGAACTGCCAACATAAACCCAATTTGTGCCCTCCTGATTGACCGGATTGCCCTGCTGAATTGGACTGGCTAGGGTGACTGGAACCTCCGCCCATCCCCCCCCCCCCCCCGTAACTAGAGCCCTATGTCCTTTTGATCCCATCTAAGCGCTGGACGTATGGATTTCCTCTGTCAAAATTGCTCATCGTACCTCAGCCACGCCTGCCCTACGTATACCTTGTGAGCTTCTCCAATAGAATCCATATAACAAAATAGTCCAGAACAATTTTCTGGTGCTATCTCCCCAATTACACTCGCTAAAATTGCAAAAGCCTGAAGCCAATTTATGAGGACCTACCCACGCTGCCAAATGCCTTTGGTCATTCATACTTCTCTCCAACCTCACCAACAAATCCCTTACATTGTCTAACACTGCACCCACTCCAACCCCCTCAACAGCCAAATTGACAGAACCCAACCCCCCTTGAATACCCCTAACAGCAGGGGAAGAGTAAATTTGTGAAGATAGTAACGACGAAGACTTATACTCACCGGGCTGCGAGGGAGCTGTGATCCCACCAGCCGGAGTACCGGGGTCCCGATGCCACTGTCCAGAGAGGTCCAGACCCAATCCTTCCTGGGAAGACTGCTATTGGGGTCCTTGACTTGAACTCGATTGTGACCCCTGCGGCACTGTGTCAATCGTGGAGGAAGAGGGAGCAGGCTGATGACTTCCAAATAGCTGCCGTGCCTGCAACGATGCTGCTGCAGCGCATGGGCCCACATAAGCCAATGAAGAATCCGCCACTGTGTCCATATCCCCCAGCGCAGAGGAACACCCTGCAGGAGCAGAAGTGGCCAGCCCATTTCCTCGATGACAAGGGCCACCCATACCCGCAATAGCCACACTTCCCCCCTGCTGGCTGACGACGTTGAGGCAGGCCGTGCAGCAGGAACATCACCGCCACGGCCCCCCCCCTGACATGAAAGGCCTCAACTGCTGCCTGGCGTGCGCTGGCTCTGCCCCCACAGCACTGGGAGGCGAAGGCCTAGCAGCTGCCTGGCATTAAGATTCCTCCCAGGCCGGGGCCTACTGGCACCGCGACTCACTGGTGCCCTCCCTGGAGGGGTTCCTGCACCTGCGGGGGGCCCTAGGAGCCGAATCAGGAGACAAGCATTCAGGAGGCCTAGTCCGCCGTGAACGCCTTACTGGTGACGCCGATGGAGCTGCCGACCCTGCGCTCCCACTGATGACGCCCGCCACCTGCTCTTCAAGCAAGCCTGGAGGGTGCGATGCCGCTGCAGCCCTCCAGGACGCGATCGACGGTCGACATGGTAAGTGTCTCACTCGCTGTACCCAGAGAGTGGGAACTGAATAGGCCACACCCCCACCATGCCATAAATCCTGTCTCCATTCTAAGCCGCCCACCTTATTTTCCTTAACCCCTCCCCCAACCCATTGCCATGATGTCCTCCTCTTACGCCACGGGGGGGGGGGATGGGGAGGGGCGGCTCAGCTCCGTCCATTTCTCTAAGCAGGTACACACAAAATAATCAGGCGCCTCCACTAAGGGAGGGCTGCCTGATATATCCAGTAACAGCATCTGATAGGAACAGCAGTAGTTCTGGGTCAGATACTGCTAGCTAAAGAGCCGTCCGTGAGACAGACAGAATAGGAGAGACACGACGAGACCCCCGACCAGTTGGATGCCGCGGTGCTTTAACAGAGCAGTAAGTATTGGGAGGCAGGGCCGGCGCAGCAGCTGCATTCATGACAATGAGCCCACACTGTACGTGTCTGACACTACAGATCCCGAGCTAAGTCTGTGTTATACTCCAGAGCTGCCCTCACTATTCTGCTGGTGCAGTCACTGTGTACATACATTACATTACTGATCCTGGGTTTCATCCTGTATTATACCCCAGAGCTGCACTCACTATTCTGCTGGTGCAGTCACTGTGTACATACATTACATTACTGATCCTGAGTTACATCCTGTATTATACTCCAGAGCTGCACTCATTATTCTGCTGGTGCAGTCACTGTGTACATACATTACATTACTGATCCTGAGTTACCTCCTGTATTGTACTCCAGAGCTGCACTCACTATTCTGCTGGTGCAGTCACTGTGTACATACATTGCATTACTGATCCTGAGTTACATCTTGTATTATACTCCAGAGCTGCACTCACTATTCTGCTGGTGCAGTCACTGTGTACATACATTACATTACTGATCCTTGGTTACATCCTGTATTATAGGTTATGATCTGGTGGCCTTGGAGCAGCATGAGACGGACTCTGGAGAAGGTGGTCCCTGTACTGACCGCAAACCCTGAACTGTTGTGAATTCGGTGGTCAAGCTCCCTCCTGTGGTCATGAGTGGTACTTCGGCTGGTTCTGTCCATGAGCTTCCTCTGGTGGATGTGAGTGGTACTGCGGCTCCTGAGTTCCCTTCCTCAGGTGACGAGGTTAGGTCGTTAGGTGCTGCTCTATTTAACTCCACCTAGTTCTTTGTTCCTTGCCTCCAGTCAATGTTCCAGTATTGGTTTGCTCTCTCCTGGATCGTCTTGTGGCCTGTCTACCCTGCATAAGCTAAGTTCTGCTTGTGTTACTTTTGTTTGCTATTTTTTCTGTCCAGCTTGCTATATTGGTTTTTCTTGCTTGCTGGAAGCTCTGGGACGCAGAGGGAGCACCTCCGTCCCGTTAGTCGGTACGGAGGGTCTTTTTGCGCCCTCTGCGTGGTTGTTTGTAGGTTTTTGTGCTGACCGCAAAGCTATCTTTACTATCCTCGGTCTATTCAGTAAGTCGGGCCTCACTTTGCTAAAACCTATTTAATCTCTGTGTTTGTATTTTCATCTTTACTCACAGTCATTATATGTGGGGGGCTGCCTTTTCCTTTGGGGAATTTCTCTGAGGCAAGGTAGGCTTATTTTTCTATCTTCAGGGCTAGCTAGTTTCTCAGGCTGTGCCCGAGGCGCCTAGGTCTGGTCAGGAGCGCTCTACGGCTACCTCTAGTGTGGTGTGATAGGATTAGGGATTGCGGTCAGCAGAGTTCCCACGTCTCAGAGCTCGTCCTATGTTATTAGTAACTATCAGGTCACTTTGTGTGCTCTTAACCACCAGGTCCATTGTGGTTCTAAATCACCAGTTCATAACAGTACTGGAGGCCCAAAGTACTAATGCTTCTCAATAGAGGGAAAAGAGAAGTTCTGAGACCATTTTTTTTTCTCTGCACTGTGTTTTGTCTTTCTTTTCCCCTAGACATTTGGGTGGTTCAGGACACAGGTGTAGTGATGGACATTAAAGGTCTGTCTTCTTGTGTGGATCATCTCACTGCAAAAGTACAAAATATTCAAGACTTTGTGGTTCAGAATTCTATGTTAGAACCAAGAGTTCCTATTCCTGATTTGTTTTCTGGAGATAGAGCTAAGTTTCTGAGTTTTAAAAATAATTGTAAACTGTTTCTGGCTTTGAAACCCCGCTCCTCTGGTGACCCAGTTCAACAAGTTAAGATCATTATTTCTTAATTACGTGGCGACCCTCAAGACTGGGCATTTTCCCTTGCGCCAGGAGATCCTGCATTATGTAATATTGATGCGTTTTTTCTGGCGCTCGGATTGCTTTATGATGAACCTAATTCAGTGGATCAGGCAGAGAAAAATTTGCTGGCTCTGTGTCAGGGTCAGGATGAGGTAGAGATATATTGTCAGAAGTTTAGAAAGTGGTCTGTGCTCACTCAATGGAATGAATGTGCGCTGGCAGCAATTTTCAGAAAGGGTCTCTCTGAAGCCCTTAAAGGGAACCTGTCACCCCGTTTTTTGAGATTGAGCTATAAATACTGTTAAATAGGGCCTGCGCTGTGTGTTCCTATAGTGTATGTAGTGTACCCCGATTCCCCACCTATGCTGAGAAATAACTTACCAAAGTCGCCGTTTTCGCCTGTCAATCAGGCTGGTCTGGTCAGGTGGGCGTGGTGACATCGCTGGTTCTTCCTCAGCTTTACGTTGGTGGCGTAGTGGCGTAGTGGTGAACAAGCAGCGCGCGATCTGCGCTGTCATCTCTTTCGTCGGTGGGGGCGGCCATCTTCCTGGGGCCGCGCGTGCGCAGATCGAGTGCTCTGCTGCACGGGGCTTCAGGAAAATGGCCGCGGGATGCCGCGCGTGCGCATTAGAGATCGCGGCGGCCATTTTCCCAAAGCCGAGTTTGCATCTCGGCTTTGGGAAAATGGCCGCCGCGATCTCTAATGCGCACGCGCGGCATCCCGCGGCCATTTTCCTGAAGCCCCGTGCAGCAGAGCACTCGATCTGCGCACGCGCGGCCCCAGGAAGATGGCCGCCCCCACCGACGAAAGAGATGACAGCGCAGATCGCGCGCTGCTTGTTCACCACTACGCCACTACGCCACCAACGTAAAGCTGAGGAAGAACCAGCGATGTCACCACGCCCACCTGACCAGACCAGCCTGATTGACAGGCGAAAACGGCGACTTTGGTAAGTTATTTCTCAGCATAGGTGGGGAATCGGGGTACACTACATACACTATAGGAACACACAGCGCAGGCCCTATTTAACAGTATTTATAGCTCAATCTCAAAAAACGGGGTGACAGGTTCCCTTTAAGGATGTCATGGTGGGATTTCCTATGCCTGCTGGTCTGAATGAGTCTATGTCTTTGGCCATTCAGATCGATCGACGCTTGCGTGAGCGTAAAACTGTGCACCATTTGGCGGTATTACCTGAGCATAAACCTGAGCCTATGCAATGTGATAGGACTTTGACCAGAGCTGAACGGCAAGAACACAGACGTCGGAATGGGCTGTGTTTTTACTGTGGTGATTCCACTCATGCTATCTCCGATTGTCCTAAGCGCACTAAGCGGTTCGCTAGGTCTGCCACCATTGGTACGGTACAGTCGAAATTTCTTTTGTCCGTTACTTTGATCTGCTCTTTGTCATCCTATTCTGTCATGGCATTTGTGGATTCAGGCGCTGCACTGAATATGATGGACTTGGAGTTTGCTAGGCGCTGTGGGTTTTTCTTGGAGCCCTTGCAGTATCCTATTCCATTGAGAGGAATTGATGCTACGCCTTTGGCCAAGAATAAGCCTCAATACTGGACCCAGCTGACCATGTTCATGGCTCCTGCGCATCAGGAGGATATTCGCTTTTTGGTGTTGCATAATCTGCATGATGTGGTCGTGTTGGGGTTGCCATGGCTACAAGTCCATAACCCAGTATTGGATTGGAAATCAATGTCTGTGTCCAGCTGGGGTTGTCAGGGGGTACATTGTGATGTTCCATTTCTGTCTATTTCGTCATCCGCCCCTTCTGAGGTCCCAGAGTTCTTATCGGATTACAGGGATGTATTTGATGAGCCCAAGTCCAGGGCCCTACCTCCGCATAGGGATTGCGATTGTGCTATCGATTTGATTCCTGGTAGTAAGTTTCCTAAGGGTCGACTGTTTAATTTGTCTGTGCCTGAGCACGCCGCTATGCGGAGTTACGTAAAGGAATCCTTGGAGAAGGGTCATATTCGCCCGTCGTCGTCGCCATTGGGAGCAGGGTTCTTTTTTGTGGCCAAGAAGGATGGTTCGCTGAGACCTTGTATTGATTACCGCCTTCTAAATAAAATCACAGTCAAATTTCAGTACCCCTTGCCGCTGCTGTCTGATTTGTTTGCTCGGATTAAGGGGGCTAGTTGGTTCACCAAGATAGATCTTCGTGGTGCGTATAATCTTGTGCGTATTAAACAGGGCGATGAATGGAAAACAGCATTTAATACGCCCGAGGGCCATTTTGAGTACCTGGTTATGCCATTCGGGCTTTCTAATGCTCCATCAGTATTTCAGTCCTTTATGCATGACATCTTCCGAGAGTACCTGGATAAATTCCTGATTGTATACTTGGATGATTTTGGTCTTCTCGGATGATTGGGAGTCTCACGTGAAGCAGGTTAGAATGGTGTTCCAGACAGGGCCGGCGTCAGCACCCGGCACAGCGGGCAAATGCCGGGGCCCTGGGGAGAGAGGGGGGCCCACTCACGCTGTCATAGATACAGCTGGGAGAGCAGAGCAGGAGATAACATGCTCTCTCCGCCTACAAAGTCACTGCTGGTTGCGTTCTCTTAACCCCTATGTGCCAGCTCTGACACAAGCATCTTCTCACTCAGTGAGTGCAGCCAGGCAGGCACACATAGGGGTTAAGAGAAGGCAGCCAGTGTGACATTGTTTGTGGGCGGAGAGAGCACGTTCTCTGCTCTCTGCTCTCCGCCCCTGGCTGGATGCCGTGCTGCTGAAGTTATGAGGCAGATTCAGGAGGAGCTCCTAGTCCTACCAGTGCATGAGTGAGTGGCGCTGCCAGGGCCGGCGTCAGTACCCGGTGCACCTGGACAAATGCCGGGGCCCTGGGGAGAGAGGGGGGCCCACTCACGCTGTCATAGATACAGCTGGGAGAGCAGAGCAGGAGATAACATGCTCTCTCCGCCCACAAAGTCACTGCTGGCTGCGTTCTCTTAACCCCTATGTGCCAGCTCTGACACAAGCATCTTCTCACTCAGTCAGTGCAGCCAGGCAGGCACACATAGGGGTTAAGAGAAGGCAGCCAGTGTGACATTGTTTGTGGGCGGAGAGAGCACGTTCTCTGCTCTGATCTCCGCCCCTGGCTGGCTGCCGTGCTGCTGAAGATATGAGGCAGATTCAGGAGAAGCTCCTACCAGTGCCTGAGTGAGTGGCGCTGCTATATACTACGTGGGCTGTGCTGCTATATACTACGTGGGCTGTGCTGCTATATATTACGTGGGCTGCGCTGCTATAAACTACGTGGGCTGCGCTGCTATATACTACGTGGGCTGCGCTGCTATATACTACGTGGGCTGCGCTGCTATATACTACGTGGGCTGCGCTGCTATATACTACGTGGGCTGCGCTGCTATATACTACGTGGGCTGCTATATACTACGTGGGCTGCGCTGCTATATACTACATGGGCTGCTATATACTACGTGGGCTGCTATATACTACATGGGCTGCTATATACTACGTGGGCAGTGTTATATACTACATGGCTGTGTTTATATGCGATCATGAATCGGGGTATGTGTTAAAGGGGGGCCCACTGAGACTCTTTCGCCTGTGGCCCTCAAAAACATGGAGCCGGCCCTGGGCGCTGCTATATACTACGTGGGCTGCGCTGCTATATACTACGTGGGCTGTGCTGCTATATACTACGTGGGCTGCGCTGCTATATACTACGTGGGCTGCGCTGCTATATACTACGTGGGCTGCGCTGCTATATACTACGTGGGCTGCGCTGCTATATACTATGTGGGCTGCGCTGCTATATACTACGTGGGCTGCTATATACTACATGGGCTGTGCTATATACTACATGGGCTGCTATATGCTACATGGGCTGCTATATACTACATGGGCTGCTATATACTACGTGGGCAGTGTTATATACTACATGGCTGTGTTTATATGCGAACATGAATCGGGGCATGTGTTAAAGGGGGGGCCCACTGAGACTCTTTCGCCCGGGGCCCTCACAAACCTGGAGCCGGCCCTGGTTCCAGGTCCTGCATGCAAATTCTTTGTTTGTGAAGGGGTCAAAGTGTCTCTTTGGTGTTCAGAAGGTTTCATTTTTGGGTTTCATTTTTTCCCCTTCTACTATCGAGATGGACCCTGTTAAAGTTCAGGCTATTTATGATTGGACTCAGCCGACATCTCTGAAGAGTCTGCAAAAGTTCCTGGGCTTTGCTAATTTTTATCGTCGCTTCATCAATAATTTTTCTAGTATTGCTAAACCGTTGACTGATTTAACCAAGAAGGGTGCTGATGTGGTCAATTGGTCTTCTGCTGCTGTGGAAGCTTTTCAGGAGTTGAAGCGTCGTTTTTCTTCTGCCCCTGTGTTGTGCCAACCAGATGTTTCGCTCCCGTTCCAGGTCGAGGTTGATGCTTCTGAGATTGGAGCAGGGGCTGTTTTGTCGCAAAGAAGTTCTGATGGCTCGGTGATGAAGCCATGTGCCTTCTTTTCCAGGAAGTTTTCGCCTGCTGAGCGTAATTATGATGTTGGCAATCGAGAGTTGCTGGCCATGAAGTGGGCATTCGAGGAGTGGCGTCATTGGCTTGAAGGAGCTAAGCATCGCGTGGTGGTCTTGACTGATCACAAGAACTTGACTTATCTTGAGTCTGCCAAACGGTTGAATCCTAGACAGGCTCGTTGGTCGCTGTTTTTCTCCCGTTTTGACTTTGTGGTTTCGTACCTTCCGGGCTCTAAGAATGTGAAGGCGGATGCCCTGTCTAGGAGTTTTGTGCCCGACTCTCCGGGTTTGCCTGAGCCGGCGGGTATTCTCAAAGAGGGGGTAATTTTGTCTGCCATCTCCCCTGATTTGCGGCGGGTGCTGCAAAAATTTCAGGCTAATAGACCTGACCGTTGCCCAGCGGAGAAACTGTTTGTCCCTGACAAATGGACGAGTAGAGTTATCTCTGAGGTTCATTGTTCGGTGTTGGCTGGTCATCCTGGAATCTTTGGTACCAGAGATTTGGTGGCTAGATCCTTTTGGTGGCCGTCTCTGTCACGGGATGTGCGTTCTTTTGTGCAGTCCTGTGGGATTTGTGCTCGGGCTAAGCCCTGCTGTTCTCGTGCCAGTGGGTTGCTTTTGCCCTTGCCGGTCCCAAAGAGGCCCTGGACACATATCTCTATGGATTTTATTTCGGATCTCCCCATCTCTCAAAAGATGTCGGTCATTTGGGTGGTTTGTGATCGCTTCTCTAAGATGGTCCATTTGGTACCCTTGTCTAAATTGCCCTCCTCCTCTGATTTGGTGCCATTGTTTTTCCAGCATGTGGTTCGTTTACATGGTATTCCGGAGAACATCGTTTCTGACAGAGGTTCCCAGTTTGTTTCGAGGTTTTGGCGAGCCTTTTGTGGTAGGATGGGCATTGATTTGTCTTTTTCCTCGGCTTTCCATCCTCAGACAAATGGTCAGACTGAACGAACCAATCAGACCTTGGAAACATATCTGAGATGTTTTGTTTCTGCTGATCAGGATGATTGGGTGTCCTTTTTGCCGTTGGCTGAGTTCGCCCTTAATAATCGGGCCAGCTCGGCTACTTTGGTTTCGCCGTTTTTCTGCAATTCTGGTTTCCATCCTCGTTTCTCTTCAGGGCAGTTTGAGTCTTCAGACTGTCCTGGTGTGGATACTGTGGTGGATAGGTTGCAGCAGATTTGGACTCATGTAGTGGACAATTTGACATTGTCCCAGGAGAAGGCTCAACGTTTCGCTAACCGCAGGCGCTGTGTGGGTCCCCGACTTCGTGTTGGGGATTTGGTTTGGTTGTCATCTCGTTATATTCCTATGAAAGTTTCCTCTCCTAAGTTTAAGCCTCGTTTCATTGGTCCGTATAGGATTTCTGAGGTTCTTAATCCTGTGTCTTTTCGTTTGACCCTTCCAGCTTCTTTTTCCATCCATAATGTATTCCATAGGTCATTGTTGCGGAGATACGTGGCACCTGTGGTTCCATCCGTTGATCCTCCTGCCCCGGTTTTGGTTGAGGGGGAGTTGGAGTATATAGTGGAGAAGATTTTGGATTCTCGCATTTCGAGACGGAAACTCCAGTACCTGGTTAAGTGGAAGGGTTATGGTCAGGAAGATAATTCCTGGGTCTTTGCCTCTGATGTTCATGTTGCCGATCTGGTTCGTGCCTTTCATTTGGCTCATCCTGGTTGGCCTGGGGGCTCTGGTGAGGGTTCGGTGACCCCTCCTCAAGGGGGGGGGATACTGTTGTGAATTCGGTGGTCAAGCTCCCTCCTGTGGTCATGAGTGGTACTTCGGCTGGTTCTGTCTATGAGCTTCCTCTGGTGGATGTGAGTGGAGCTGCGGCTTCTGAGTTTCCTTCCTCAGGTGACGAGGTTAAGTCGTTAGGTGCTGCTCTATTTAACTCCACCTAGTTCTTTGTTCCTTGCCTCCAGTCAATGTTCCAGTATTGGTCTTGCTCTCTCCTGGATCGTCTTGTGGCCTGTCTGCCCTGCATAAGCTAAGTTCTGCTTGTGTTACTTTTGTTTGCTATTTTTTCTGTCCAGCTTGCTATATTGGTTTTTCTTGCTTGCTGGAAGCTCTGGGACACAGAGGGAGCACCTCCGTGCCGTTAGTCGGTACGGAGGGTCTTTTTACGCCCTCTGCGTGGTTGTTTGTAGGTTTTTGTGCTGACCGCAAAGCTATCTTTACTATCCTCGGTCTATTCAGTAAGTCGGGCCTCACTTTGCTAAAACCTATTTCATCTCTGTGTTTGTATTTTCATCTTTACTCACAGTCATTATATGTGGGGGGCTGCCTTTTCCTTTGGGGAATTTCTCTGAGGCAAGGTAGGCTTATTTTTCTATCTTCAGGGCTAGCTAGTTTCTCAGGCTGTGCCCGAGGCACCTAGGTCTGGTCATGAGCGCTCGACGGCTACCTCTAGTGTGGTGTGATAGGATTAGGGATTGCGGTCAGCAGAGTTCCCACGTCTCAGAGCTCGTCCTATGTTATTAGTAACTATCAGGTCACTTTGTGTGCTTTTAACCACCAGGTCCATTGTGGTTCTAAATCACCAGTTCATAACACTGAACCTAGCAGCGCAACTAGAAGTAGCCGTGGGGGGTACCTAACACTCCCTAGACCCCTCGGCACAGCCTAAGATCTAACTACCCCTAAAGACAGAAACAGGAAACCTATCTTGCCTCAGAGAAAATCCACAAAGGATAGATAGCCCCCCACAAATATTGACTATGAGAGGAGAGGGAAATAACATACGCAGATATGAAATCAGATTTTAGCATAGGAGGCCATACTAGCTAAAAAGAAAGAATAGAACAGAGTACTATGCGGTCAGTATAAAAACACTAGAAAATATCCACCGCAGAAAATACGGATCACCACATCTGACTAAAAACATGTGGGGTATATCTGCATCTCCAGAGAAATAGCTAGGCTGCAAAAAATCCTTCACAGACCAAGCTGGACAAGACAAAAACATGAAAATGCACAGAACTATAAGGTCCACCGCAGGTGGACAGCAAAAACAAAGCCAGGACTTATCTTTGTAGAAAAACACAGCAAACTGGAGAGACCAGCAGGGAAGTGAATCCTTCAAGAACAATGGACAACTGGCACTGACTAAAGGATCCAGAAAAGCTATATACCCCAGACAGTTTTGCAATTAGTAGATACACCTGTCCACTCCTGCAGTCCAGGCACAACTGCATTACCCTCTACAACCACTGGAGGGAGCCCAAAAGCTGAATTCACAACAATTATACTCCAGAGCTGCACTCACTATTCTGCTGGTGCAGTCACTGGGTACATACATTACATTACTGATCCTGAGTTACATCCTGTATTATACTCCTGAGCTGCACTCACTATTCTGCTGGTGCAGTCACTGTGTACACTGTTGTGAATTCCGCTCTTGGGCTCCCTCCGGTGGTTGTAAGTAGCATTTTTGTGTGTTCTGCTCTTTGGCTCCCTCCTGTGGTTTTTAGTGGTATGGCTGCTTCTTGGATTTAGCTTCAGCAGCTGTTTTCACTGATCGTCTTTCTGGCTCGGCTATATTAGTCTGGCCTTATCCCTCATTCAATTCCAGTTGTCAATTGTTCCTGCCTGGAGTCATTGCTCTTTGGACTTTCCTGACACTCTGACCAGTTCATCAAAGCTAAGTCCTTGCTTGTCGTTTTGCGGTTCTCTTGTTGTGGACTTTGTTGTTCAGCACTTTCTTTGTCTTTGTTCATTTGTCCAGCTTATCAGTATGGATCTATTCAGCTAAGCTGGAAGCTCTGGGCAGCAGAGTTTGCCCTCCACACCTTTAGTCAGGTGTGGAGATTTTTGCATTTCTCTGCGGTGGACTTTTTCTAGTTTTTATTACTGACCGCACAGCGTTCTGTCCTGTACTATTTTCTATCTAGCTAGAAGTGGCCTCCTGTGCTAAATTTTGTTTCATACTACGTATGTCATTTCCTTCTCCTCTCACAGTCATTATTTGTGGGGGGCTAATCTATCTTTTGGGGATTTTCTCTGAGGCAAGATAGTTTTCCTGCTTCTATCTTTAGGGGTAGTTAGCTCTTAGGCTGTGACGAGATGCCTCGGCAGAGTTAGGAGCAATCCACGGCTACTTCTAGTGTTGTGTTGAGCTTAGGGACTGCGGTCAGTATAGTTGCCACCTGCTCAGAGCTAGACGCATGTCGCTCCTTAATCACCAGATCATAACAGTACAACTGGCCAAAAATGAGCTGAATGCCTCTCAAAAGAAGGAAGAGAAAAAGAGTTCTGAGCCATTTTTTTTTCTTTAGTTTGTTTTGTCTTTTTCCTTCCTCTTGATCTCTGGGTGATTCGGGATTTGGATGCAGGCATGGATGGATGTTCAGGGTTTGTTTTCTCGTGTGGATCAGCTTTCTGCAAAAGTACAGAGCATTCAAGATTATGTTGTTCAGACTCCAGCCTTAGAGCCTAGAATTCCTACTCCGGATTTGTTTTACGGGGATAGATCTAAGTTTTTGAACTTTAAAAATAATTGCAAATTGTTTTTTGCTCTGAAACCCCGTTCCTCTGGTGATCCCATTCAGCAAGTAAAGATAGTTATTTCTCTTCTGCGTGGCGACCCTCAGGACTGGGCATTCTTGAGTCAGGGAATCCGGCATTGCTTAATGTAGATGCATTTTTTCAATCGCTCGGATTATTGTATGACGAACCTAACTCTGTAGAGCATGCTGAGAAAACACCGTTGGCCCTGTGTCAGGGTCAGGAAGCGGCAGAATTATACTGCCAGAAATTTAGAAAATGGTCTGTGCTCACTAAATGGAATGAGGAGGCTCTGGCAGCAATTTTCAGAAAGGGTCTTTCTGAAGCCCTTAAAGATGTTATGGTGGGGTTTCCCACGCCTGTTGGTTTGAGTGAATCTATGTCTCTGGCCATTCAGATTGATCGGCGCCTGCGCGAACGCAAAGTGGTGCACCATATGGCAGTGTCCTCTGAGCAAAGTCCTGAGCCCATGCAGTGTGATAGGATTTTGACTAGAGCGGAACAGAGGGGATACAGACGTCAGAATGGGCTGTGTTTTTACTGTGGTGATTCTGCTCATACTATTCCTGACACTCTGACCAGTTCATCAAAGCTAAGTCCTTGCTTGTCCTTTTGCGGTTCTCTTGTTGTGGACTTGTTGTTCAGCACTTTCTATGTTTTGCTCATTTGTCCAGCTTTTCAGTATGGATCTATTCAGCTAAGCTGGAAGCTCTGGGCAGCAGAGTTTGCCCTCCACACCTTTAGTCAGGTGTGGAGATTTTTGCATTTCTCTGCGGTGGACTTTTTCTAGTTTTTATTACTGACCGCACAGCGTTCTGTCCTGTACTATTTTCTATCTAGCTAGAAGTGGCCTCCTGTGCTAAATCTTGTTTCATACTACGTATGTCATTTCCTTCTCCTCTCACAGTCATTACTTGTGGGAGGCTAATCTATCCTTTGGGGATTTTCTCTGAGGCAAGATAGTTTTCCTGCTTCTATCTTTAGGGGTAGTTAGCTCTTAGGCTGTGACGAGATGCCTGCTGGTGCAGTCACTGTGTACATACATTACATTACTGATCCTGAGTTACATCCTGTATTATACTCCAGAGCTGCACTCACTATTCTGCTGGTGCAGTCACTGTGTACATACATTACATTACTAATCCTGGGTTACTGTTATGATCTGGTGGACTAGGAGCAGCATGAGATGTACTCTGGAGAAGGTGGTACCTGTACTGACCGCAGACCCTGAACTTAGCACCGCAACTAGAAGTAGCCGTGGGATGTACGTAACACTCCCTAGACACCTCAACACAGCCTAAGAACTACCTTCCCCTAAAGATAGAAACGGGAAAACTATCTTGCCTCAGAGAAAATCCCCAAAGGATAGACAGCCCCCCACAAATATTGACTGTGAGAGGAGATGGAAATTACATACGCAGACTGAAATCAAGGTTTAGCAAAGGAGGATTTTCTAGCTAAAAAGAAAGAATAGGACAGAGTACTATGCGGTCAGTATTAAAACACTAGAAAATATCCACCACAGAAAATACAAATCTCCACATCTGACTAAAGACATGGAGGGTATATCTGCATCTCCAGAGACACAGCTTGGCTGCAAAAAATCCCTACACAGACAAAGCTGGACAAGACAAAACATGAAAATGCACTGAACTATAAGGCCCACAGCATGTGGACAACAAAAACAAAGCCAGAACTTATCTTTGTAGAAAAGCACAGCAAAACAGGAGAGACCAGGTAGGGATGTGAATCCTCCAAAAACAATGGACAACTGGCACAGACTAAAGGATCAAGCAAGACTAAATAGCCCAGTCCAAATTGCAATAAGTGGACACACCTGATAAATGCTGCGATCCAAAGACAGCAGCACTACCACTCATAACCACCGGAGGGAGCACTCACTATTCTGCTGGTGCAGTCACTGTGTACATACATTACATTACTGATCCTGAGTTACATCCTGTATTATACTCCAGAGCTGCACTCACTATTCTGCTGGTGCAGTCACTGTGTACATACATTACATTACTCATCCTGAGTTACATCCTGTATTATACTCCAGAGCTGCACTCACTATTCTGCTGGTGCAGTCACTGTGTACATACATTACTGATCCTGGGTTACATCCTGTATTATACTCCAGAGCTGCACTCACTATTCTGCTGGTGCAGTCACTGTGTACATACATTGCGTTACTGATCCTGAGTTACCTCCTGTATTATACTCCAGAGCTGCACTCACTATTTTGCTGTTGCAGTCACTGCGTACATACATTACATTACTGATCCTGAGTTACCTCCTGTATTATACCCCAGAGCTGCACTCACTATTCTGCTGGTGCAGTGACTGTGTTCATACATTACATTACTGATCCTGAGTTACATCCTGTATTATACTCCAGAGCTGCACTCACTATTCTGCTGGTGCAGTCACTGTGTACATACATTACATTACTGATCCTGAGTTACCTCCTGTATTATACCCCAGAGCTGCAATCACTATTCTGCTGGTGTAGTCACTGTGTACATACATTACTGATCCTGTGCTGATCCTGAGGTACATCCTGTATTATACTCCAGAGCTGCACTCACTATTCTGCTGGTGCAGTCACTGTGTACATACATTACATTACTGATCCTGAGTTACCTCCTGTATTATACTCCAGAGCTGCACTCACTATTCTGCTGGTGCATTCACTGTGTACATACATTACTGATCCCGAGTTACATCCTGTATTATACTCCAGAGCTGCACTCACTATTCTGCTGGTGCAGTCACTGTGTACATACATTACTGATCCTGAGTTACCTCCTGTATTATACTCCAGAGCTGCACTCACTATTCTGCTGGTGCAGTCACTGTGTACATACATTACTGATCCTGAGGTACATCCTGCTCTTCCCCTCTCTCCATCAGTCTTGGTCCCCGCTCTTCTGCTCTCTCTACTCGGCTCAGTTGCTGCTTTTCCCCTCTACCCCGGGCTTGGTCCCTGCTCTTTCATTTTGCAGCCCGTGCTTTGTCCCCATCTTTCTCTCAGTGACCAAAGCTTGGTCCTTGTTTTCCGCTATTTCCATCAGAATCAAGTCTACACTTTTCCTCTCTCTTCCCTGAACTTCATCCCCAGCATCATGTGGTTGAGCTCCAGAGCAAGAAATTTTGAAAATTATTTCCCCTGAGTTTGGTCAATGTTCATCACCTTGCTTCCCCCGGCTTGGTCCCCACTCTTCACCTCTCTCTCCTGTGCTGTCACATTGTTACCCTCTCTCCATCGGGGTCGGTCCTCTTTCTACTGAGCTGGGTTCCTGCTATTCCCTCCTGTCCAATAGGCTAGGTTTCTGCTCTTTCACTCTCCCCTGGACTTGGTCCCTGCTCTTCTCTTCTTTCCCCCAGCCTTGGTCCTTATTATTCTTGCCAATTCCCAAAGCTTGGTCCCCGCTTTTCTCTTCTTTCCCCCCGGGCTTGGTCCCCATTATTCTTCTCACTGCCCAAGGCTTGGTTCCCGCTCTTCTCTTCTTCCCCCCGGACTTGGTCCTCATTATTTTTGTCAATGCCCAAAGCTTGGTCCCCGCTCTTCTCTTATTTCCCCCAGACTTGGTCCTCATTATTCGTGTCACTGCCCATGGCTTGGTCCCTGCTCTTCTCTTCTTTCCCCCAGACTTGGTCCTCATTATTCTTGTCACTGCCCAAGGATTGGTCCCCGTTCTTCTTTTCTTTCCCCCAGACTTGGTCCCCACTATTCTTGTCACTGCCCAAGGATTGGTCCCCGATCTTCTTTTTTTCCCCCAGACTTGGTCCTCATTATTTTTGTCAATGCCCAAAGCTTGGTCCCCGCTCTTCTCTTATTTCCCCCAGACTTGGTCCTCATTATTCGTGTCACTGCCCATGGCTTGGTCCCTGCTCTTCTCTTATTTCCCCCAGACTTGGTCCTCATTATTCGTGTCACTGCCCATGGCTTGGTCCCTGCTCTTCTCTTCTTTCCCCCAGACTTGGTCCTCATTATTCTTGTCACTGCCCAAGGATTGGTCCCCGTTCTTCTTTTCTTTCCCCCAGACTTGGTCCCCACTATTCTTGTCACTGCCCAAGGATTGGTCCCCGATCTTCTTTTTTTTCCCCCAGACTTGGTCCTCACTATTCTTGTCACTGCCCAAGGATTGGTCCCCGATCTTCTTTTTTTTCCCCCAGACTTGGTCCTCACTATTCTTGTCACTGCCCAAGGCTTGGTCCCCGCTCTTCTTTTCTTTCCCCCAGACTTGGTCCTCGCTATTCTTGTCACTGCCCAAGGCTTGGTCCCCGCTCTTCTCTTCTTTCTCTTGGGCTCGAACCCCACTATTCCCCAAGCTAGATTCCTTCTCTTCCCCTTTCTCTCGCAGGCTCGGTCCCACCCTCACCCTTCCCAGGTTTGCTTCTTGCTCTCCCCCTATCAACCCCTGCTCGGTCTCCACTCATCCCCTCTCTCACCTGGGCTTGGTCTGTCTTCTTCCTCTCTCACGTGCTCAGTCCCTTCTCTTCTCCTCTCCTTTACCCTGGCTTGGTCCCCGCTCTTCCCCATTTCCCAGTTTCATTCCATCACTCACCCCGGCACCAGGAGAAGATGCTCAGCAGCAGGAGAAACACAGCTCTGAACTTCATCGCCATCATCATGCGGACGAGTTCCTGCGGAACAAAGGACAGGAAATCCTGAAAAGGAGGCTGAGAGCAAAACACAAATGCTGAGAGAAACCAAAACTAAACTGTGAACCATTATATGACAGAGAAGTGTAATAAGCAGATGTCTAATACCTAGGAATGACATTATATGCTTATTATACACCTGCACCCTATAATACCTCCTGTGTGATGTTTTATTATTATATACAGTATCTGTACACTATCTATATACATATCTGCAAACTGGTCCATGATCCCTGGTGTGCGGTAAATAGGCCGGCACCATAGTAAGAGAAACCTGCCCATATCATGATGCTTCACCACCATGCTTCACTGTGTGCAGAGGGTACTGTAGCTCGAATGCAGAGTTTGGGGGTCGTCTGCCAAACTGTCTGTGGCCCTTGGACCCAAAAAGAACAATTTTACTTTCATTGATGCACAAAATGTTTCTCGATTTCTATATACTCCAGTTGATGTGTTCTTTAGCACATTGTATCCGCTTCACTTCATGTCTTTTTATAACAGTGGGACCTTGTGGGGACTTCTTGGTAAGAGATTAGCGTCACACCGGCGTCTTCTGTCACAGTCTTCACAGGTGTCTTGAGACTGTCTGTGATCATCCTGGAGCCGATCACTGGTAACATGAGACTGTGATCATCCTGGAACCGATCACTGGTAATGGGAGACTGTGTGTGATCATCCTGGAGCCGATCATTGGTAACGTGAGACTGTGATCATCCTGGAGCCGATCATTGGTAACGTGAGACTGTGATCATCCTGGAGCCGATCACTGGTAACATGAGACTGTGATCATCCTGGAGCCGATCACTGGTAATGGGAGACTGTGTGTGATCATCCTGGAGCCGATCATTGGTAACGTGAGACTGTGATCATCCTGGAGCCGATCATTGGTAACGTGAGACTGTGATCATCCTGGAGCCGATCACTGGTAACATGAGACTGTGATCATCCTGGAGCCGATCATTAGTAACGTGAGACTGTGATCATCCTGGAGCCGAGCATTGGTAACGTGAGACTGTGATCATCCTGGAGCCGATCATTGGTAACGTGAGACTGTGATCATCCTGGAGCCGATCATTGGTAACGTGAGACTGTCTGTGATCATCCTGGAGCCGATCATTGGTAACGTGAGACTGTGATCATCCTGAAGCCGATCATTGGTAACGTGAGACTGTGATCATCCTGGAGCCGATCACTGGTAACGGGAGACTGTGTGTGATCATCCTGGAGCCGATCATTGGTAACGTGAGACTGTGATCATCCTGGAGCCGATTACTGGTAACGTGAGACTGTCTGTGATCATCCTGAAGCCGATCACTGGTAACATGAGACTGTGATCATCCTGGAGCCGATCACTGGTAACGGGAGACTGTCTGTGATCATCCTGGAGCCGATCATTGGTAACGTGAGTGTTGTGAATTCTGTGGCTGAGTTCACTTCTGTGGTCACAAGTGGTATTGCAGTCTCTGGGCTTCCTCCCTCAGGTGTTTTGGTGAGCTCGTTGGCTGCCTTGCTATTTAGCTCCACCTGAGTCTGTCTTCCTTGCTCCTTGTCAATGTTCCAGTGTTGGATCTGAGCTACTGCATCTTTCCTTGGGCCTGCTGCTCTGCTAGATAAGTGCTTCTAGTTTGTTTTCTGTTTTTTCTGTCCAGCTTGCTATTAACTTTTGCTGGAAGCTCTGAGAAGCAAAGGGGTGCACCGCCGTGCTGTTAGTTCGGCACGGTGGGTCTTTTTGCCCCTTTGCGTGGTTTTCGTTTTAGGGTTTTTGGTAGACTGCATAGTTCTCTTTGCTATCCTCGCTCTGTCTAGAATATCGGGCCTCACTTTGCTGAATCTATTTCATTCCTACGTTTGTCTTTTCATCTTGCTAACAGTCATTATATGTGGGGGGCTGCCTATTCCTTTGGGGTATTTCTCTGAGGTAAGTCAGGCTTATATTTCTATCTTCAGGCTAGTCAGCTCCTCAGGCAGTGCCGAGTTGCATAGGTAGTGATAGGCGCAATCCACTGCTGCTTATAGTTGTGTGAGGATAGATCAGGTACTGCAGTCTACAGAGATTCCACGTCTCAGAGCTCGTCCTATTGTTTTTGGTTATTGCCAGATCTCCGTATATGCGCTGATTACTGCACGCTGTGTTGCCTGATTGCCAGCCATAACAGTACAAGGAGCCACACCAATGATTCCCAATAGAGGGAAAAAAGAAATCCTGACATCATTTTTTTTTCTTAGCTCTGTCTTCAGTCGTTTTTTTCCCCTAGACATTAGAGTGCTTCAGGACACAGCTGTGGACATGGATATTCAGGCTCTGTGCTCCTCAATGGATAATCTCGTTGTAAATGTACAAAAGATTCAAGATACTATTGATCAGAAGTCAATGCTAGAACCAAGAATTCCGATTCCTGATTTGTTTTTTGGTGACAGAACTAAGTTCCTGAGCTTCAGAAATAATTGTAAGCTATTTTTGGCCTTGAAACCTCATTCTTCTGGTAATCCTATTCAACAGGTTTTGATTATTATTTCTTTTTTGCGCGGCGACCCACAGGACTGGGCGTTTTCTCTTGCACCAGGAGATTCTGCATTGAGTAATGTTGATGCATTTTTCCAGGCGCTGGGATTGCTTTACGATGAGCCTAATTCAGTGGATCAGGCTGAGAAAAATCTGCTGGCTTTATGCCAGGGTCAGGATGATGTAGAAGTATATTGTCAGAAATTTAGGAAGTGGTCAGTACTCACTCTGTGGAATGAATCTGCACTAGCGGCTTTGTTCAGAAAGGGTCTCTCTGAAGCTCTTAAGGATGTAATGGTGGGATTTCCTATGCCTGCTGGTTTGAATGAGTCTATGTCCTTGGCCATTCAGATCGGTCGTCGCTTGCGCGAGCGTAAATCTGTGCACCATCTGGCGGTATTGTCTGAGAGTAAATTTGAGCCTATGCAGTGCGACAGGACTATGACTAAAGTAGAACGGCAAGAACACAGACGTCTGAACAGACTGTGTTTCTATTGTGGTGATTCTATTCATGCTATTTCTAATTGTCCTAAACGCACTAGGCGGTTCGATAGCTCTGCCGTTATTGGTACTGTACAGTCCAAATTCCTTTTGTCCATTACCTTAATGTGCTCTTTGTCATCGTATTCTGTCATGGCGTTTGTGGATTCGGGCGCTGCCCTGAATCTGATGGATTTGGATTATGCTAAACGTTGTGGATTTTTCTTGGAGCCTTTGCGGTGTCCTATTCCGTTGAGAGGAATTGATGCTACACCTTTGGCCAAGAATAAGCCTCAGTACTGGGCCCAGCTGACCATGTGCATGGCTCCTGCACATCAGGAAGTTATTCGCTTTCTGGTACTGCATAATTTGCATGATGTGGTCGTTTTGGGGTTGCCATGGCTGCAAACCCATAATCCAGTATTGGATTGGAACTCTATGTCGGTAACCAGCTGGGGTTGTCAGGGGGTACATGGTGATGTTCCATTTTTGTCGATTTCGTCATCCATTCCTTCTGACATCCCAGAGTTCTTGTCGGACTTTCAGGATGTATTTGAAGAGTCCAAGTCTGATGCCCTACCTCCGCATAGGAATTGTGATTGTGCTATCGATTTGATTCCTGGTAGTAAATTCCCTAAGGGTCGTTTATTTAATTTGTCCGTACCTGAACACACCGCTATGCGCAGTTATGTGAAGGAGTCCCTGGAGAAGGGACATATTCGCCCATCGTCGTCACCATTGGGAGCAGGGTTCTTTTTTGTAGCCAAGAAGGATGGTTCGCTAAGACCGTGTATTGATAACCGCCTTCTTAATAAGATCACTGTTAAGTTTCAGTATCCCTTGCCATTGATTTCTGACTTGTTTGCTCGGATTAAGGGGGCTAGTTGGTTTACTAAGATTGATCTTCGTGGTGCGTATAATCTGGTGAGAATCAGGCAGGGAGATGAATGGAAAACGGCATTTAATACGCCCGAGGGTCATTTTGAGTATCTGGTGATGCCGTTCGGACTTGCCAATGCTCCATCTGTTTTTCAGTCTTTTATGCATGACATTTTCCGTGAGTATCTGGATAAATTCCTGATTGTTTACTTGGATGACATTTTGATCTTCTCGGATGATTGGGAGTCTCATGTGAAGCAAGTCAGAATGGTTTTCCAGGTACTGCGTGCTAATTCCTTGTTCGTGAAGGGATCAAAGTGTCTCTTCGGTGTGCAGAAAGTTTCATTTTTGGGGTTCATCTTTTCCCCTTCTACTATCGAGATGGATCCGGTTAAGGTTCAGGCCATCCAGGATTGGACTCAGCCGACATCTCTAAAAAGTCTGCAGAAATTCCTGGGCTTTGCTAATTTTTATCGTCGCTTCATCTGTAATTTTTCTAGCATTGCCAGACCATTGACCGATTTGACCAAGAAGGGTGCTGATTTGGTTAATTGGTCTTCTGCTGCCGTGGAAGCTTTTCAGGAGTTGAAGCGTCGTTTTTGCTGTGCCCCTGTGTTGTGTCAACCTGATGTTTCTCTTCCGTTCCAGGTCGAGGTTGATGCTTCTGAGATTGGTGCAGGGGCGGTTTTGTCACAGAGAGGTTCTGGTTGCTCAGTGTTCAAACCATGTGCTTTCTTTTCCAGGAAATTTTCTGCTGCTGAGCGTAATTATGATGTGGGCAACCGAGAGTTGCTGGCCATGAAGTGGGCATTCGAGGAGTGGCGTCATTGGCTTGAGGGTGCTAAGCATCGCGTGGTGGTTTTGACTGATCATAAGAACCTTACTTATCTTGAGTCTGCCAAGCGCTTGAATCCTAGACAGGCCCGTTGGTCGTTGTTTTTTGCTCGTTTTGATTTTGTGATTTCATACCTTCCGGGCTCTAAAAATGTGAAGGCGGATGCTCTGTCTAGGAGTTTTGTGCCCGACTCTCCGGGGTTATCTGAGCCGGCGAGTATCCTCAAGGAAGGAGTCATTGTGTCTGCCATCTCCCCTGATTTGCGGAGAGTGTTGCAGAAATTTCAGGCTAATAAACCTGATCGTTGTCCGGCCGAGAAACTGTTCGTCCCTGATAGGTGGACTAGTAAAGTTATCTCTGAACTTCATTGTTCGGTGCTGGCCGGTCATCCAGGAATCTTTGGTACCAGGGAGTTGGTTGCTAGATCCTTCTGGTGGCCGTCTCTGTCACGGGATGTGCGTGCTTTTGTGCAGTCCTGTGGAATTTGTGCTAGGGCTAAGCCCTGCTGTTCACGTGCCAGTGGGTTGCTTTTGCCCTTGCCGGTCCCGAAGAGGCCTTGGACACATATTTCGATGGATTTCATTTCTGACCTTCCCGTTTCTCAAAAAATGTCGGTCATTTGGGTGGTCTGTGATCGCTTTTCTAAAATGGTCCATCTGGTGCCCTTGGTTAAATTGCCTTCCTCCTCTGATTTGGTGCCTTTGTTCTTCCAGCATGTGGTTCGTTTGCATGGCATTCCTGAGAATATTGTTTCTGACAGAGGTTCCCAGTTTGTCTCGAGGTTCTGGCGAGCCTTTTGTGGTAGGATGGGCATTGACCTATCTTTCTCCTCGGCCTTCCATCCTCAGACTAATGGCCAGACCGAACGAACCAATCAGACCTTGGAAACATATCTGAGATGTTTTGTTTCCGCTGACCAGGATGATTGGGTGTCATTTTTGCCGTTGGCTGAGTTCGCCCTTAATAATCGGGCCAGCTCGGCTACCTTGGTCTCTCCATTTTTCTGCAATTCTGGGTTCCATCCTCGTTTCTCTTCAGGACAGGTTGAGTCTTCGGACTGTCCTGGTGTGGATTCTGTGGTGGACAGGTTGCAGCAGATCTGGACTCAGGTAGTGGACAATTTGACCTTGTCCCAGGAGAAGGCTCAGCTTTTCGCTAATCGCAGACGCCGTGTGGGACCCCGACTTCGTGTTGGGGATCTGGTTTGGTTATCTTCTCGTCATATTCCTATGAAGGTTTCCTCTCCTAAATTTAAACCTCGTTTTATTGGTCCGTATAGGATTTCTGAGATTCTCAATCCGGTGTCTTTTCGTCTGACCCTCCCAGACTCCTTTTCCATACATAATGTATTCCATAGGTCGTTGTTGAGGAGATACGTGGCACCTATGGTTCCGTCTGTGGAGCCTCCTGCCCCTGTTTTGGTGGAGGGGGAATTGGAGTATATTGTGGAGAAGATTTTGGATTCTCGTGTCTCTAGACGGAAACTCCAGTATCTGGTCAAATGGAAGGGTTATGCTCAGGAAGATAATTCCTGGGTTTTTGCCTCTGATGTCCATGCCCCAGATCTTGTTCGTGCCTTTCATATGGCTCATCCTGGTCGGCCTGGGGGTTCTGGTGAGGGTTCGGTGACCCCTCCTCAAGGGGGGGGTACTGTTGTGAATTCTGTGGCTGAGTTCACTTCTGTGGTCACAAGTGGTATTGCAGTCTCTGGGCTTCCTTCCTCAGGTGTTTTGGTGAGCTCGTTGGCTGCCTTGCTATTTAGCTCCACCTGAGTCTGTCTTCCTTGCTCCTTGTCAATGTTCCAGTGTTGGATCTGAGCTACTGCATCTTTCCTTGGGCCTGCTGCTCTGCTAGATAAGTGCTTCTAGTTTGTTTTCTGTTTTTTCTGTCCAGCTTGCTATTAACTTTTGCTGGAAGCTCTGAGAAGCAAAGGGGTGCACCGCCGTGCTGTTAGTTCGGCACGGTGGGTCTTTTTGCCCCTTTGCGTGGTTTTCGTTTTAGGGTTTTTGGTAGACTGCATAGTTCTCTTTGCTATCCTCGCTCTGTCTAGAATATCGGGCCTCACTTTGCTGAATCTATTTCATTCCTACGTTTGTCTTTTCATCTTGCTAACAGTCATTATATGTGGGGGGCTGCCTATTCCTTTGGGGTATTTCTCTGAGGTAAGTCAGGCTTGTATTTCTATCTTCAGGCTAGTCAGCTCCTCAGGCAGTGCCGAGTTGCATAGGTAGTGATAGGCGCAATCCACTGCTGCTTATAGTTGTGTGAGGATAGATCAGGTACTGCAGTCTACAGAGATTCCACGTCTCAGAGCTCGTCCTATTGTTTTTGGTTATTGCCAGATCTCCGTATGTGCGCTGATTACTGCACGCTGTGTTGCCTGATTGCCAGCCATAACACGTGAGACAGTCTGTGATCATCCTGGAGCCGATCATTGGTAACATGAGACTGTGATCATCCTGGAGCCGATCATTGGTAACGTGAGACTGTGATCATCCTGAAGCCGAACATTGGTAACGTGAGACTGTGATCATCCTGGAGCCGATCACTGGTAACGGGAGACTGTGTGTGATCATCCTGGAGCCAATCATTGGTAACGGGAGACTGTGATCATCCTGGAGCCGATTACTGGTAACGTGAGACTGTCTGTGATCATCCTGAAGCCGATCACTGGTAACATGAGACTGTGATCATCCTGGAGCCGATCACTGGTAACGGGAGACTGTCTGTGATCATCCTGGAGCCGATCATTGGTAACGTGAGACAGTCTGTGATCATCCTGGAGCCGATCATTGGTAACATGAGACTGTGATCATCCTGGAGCCGATCACTGGTAACGTGAGACTGATCATCCTGGAGCCGATCACTGGTAACGGGAGACTGTCTGTGATCATCCTGGAGCCGATCATTGGTAACGTGAGACTGTCTGTGATCATCCTGGAGCCGATCATTGGTAACGTGAGACAGTCTGTGATCATCCTGGAGCCGATCATTGGTAACATGAGACTGTGATCATCCTGGAGCCGATCACTGGTAACGGGAGACTGTGTGTGATCATCCTGGAGCCGATCATTGGTAACGTGAGACTGTGATCATCCTGGAGCCGATTACTGGTAACGTGAGACTGTCTGTGATCATCCTGAAGCCGATCACTGGTAACATGAGACTGTGATCATCCTGGAGCCGATCACTGGTAACGGGAGACTGTCTGTGATCATCCTGGAGCCGATCATTGGTAACGTGAGACAGTCTGTGATCATCCTGGAGCCGATCATTGGTAACATGAGACTGTGATCATCCTGGAGCCGATCATTGGTAACGTGAGACTGTCTGTGATCGTCCTGGAGCCGATCTTTGGTAACGTGAGACTGTGTGTGATCATCCTGGAGCCGATCATTGGTAACGTGAGACTGTCTGTGATCATCCTGGAGCCGATCATTGGTAACGTGAGACTGTGATCATCCTGGAGCCGATCATTGGTAACATGAGACTGTGATCATCCTGGAGCCGATCATTGGTAACGTGAGACTGTGATCATCCTGGAGCCGATCATTGGTAACGTGAGACTGTGATCATCCTGGAGCCGATCACTGGTAACGGGAGACTGTCTGTGATCATCCTGGAGCCGATCATTGGTAATGTGAGACAGTCTGTGATCATCCTGGAGCCGATCATTGGTAACATGAGACTGTGATCATCCTGGAGCCGATCACTGGTAACGTGAGACTGATCATCCTGGAGCCGATCACTGGTAACGGGAGACTGTCTGTGATCATCCTGGAGCCGATCATTGGTAACGTGAGACTGTCTGTGATCATCCTGGAGCCGATCATTGGTAACGTGAGACAGTCTGTGATCATCCTGGAGCCGATCATTGGTAACATGAGACTGTGATCATCCTGGAGCCGATCACTGGTAACGGGAGACTGTGTGTGATCATCCTGGAGCCGATCATTGGTAACGTGAGACTGTGATCATCCTGGAGCCGATTACTGGTAACGTGAGACTGTCTGTGATCATCCTGAAGCCGATCACTGGTAACATGAGACTGTGATCATCCTGGAGCCGATCACTGGTAACGGGAGACTGTCTGTGATCATCCTGGAGCCGATCATTGGTAACGTGAGACAGTCTGTGATCATCCTGGAGCCGATCATTGGTAACATGAGACTGTGATCATCCTGGAGCCGATCATTGGTAACGTGAGACTGTCTGTGATCGTCCTGGAGCCGATCTTTGGTAACGTGAGACTGTGTGTGATCATCCTGGAGCCGATCATTGGTAACGTGAGACTGTCTGTGATCATCCTGGAGCCGATCATTGGTAACGTGAGACTGTGATCATCCTGGAGCCGATCATTGGTAACATGAGACTGTGATCATCCTGGAGCCGATCATTGGTAACGTGAGACTGTGATCATCCTGGAGCCGATCATTGGTAACGTGAGACTGTGATCATCCTGGAGCCGACCATTGGTAACGTGAGACTGTCTGTGATCATCCTGGAGCCGATCATTGGTAACGTGAGACTGTCTGTGATCTTCCTGGAGCCGATCATTGGTAACGTGAGACTGTGATCATCCTGGAGCCGATCATTGGTAACATGAGACTGTCTGTGATCGTCCTGGAGCCGATCATTGGTAACGTGAGACTGTCTGTGATCATCCTGGAGCCGATCATTGGTAACGTGAGACTGTCTGTGATAATCCTGGAGCCGATCATTGGTAACGTGAGACTGTCTGTGATCATCCTGGAGCCGATCATTGGTAACGTGAGACTGTCTGTGATCCTCATGGAGCCGATCACTGGTAACGTGAGACTGTCTGTTATCATCCTGGAGCCGATCATTGGTAACGGGACACTGTCTGTGATCATCCTGGAGCCGATCATTGGTAACGTGAGACTGTGATCATCCTGGAGCCGATCATTGGTAACGTGAGACTGTCTGTGATCATCCTGGAGCCGATCACTGGTAACGTGAGACTGTGATCATCCTGGAGCCGATCATTGGTAACATGAGACTGTGATCATCCTGGAGTCGATCATTGGTAACGTGAAACTGTGATCATCCTGGAGCCGATCATTGGTAACGTGAGACTGTGATCATCCTGGAGCCGATCATTGGTAACGTGAGACTGTCTGTGATCATCCTGGAGCCGATCATTGGTAACATGAGACTGTCTGTGATCATCCTGGAGCCGATCATTGGTAACGGGAGACTGGGATCATCCTGGAGCCGATCATTGGTAACGTGAGACTGTCTGTGATCATCCTGGAGCCGATCATTGGTAACGTGAGACTGTCTGTGATCATCCTGGAGCCGATCATTGGTAACGTGAGACTGTCTGTGATAATCCTGGAGCCGATCATTGGTAACGTGAGACTGTCTGTGATCATCCTGGAGCCGATCATTGGTAACGTGAGAATGTCTGTTATCATCCTGGAGCCGATCACTGGTAACGTGAGACTGTCTGTGATCATCCTGGAGCCGATCATTGGTAACGTGAGACTGTCTGTGATCATCCTGGAGCCGATCATTGCTAACATGAGACTGTGATCATCCTGGAGTCGATCATTGGTAACGTGAGACTGTGATCATCCTGGAGCCGATCATTGGTAACGTGAGACTGTGATCATCCTGGAGCCGATCATTGGTAACGTGAGACTGTGATCATCCTGGAGCCGATCATTGGTAACGTGAGACTGTGATCATCCTGGAGCCGATCATTGGTAACGTGAGACTGTGTGTGATCATCCTGGAGCCGATCATTGGTAACATGAGACTGTGATCATCCTGGAGCCGATCATTGGTAACGTGAGACCGTGTGTGATCATCCTGGAGCTGATCATTGGTTACATGAGACTGTCTGTGATCATTCCTGGAGCCGATCATTGGTAACGTGAGACGGTGATCATCCTGGAGCCGATCATTGGTAACGTGAGACTGTGATCATCCTGGAGCCGATCATTGGTAACGTGAGACTGTCTGTGATCATCCTGGAGCCGATCATTGGTAACGTGAGACTGTGATCATCCTGGAGCCGATAACTGGTAACGGGAGACTGTGATCATCCTGGAGCCGATCACTGGTAACGTGAGACTGTGATCATCCTGGAGCCGATCATTGGTAATATGAGACTGTGATCATCCTGGAGCCGATCACTGGTAACGTGAGACTGTGATCATCCTGGAGCCGATCATTGGTAACGTGAGACTGTGATCATCCTGGAGCCGATCATTGGTAACGGGAGACTGTGATCATCCTGGAGCCAATTATTGGTAACAGGAGACTGTGATCATCCTGGAGCCGATCACTGGTAACGGGAGACTGTGATCATCCTGGAGCTGATCATTGGTAACGTGAGACTGTGATCATCCTGGAGCCGATCATTGGTAACGGGAGACTGTGATCATCCTGGAGCCGATCACTGGTAACGGGAGACTGTGATCATCCTGGAGCTGATCATTGGTAACGTGAGACTGTGATCATCCTGGAGCCGATCATTGGTAACGTGAGACTGTCTGTGATCGTCCTGGAGCCGATCATTGGTAACGTGAGACTGTGATCATCCTGGAGCCGATCATTGGTAACGTGAGACTGTGATCATCCTGGAGCTGATCATTGGTAACGTGAGACTGTGATCATCCTGGAGCCGATCACTGGTAACGGGAGACTGTGATCATCCTGGAGCCGATCATTGGTAACGGGAGACTGTGATCATCCTGGAGCCGATCATTGGTAACGTGAGACTGTCTGTGATCATCCTGGAGCTGATCATTAGTAACGTGAGACTGTGATCATCCTGGAGCCGATCATTGGTAACGTGAGACTGTCTGTGATCATCCTGGAGCCGATTATTGGTAACGTGAGATTGTGATCATCCTGGAGCCGATCATTGGTAACGTGAGACTGTCTGTGATCATCCTGGAGCCGATCATTGGTAACGTGAGACTGTGATCATCCTGGAGCCGATCATTGGTAACGTGAGACTGTGATCATCCTGGAGCTGATCATTGGTAACGTGAGACTGTGATCATCCTGGAGCCGATCACTGGTAACGGGAGACTGTGATCATCCTGGAGCCGATCATTGGTAACGGGAGACTGTGATCATCCTGGAGCCGATCATTGGTAACGTGAGACTGTGATCATCCTGGAGCCGATCATTGGTAACGTGAGACTGTGATCATCCTGGAGCCGATCGTTGGTAACGTGAGACTGTGATCATCCTGGAGCCGATCACTGGTAACGTGAGATTGTGATCATCCTGGAGCCGATCATTGGTAACGTGAGACTGTCTGTGACCATCCTGGAGCCGATCACTGGTAACGTGAGACTGTCTGTGATCATCCTGGAGCCGATCGTTGGTAACGTGAGACTGTGATCATCCTGGAGCTGATCACTGGTAACGTGAGACTGTGATCATCCTGGAGCCGATCATTGGTAACGTGAGCCTGTCTGTGATCATCCTGGAGCCAATCATTGGTAACGTGAGACTGTGATCATCCTGGAGCCGATCATTGGTAATGTGAGACTGTTGTGATCATCCTGGAGCCGATCATTGGTAACGTGAGACTGTGATCATCCTGGAGCCGATCATTGGTAACGTGAGACTGTGATCATCCTGGAGCCGATCATTGGTAACATGAGACTGTGATCATCCTGGAGCCGATCATTGGTAACGTGAGACTGTGATCATCCTGGAGCCGATCATTGGTAACGTGAGACTGTCTGTGATCATCCTGGAGCCGATCACTGGTAACGTGAGACTGTGATCATCCTGGAGCCGATCATTGGTAACGTGAGACTGTGATCATCCTGGAGCCGATCATTGGTAACGGGAGACTGTGATCATCCTGGAGCCAATTATTGGTAACAGGAGACTGTGATCATCCTGGAGCCGATCACTGGTAACGGGAGACTGTGATCATCCTGGAGCTGATCATTGGTAACGTGAGACTGTGATCATCCTGGAGCCGATCATTGGTAACGGGAGACTGTGATCATCCTGGAGCCGATCACTGGTAACGGGAGACTGTGATCATCCTGGAGCTGATCATTGGTAACGTGAGACTGTGATCATCCTGGAGCCGATCATTGGTAACGTGAGACTGTCTGTGATCGTCCTGGAGCCGATCATTGGTAACGTGAGACTGTGATCATCCTGGAGCCGATCATTGGTAACGTGAGACTGTGATCATCCTGGAGCTGATCATTGGTAACGTGAGACTGTGATCATCCTGGAGCCGATCACTGGTAACGGGAGACTGTGATCATCCTGGAGCCGATCATTGGTAACGGGAGACTGTGATCATCCTGGAGCCGATCATTGGTAACGTGAGACTGTCTGTGATCATCCTGGAGCTGATCATTAGTAACGTGAGACTGTGATCATCCTGGAGCCGATCATTGGTAACGTGAGACTGTCTGTGATCATCCTGGAGCCGATTATTGGTAACGTGAGATTGTGATCATCCTGGAGCCGATCATTGGTAACGTGAGACTGTCTGTGATCATCCTGGAGCCGATCATTGGTAACGTGAGACTGTGATCATCCTGGAGCCGATCATTGGTAACGTGAGACTGTGATCATCCTGGAGCTGATCATTGGTAACGTGAGACTGTGATCATCCTGGAGCCGATCACTGGTAACGGGAGACTGTGATCATCCTGGAGCCGATCATTGGTAACGGGAGACTGTGATCATCCTGGAGCCGATCATTGGTAACGTGAGACTGTGATCATCCTGGAGCCGATCATTGGTAACGTGAGACTGTGATCATCCTGGAGCCGATCGTTGGTAACGTGAGACTGTGATCATCCTGGAGCCGATCACTGGTAACGTGAGATTGTGATCATCCTGGAGCCGATCATTGGTAACGTGAGACTGTCTGTGACCATCCTGGAGCCGATCACTGGTAACGTGAGACTGTCTGTGATCATCCTGGAGCCGATCGTTGGTAACGTGAGACTGTGATCATCCTGGAGCCGATCACTGGTAACGTGAGACTGTGATCATCCTGGAGCCGATCATTGGTAACGTGAGCCTGTCTGTGATCATCCTGGAGCCAATCATTGGTAACGTGAGACTGTGATCATCCTGGAGCCGATCATTGGTAATGTGAGACTGTTGTGATCATCCTGGAGCCGATCATTGGTAACGTGAGACTGTGATCATCCTGGAGCCGATCATTGGTAACGTGAGACTGTGATCATCCTGGAGCCGATCATTGGTAACGTGAGACTGTGATCATCCTGGAGCCGATCATTGGTAACGTGAGACTGTGATCATCCTGGAGCCGATCATTGGTAACGTGAGACTGTCTGTGATCATCCTGGAGCCGATCATTGGTAACGTGAGACTGTGATCATCCTGGAGCCGATCATTGGTAACGTGAGACTGTGATCATCCTGGAGCCGATCATTGGTAACGTGAGACTGTCTGTGATAATCCTGGAGTCGATCATTGGTAACGTGAAACTGTCTGTGATCATCCTGGAGCCGATCATTGGCAATGTGAGACTGTGATCATCCTGGAGCCGATCATTGGTAACGTGAGACTGTGATCATCCTGGAGCCGATCATTGGTAACGTGAGACTGTGATCATCCTGGAGCCGATCATTGGTAACGTGAGACTGTCTGTGATCATCCTGGAGCCGATCATTGGTAACATGAGACTGTGATCATCCTGGAGCCGATCATTGGTAACATGAGACTGTGATCATCCTGGAGCCGATCATTGGTAACGTGAGACTGTCTGTGATCATCCTGGAGCCGATCATTGGTAACATGAGACTGTGATCATCCTGGAGCCGATCATTGGTAACATGAGACTGTGATCATCCTGGAGCCGATCACTGGTAACGTGAGACTGTGATCATCCTGGAGCCGATCATTGGTAACATGAGACTGTGATCATCCTGGAGCCGATCATTGGTAACGTGAGACTGTGATCATCCTGGAGCCGATCACTGGTAACATGAGACTGTCTGTGATCATCCTGGAGCCGATCATTGGTAACATGAGACTGTGATCATCCTGGAGCCGATCATTGGTAACGTGAGACTGTCTGTGATCATCCTGGAGCCGATCATTGGTAACGTGAGACTGTCTGTGATCATCCTGGAGCCGATCATTGGTAACGTCAGACTGTGATCATCCTGGAGCCGATCATTGGTAACGTCAGACTGTGATCATCCTGGAGCCGATCATTGGTAACGTGAGACTGTGATCATCCTGGAGCCGATCATTGGTAACGTGAGACTGTGATCATCCTGGAGCCGATCATTGGTAACATGAGACTGTCTGTGATCATCCTGGAGCCGATCATTGGTAACGTGAGACTGTCTGTGATCATCCTGGAGCCGATCATTGGTAACGTGAGACTGTGATCATCCTGGAGCCGATCATTGGTAACGTGAGACTGTCTGTGATCATCCTGGAGCCGATCACTGGTAACGTGAGACTGTGATCATTCTGGTGCCGATCACTGGTAACGTGAGACTGTCTGTGATCATCCTGGAGCCGATCACTGGTAACATGAGACTGTCTGTGATCATCCTGGAGCCGATCATTGGTAACGTGAGACTGTGATCATCCTGGAGCCGATCATTGGTAACGTGAGACTGTGATCATCCTGGAGCCGATCATTGGTAACATGAGACTGTCTGTGATCATCCTGGAGCCGATCATTGGTAACGTGAGACTGTCTGTGATCATCCTGGAGCCGATCATTGGTAACGTGAGACTGTGATCATCCTGGAGCCGATCATTGGTAACGTGAGACTGTCTGTGATCATCCTGGAGCCGATCACTGGTAACGTGAGACTGTGATCATCCTGGTGCCGATCACTGGTAACGTGAGCCTGTGATCATCCTGGAGCCGATCATTCGTAACGTGAGACTGTCTGTGATCATCCTGGAGCCGATCACTGGTAATGTGAGACTGTGATCATCCTGGAGCCGATCACTGGTAACGTGAGCCTGTGATCATCCTGGAGTCGATCATTAGTAACGTGAGACTGTGATCATCCTGGAGCGATCATTGGTAACGTGAGACTGTGATCATCCTGGAGCCGATCATTCGTAACGTGAGACTGTGATCATCCTGGAGCGATCATTGGTAACGTGAGACTGTGATCATCCTGGAGCCGATCATTGGTAACGTGAGACTGTGATCATCCTGGAGCGATCATTGGTAACGTGAGACTGTGATCATCCTGGAGCCGATCATTCGTAACGTGAGACCGTCTGTGATCATCCTGGAGCCGATCATTGGTAATATGAGACTGTGATCATCCTGGAGCCGATCATTGGTAACGTGAGACTGTCTGTGCTCATCCTGGAGCCGATCATTGGTAACGTGAGACTGTCTGATCATCCTGGTGCCGATCATTGGTAACGTGAGACTGTGATCATCCTGGAGCCGATCATTGGTAACGTGAGACTGTGATCATCCTGGAGCGATCATTGGTAACGTGAGACTGTGATCATCCTGGAGCCGATCATTCGTAACGTGAGACCGTCTGTGATCATCCTGGAGCCGATCATTGGTAATATGAGACTGTGATCATCCTGGAGCCGATCATTGGTAACGTGAGACTGTCTGTGCTCATCCTGGAGCCGATCATTGGTAACGTGAGACTGTCTGATCATCCTGGTGCCGATCATTGGTAACGTGAGACTGTGATCATCCTGGAGCCGATCATTGGTAACAGGAGACTGTGATCATCCTGGAGCCGATCATTGGTAACGTGAGACTGTCTGTGATCATCCTGGAGCCGATCATTGGTAATGTGAGACTGCCTGTGATCATCCTGGAGCCGATCATTGGTAACGTGAGACTGTCTGTGATCATCCTGGAGCCGATCATTGGTAACGTGAGACTGTCTGATCATCCTGGTGCCGATCATTGGTAACGTGAGACTGTCTGATCATCCTGGTGCCGATCATTGGTAACGTGAGACAGTCTGTGATCATCCTGGAGCCGATCATTGGTAACATGAGACTGTGATCATCCTGGAGCCGATCACTGGTAACGGGAGACTGTGTGTGATCATCCTGGAGCCGATCATTGGTAACGTGAGACTGTGATCATCCTGGAGCCGATTACTGGTAACGTGAGACTGTCTGTGATCATCCTGAAGCCGATCACTGGTAACATGAGACTGTGATCATCCTGGAGCCGATCACTGGTAACGGGAGACTGTCTGTGATCATCCTGGAGCCGATCATTGGTAACGTGAGACAGTCTGTGATCATCCTGGAGCCGATCATTGGTAACATGAGACTGTGATCATCCTGGAGCCGATCATTGGTAACGTGAGACTGTCTGTGATCGTCCTGGAGCCGATCTTTGGTAACGTGAGACTGTGTGTGATCATCCTGGAGCCGATCATTGGTAACGGGACACTGTCTGTGATCATCCTGGAGCCGATCATTGGTAACGTGAGACTGTCTGTGATCGTCCTGGAGCCGATCTTTGGTAACGTGAGACTGTGTGTGATCATCCTGGAGCCGATCAATGGTAACGGGACACTGTCTGTGATCATCCTGGAGCCGATCATTGGTAACGTGAGACTGTGATCATCCTGGAGCCGATCATTGGTAACGTGAGACTGTCTGTGATCATCCTGGAGCCGATCACTGGTAACGTGAGACTGTGATCATCCTGGAGCCGATCATTGGTAACATGAGACTGTGATCATCCTGGAGTCGATCATTGGTAACGTGAAACTGTGATCATCCTGGAGCCGATCATTGGTAACGTGAGACTGTGATCATCCTGGAGCCGATCATTGGTAACGTGAGACTGTCTGTGATCATCCTGGAGCCGATCATTGGTAATATGAGACTGTCTGTGATCATCCTGGAGCCGATCATTGGTAACGGGAGACTGGGATCATCCTGGAGCCGATCATTGGTAACGTGAGACTGTCTGTGATCATCCTGGAGCCGATCATTGGTAACGTGAGACTGTCTGTGATCATCCTGGAGCCGATCATTGGTAACGTGAGACTGTCTGTGATAATCCTGGAGCCGATCATTGGTAACGTGAGACTGTCTGTGATCATCCTGGAGCCGATCATTGGTAACGTGAGAATGTCTGTTATCATCCTGGAGCCGATCACTGGTAACGTGAGACTGTCTGTGATCATCCTGGAGCCGATCATTGGTAACGTGAGACTGTCTGTGATCATCCTGGAGCCGATCATTGCTAACATGAGACTGTGATCATCCTGGAGTCGATCATTGGTAACGTGAGACTGTGATCATCCTGGAGCCGATCATTGGTAACGTGAGACTGTGATCATCCTGGAGCCGATCATTGGTAACGTGAGACTGTGATCATCCTGGAGCCGATCATTGGTAACGTGAGACTGTGATCATCCTGGAGCCGATCATTGGTAACGTGAGACTGTGTGTGATCATCCTGGAGCCGATCATTGGTAACATGAGACTGTGATCATCCTGGAGCCGATCATTGGTAACGTGAGACCGTGTGTGATCATCCTGGAGCCGATCATTGGTTACATGAGACTGTCTGTGATCATTCCTGGAGCCGATCATTGGTAACGTGAGACGGTGATCATCCTGGAGCCGATCATTGGTAACGTGAGACTGTGATCATCCTGGAGCCGATCATTGGTAACGTGAGACTGTCTGTGATCATCCTGGAGCCGATCATTGGTAACGTGAGACTGTGATCATCCTGGAGCCGATCACTGGTAACGGGAGACTGTGATCATCCTGGAGCCGATCACTGGTAACGTGAGACTGTGATCATCCTGGAGCCGATCATTGGTAATATGAGACTGTGATCATCCTGGAGCCGATCACTGGTAACGTGAGACTGTGATCATCCTGGAGCCGATCATTGGTAACGTGAGACTGTGATCATCCTGGAGCCGATCATTGGTAACGGGAGACTGTGATCATCCTGGAGCCAATTATTGGTAACAGGAGACTGTGATTATCCTGGAGCCGATCACTGGTAACGGGAGACTGTGATCATCCTGGAGCTGATCATTGGTAACGTGAGACTGTGATCATCCTGGAGCCGATCATTGGTAACGGGAGACTGTGATCATCCTGGAGCCGATCACTGGTAACGGGAGACTGTGATCATCCTGGAGCTGATCATTGGTAACGTGAGACTGTGATCATCCTGGAGCCGATCATTGGTAACGTGAGACTGTCTGTGATCGTCCTGGAGCCGATCATTGGTAACGTGAGACTGTGATCATCCTGGAGCCGATCATTGGTAACGTGAGACTGTGATCATCCTGGAGCTGATCATTGGTAACGTGAGACTGTGATCATCCTGGAGCCGATCACTGGTAACGGGAGACTGTGATCATCCTGGAGCCGATCATTGGTAACGGGAGACTGTGATCATCCTGGAGCCGATCATTGGTAACGTGAGACTGTCTGTGATCATCCTGGAGCTGATCATTAGTAACGTGAGACTGTGATCATCCTGGAGCCGATCATTGGTAACGTGAGCCTGTCTGTGATCATCCTGGAGCCGATTATTGGTAACGTGAGACTGTGATCATCCTGGAGCCGATCATTGGTAACGTGAGACTGTCTGTGATCATCCTGGAGCCGATCATTGGTAACGTGAGACTGTGATCATCCTGGAGCCGATCATTGGTAACGTGAGACTGTGATCATCCTGGAGCTGATCATTGGTAACGTGAGACTGTGATCATCCTGGAGCCGATCACTGGTAACGGGAGACTGTGATCATCCTGGAGCCGATCATTGGTAACGGGAGACTGTGATCATCCTGGAGCCGATCATTGGTAACGTGAGACTGTGATCATCCTGGAGCCGATCATTGGTAACGTGAGACTGTGATCATCCTGGAGCCGATCGTTGGTAACGTGAGACTGTGATCATCCTGGAGCCGATCACTGGTAACGTGAGATTGTGATCATCCTGGAGCCGATCATTGGTAACGTGAGACTGTCTGTGACCATCCTGGAGCCGATCACTGGTAACGTGAGACTGTCTGTGATCATCCTGGAGCCGATCGTTGGTAACGTGAGACTGTGATCATCCTGGAGCCGATCACTGGTAACGTGAGACTGTGATCATCCTGGAGCCGATCATTGGTAACGTGAGCCTGTCTGTGATCATCCTGGAGCCAATCATTGGTAACGTGAGACTGTGATCATCCTGGAGCCGATCATTGGTAATGTGAGACTGTTGTGATCATCCTGGAGCCGATCATTGGTAACGTGAGACTGTGATCATCCTGGAGCCGATCATTGGTAACGTGAGACTGTGATCATCCTGGAGCCGATCATTGGTAACATGAGACTGTGATCATCCTGGAGCCGATCATTGGTAACGTGAGACTGTGATCATCCTGGAGCCGATCATTGGTAACGTGAGACTGTCTGTGATCATCCTGGAGCCGATCATTGGTAACGTGAGACTGTGATCATCCTGGAGCCGATCATTGGTAATGTGAGACTGTGATCATCCTGGAGCCGATCATTGGTAACGTGAGACTGTCTGTGATCATCCTGGAGCCGATCATTGGTAACGTGAAACTGTCTGTGATCATCCTGGAGCCGATCATTGGCAATGTGAGACTGTGATCATCCTGGAGCCGATCATTGGTAACGTGAGACTGTGATCATCCTGGAGCCGATCATTGGTAACGTGAGACTGTGATCATCCTGGAGCCGATCATTGGTAACGTGAGACTGTCTGTGATCATCCTGGAGCCGATCATTGGTAACATGAGACTGTGATCATCCTGGAGCCGATCATTGGTAACATGAGACTGTGATCATCCTGGAGCCGATCATTGGTAACGTGAGACTGTCTGTGATCATCCTGGAGCCGATCATTGGTAACATGAGACTGTGATCATCCTGGAGCCGATCATTGGTAACATGAGACTGTGATCATCCTGGAGCCGATCACTGGTAACGTGAGACTGTGATCATCCTGGAGCCGATCATTGGTAACATGAGACTGTGATCATCCTGGAGCCGATCATTGGTAACGTGAGACTGTGATCATCCTGGAGCCGATCACTGGTAACATGAGACTGTCTGTGATCATCCTGGAGCCGATCATTGGTAACATGAGACTGTGATCATCCTGGAGCCGATCATTGGTAACGTGAGACTGTCTGTGATCATCCTGGAGCCGATCATTGGTAACGCGAGACTGTCTGTGATTATCCTGGAGCCGATCATTGGTAACGTCAGACTGTGATCATCCTGGAGCCGATCATTGGTAACGTCAGACTGTGATCATCCTGGAGCCGATCATTGGTAACGTGAGACTGTGATCATCCTGGAGCCGATCATTGGTAACGTGAGACTGTGATCATCCTGGAGCCGATCATTGGTAACATGAGACTGTCTGTGATCATCCTGGAGCCGATCATTGGTAACGTGAGACTGTCTGTGATCATCCTGGAGCCGATCATTGGTAACGTGAGACTGTGATCATCCTGGAGCCGATCATTGGTAACGTGAGACTGTCTGTGATCATCCTGGAGCCGATCACTGGTAACGTGAGACTGTGATCATTCTGGTGCCGATCACTGGTAACGTGAGACTGTCTGTGATCATCCTGGAGCCGATCACTGGTAACATGAGACTGTCTGTGATCATCCTGGAGCCGATCATTGGTAACGTGAGACTGTGATCATCCTGGAGCCGATCATTGGTAACGTGAGACTGTGATCATCCTGGAGCCGATCATTGGTAACATGAGACTGTCTGTGATCATCCTGGAGCCGATCATTGGTAACGTGAGACTGTCTGTGATCATCCTGGAGCCGATCATTGGTAACGTGAGACTGTGATCATCCTGGAGCCGATCATTGGTAACGTGAGACTGTCTGTGATCATCCTGGAGCCGATCACTGGTAACGTGAGACTGTGATCATCCTGGTGCCGATCACTGGTAACGTGAGCCTGTGATCATCCTGGAGCCGATCATTCGTAACGTGAGACTGTCTGTGATCATCCTGGAGCCGATCACTGGTAACGTGAGACTGTGATCATCCTGGAGCCGATCACTGGTAACGTGAGCCTGTGATCATCCTGGAGTCGATCATTAGTAACGTGGGACTGTGATCATCCTGGAGCGATCATTGGTAACGTGAGACTGTGATCATCCTGGAGCCGATCATTCGTAACGTGAGACTGTGATCATCCTGGAGCGATCATTGGTAACGTGAGACTGTGATCATCCTGGAGCCGATCATTGGTAACGTGAGACTGTGATCATCCTGGAGCGATCATTGGTAACGTGAGACTGTGATCATACTGGAGCCGATCATTCGTAACGTGAGACCGTCTGTGATCATCCTGGAGCCGATCATTGGTAATATGAGACTGTGATCATCCTGGAGCCGATCATTGGTAACGTGAGACTGTCTGTGCTCATCCTGGAGCCGATCATTGGTAACGTGAGACTGTCTGATCATCCTGGTGCCGATCATTGGTAACGTGAGACTGTGATCATCCTGGAGCCGATCATTGGTAACAGGAGACTGTGATCATCCTGGAGCCGATTATTGGTAACATGAGACTGTGATCATCCTGGAGCCGATCATTGGTAACGTGAGACTGTCTGTGATCATCCTGGAGCCGATCATTGGTAATGTGAGACTGCCTGTGATCATCCTGGAGCCGATCATTGGTAACGTGAGACTGTCTGTGATCATCCTGGAGCCGATCATTGGTAACGTGAGACTGTCTGATCATCCTGGTGCCGATCATTGGTAACGTGAGACTGTCTGATCATCCTGGAGCCGATCATTGGTAACCTGAGACTGTGATCATCCTGGTGCCGATCATTGGTAACGTGAGACTGTCTGATCATCCTGGAGCCGATCATTGGTAACGTGAGACTGTGATCATCCTGGAGCCGATCATTGGTAACAGGAGACTGTGATCATCCTGGAGCCGATTATTGGTAACATGAGACTGTGATCATCCTGGAGCCGATCATTGGTAACGTGAGACTGTCTGTGATCATCCTGGAGCCGATCATTGGTAATGTGAGACTGCCTGTGATCATCCTGGAGCCGATCATTGGTAACGTGAGACTGTCTGTGATCATCCTGGAGCCGATCATTGGTAACGTGAGACTGTCTGATCATCCTGGTGCCGATCATTGGTAACGTGAGACTGTCTGATCATCCTGGAGCCGATCATTGGTAACCTGAGACTGTGATCATCCTGGAGCCGATCATTGGTAACGTGAGACTGTCTGTGATCATCCTGGAGCCGATCATTGGTAACGTGAGACTGTCTGATCATCCTGGAGCCGATCATTGGTAACCTGAGACTGTGATCATCCTGGAGCCGATCATTGGTAACAGGAGACTGTGATCATCCTGGAGCCGATCATTGGTAACGTGAGACTGTGATCTTCCTGGAGCCGATTATTGGTAACATGAGACTGTGATCATCCTGGAGCCGATCATTGGTAACGTGAGACTGTCTGTGATCATCCTGGAGCCGATCATTGGTAATGTGAGACTGCCTGTGATCATCCTGGAGCCGATCACTGGTAACGTGAGACTGTGATCATCCTGGAGCCGATCATTGGTAACGTGAGACTGTCTGTGATCATCCTGGAGCCGATCATTGGTAACGTGAGACTGTGATCATCCTGTGTGACGCTGTAAGAATCTGGCTGCACTCGGATCTCACCCGAGTGCAGTCCTATTAGAGCATATAGATTCAAACAGTGAAAAACGGAGAGTGGACCCACTGGACCGTGTTGACGAACCCCTCTCGGACGAGCTGACCAGGTGGACCGCCCCCTATACAGGGAGAGTTAGGGGCAGGCCCGTGAGGGACTATCGCCACGGAAGCTGGAGGGTCGACTAAGAACAGAAGGGGGAAATTAGGAGAATCCCAGCGGTGAGCTTGGATACTGCACTCAGTACTCTAAATGAGGCTCCCTTCGGATATTGTGGACCTGTAATATCGGCGTTAAGAGCGGCGCTCCCGCGCTGTGCTCAGTAGCAGCGTGTGTCAGACCTGATCATTGGTAACGTGAGACTGTGATCATCCTGGAGCCGATCATTGGTAACGTGAGACTGTGATCATCCTGGAGCCGATCATTGGTAACGTGAGACTGTGATCATCCTGGAGCCGATCATTGGTAACGTGAGACTGTGATCATCCTGGAGTCGATCATTGGTAACGTGAGACCGTCTGTGATCATCCTGGAGCCGATCATTGGTAACGTGAGACTGTGATCATCCTGGAGCCGATCATTGGTAACGTGAGACTGTCTGTGATCATCCTGGAGCCGATCATTGGTAATGTGAGACTGTGATCATCCTGGAGCCGATCATTGGTAACGTTAGACTGTGATCATCCTTGAGCCGATCATTGGTAACGTGAGACTGTGATCATCCTGGAGCCGATCATTGGTAACGTGAGACTGTCTGTGATCATCCTGGAGACGATCATTGGTAACTTGAGACTGTGATCATCCTGGAGCCGATCATTGGTAACATGAGACTGTGATCATCCTGGAGCCGATCATTGGTAACGTGAGACTGTGATCATCCTGGAGCCGATCATTGGTAACGTGAGACTGTGATCATCCTGGAGCCGATCATTGGTAACGTGAGACTGTCTGTGATCATCCTGGAGCCGATCATTGGTAACGTGAGACTGTGATCATCCTGGAGCCGATCATTGGTAACGTGAGACTGTGATCATCCTGGAACCGATCATTGGTAACGTGAGACTGTCTGTGATCATCCTGGAGCCGATCATTGGTAAAGGGGAGACTGTGATCATCCTGGAGCCGATCACTGGTAACGTGAGACTATGATCATCCTGGAACCGATCATTGGTAACGTGAGACTGTCTGTGATCATCCTGGAGCTGATCATTGGTAACGTGAGACTGTGATCATCCTGGAGCCGATCATTGGTAACGTGAGACTGTCTGTGATCATCCTGGAGCTGATCATTGGTAACGTGAGATTGTCTGTGATCATCCTGGAGCCGATCATTGGTAACGGATAGACTGTGATCATCCTGGAGCCGATCACTGGTAACGTGAGACTGTGATCATCCTGGAGCCGATCATTGGTAACATGAGACTGTGATCATCCTGGAGCCGATCATTGGTAACGTGAGACTGTGATCATCCTGGAGCCGATCATTGGTAACATGAGACTGTGATCATCCTGGAGCCGATCATTGGTAACGTGAGAATGTCTGTGATCATCCTGGAGCCGATCATTGATAACGTGAGACTGTGATCATCCTGGAGCCGATCATTGGTAACATGAGACTGTGATCATCCTGGAGCCGATCATTGGTAACGTGAGACTGTGATCATCCTGGAGCCGATCATTGGTAACATGAGACTGTGATCATCCTGGAGCCGATCATTGGTAACATGAGACTGTGATCATCCTGGAGCTGATCATTGGTAACGTGAGACTGTCTGTTATCATCCTGGAGTCGATCACTGGTAACGTGAGACTGTGATCATCCTGGAGCCGATCATTGGTAACGTGAGACTGTGATCATCCTGGAGCCGATCACTGGTAACGTGAGACTGTGATCATCCTGGAGCCGATCATTGGTAACGTGAGACTGTGATCATCCTGGAGCCGATCATTGGTAACGGGGAGACTGTGATCATCCTGGAGCCGATCATTGGTAATGTGAGACAGCCTGTGATCATCCTGGAGCCGATCATTGGTAACGTGAGACTGTGATCATCCTGGAGCCGATCATTGGTAACGTGAGACTGTCTGTGATCATCCTGGAGCCGATCATTGGTAACGTGAGATTGTCTGTGATCATCCTGGAGCCGATCATTGGTAACGGGGAGACTGTGATCATCCTGGAGCCGATCATTGGTAACATGAGACTGTGATCATCCTGGAGCCGATCATTGGTAACGTGAGACTGTGATCATCCTGGAGCCGATCATTGGTAACGTGAGACTGTGATCATCCTGGAGCCGATCACTGGTAACATGAGACTGTGATCATCCTGGAGCCGATCATTGGTAACATGAGACTGTGATCATCCTGGAGCCGATCATTGAGGCTGTTGAATTCAAATCTGATCTTATAATTTCTCTATCACATCACGTTTTTGCTCTATAGGTATATAGCCCATTTTCATGAATTCCATGATAAATATAAGTAGTGTATGAAAAGTGCCGGATTATACGGTTCACTAAGGTAAATTTAGTTTTTATTTAGTCTCCCAATAAATGTGAGAATATCTTTATTTTCTTTGAACATTCATAATTCCTATTTGTTATGATAACACCCTTGTTTTCTGTGCTACTGGGACAGTAGAGCTACAGCAGAGCATTGGGTGACAACTGAACGGCCTCAGCGGCAGAGTTTGGCATCTGGCGATAAGAATGTCATCCATGATCCTCTATAGGAAGGACATTGTCTTTCCTCCCTTACACATAAAGCTTGGATTGATGAAGCAGTTCGTCAGAGCTCTCAATCACAGTGGAGAATGCTTTAACTATATAGGTTCATCTTTCCCTGGTCTTAGTGAAGAGAAGAAAAAGGCTGGAATATTTGATGGATCTCAAATAAGAACACTTATGAGAGACCAAATGTGATCACATCAATGGATGAGAGAAGAAAGAGCTTGGAGGCATTGTGTAATGTGGAGCAGAATGTTCTAGGGAATAAGAAAGCCGAGAACTATGAAGAGACTGTGGAAGAGAAGATCTACTAATGAGTCTGCGAAATCTTGGATGGAGAATGAGGATCCAGATTCACTATTTACAGAGAGAACCTTGGAGATGTGAGCGAGGAACAAGGGAGCGTTTTCATCAGGACATTAAAACAATGGAAGAACGGTATCAGGGCCGGTGGGACTCACATATGATGGCCGACTATTGCTGGAGCTTGATGAGAGACAAGAAAGGAAAGCTCAAATAACCACCATGTGTCATTCATCTGTGCGCCATATATATGTGTTTATATTCTGTAGTTTAATTCTGTAAGTATATTATATTTGCTGTACACAGACTTTGTAATCTTTCTTATTCCTTGATTAAAAATATACAAAATGTAGTACCGAAAATCATGTGTTTTTATCATAAAACATTAGGAGTAATTTTCATCAAACATTGAAAATATCTCGAAATCCTGATGTGATCGCCAAAAACGGAGTTCATATTCGTAATCGGAAGCCAAAATTGACTTAAAATATGTTTTAAAACCTTTTGCCAGAAAAATTGTGTTGACCAGTGTAATTAGTATAAGGCCGGGGTCACACTTGCGAGTGCAATGTGAGAAACTCGCACAAGTGTCACATCAATACCCGGCACTGCCGCCGGCACTCGGGACCGGGGTGTGCGGATACTTGTATTTCTATGTAGCTGAACGCGCCGGTCCCGAGTGCCGGCGGCAGTGGCGGGTATTGATGTGAGACTTGTGCGAGTTTCTCACATTGCACCCCGGCCTAAGGGCTCATACCCATTTGCGAGGAAAAAAAACGGTGTGAAATCCAGACTGAAAAAACTATGCAAGTGTCATGCGATTTCCGTGTAATTTTTCCAGAGGACATGTGTATGCAATCCGTATGCAATGCGATTTTAACATAAGGTTTTACATACAGCAGTTCTCTCTATGTAAAAGCTCATGTTCAAATCACTTTGTTTTCAAATAATTTTTATTAACAATTTTTTTTTAAACAAAACCAATATAATGCATTTGTGAAATATTAGTATGCATCTACATCAAAGAAAAGGAAGTGGTTGAGAGAAGGGGGGAAGGGGAATAGGGGAACAGGAGGGGAAGAGGAAGGGGCAGGGGAAACATAATAACAAAACAAGAAAGAACAAAACTAACAGATAAGCAATAACCTTGCTTTTTGGGCCACTGACCTAGTTAGGCCAGAAACAAATTGCCCTAATAAAGAAAGAAAACTTTTAACTTAGTTACTCGTCTTAATTTGATCATCAACAACACCACAATCCACCGAAAAGATTACTGATTTTGGAATCTGAGGTTCCATTTATTCCATTTTTTTTTCATATTTTTGTAAACATCCATTGACTAATTTTTGGATGCTGAATCCAGAAATGATCTCAGTTTTTCTCTATCACGTCAAGTTTTTGAACTATAGGATTTTTTGTCTTCTCAAAAATATGTAAACTACTGTACCTAAAAAGTGTTTGTTTTTTTAAATAGTACAAATAGGCATTTACGACGAGAGTAAGAAGGAGCAGACATTATCTGAAACAAAGGAAATATGTACATACGTAAATAAAACACTGAGATGGAAAGTTACAAGCTTTGAAAACTAACAAAGAAAAAAATCATAAAAGATATATAAATTACAATAAGCGCACAATGTAAAGAGAAAAGCTACCACAAATCCTATTTATTCCTACTATGATACATTTTTTGTGTAAAGATATTGATAATTATGAGGTATTGGGAGCTGCACACACCTCTCACCACACTGTCTCCGTTGTGACTACTCTTACAAGTTGCCCCGTAGCTCTATAGGAGTCGAATTGTAATCAGATAACAAGTCTTATTACAGATATCAGTGCAATTGTGCTTCTCTGGCAGGTAAGTTGTGGAGGAAAAACTTGACCTGCTAGAAAAAAACTGACTACATTTTTGGAATCAGCATGCCAATTTTAGTATAAATCAGCTCAAAAACCTAACTCAACAGAAATTTTTTTTCAAATTGTTCCCCAGTGTAATAGATAAATAGAAAGATAGATAGATAATAGATACATAATAGATAGATAATAGATAGATAGATAATAGATAGATATTAGATAGATGATACGTTAAAAGCCGGCAGATGCCGCGTACAGTATAGAATAGGTTAGAATAGAATAGATATATACACATAGTATAGGTGTATGTGTGTGTATATATCTATAATATAACGCTGGGAGCATTACTCTGTCCGAAGCCTTTATAGACTGCGCAAGCGCAAGCGCCGGCGCAGTCTGGCCCCCCCCAGAGTGACGCTCCCAGGAGACCGCGGTATCCGCCATTTTCTTGAAGACACACTCCGGCTCCACTGCAGGTGTGTCTTCAAGAAAATGGCGCCGGAAAGAGCGGACTGCGCAGGCGCCGATTCCTGCTGCCGGAATCGGCGCCTGCGCAGTCCGCGCTTTCCGGCGCCATTTTCTTGAAGACACACCTGCAGTGGAGCCGGACGATAGGTGAGTATGGTATATTTTTTTTTTATATGGCAGCAGCATACGGGGGCATACACACTGGAGCGTCTTATGGGGGGCATATAATACAATGGTGGCGCAGGATGGCAGCAGCACATGACAGAACGGGCGCAGGATGGCAGCAGCACATGACAGAACGGGCGCAGAATGGCAGCAGCACATGACAGAACGGGCGCAGGATGGCAGCAGCACATGACAGAACGGGCGCAGGATGGCAGCAGCACATGACAGAACGGGCGCAGGATGGGAGCAGCACATGAAAGAATGGGGGCAGAATGGCAGCAGCACATGACAGAATGGGCGCAGGATGGCAGCAGCACATGACAGAATGGGGGCGCAGAATGGCAGCAGCACATGACAGATCGGGCACAGGATGGCAGCAGCACATGACAGAACGGGCGCAGGATGGGAGCAGCACATGACAGAACGGGCGCAGGATGGGAGCAGCACATGACAGAACGGGCGCAGGATGTCAGCAGCACATGACAGAACGGACGCAGGATGGGAGCAGCACATGACAGAACGGGCGCAGGATGGGAGCAGCACATGACAGAACAGGGGAGCAGGATGGGAGCAGCACATGACAGAACGGGCGCAGGATGGCAGCAGCACATGAAAGAACAGGCGCAGGATGGCAGCAGCACATGACAGAACGGGCGCAGGATGGGAACAGCACATGACAGAACGGGCGCAGGATGGCAGCAGCACATGACAGAACGGGCGCAGGATGGGAGCAGCACATGACAGAACAGGGGAGCAGGATGGGAGCAGCACATGACAGAACGGGGGCGCAGGATGGGAGCAGCACATGACAGAACGGGGGCGCAGTATGGGAGCAGCACATGACAGAACGGGGGCGCAGGATGGGAGCAGCACATGACAGGATGGGAGAAGCAAATGACAGAATGGAGGCGCAGGATGGGAGCAGCACATGACAGAACGGGGGCGCAGGATGGGAGCAGCACATGACAGAACGGGGGCGCAGGATGGGAGCAGCACATGACAGAACGGGGGCGCAGGATGGGAGCAACACATGACAGGATGGGGATGCAGGATGGAGCAGCACATGACAGAATGGGGGCGCAGGATGGAGCAGCACATGACAGGATGGGGACGCAGGATGGAGCAGCACATGACAGGATGGGGAAGCAGGATGGAGCAGCACATACCAGGATGGAGACCATATACCAATATAAATGCTCGCCACCCGGGCGTAGAACGGGTTCAATAGCTAGTATATATATATATATATATATATATATATATATATATATATATATATCAGTAACACACATATATATATATATATATATATATATATATATATCTTTATATATCATAGACAGGTAGATAGCAGAATAGCCGATAATTCATTTGTAGACTTCTGCAAAATTATTGGAGAAGCCAACAGGATAGGAGACATGAATTACATTCAGTAAACCATTGCAGAACGGATTTTACCAGTAAGAATAAAATGGTCAAACAGTGTTTAGTGTTTTATTTCATTAAAATACTTTATTCTGCCTGTGTGTGTGTTTATTTAACCCTTTACAAACTTTACGATTAGTAATGGATATTTGTTATTGACACCTTTTCATTACTAAGCCAGGGTTAATGTCACCTTAAAATAGCAAGGTGACATTAACCCCTTATTACCCCATATCCCACCGCTACACGGGAATGGGAAGAGAGTGGCCAAGTGCCAGAATAGGCGCATCTTCCAGATGTGCCTTTTCTGGGGTGGCTGGGGGCAGATGTTTTTAGCCAGGGGGGGGGGGCAATAACCGTGGACCCTCTCCAGGCTATTAATATCTGCCCTCAGTCACTGACTTTCCCTCTCTGGCGCAGAAAATTGCGCGGGAGCCAATGCCATTTTTTTAGTGAAAAAATTATTTTATCAAATACATACAGGTCCCAAATTTGACACACACAAACTACTAACAGTATTAGACACTGACAACTCTAAATCTAACTGCAATGGATTACTGTATGCAATACATGTCTCCTGCCGGCTTCTGCAATGATTTTACAGAAGCCGACAAATGAATTATCGGCTATTCTGCTGCCTAACTCTCTATGAAATATAAAGATATATATATATATATATATATATATATACGGCTGGCTTACGCCCCCACCACTCCACCAAAACTGCCCTGACAAAAATTACTAATGACTTACTCACAGCCAAAGCTAACAGGCAGTTCTCCATCCTCCTCCTTCTCAACCTGTCCTCTGCTTTCGACACAGTCGATCACTGCCTACTGCTACAGTTTCTTGCCTTGGCATCAAAGGCCTTGCCCTGTCCTGGATTGCCTCATACCTTTCCGACCGCACATTCAGCGTCTCCCACTCCCACACCTCCTCCTCATCCCGCCCTCTCTCTGTTGGAGTCCCTCAAGGCTCTGTCCTAGGGCCCCTACTTTTTTCCATCTATACCCTTGGCCTAGGACAACTCATAAAGTCCCATGGCTTCCAGTACCACCAGTATGCAGACGACACTCAGATCTACCTCTCTGGCCCAGATGTCACCTCTCTTCTGTCCAGAATCCCGAAGTGTCTGTCAGCCATATCCTCTTTCTTCACCTCTCGCTTCCTAAAACTCAATATAGACAAAACCGAACTCATCATCTTTCCCCCATCTCACGTATCCCCCCTACCTGATCTATCTATTATGGTAAACGGCATCACGCTCTCTCCCGCACCTGAAATCCGCTGCCTCGGGGTAACTCTCGATTCTGCTCTGTCCTTCAAACCGCACGTCCAAACTCTTGCCACCTCCTGTCGCCTCCAACTCATAAATATCGCCAGAATCCGTTCCTTCCTCAGCCCACAATCTACCAAAACTCTTGTGCATGCCCTCATCATCTCCCGCCTCGACTACTGCAACACCCTCCTCTGTGGCCTCCCCGCTAACTCTCTTGCACCACTCCAGTCTGTCCTCAACTCTGCTGCACCTCTCTCCTCGCAACTCCCCTGCTTCTCCCCTCTGCAAATCCCTCCACTGGCTCCCAATTTCCCAACGAATCCAGTTCAAATTACTAACACTGATCTACAAAGCCATCCACAACCTGTCCCCTCCCTATATCTTTGAACTAATCTCCCAATATCTTCCCTCACGTAATCTCCGATCCTCCCAAGACCTCATACTCTCCTCCTATTATGTTTAGGTAATTCAGTACCACAATGGACATAGAAGTCAGAGCACATACAGTGACCTGACAATAACCCAAAAACATAGAACGAGCTCTGAGACGTGGGAACTCTGCTGACAGCAATCCCTAATCCTCTCCAACCACACTAAAGACAGCCGTGGATTGCGCCTAACGCTCCCTATGCAACTCGGCACAGCCTGAGAAACTAGCTAGCCTGAAGATAGAAAATAAGCCTACTTTGCCTCAGAGAAATACCCCAAAGGAAAAGGCAGCCCCCACATATAATGACTGTGAGTTAAGATGAAAAGACAAACGTAGAGATGAAATAGATTTAGCAAAGTGAGGCCCGACTTTCTGAACAGAGCGAGGATAGGAAAGGTAACTTTGCGGTCAACACAAAACCCTACAAAAACCACGCAAAGGGGGCAAAAAGACCCTCCGTACCGACTAACGGCACGGAGGTACACCCTCTGCGTCCCAGAGCTTCCAGCAAGAAAAACCAAATAAGCAAGCTGGACAGAAAAAAACAGCAAACAAAAATAACAAAAGCGGAACTTAGCTATGCAGAGCAGCAGGCCACAGGAACGATCCAGGAGGAAGCAAGACCAATACTAGAACATTGACTGGAGGCCAGGATCAAAGCACTAGATGGAGTTAATTAGAGCAGCACCTAACGACTTCACCACATCAGCTGAGGAAGGAAACTCAGAAGCCGCAGTACCACTTTCGTCCACCAACGGAAGCTCATAGAGAGAATCAGCCGAAGTACCACTTGTGACCACAGGAGGGAGCTCTGCCACAGAATTCACAACAGTACCCCCCCTTGAGGGGTCACCGAACCCTCACCAGAGCCCCCAGGACGACCAGGATGAGCCATATGAAAGGCACGAACAAGATCGGGAGCATGGACATCAGAGGCAAAGACCCAGGAATTATCTTCCTGAGCATAACCCTTCCACTTAACCAGATACTGGTGTTTCCGTCTTGAAACACGAGAATCCAAAATCTTCTCCACAATATACTCCAACTCCCCCTCCACCAAAACCGGAGCAGGAGGATCAACATATGGAACCATAGGTGTCACGTATCTCCGCAACAATGACCTATGGAATACGTTATGGATGAAAAAAGAATCTGGAAGGGTCAAACAAAAAGACACAGGATTAAGAACCTCAGAAATCCTATACGGACCAATGAAACGAGGTTTAAACTTAGGAGAGGAAACCTTCATAGGAATATGACGAGAAGACAACCAAACCAAATCCCCAACACGAAGTCGGGGACCCACACAGCGTCTGCGATTAGCGAAACGTTGAGCCTTCTCCTGGGACAAGGTCAAATTCTCCACTACATGAGTCCAAATCTGCTGCTACCTGTCCACCACAGTATCCACACCAGGACAGTCCGAAGACTCAACCTGCCCTGAAGAGAAACGAGGATGGAACCCAGAGTTGCAGAAAAACGGCGAAACCAAGGTAGCCGAGCTGGCCCGATTATTAAGGGCAAACTCAGCCAAAGGCAAAAAGGACACCCAGTCATCCTGATCAGCAGAAACAAAGCATCTCAGATATGTTTCCAAGGTCTGATTGGTTCGTTCGGTCTGGCCATTGGTCTGAGGATGGAAAGCCGAGGAAAAAGGCAAGTCAATGCCCATCCTAGCACAAAAAGCTCGCCAAAACCTCGAAACAAACTGGGAACCTCTGTCAGAAACGATATTCTCTGGAATGCCATGTAAACGAACCACATGCTGGAAGAACAATGGCACCAAATCAGAGGAGGAAGGTAATTTAGACAAGGGTACCAAATGGACCATCTTAGAGAAGCGATCACAAACCACCCAAATGACTGACATTTTTTGAGAGACGGGAAGATCTGAAATAAAATCCATAGAGATATGTGTCCAAGGCCTCTTCGGGACCGGCAAGGGCAAAAGCAACCCACTGGCACGAGAACAGCAGGGCTTAGCCCGAGCACAAATCCCACAGGACTGCACAAAAGAACGCACATCCCGCGACAGAGATGGCCACCAAAAGGATCTAGCCACTAACTCTCTGGTACCAAAGATTCCAGGATGACCAGCCAACACCGAACAATGAACCTCAGAGATAACTTTATTTGTCCACCTATCAGGGACAAACAGTTTCTCCTCTGGGCAACGATCAGGTTTATTAGCCTGAAATTTTTGCAGCACCCGCCGCAAATCAGGGGAGATGGCAGACACAATTACTCCCTCTTTGAGAATACCCGCCGGCTCAGATAAACCCGGAGAGTTGGGCACAAAACTCCTAGAAAGGGCATCCGCCTTCACATTTTTAGAGCCCGGAAGGTACGAAACCACAAAGTCAAAACGGGAGAAAAACAGCGACCAACGAGCCTGTCTAGGATTCAATCGCTTGGCAGACTCGAGATAAGTCAAGTTCTTATGATCAGTCAAGACCACCACGCGATGCTTAGCTCCTTCAAGCCAATGACGCCACTCCTCGAATGCCCACTTCATGGCCAGCAACTCTCGATTGCCAACATCATAATTTCGCTCAGCAGGCGAAAACTTCCTGGAAAAGAAAGTACATGGTTTCATCACCGAGCAATCAGAACTTCTCTGCGACAAAACAGCCCCCGCTCCAATCTCAGAAGCATCAACCTCGACCTGGAATGGAAGCGAAACATCTGGCTGACACAACACAGGGGCAGAAGAAAAACGACGCTTCAACTCTTGAAAAGCTTCCACAGCAGCAGAAGACCAATTGACCACATCAGCACCCTTCTTGGTCAAATCGGTCAATGGTTTAGCAATACTAGAAAAATTGCAGATGAAGCGACAATAAAAATGAGCAAAGCCCAGGAACTTTTGCAGACTTTTCAGAGATGTCGGCTGAGTCCAATCATGGATGGCTTGGACCTTAACAGGATCCATCTCGATAGTAGAAGGCGAAAAAATGAACCCCAAAAATGAAATCTTCTGAACACCAAAGAGACACTTTGATCCCTTCACAAACAAAGAATTAGCACACAGGACCTGAAACACCGTTCTGACCTGCTTCACATGAGACTCCCAATCATCCGAGAAGACCAAAATATCATCCAAGTATGCAATCAGGAATTTATCCAGGTACTCTCGGAAGATGTCATGCATAAAGGACTGAAACACTGATGGAGCATTGGCAAGTCCGAATGGCATTACTAGGTACTCAAAATGGCCCTCGGGCGTATTAAATGCAGTTTTCCATTCATCGCCTCGCTTAATACGCACAAGATTATACGCACCACGAATATCTATCTTGGTGAACCAACTAGTCCCCTTAATCCGAGCAAACAAATCAGATAACAGCGGCAAGGGGTACTGAAATTTAACCGTGATCTTATTTAGAAGGCGGTAATCTATACAAGGTCTCAGCGAACCATCCTTCTTGGCCACAAAAAAGAACGCCGCTCCTAATGGCGACGATGACGGGCGAATGTGCCCCTTCTCCAAGGACTCCTTCACGTAACTCCGCATAGTGGCGTGCTCAGGCACAGATAAATTAAACAGTCGACCTTTTGGGAATTTACTACCAGGAATCAAATCGATAGCACAATCACAATCCCTATGCGGAGGTAGGGTATCGGACTTGGGCTCATCAAATACATCCCGGTAATCAAACAAGAACTCTGGGACCTCAGAAGGGGTGGATGACGAAATAATCAGAAATGGGACATCACCATGTACCCCCTGACAACCCCAGCTGGACAAAATCCTCTAAACTGCATGCTCGCAAACGCCAGAAGCCTGACAAACAAGATGGAAGAACTAGAAGCAGAAATATCTACAGGTAACTTTGACATAGTGGGAATAACCGAGACATGGTTAGATGAAAGCTATGACTGGGCAGTTAACTTACAGGGTTACAGTCTGTTTAGAAAGGATCGTAAAAATCGGAGAGGAGGAGGGGTTTGTCTCTATGTAAAGTCTTGTCTAAAGTCCACTTTAAGGGAGGATATTAGCGAAGGGAATGAGGATGTCGAGTCCATATGGGTTGAAATTCATGGAGGGAAAAATGGTAACAAAATTCTCATTGGGGTCTGTTACAAACCCCCAAATATAACAGAAAGCATGGAAAGTCTACTTCTAAAGCAGATAGATGAAGCTGCAACCCATAATGAGGTCCTGGTTATGGGGGACTTTAACTACCCGGATATTAACTGGGAAACAGAAACCTGTGAAACCCATAAAGGCAACAGGTTTCTGCTAATAACCAAGAAAAATTATCTTTCACAATTGGTGCAGAATCCAACCAGAGGAGCAGCACTTTTAGACCTAATACTATCTAATAGACCTGACAGAATAACAAATCTGCAGGTGGTTGGGCATTTAGGAAATAGCGACCACAATATTGTACAGTTTCACCTGTCTTTCACTAGGGGGACTTGTCAGGGAGTCACAAAAACATTGAACTTTAGGAAGGCAAAGTTTGAACAGCTTAGAGATGCCCTTAATCTGGTAGACTGGGACAATATCCTCAGAAATGAGAATACAGATAATAAATGGGAAATGTTTAAGAACATCCTAAATAGGCAGTGTAAGCGGTTTATACCTTGTGGGAATAAAAGGACTAGAAATAGGAAAAACCCAATGTGGCTAAACAAAGAAGTAAGACAGGCAATTAACAGTAAAAAGAAAGCATTTGCACTATTAAAGCAGGATGGCACCATTGAAGCTCTAAAAAACTATAGGGAGAAAAATACTTTATCTAAAAAACTAATTAAAGCTGCCAAAAAGGAAACAGAGAAGCACATTGCTAAGGAGAGTAAAACTAATCCCAAACTGTTCTTCAACTATATCAATAGTAAAAGAATAAAAACTGAAAATGTAGGCCCCTTAAAAAATAGTGAGGAAAGAATGGTTGTAGATGACGAGGAAAAAGCTAACATATTAAACACCTTCTTCTCCACGGTATTCACGGTGGAAAATGAAATGCTAGGTGAAATCCCAAGAAACAATGAAAACCCTATATTAAGGGTCACCAATCTAACCCAAGAAGAGGTGCGAAACCGGCTAAATAAGATTAAAATAGATAAATCTCCGGGTCCGGATGGCATACACCCACGAGTACTAAGAGAACTAAGTAATGTAATAGATAAACCATTATTTCTTATTTTTAGGGACTCTATAGAGACAGGGTCTGTTTCGCAGGATTGGCGCATAGCAAATGTGGTGCCAATATTCAAAAAGGGCTCTAAAAGTGAACCTGGAAATTATAGGCCAGTAAGTCTAACCTCTATTGTTGGTAAAATATTTGAAGGGTTTCTGAGGGATGTTATTCTGGATTATCTCAATGAGAATAACTGTTTAACTCCATATCAGCATGGGTTTATGAGAAATCGCTCCTGTCAAACCAATCTAATCAGTTTTTATGAAGAGGTAAGCTATAGGCTGGACCACGGTGAGTCATTGGACGTGGTATATCTCGATTTTTCCAAAGCGTTTGATACCGTGCCGCACAAGAGGTTGGTACACAAAATGAGAATGCTTGGTCTGGGGGAAAATGTGTGTAAATGGGTTAGTAACTGGCTTAGTGATAGAAAGCAGAGGGTGGTTATAAATGGTATAGTCTCTAACTGGGTCGCTGTGACCAGTGGGGTACCGCAGGGGTCAGTATTGGGACCTGTTCTCTTCAACATATTCATTAATGATCTGGTAGAAGGTTTACACAGTAAAATATCGATATTTGCAGATGATACAAAACTATGTAAAGCAGTTAATACAAGAGAAGATAGTATTCTGCTACAGATGGATCTGGATAAGTTGGAAACTTGGGCTGAAAGGTGGCAGATGAGGTTTAACAATGATAAATGTAAGGTTATACACATGGGAAGAAGGAATCAATGTCACCATTACACACTGAATGGGAAACCACTGGGTAAATCTGACAGGGAGAAGGACTTGGGGATCCTAGTTAATGATAAACTTACCTGGAGCAGCCAGTGCCAGGCAGCAGCTGCCAAGGCAAACAGGATCATGGGGTGCATTAAAAGAGGTCTGGATACACATGATGAGAGCATTATACTGCCTCTGTACAAATCCCTAGTTAGACCGCACATGGAGTACTGTGTCCAGTTTTGGGCACCGGTGCTCAGGAAGGATATAATGGAACTAGAGAGAGTACAAAGGAGGGCAACAAAATTAATAAAGGGGATGGGAGAACTACAATACCCAGATAGATTAGCGAAATTAGGATTATTTAGTCTAGAAAAAAGACGACTGAGGGGCGATCTAATAACCATGTATAAGTATATAAGGGGACAATACAAATATCTCGCTGAGGATCTGTTTATACCAAGGAAGGTGACGGGCACAAGGGGGCATTCTTTGCGTCTGGAGGAGAGAAGGTTTTTCCACCAACATAGAAGAGGATTCTTTACTGTTAGGGCAGTGAGAATCTGGAATTGCTTGCCTGAGGAGGTGGTGATGGCGAACTCAGTCGAGGGGTTCAAGAGAGGCCTGGATGTCTTCCTGGAGCAGAACAATATTGTATCATACAATTATTAGGTTCTGTAGAAGGACGTAGATCTGGGGATTTATTATGATGGAATATAGGCTGAACTGGATGGACAAATGTCTTTTTTCGGCCTTACTAACTATGTTACTATGTTACTATGTTAGACATGGAATTCCAATCTAATACTGGATTATGGACTTGTAGCCATGGCAACCCCAACACGACCACATCATGCAGATTATGCAACACCAGAAAGCGAATATCCTCCTGATGTGCAGGAGCCATGCACATGGTCAGCTGGGTCCAGTACTGAGGCTTATTCTTGGCCAAAGGCGTAGCATCAATTCCTCTCAATGGAATAGGACACTGCAAGGGCTCCAAGAAAAACCCACAACGCCTAGCATACTCCAAGTCCATCAAATTCAGGGCAGCGCCTGAATCCACAAATGCCATGACAGAATAAGATGACAAAGAGCAGATCAAGGTAACGGACAAAATAAATTTTGACTGTACCGTACCAATGGTGGCAGACCTAGCGAACCGCTTAGTGCGCTTAGGACAATCAGAGATAGCATGAGTGGAATCACCACAGTAGAAACACAGCCCATTCTGACGTCTGTGTTCTTGCCGTTCAACTCTGGTCAAAGTCCTATCGCACTGCATAGGCTCAGGTTTATGCTCAGATAATACCGCCAAATGGTGCACAGATTTACGCTCACGTAAGCGTTGACCGATCTGAATGGCCAAAGACATAGACTCATTCAGACCAGCAGGCATAGGAAATCCCACCATGACATCATTAAGGGCTTCAGAGAGACCCTTTCTGAAAATAGCTGCGAGCGCACCTGAGTGAGTACGGACCACTTTCTAAATTTCTGACAATATAGCTCTATCTCATCCTGACCCTGACACAGAGCCAGCAAATTTTTCTCTGCCTGATCCACTGAATTAGGTTCATCGTACAGCAATCCGAGCGCCAGGAAAAACGCATCAATATTACACAATGCAGGATCTCCTGGCGCAAGAGAAAATGCCCAGTCCTGAGGGTCGCCACGTAAAAAAGAAATAATGATCCTAACTTGTTGAACTGGGTCACCAGAGGAGCGAGGTTTCAAAGCCAGAAATAGTTTACAATTATTTTTGAAACTCAGAAATTTAGTTCTATCTCCAAAAAACAAATCAGGAATAGGAATTCTTGGTTCCAACATAGAATTCTGAACCACAAAGTCTTGAATACTTTGTACTCTTGCCGTGAGCTGATCCACACATGAAGACAGACCTTTAATGTCCATCGCTACACCTGTGTCCTGAACCACCCAAATGTCTAGGGGAAAAAAAGGCAAAACACAGTACAGAGAAAAAAAAATGGTCTCAGAACTTCTTTTTTCCCTCTATTGAGAATCATTAGTACTTTGGGCCTCCAGTACTGTTATGTTTAGGTAATTCAGTACCACAATGGACATAGAAGTCAGAGCACATACAGTGACCTGACAATAACCCAAAAACATAGAACGAGCTCTGAGACGTGGGAACTCTGCTGACCGCAATCCCTAATCTTCTCCAACCACACTAAAGGCAGCCGTGGATTGCGCCTAACGCTCCCTATGCAACTCGGCACAGCCTGAGAAACTAGCTAGCCTGAAGATAGAAAATAAGCCTACCTTGCCTCAGAGAAATACCCCAAAGGAAAAGGCAGCCCCCCACATATAATGACTGTGAGTTAAGATGAAAAGACAAACGTAGAGATGAAATAGATTTAGCAAAGTGAGGCCCGACTATCTGAACAGAGCGAGGATAGGAAAGGTAACTTTGCGGTCAACACAAAACCCTACAAACAACCACGCAAAGGGGGCAAAAAGACCCTCCGTACTGACTAACGGTACGGAGGTACACCCTCTGCGTCCCAGAGCTTCCAGCAAGCAAAAAAAACCAAATAAGCAAGCTGGACAGAAAAAAACAGCAAACAAAAATAACAAAAGCGGAACTTAGCTATGCAGAGCAGCAGGCCACAGGAACGATCCAGGAGGAAGCAAGACCAATACTAGAACATTGACTGGAGGCCAGGATCAAAGCACTAGGTGGAGTTAAATAGAGCAGCACCTAACGACTTCACCACATCAGCTGAGGAAGGAAACTCAGAAGCCGCAGTACCACTTTCCTCCACCAACGGAAGCTCATAGAGAGAATCAGCCGAAGTACCATTTGTGACCACAGGAGGGAGCTCTGCCACAGAATTCACAACACCTCCACACTTATTCGTTCCTCCAAAATTTCTCCCGAATATCCCCCATCCTCTGGAATTCCACGCCTCAACACGTCCGATTATCCACCTCCCTCGGATCCTTCAGACGGAACCTGAAAACCCATCTCTTCAAGAAAGCCTATAGCCTGCAATAACCATTCTGCCACCTTGCCATCGCCAGAGCCGCCGCCTCGCCATCGCCAGAGCCGCCGCCTCGCCAGAGCCGCCGCCTCGCCCCTACCTTCTGTCTCTTCCCCATTATCCCATAGAATGTGAGTCCTCAAGGACAGGGTCCTCTCCCCTCTGTACCAGTCTGTTACTGTAATCCTGTTTACTGTAAACGATATCTATAACCCTGTATGTAACCCCTTCTCATGTACAGCACCATGGGATTAATGGTGCTATATAAATGAATAATAATAATAATAATAATAATAATAATATGTGTTATATACAAGAAAAGGTTGCACTCTATCGTGCCAAAGCATTGTCTAAAATGAAATATGAAATACATGAAATATGAATAGCAAAATGACATTAGGAAAAATATTTGAGAGACGCTCTGCACAGAATTTGGCCAAATAGTGTGAGCCCATCAACCATCGTCAAGGTGGTCTCATTAATCTGATGGGTACTTGATCTCCCTGACCAAATGTGAACACTTATCGAAAGCCAATGTCTATGTGCTTGGGTCAGTGGTCCCCAACTCCAGGCCTCGAGGGCCGCCAACAGTGCAGGTTTTCAGGATTTCTTTAGTATTGCATCGGTGGTAATGTGATCATCTGCACAGGTGATGATTCCAACCCCTGTGCAATACTAAGGAAATCCTGAAAACCTGCACTGTTGGCGGCCCTCGAGGCCTGGAGTTGTGGACCACTGGCTTGGGTGAATGTGGACACCTCTGTCAGCAAAGCCTACATATGGGTTTGCCGGAACGAAGCGTGATTAGATGAGACCACCTTGATGACGGTTGATGGGCTCACATTATTTAGCCAAATTCTGTGCAAAGCGTCTCTCAAATATTTTTCCTAATGTTCAAAAGCCATTTTGCTATTCATATTTCATGTATTTCATATTAGACAATGCTTTGGCACGATAGAGTGCAACCTTTTTTTGTATATTGTATATGGAGGTAGCTGCTCCTGGTATGCACCTATTCACACTAGTTTGGATGTGCCACTCGTTTTTCATCAATAATAATATGTGTGTCACTGACATATATATATATATATATATATATATATATATATATATATATATATATATACAGTTAGGGCTAGAAATATTTGGAGAGTGACACAATTTTCGCGAGTTGGGCTCTGCATGCCACCACATTGGATTTGAAATGAAACCTCTACAACAGAATTCAAGTGCAGATTGTAACGTTTAATTTGAAGGGTTGAACAAAAATATCTGATAGAAAATGTAGGAATTGTACACATTTCTTTACAAACACTCCACATTTTAGGAGGTCAAAAGTAATTGGACAAATAAACATAACCCAAACAAAATATTTTTATTTTTAATATTTTGTTGCAAATCCTTTGGAGGCAATCACTGCCTTAAGTCTGGAACCCATGGACATCACCAAACGCTGGGTTTCCTCCTTCTTAATGCTTTGCCAGGTCTTTACAGCCGCAGCCTTCAGGTCTTGCTTGTTTGTGGGTCTTTCCGTCTTAAGTCTGGATTTGAGCAAGTGAAATGCATGCTCAATTGGGTTTAGATCTGGAGATTGACTTGGCCATTGCAGAATGTTCCACTTTTTGGCACTCATGAACTCCTGGGTAGCTTTGGCTGTATGCTTGGGGTCATTGTCCATCTGTACTATGAAGCGCCGTCCAATCAACTTTGCAGCATTTGGCTGAATCTGGGCTGAAAGTATATCCCGGTACCCTTCAGAATTCATCCGGCTACTCTTGTCTGCTCTTATGTCATCAATAAACACAAGTGACCCAGTGCCATTGAAAGCCATGCATGCCCATGCCATCACGTTGCCTCCACCATGTTTTACAGAGGATGTGGTGTGCCTTGGATCATGTGCCGTTCCCTTTCTTCTCCAAACTTTTTTCTTCCCATCATTCTGGTACAGGTTGATCTTTGTCTCATCTGTCCATAGAATACTTTTCCAGAACTGAGCTGGCTTCTTGAGGTGTTTTTCTGTCTATTTTTGGTATTGATGAATGGTTTGCATCTAGATGTGAACCCTTTGTATTTACTGTCATGGAGTCTTCTCTTTACTGTTGACTTAGAGACAGATACACCTACTTCACTGAGAGTGTTCTGGACTTCAGTTGATGTTGTGAACGGGTTCTTCTTCACCAAATTAAGTATGCGGCGATCATCCACCACTGTTGTCATCCGTGGACGCCCAGGCCTTTTTGAGTTCCCAAGCTCACCAGTCAATTCCTTTTTTCTCAGAATGTACCCAACTGTTGATTTTGCTACTCCAAGCATGTCTGCTATCTCTCTGATGGATTTTTTCTTTTTTTTCAGCCTCAGGATGTTCTGCTTCACCTCAATTGAGAGTTCCTTTGACCGCATGTTGTCTGCTCACAGCAACAGCTTCCAAATGCAAAACCACACACCTGGAATCCACCCCTGACCTTTTAACTACTTCATTGATTACAGGTTAACGAGAGAGACGCCTTCAGAGTTAATTGCAGCCCTTAGAGTCCATTGTCCAATTACTTTTGGTCCCTTGAAAAAGAGGACGCTATGCATTACAGAGCTATGATTCCTAAACCCTTTCTCCGATTTGGATGTGGAAACTATCATATTGCAGCTGAGAGTGTGCACTTTCAGCCCATATTATATATATAATTGTATTTCTGAACATGTTTTTGTAAACAGCTAAAATAACAAAACTTGTGTCACTGTCCAAATATTTCTGGCCCTAACTGTATATATATATATTGTGATGTAGCGATGTCCTTGCTGTGCAGTGAATAGGCAGTGACCCATATAAAGTTCAAACAAAGTCTTGTTTATTACACAGCATACTCACAAACCGGAAAAGAAAGCAAACAAGTCCTTTGGTATGCAGCCGGGAAAAAATAACAATAGTCCATAGTCCGCTGCCGTGAGTGTATTACACCCCCCCTATACGCTGGGGTATCTGGCTTTTCAGGCTCTGCCTGGCCCGTGTTTCTCCACACGGAAGGAGCTCTGCACAAGCCTCCTGCTAGGTCTGACTCCCAGACCAGACTGACACACCCAAACTCTCTTGCTGGGTTTTTTTTTCTATCCTCCAGATTCTATGGCCATGGGCCACTATAAGATCTGGGCTGGAGGAAACGGACTGGCCCCACTACCATCCTGCAGTCCGTTTCAAAATAAAAGCCCATACCAGGTTTTCCTGAATAAATTCTGGGACAAATAACTTGACCCAGTTCACACTTACTTTTATTCTTCCCTGTGTCTCACAGGCAACCTGCTGTGAGCACAGGGCACTCCAGTGGATCTAATATGCTTCTAAGCACATCCTGGGGGACACATAGCGACCCTCGCATATGACACCGGTCACTGCCTCACATACCCCCCCCCCCTCTGTTCAGACTTGTGGGGTTGAACATTTGACAGCATACATGGTGCCCGTGACAGGGCATCTGCATTTCCCTGTGATTTCCCAGCCCGATGTTCCACAGAGAAGCTGAAATTTTGTAGGGACAAGAACCATCTGGTGACTCGGGCATTCCTTTCCTTTGCATTTCTCATCCAGACAAGGGGTGAATGGTCTGTTACCAACCGAAACTGACGCCCGAGCAAATAGTAGCGTAGGGACTCCAAGGCCCATTTGATCGCCAAGCACTCCTTCTCCACTACGCTATAATTTTTCTCTGCCGGGGTCAGTTTCCTGCTTAAATAGGTGACTGGATGCTCATCCCTGTTCACCTCTTGCGACAGCACCGCTCCTAAGCCTACCTCTGAGGCATCGGTTTGCACAATAAAGGTTTTCTTGAAGTCGGGGCTGATGAGGACCGGCTGTCCACACAACGCCGACTTCAGAGACTGGAACACTTCCTCTGCTTGAGGATTCCACTTGACCATCACCGTTTTCTTCCCCTTTAACAGGTCCGTTAGGGAAGCCGATTTACCAGCAAAATTGGGTATAAACCGACGGTAATACCCAATGATGCCAAGGAATGCCCTCACTTGTTTGGAACTTAAGGGCTTGGGCCAGTTTTGAATGGCCTCAATTTTGTTCACTTGAGGTTTGATAACCCCTCGGCCGATCACGTATCCCAAGTACCGGGCTTCCGTGAGACCTATCGCACATTTCTTTGGGTTTGCTGTTAACCCTGCGGCTCTAAGAGACTCTAGCACTGCTTGTACCTGGGACAGATGGGTATCCCAGTCGGTACTAAAGATGACTATGTCATCCAAATAGGCTGACGCATAGTCTCTATGTGGCGCTAACACAATGTCCATCAGCCTCTGAAATGTGGCCGGAGCTCCATGTAACCCAAAAGGTAAGACAACGTATTGAAAGAGACCCTCTGGGGTTATAAAAGCAGTCTTTTCCTTCGCTGACTCTGTTAAGGGAACCTGCCAGTAACCTTTCGTGAGATCCAGTGTGGTGAAGTACTGGGCCTTCCCCAGTCTCTCAATTAGCTCGTCCACCCGTGGCATGGGATACAGGTCAAATTTTGATACTTCATTTAACTTCCTAAAGTCATTACAGAAGCGTAATGACCCATCAGGTTTTGGTATTAGTACAATGGGGCTAGCCCACTCACTTCGGGACTCCTCAATGACTCCCAACTGACGCATTTGCTTTACCTCGGCCGCGATGGCTTGCCTTCGGGCTTCTGGCACTCGGTACGGTTTCATCCGCACCTTTACCCGGGGTTCAGTGACAATGTCATGCTGAATCACCGAGGTTCGCCCCGGCAGCTCTGAGAATACATCCATATTCTGCTGTACCAAAGCTCGAGCCTCCCGCCGCTGCTGTTTTGTGAGGGCATCATTGACCTTTACCTCACACCTGGCTGTGTCCTTGGCCAGGGCCAGAGGGACCTCCGATTGTATGACCGTAGTTGCATCTGTGACCAAACATTCTCGGTCCTTCCAGGCCTTTAGCAGGTTTACATGGTACAACTGCTCGGGTTTTCTTTTCCCGGGTTGGTACACTTTGTAATTCACTTCCCCCACCTTTCCCCGTATCTCATACGGCCCTTGCCACTTGGCCATGAGTTTACTCTCTGGGGTGGGCACTAGTACCAACACCCGGTCTCCTTCTTTAAAGGACCTGACCGTGGCCCTTTTATTATAGGTACGGCTCTGAGCGGCCTGGGCATCTAACAGATGCTCCTTTACGATGGGTTGCACGACTGCAATCCAATCCTGCATACTTGCCACATATTCGATGACACTCTTATGTGGAGTGGGCTCCTGTTCCCACGTCTCTTTGGCTACATCCAGCAGTCCCCTCGGGTGCCTGCCATACAATAGCTCAAATGGGGAGAACCCAGTGGACGCCTGCGGTACCTCGCGTATGGCGAACATTAAATATGGCAATAACATATCCCAATCCTTCCCATCCTTGGTGACCACCTTTTTGAGCATGGCCTTGAGGGTCTTATTAAACCTCTCGACCAACCCATCGGTTTGTGGATGGTACACTGACGTACGCAACTGTTTAATTTGGAGCAATTTACATAGCTCCCTAGTCACTTTAGACATAAAAGGGGTTCCCTGATCTGTAAGGATCTCCTTGGGAAGCCCAAGACGACAAAACATGGCAAACAGTTCACGGGCTATTAGTTTAGCCGAAGTGTGCCGAAGCGGTATCGCCTCTGGATACCGGGTGGCGTAGTCTACGACTACTAATATGTGCTGATGGCCCCGGGCGGATTTTACTATTGGTCCCACCAGATCCATCGCTATCCGCTCAAAGGGTACTTCTATAATGGGCAGAGGTACTAACGGACTCCGGTAGTTCGTGGTGGGTGAGGTTAGTTGACACTCAGGACATGTGTCACAGTACTTTGTAACCTCAGCGTAGACACCAGGCCAAAAGAACCTCTGTAATATGCGCTCTAACGTCTTTTTGGCCCCCAAGTGCCCCCCCAACATGTGAGTGTGAGCCATGTCGAGCACCGCCCGACGATAGGGTTGGGGCACTACCAGTTGTTCTACCACCTCATCCCGGATTTTATCAACCCTGTACAGTAACTCCTGGATGACCGCCATCCGGGGAAACTTCTTTTCTGCACCAGGTTGTTGTGCCACCCCATTTACCTCGATTACTCTTTCCCTTGCCCGGGTCAGAGTGGGATCCTGGAGCTGGGCAGTCCCAAATTTACCAGGTGACACCTCCAGCTCATGAATTGGTGTATTCTCTTCCACTTCCCCTGCCAATACCTCTAGGGGAAACCTATCGGGATTACACACTGTCCCTATCGTGGCGACCCCTACGGAAGGTATCCCTGACTCGGGATCTTCGGGTTCTGCACCTGGAATGCTTTTTACCCTGAGAGGGTTAACTCTGGTCTCCCAGAGGGACCAGAACAACGGTAAGTCTCTACCCATCACAGTCCCATACGGAAGAGTTTTTACCACTACCACCAAATGTTTTATCTCTCCACATGGGGTGGAGAACGTGACCTCCGCAGTCGGGTACTCTCGGAGGTCCCCATGTATGCACACTACCCCCACTTTCCGTCCAATAGGACTGTCCCCAAAACCAAGGACCCGTGTACCAGGGTCACCAAGCTCCCCGAGTCCAAGAGAGCATCCGTCTGGTACCCATTAACAAGCACTCTGCACAGCTGAGGTTCGGTACCGGCAGGGTCTGTAGTGGCAATTCAGACTGGCTGGGCATACATAGACACGCGGCGGGTATACATGGGTATCCATGGGTTCTGTTGTTAGGGGACAATTAGCAACCACATGTCCAGGTTCTTGGCATCGCCAACACGTAACGACTGTGGCACGAGGTAACCTTGGAGCCAGTTTAGGGGACACAGGTCTGTGGTCACTCTCTTTCCGAGACAACCCCTCAGCACAGACTCGGTCCGATCTTGTCCCAGTGGAGGGCCGTGGACTTTTCTCAGACTCCTGAGCTGGCGGAGCCTTACGTGACAGCCAAAGCGGAGCAGTGTCCCGTATAAAGTCCTGGGTGGCCTTATATCACTCTATCAGGCCTACAACCTGGTCTAGGGTACCCGGGTCCCCTTGACCCACCCAACGCTGAATGACCGCTGGCAGAGCCCTCACCAGTCGGTCGACCATTACCCTCTCCACTATCTGACTTGTGGATAAAGTCTCAGGTTGGAGCCACCGTTTCACAAGCTGCAATAAGTCAAAAATCTGAGACCGGGCAGGCTGGGCTTCCACAAAAGTCCAAGAAAACACCCGTTGAGCTCTCACATAAGTATTAACCCCCAGTCGGGCAAGGATCTCACCTTTTAACTTGGAATAGTCCTGGGCATCCTCCCGACTGAGGTCAAAGTAGGCCTTTAGCGCATCACCCCTCAAGAACGGAGCCACAACTTCAGCCCACTGTGCTGCTGGCAGATTCTCCCGTTCTGCCGTGCGCTCATAGACGGTGAGGAAAGCTTCCACGTCATCTTCCGGACTCAATTTCCTCAAAGCAGAGTGGACCTTGTCACGGGCATCGCGACGTTCCGGGGTCGGTGCTGGAGGTGCCTCACGCAGAGTTGTAATTTGCTGCAGCAACAGATTATTAGTTTGTTGCTGTTGTTGCTGTGTGAGGACTAGCTGCCTCAGGATCTCCTCCATTTTGTCTGTAGGCCTGAGTTGCAATGTAGCAGGCTTAATAACAGACATGCAAATGGTGTTGGGGTATGCCTTAATTCACACTGCCCGCATTCTCCACCAAATGTGATGTAGCGATGTCCTTGCTGTGCAGTGAATAGGCAGTGACCCATATAAAGTTCAAACAAAGTCTTGTTTATTACACAGCATACTCACAAACCGGAAAAGAAAACAAACAAGTCCTTTGGTATGCAGCCGGGAAAAAATAACAATAGTCCATAGTCCGCTGCCGTGAGCGTATTACACCCCCCCCCCCCCCCGTATACGCTGGCAACCTGCTGTGAGCACAGGGCACTCCAGCGGATCTAATATGCTTCTAAGCACATCCTGGGGGACACATAGCGACCCTCGCATATGACACCGGTCACTGCCTCACAATATCTATACATATAATTGTCTAAGGGTTTTTCCGTCTGTCTGTCTTTCTGTCTGTCCTTCTGTCTGTCTGTCTGTCTGTCCTGGAAATCCCGGCTCTCTGATTGGTCGAGGCCGCCGGGCCACAATCTAGTATATATATATATATATATATATATATATATATATATACTAGATTGTGGCCCGATTCTAATGCATCGGGTATTCTAGAATATGCATGTCCCCGTAGTATATGGACAATGATGATTCCAGAATTCGCGGCAGACTGTGCCCGTCGCTGATTGGCCGAGGCAACCTTTATGACATCATCGTCGCCATGGCAACCATTATGACATTATCGTCGCTGTGCCCGTCGCTGATTGGTCGAGGCCTGGCGGCCTCGACCAATCAGAGGCGCGGGATTTCTACGTCGATGCTGTGCCCGTCGCTGATTGGTCGAGGCCGCCAGACGCGGGATTTCCAGGACAGACAGAAAGACAGACAGACAGACAGACGGAAAAACCCTTAGACAATTATATATATAGATATATATATATATACTGCTCAAAAAGATAAAGGGAACACTAAAATCCCACATCCTAGATACCTAGATATCACTGAATGAAATATTGCAGTTGTAAATCTTTATTCATTACATAGTGGAATGTGTTGAGAACAATAAAACCTAAAAATGATCAATGTAAATCACAACTAATATCCCACGGAGGTCTGGAGTTGGAATGATGCTCAAAATCAAAGTGGAAAATGAAGTTACAGGCTGATCCAACTTCAGTGGAAATGCCTCAAGACAAGGAAATGATGCTCAGTAGTGTGTGTGGCATCCACGCACCTGTATGATCTCCCTACAACGCCTGGGCATGCTCCTGATGAGGCGGCAGTGGTCTCCTGAGGGATCTCTTACCAGACCTGGACTAAAGCATCCGCCAACCGGTCATGCTGAAGGATGTTGCAGGCAGCAGATCGCTCTCCATGGCGTCTCCAGACTCTGTCACGTCTGTCACATGTGCTCAGCGTGAACCTGCTTTCATCTGTGAAGAGCACAAGGTGCCAGAGGCGAATTTGCCAATCCTGGTGTTCTGTGGCAAATGCCAAGCGTCCTGCACGGTGTTGGGCTGTGAGCACAACCCCCATCTGTGGACGTCGGGCACTCAGACCATCCTCATGGAGTCGGTTTCTAACCATTTGTGAAGACTCATGCACATTTGCGGCCTGCTGGAGGTCATTTTGCAGGGCTCTGGCAGTGCTCCTCCTGTTCCTCCTTGCACAAAGGCCGAGGTAGCGGTCCTGCTGCTGGGTTGTTGCCCTCCTATGGCCCCCTCCACGTCTCCTGGTGTACTGGCCTGTCTCCTGGAGGCCTCCAGCCTCTTGACACTACGCTGACAGACACAGCAAACCTTCTTGCCACAGCTCGCATTGATGTGCCATCCTGGATGAGCTGCACTACCTGAGCCACTTGTGTGGGTTGCAGAGTCCATCTCATGCTACCACGAGTGTGAAAGCACAACCAACATTCAAAAGTGACCAAAACATCAGCCAGAAAGCATTGGTACTGAGATGTGGTCTGTGGTCCCCACCTGCAGAACCTCTCCTTTATTGAGGGGGTCTTGATAATTACCAATAATTCCCATCTGTTGTCTATTCCATTTGCACAACAGCATGTGAAATTGATTGTCGATCAGTGTTGTTCCTAAGTGGACAGTTTGATTTCACAGAAGTTTGAATTATTTGGAGTTAGATTCTGTTGTTTAAGTGTTCCCTTTATTTTTTTTACCAGTGTATGTATATATACATATACTGTACATATATATACCTACCTATTCTATGTGTATATATCTATTCTAGCCTGTCAGTGTGATTTTACTGTACACTGCACATGAATTACTGACTATTCAAAGAACACCGGTGTGTAAAAATTGGACAGCATTCACATGGTGCGAGTGCTGTGCGATTTTTTTTCTCGCACTCATTGACTTACATTGGTGAGTCTCGTCCGATAATCGCAGCAATGCTCAGCATGCTGCAATTTTTTTCTCAGTACAATTTCGGCTGAGAAAAAACTTGCAAATGAGATGTCACCTATTGAATAACATTGGTCCGAGGGAAATCCGATTTTTTATCAGATTGCACTCATCCGTTTTTCTCGCAAATTGGTATGAGCCTTTATACACAGACTCAGAAACCTGCAGATCCTGAATGTGGAGTCTGGTGGTGCTCTTATCTACTGCACCGACTGGTAAATTGTGTGACGTGTGGTGATAGAATTTATACCGAAAACATCTGGTCAGCCATATTGGACGGAGAGTGTTTTGAACACTACTGTAACTTCACAAAAACATAGGATCCGGGTGCAGATGATGTCAGCAGCTTCTCTGGACTGAGGAGTAAAATGTGGAGTATTCGGCTGTAACAGAAGCCGACGTTCCTGAAGATCTGGAAAGCGGCTGCATTACAGCTAATGGAGTCGTGGATTTGGTCAGGATTAATGGTGTCCTCAATGCTAAGAAATCCAGGAGATGCTTCTCCATCATGAAATATAATCAGGGAGTTGTCTGATTCTGATTGGCTCCAAATTTATTCTGCAGCTAGACTACAACCCCCAACCACTAACCAATGTAATTATGAATGAGGAGTCCTGGAGGTGATGATCCGGTGCCACAGAACCCTGATTTCCCATCTGTCAGTGATTACATGAAGATACAGAAGGATCTGCACAAATCTCATCCACAGAAGATCTGGGGAAAGTTCTCAAAGTTTGGAGCAACCTCCTGCCGAGATCTTTCAAAACTTGTGTTCAAGTGATCAAAAAGAATAGATGCAACCTTAATTACAATTGCTGTGATGCTGGTGCTATTATGAGCAGCCTGCGTAGCCTGAACATGTTCCTGTAGCTGTAGAGAATCTCTAACTTGCCTCCTTCAAGCACATTGGGGACATCATTGCTCGGTGATTACACAGGAGCGGCCGGCAGCGTCCCCATCAAACACATTGGGGAAATCATTGGTCAGTGATCACACAGGAGCGGCCGGCAGAGTCTCCGAACTTGTATCCATTGAGCATATTGGGGACATCATTGGTCTGTGATTACACAGCAGCTGCCGGCAGTGTCTCACGAGTTGTATCTATTGGACACATCAGGGACATATTTGGTCAGAGATCACACAGGAGCTGCCGGCAGCGTCTCCATCAAGCACATCTGGGGCGTCAGTCAGTGAACACACAGGGGCTGCCCCCAATGTCTCCGGACTTGTCTCCATTGAGCACATCAGGGATATCATTGGTCGGTGATTACACAGGAGCTGCCGGCAGGGTCTTTAGACTTGTCTCCATTGAGCACATTGAGGGACGTTATTGGTCTGTGATCACACAGGGGCTGCCCCCAATGTCTCTGGAGTTGACTCAATTGGACACATCGAGGAAGTCATTGGTCGGTGATCGCACAGGAGCTGCCGGTAGCGTCTCCCTCAAGCACATCAGGGGCGTCATTGGTAAGTGAACACACAGAAGTTGTCGGCAGTGACTCCAGACTTGTATTCATCAAGGACATGGGGGATGTCATTGGTTGGTGATGACACAGGAGCTGCTTAAACCAAATGTAGATGATCGACAGCACTCCCTTATTCGGGCGCTCGTTCCATATCCAGGGAACCCACCTGGGTAACACGTCACAGTCTGCACAAGGGAACAGCGCTCCACCGGGTGTATAAATCAAAATGAATCCTTTATTCAGCCATTAAGCACAAGCGACGTTTCGACCATATGCTGGAAAAGACCAGCATATGGTCGAAACGTTGCTTGTGCTTAATGGCTGAATAAAGGATTCATTTTGATTTATACACCCGGTGGAGCGCTGACACAGGAGCTGCTGGCAGCGTCTCCTGAGTAGTATCCAATGGGCACATCAGGGATGTCTTTGGTCAGTGATCACACAGGAGCTGCTGGAAGTATCTCCATCAAGCACATTGGTAGCATCTTTAGTCAGTAAACACACAGGAGCCACCGGCAATGTCTCCGGACTTGACTCCATTGAGTACATTGGGGACATCATTGGTCGGTGATTACACAGGAGCTTCAGGCAGTATCTTTGGACTAGTCTCCATCGAGCACATCATTGGTCAGTGATCACACAGGAGTTTTCGGTAGCATCTCTGGATTTGTATCGATCAAGGACATCAGGGACGTCATTGGTCGGTGAGTACACAGGAGCTGCTGGCAGCATCTACGGACTTTTCTCCATCAAGCACATTGGGGACGTCATTAGTCAGTAATCACTCAGTAGCTCCTGACAGCATGTCCAGACTTGTCTCCATTCGGGACATCATTGGTCAGGGATTACACAGGAGCTGCCGGCAGCATCTCCAGACTTGTCTGCATTGAGCACATCAGGGGCATCATTGGTCAGTAAATACACAGGAGCTGCCAGCAGCGTCTCCCGACTTGTATCCATCAGGCACATTAGGAACTTCAATGGTCGGTGATTGCACAGGAGGTGCCGGCAGCATCCCCATTGAGCACATTGGGGACTTCATTGGTCGATGATCACACAGGAGCTGCTGGCAGTGTCTCCGAACTTGTTGTTCATTGAGCACATCGGGGACGTCATTGATTGGTGATGACACAGGAACTGCCGGCAGCGTCTCTGGACTTGTACCTATCGGGCACATCAGGGACATCATTGGTCAGAAATCACACAGAAGCTGCCGGCAGAGTCTCTGGAGTTGACTCCATTGGGCACATCGGGGACATCATTGGTCAGAAATCACGCAGGAGCTGCTGGCAGAGGCCCTGGAGTTGACTCCATTGGGCACATCGGGGACATCATTGGTCAGAAATCACACAGGAGCTGCTGGCAGAGGCCCTGGAGTTGACTCCATTGGGCACATCGGGGACATCATTGGTCAGAAATCACACAGGAGCTGCTGGCAGAGGCCCTGGAGTTGACTCCATTGGGTACAACTGAGACGTCATTGGTCGGTGATTACACAGGAGATGCTGGCAGCGTCTCTAGACTTGTCTCCATTGGGCACATCGGAGACGTCATTGGTCAGTGATTACACAGTGTCTCCGGACTTGTATTCATCGGGCATATCAGGTACGCCATTGTTCTGTGATCACATAGGCGCTGCCGGCAGCGTCTCCTGACTTGTCTCCATTGAGCACATCGGGGACGACATTGGTTGATTACACAGGAGCAGCCAGCAGAATCTCTGGTCTTGTCTCCATCGAGCACATCGGTGATGTGATTGGTGATTACACAGGAGCTGCAGGCGGCATTTCTTGTCTTGCCTCAATCGAGCACATTGGGGATGTAATTGGTCGGTGATCACACAGGAGCTTCCGGCAGCGTCTCTGGACTTGTCTCCATTGAGAACATCGGGGAAGACATTGGTCAGTGATTACACAGGAGCTGCCGGCAGTGTCTCTGGACTTGTCTCCATTGAGAACATCGGGGAAGACATTGATCGGTGATTACACAGGAGCTGCCGGCAGCGGATCCGTGATGATTTGTACAATCAGCAGCAGCACCTTCCTCAGACGACCAGTGAAAGCGGCCGAGGCCGGAGGTGCCAGGATTTCTACACGAGGCTCAGACTCCAGACTCGAGAAATCTAGAGGTTGTGAAAATGTAAGTGAATGCTTTTCTCTATTATTAGCAGATCAGTGACGTCTTCATCCTGGGATTCCCATCATTCCACCACTTGTATTTCTTGGTGTTAGGAATTCAATGGTGAGGAGTCTATATAAATATCCAATACTTATCAAAATTCTATAATGCAGAATTCTGGCGCCACTGCTGGATCTACGGAATTTTTATGCAATTTAAAAAGTATCAGTCACTAGTTCTTGTATTTTCCATTTAATTTTATGTATCCCATAGATAAATCCAGACTATGGAGAACTAGAAATGATCTTACCCAAACTCTTATATGTTCTGGAACATTCGGCCTCTGCAGTAAACTCATGGATGACGTCTTCTGAAGGGACCTGGTCATTCTAAACTGCGGCCGTCCTAAGGAGGAGCCAGGGATGTCCTTGCCAGAGGTTTTCTATATATTTGGAGAACCCGCTCCCAAATTCAGAACAACATTCAGCTTTGTCTCTAAAAACTAATGGCCTAAGGGGCAGTTGGGGTCCCAGCAGTTTGAGAAGCCACAAATAAGGTTTTTCATGAAGCCATTTTCCAGTTGATTGAGTCACAAGACTCTCAGTTCTGGTTTCCTCAATCTGCGAAAGTTAGAGCAGATTTTACTGTTATGGTTTGCGGGTGCCATGACCCACTGGGAGAGCCCATGAGGTGCCAGAACACCAGAACCCCACATTAGTGACCCCATTTTACAAACTACACCTCTCATTGAATTCATCTAGGGGTGCAGTGATCATATTGACCCCACAGATGTGTCACAGAATTTTATACCACTGAGCAGTGAAGAAAAAATAATTTACGTTTTTACCAAAACATTTTTAGCACTAGATTTTATATTTGGGTAAAAATTGCATCACAACTTGTCCGACAATTTCTGCTGCATGTGGAAAGACCCCATATGTGGCTGTACAGCAATACGGAGACTCTGGAGGGACAGAGCGCTGTTTGCCTTCTGGAGCGCAGATTTTCCAAGAATATTTTGCGGACTCCATATACAGAGCCCCTAAGTGCTAGAATGTTGCCGAGTAAAAATTCTAAGTCTGACACTGTAGTGACAAGTACGTTGTAGTGACCAGGACGTGGTAGTGCCCAGCTCGCGCTTCTGGACACATGCACTCGTAAATTAGGCTGGCTCTCATCACTACATTTGAAATTGGGAACACAGAATTATTATTATTATTAATTTATATAGCACCATTAATTCCATGGTGCTGTACATGAGAAGGGGTTACATACAGAGTTATAGATATCGATTACAGTAAACAGGTTTACAGTAACAGACTGGTACAGAGGGGAGAGGACCCTGTCCTTGCGGACTTACATTCTATGGGATAGTGGGGAAGAGACAGAAGGTAGGGGCGAGGCGGCGGCTCTGGCGATGGCGAGGCGGTGGCTCTGGCGATGGTGAGGCGGCAGAATGGTTATTGCAGGCTATAGGCTTTCTTGAAGAGATGGGTTTTCAGGTTCCGTCTGAAGGAGCCGTTGGTGGTGGATAATCGGACGTGTTGAGGCAGAGAGTTCCAGAGGATGGGAGATATTCGGAGGAAGTCCTGGAGGCGGTTGGGTGAGGAGCGAATAAGTGTTGAGGAGAGTAGGAGGTCTTGGGAGGATCAGAGATTACGTGAGGGAAGATATTGGGAGATTAGTTCAGAGATATATGGAGGGGACAGGTTGTGGATGGCTTTGTAGATCAGTGTTAGTTTGAACTGGATTTGTTGGGGAATTGGGAGCCAGTGGAGGGATTTGCAGAGGGGACAAGCAGGGGAGTAGCGAGGAGAGAGGTGGATTAGCCGGGCAGCAGAGTTGAGGACAGACTGGAGCGGTGCAGGAGAGTTAGCGGGGAGGCCACAGAGGAGGGTGTTGCAGTAGTCGAGGCGGGAGATGATGAGGGCATGCACAAGAGTTTTGGTAGTTTGTGGGCTGAGGAAGGAATGGATTCTGGCGATATTTGTGAGTTGGAGGCGACAGGAGGTGGCAAGAGTTTGGACGTGCGGTTTGAAGGTCAGGGCAGAGTCGAGAGTTACCCCAAGGCAGCGGATTTCAGGTGCGGGAGAGAGCGTGATGCCATTTACCATAATAGGGGGGATACGTGATATGGGGGAAAGATGATGAGTTCAGTTTTGTCTACATTGAGTTTTAGGAAGCGAGAGGAGAAGAAGGAGGATATGGCTGACAGACACTTCGGGATTCTGGACAGCAGAGAGGTGGCATCTGGGCCAGAGAGGTAGATTTGAGTGTCGTCCACATACAGTTGGTACTGGAAGCCGTGGGACTTTATGAGTTGTCCTAGGCCAAGGGTATAGATGGGAAAAAAGTAGGGGCCCTAGGACAGAGCCCTGAGGGACTCCAACAGAGAGAGGGCGGGATGAGGAGGTGGTGTGGGAGTGGGAAACGCTAAATGTGCGGTTGGATAGGTACGAGGCGATCCAGGACAGGACAAGGTCTTTGATGCCAAGGCAAGAAACTGGAGCAGTAGGCAGTGATCGACTGTGTCGAAAGCAGAGGACAGGTCAAGAAGGAGGAGGATGGAGAACTGTCTGTTAGCTTTGGCTGTGACTAAGTCATCAGTAATTTTTGTCAGGGCATTTTCGGTGGAGTGGTGGGGGTGGAAGCCAGATTGGAGGTTGTCAAGGAGAGGTGGATGAGAGGAGATGAGAGGTGGCAGGAGAGGTGAGCATGGACATGCTGCTCAAGGAGTTTTGAAGAAAACGGGAGCAGTGATGTGGGGCGGTAGCTGGGCATAGCAGTAGGGTCAACGTTAGTTTTTTTGAGGATGGGTGTGATGGTGGCATGTTTGAAGGCCGAGGGGAAGGTACCAGAAGATAGCGATAGGTTGAAGAGATGGGTTAGAGCTGGAATGAGCGTGTTAGTGAGGCTGGGGAGCAGGTGGGAGGGGATGGGGTCAAGTGCACAGGTGGTGAGGTGTGATTTGGAAAAGAGGCGAGTAAGCTCTCCTTCAGTGATGTTGGAGAGGGAAGTTATTAGGGAAGGGCAGAGGTCTGGTATATGGGGTGGTTGGGGTGGTGGAACAGTAAAGGTTTGCCTTGTTTGGTCGATCTTGTTTTTGAAGTAGGTGGCAAAGTCCTCGGAGGAGATGAGGGGAGTTGGAGGTGGCAGTGGTGGGCGGAGGAGAGAGTTAAATGTGCTGAACAGTTGTTTGGAGTTGTGAAGATACAAGGTTAGTGAAATAGGTCTGTTTAGCGGAGGTGAGGGCTGACTTGAAGTCAAATGTAACTTGTTTGAAAGCAGTGAAGTCATCTGGCAGGCGTGTTTTCTTCCAACGCCTCTCCGCGACCCTGGATGCTTGTCGAAGTTTTTTTGTGAGATTGTTATGCCAAGGTTGCCTATTGGTTCGTCGCACTGTGCCATGCATGAGAGGGGCGACTGAGTCTATGGCTGATGTGAGGGTGGAGTTATAGAAAGCGGTGGCACTGTCCGTGTCGTGGAGTGAAGATATGGAGGACAGGGGTAGGAGAGAGTCTGAGAGTCTGTGAATGTCTAGGTGTGCGAGGTTTCTGCGAGGATGTGGTAATGGCTGGACATGGGGGGTAGGTGAGGAGGACAAGGATGAGAAGGTGAGTAGATGGTGGTCAGATAGGGGGAAGGGAGAGGTTGAGAGATTAGATAAGGAGCAGAGGCGGGTGAAGATGAGGTCTAGTGTACGTCCGTCTGTGTGGGGGGCTGTGGAGGACCACTGGGTGACTCCAAAGGATGAAGTAAGGGACAGTAGCTTGGAGGCTGCTGGCTGGCGGGTGTCAGTAGGGATATTAAAGTCGCCCATGATGATGGTGGGGATGTCAGCAGAGAGAAAGTGAAGGAGCCAGGTGGAGAATTGGTCGATGAAGGCAGTGGTTGAGCCCGGTGGTCGGTATATGACAGCCATTTGGAGATTGGAGGGAGAGTAGATACGGACAGAATGAACCTCGAAAGAAGGGAGGATAAGGGAGGGTGGGGGTTCGATAGGGTTGAAGGAACAGTTTTTAGAAAGAAGGATACCCACTCCTCCACCATGTCTGTTGCCAGAGCGAGGAGTGTGGGTAAATTGGAGGCCACCGTAGCTCAGTGCTGCAGGCGAGGCCGTGTCAGGGGGCGTCAGCCAGGTCTCAGAGAGGGCCAGGAAGGAAAGGTTGCGGGAAGTAAAGAGATCATGGATCACATGGAGTTTGTTGCATATAGAGCGGGCATTCCAAAGTGCTCCAGAGAGAGGAAGCAGGGGGATGGGGGTCATTGGCACAGATTTTATGTGTGAGGGGTTGCGATAGTTTCTCATAGTGTGAGAAGGATAGGGGTGAGGATTAGTGATGAATGAGGCGGGGGGGGGGGGGGGGCAGGATTGGGAGGGATGTGTCGCCAGCAGTAAGAATAAGCAAAGAAAGAAGCAGGTGGGTGAAGGAGAGTGATTGGCTGATATTATATTTTGGTTATAGAGGTCTGCGGTAGGGAGCAGCTCTGCAGATGAAGCGAGGTGGGGGTAATAGAGAAGGGGAGATAGTTATGTGGTTTGAGGGTGCGAGGGTTGTTATGAAAGGTAATTCAGTACCACAATGGACATAGAGGTCAGCGCACATACAGTGACCTGGCAATAACCCAAAAAACAAGAACGAGCTCTGAGACGTGGGAACTCTGTTGACCGCAATCCCTAATCCTCTCCAACCACACTAAAGGCAGCCGTGGATTGCGCCTAACGCTGCCTATGCAACTCGGCACGGCCTGAGAAACCAGCTAGCCTGAAGATAGAAAATAAGCCTACCTTGCCTCAGAGAAATACCCCAAAGGAAAAGGCAGCCCCCACATATAATGACTGTGAGTTAAGATGAAAAGACAAACGTAGAGATGAAATAGATTTAGCAAAGTGAGGCCCAACTCTCTGAACAGAGCGAGGATAGGAAAGGTAACTTTGCGGTCAACACAAAACCCTACAAAAACCACGCAAAGGGGGCAAAAAGACCCTCCGTACCGAACTAACGGCACGGAGGTACACCCTCTGCGTCCAAGAGCTTCCAGCAAGCAGTAAAAAACAAATTGACAAGCTGGACAGAAAAAACAGCAAACAAATAGCAAAGAGGAACTTAGCTATGCAGAGCAGCAGGCCACAGGAACGATCCAGGAGGAAACAGGTCCAATACTAGAACATTGACTGGAAGCCAGGATCAAAGCACTAGGTGGAGTTAAATAGAGAAGCACCTAATGACTTCACCACATCACCTGAGGAAGGAAACTCAGAAGCCACAGTACCACTTTCCTCCACCAATGGAAGCTCACAGAGAGAACCAGCCGAAGTACCACTTGTGACCACAGGAGGGAGCTCTGCCACAGAATTCACAACAGTACCCCCCCTTGAGGAGGAGTCACCGAACCCTCACCAGAGCTCCCAGGACGACCAGGATGAGCCATATGAAAGGCACGAACAAGATCGGGAGCATGGACATCAGAGGCAAAGACCCAGGAATTATCTTCCTGAGCATAACCCTTCCACTTAACCAGATACTGGAGTTTCCGCCTTGAAACACGAGAATCCAAAATCTTCTCCACAATATACTCCAACTCCCCCTCCACCAAAACCGGGGCAGGAGGATCAACAGATGGAACCATAGGTGCCATGTATCTCCGCAACAATGACCTATGGAATACGTTATGTATGGAAAATGAATCTGGAAGGGTCAGACGAAAAGACACAGGATTAAGAACCTCAGAAATCCTATACGGACCAATAAAACGAGGTTTAAACTTAGGAGAGGAAACCTTCATAGGAATATGACGAGAAGATAACCAAACCAAGTCCCCAACCCGAAGTCGGGGACCCACACAGCGTCTGCGATTAGCGAAACGTTGAGCCTTCTCCTGGGACAAAGTCAAATTGTCCACTACATGAGTCCAAATCTGCTGCAACCTGTCCACCACAGTATCCACACCAGGACAGTCCGAAGACTCAACCTGCCCTGAAGAGAAACGAGGATGGAACCCAGAGTTGCAGAAAAACGGCGAAACCAAGGTAGCCGAGCTGGCCCGATTATTAAGGGCGAACTCAGCCAAAGGCAAAAAGGACACCCAGTCATCCTGATCAGCAGAAACAAAGCATCTCAGATATGTTTCCAAGGTCTGATTGGTTCGTTTGGTCTGGCCATTAGTCTGAGGATGGAAAGCCGAGGAAAAAGACAAGTCAATGCCCATCCTACCACAAAAGGCTCGCCAAAACCTCGAAACAAACTGGGAACCTCTGTCAGAAACGATATTCTCTGGAATGCCATGTAAACGAACCACATGCTGGAAAAACAATGGCACCAAATCAGAGGAGGAAGGCAATTTAGACAAGGGTACCAAATGGACCATCTTAGAGAAGCGATCACAGACCACCCAAATGACTGACATCTTTTGAGAGACGGGAAGATCTGAAATAAAATCCATAGAGATATGTGTCCAAGGCCTCTTCGGGACTGGCAAGGGCAAAAGCAACCCACTGGCACGAGAACAGCAGGGCTTAGCCCGAGCACAAATCCCACAGGACTGCACAAAAGCACGCACATCCCGCGACAGAGATGGCCACCAAAAGGATCTAGCCACTAACTCTCTGGTACCAAAGATTCCAGGATGACCAGCCAACACCGAACAATGAACCTCAGAGATAACTTTATTCGTCCACCTATCAGGGACAAACAGTTTCTCCGCTGGGCAACGATCAGGTTTATTAGCCTGAAATTTTTGCAGCACCCGCCGCAAATCAGGGGAGATGGCAGACACAATTACTCCCTCTTTGAGCATACCCGCCGGCTCAGATACACCCGGAGAGTCGGGCACAAAACTCCTAGACAGAGCATCCGCCTTCACATTTTTAGAGCCCGGAAGGTATGAAATCACAAAGTCAAAACGGGCAAAAAAAACGACCAACGAGCTTGTCTAGGATTCAACCGCTTGGTGGACTCGAGATAAGTCAAGTTCTTATGATCAGTCAAGACCACCACGCGATGCTTAGCTCCTTCAAGCCAATGACGCCACTCCTCGAATGCCCACTTCATGGCCAGCAACTCTCGATTGCCCACATCATAATTACGCTCAGCAGGCGAAAACTTCCTGGAAAAGAAGGCGCATGGTTTCATCACCGAGCAATCAGAACTTCTCTGCGACAAAACAGCCCCTGCTCCAATCTCAGAAGCATCAACCTCGACCTGGAACGGAAGCGAAACATCTGGTTGACACAACACAGGGGCAGAAGAAAAACGACGCTTCAACTCTTGAAAAGCTTCCACCGCAGCAGAAGACCAATTGACCAAATCAGCACCTTTCTTGGTCAAATCGGTCAATGGTTTAGCAATACTAGAAAAATTGCAGATGAAGCGACGATAAAAATTAGCAAAGCCCAGGAACTTTTGCAGACTTTTCAGAGATGTCGGCTGAGTCCAATTATGGATGGCTTGGACCTTAACAGGATCCATCTCGATAGTAGAAGGGGAAAAGATGAACCCCAAAAATGAAACCTTCTGAACACCAAAGAGACACTTTGATCCCTTCACAAACAAAGAATTAGCACGCAGGACCTGAAACACCGTTCTGACCTGCTTCACATGAGACTCCCAATCATCCGAGAAGATCAAAATGTCATCTAAGTACACAATCAGGAATTTATCCAGGTACTCTCGGAAGATGTCATGCATAAAGGACTGAAACACTGATGGAGCATTGGCAAGTCCGAATGGCATTACTAGATACTCAAAATGGCCCTCGGGAGTATTAAATGCAGTTTTCCACTCATCGCCTCGCTTAATACGCACAAGATTATACGCACCACGAAGATCTATCTTGGTGAACCAACTAGCCCCCTTAATCCGAGCAAACAAATCAGATAACAGCGGCAAGGGGTACTGAAATTTAACCGTGATCTTATTTAGAAGGCGGTAATCTATACAAGGTCTCAGCGAACCATCCTTCTTGGCTACAAAAAAGAACCCTGCTCCCAATGGCGACGATGACGGGCGAATATGCCCCTTCTCCAAAGACTCCTTCACATAACTCCGCATAGCGGCGTGCTGAGGCACAGATAAATTAAACAGTCGACCTTTTGGGAATTTACTACCAGGAATCAAATCGATAGCACAATCACAATCCCTATGCGGAGGTAGGGCATCGGACTTGGGCTCATCAAATATATCCCGGTAATCAGACAAGAACTCTGGGACCTCAGAAGGGGTGGATGACGAAATAGTCAGAAATGGGACATCACCATGTACCCTGTTATGGCTGGCAATCAGGCAACACAGCGTGCAGTAATCAGCGCACATACAGAGATCTAGCAATAACCAAAAACAATAGGACGAGCTCTGAGACGTGGAATCTCTGTAGACTGCAGTACCTGATCTATCCTCACACAACTATAAGCAGCAGTGGATTGCGCCTATCACTACCTATGCAACTCGGCACTGCCTGAGGAGCTGACTAGCCTGAAGATAGAAATACAAGCCTGACTTACCTCAGAGAAATACCCCAAAGGAATAGGCAGCCCCCCACATATAATGACTGTTAGCAAGATGAAAAGACAAACGTAGGAATGAAATAGATTCAGCAAAGTGAGGCCCGATATTCTAGACAGAGCGAGGATAGCAAAGAGAACTATGCAGTCTACCAAAAACCCTAAAACGAAAACCACGCAAAGGGGCAAAAAGACCCACCGTGCCGAACTAACAGCACGGCGGTGCACCCCTTTGCTTCTCAGAGCTTCCAGCAAAAGTTAATAGCAAGCTGGACAGAAAAAACAGAAAACAAACTAGAAGCACTTATCTAGCAGAGCAGCAGGCCCAAGGAAAGATGCAGTAGCTCAGATCCAACACTGGAACATTGACAAGGAGCAAGGAAGACAGACTCAGGTGGAGCTAAATAGCAAGGCAGCCAACGAGCTCACCAAAACACCTGAGGGAGGAAGCCCAGAGACTGCAATACCACTTGTGACCACAGAAGTGAACTCAGCCACAGAATTCACAACAGTACCCACTGACAACCCCAGCTGGACACAGACATGGATTTCCAATCTAAAACTGGATTATGGACTTGTAGCCATGGCAACCCCAACACGACCACATCATGCAGATTATGCAACACCAGAAAGCGAATAACCTCCTGATGTGCAGGAGCCATGCACATGGTCAGCTGGGTCCAGTACTGAGGCTTATTCTTGGCCAAAGGCGTAGCATCAATTCCTCTCGATGGAATAGGACACTGCAAGGGCTCCAAGAAAAACCCACATCGCCTGGCATACTCCAAGTCCATCAAATTCAGGGCAGCGCCTGAGTCCACAAATGCCATGACAGAATATGATGACAAAGAGCAGATCAAGGTAACGGACAAAAGAAATTTTGACTGTACCGTACCAATGGTGGCAGACCTAGCGAACCGCTTAGTGCGCTTAGGACAATCAGAGATAGCATGAGTGGAATCACCACAGTAGAAACACAGCCCATTCAGACGTCTGTGTTCTTGCCGTTCAACTCTGGTCAAAGTCCTATCGCACTGCATAGGCTCAGGTTTAAGCTCAGGTAATACCGCCAAATGGTGCACAGATTTACGCTCGCGCAAGCGTCGACCGATCTGAATGGCCAAAGACATAGAGTCATTCAGACCAGCAGGCATAGGAAATCCCACCATGACATCCTTAAGGGCTTCAGAGAGATCTTTTCTGAAAATAGTTGCGAGCGCACCTTCATTCCACTGAGTGAGTACAGACCACTTTCTAAATTTCTGACAATATACCTCTATTTCATTCTGACCCTGACACAGAGCCAGCAAATTCTTCTCTGCCTGATCCACAGAATTAGGCTCATCGTACAGCAATCCGAGCGCCAGGAAAAATGCATCGATATTACTTAATGCAGGATCCCCTGGCGCAAGGGAAAATGCCCAGTCCTGAGGATCGCCACGCAAAAAAGAAATAACGATCCTAACTTGTTGACCTGGGTCACCAGAGGAGCGACGTTTCAAAGCCAGAAATAGTTTACAATTATTTTTGAAACTCAGAAATTTAGTTCTATCTCCAAAAAACAAATCAGGAATAGGGATTCTCGGTTCTAACATAGAATTCTGAACCACAAAGTCTTGAATACTTTGTACTCTTGCCGTGAGCTGATCCACACATGAAGACAGACCTTTAATGTCCATTGCTACACCTGTGTCCTGAACCACCCAAATGTCTAGGGGAAAAAAAAGGCAAAACACAGTGCAAAGAAAAAAAAATGGTCTCAGAACTTCTTTTTTCCCTCTATTGGGAATCATTAGTACTTTTGGCTTCCAGTACTGTTATGAAAGGTAATTCAGTACCACAATGGACATAGAGGTCAGCGCACATACAGTGACCTGGCAATAACCCAAAAAACAAGAACGAGCTCTGAGACGTGGGAACTCTGTTGACCGCAATCCCTAATCCTCTCCAACCACACTAAAGGCAGCCGTGGATTGCGCCTAACGCTGCCTATGCAACTCGGCACGGCCTGAGAAACTAGCTAGCCTGAAGATAGAAAATAAGCCTACCTTGCCTCAGAGAAATACCCCAAAGGAAAAGGCAGCCCCCACATATAATGACTGTGAGTTAAGATGAAAAGACAAACGTAGAGATTAAATAGATTTAGCAAAGTGAGGCCCAACTTTCTGAACAGAGCGAGGATAGGAAAGGTAACTTTGCGGTCAACACAAAACCCTACAAAAACCACGCAAAGGGGGCAAAAAGACCCTCCGTACCGAACTAACGGCACGGAGGTACACCCTCTGCGTCCCAGAGCTTCCAGCAAGCAGTAAAAAACAAATTGACAAGCTGGACAGAAAAAAAACAGCAAACAAATAGCAAAGAGGAACTTAGCTATGCAGAGCAGCAGGCCACAGGAACGATCCAGGAGGAAACAGGTCCAATACTGGAACATTGACTGGAAGCCAGGATCAAAGCACTAGGTGGAGTTAAATAGAGAAGCACCTAATGACTTCACCACATCACCTGAGGAAGGAAACTCAGAAGCCACAGTACCACTTTCCTCCACCAACGGAAGCTCACAGAGAGAACCAGCCGAAGTACCACTTGTGACCACAGGAGGGAGCTCTGCCACAGAATTCACAACAGAGGGTATGAGGTTAGTGGAGGAGAGTGAATATTAGTGGAGAAAAAACAGTGGGGGAAATGTGAGCATGGTTAAAGAGCAGGGGAGAAAAAGAAAGGAAAGTAAACCTTGAAGACAGTGATTAGCCTTACCGTCTGGCCGATTTCTGGACTATTTCTGGTTTATTTCAGATGACACACTTAAAATATGTCACTTGAAATTATGTCACATCTGACTGAAGTCAGATCTGCCCCACACCATGCAACTTATACCATTCAAATGACTTTGCTGGATTTCTTTCATGGAGCGAGGAGCCATTTTGCTTTTCCAGAGCCTTTCTACTATCAGTAACGTGGAAGCCCCTATATTTCCGTGGGCAGATGACGGACCTGAGTGGGGACTTGCTTTTTTGTGAATTAAGTTAAAGCTTTTATTGGGAAAATTTGAAATAACATTTTGGATCACAGTTTTCCTGTACTCTATGCTGAGCACTTACAATGGCATGTAAAAGTTTGTGCACCCTTGGTCAAAATTACTGTTATTGTGAACAATGAAGCAAGTTGAAGATAAAATTATCTCTAAAAGGCCTAACGTTACAGATGACATTTCCTTTATATTTTACGGGAAAAAAAAATATATATTGTCATTTCTTACATTTTAAAAATGGGCAAAAAAATGGGCAAATATAAAAGTTTGTGCACCCTGCAAGTTAATATCTATTAGCTCCCCCTTTTGAAAGTATCACAGCTTGGAAACGCTTTTTGTAGCCGGATAAGAGGCTTTCAAATTCTTATTTGAGGGATTTTCATTCATTCTTCTTTGTAGAATTCCTGCAGTTCTGTGAGATGCCTGGGGCGTTTTGCTTCCTCTGCTTTTTTAGGTCTAGCTGCAGATTTTCAATGATGTTACGGTCAGGGGAATGTGAGGGCCATTGTAAAACCTTCATCATGCACCTTTTGAGGTCATCTATTGTGGTTTTTGCCATGTGTTTAGGATCACTAGCCATTTGTAGAAGCCATCCTAATCCTCATCTTTTCACCTTCAGCTTTTTTACAGATAGTGTTATGTTTGCATCAAGAATTTGTTGAAATTTCATTGAATCTATTTTTCTTTCAACCCATGATGTACAATAACAAATCGTATTGTGGTCCCGTGTTAGCCAGAAAAATTGATGTGAATACTTTTCTGCCCAATGATGGCAGAAGTATTCTAGGAGTGATCCCTTTATTGGCGAACCAGAAAATATGTTTGCAGCTTTCAGAGCACAGTGGCTCCTTCTTCAGGCTGATTACACATAGATTAATAAGAAACAAGCACAACATTTAAAGAATTCTACAGCAGGACATTTGTTAGGGGGTGGGAGGTGTGATGAGGCCATAGATAAGCCAAGGTAATAAAAATAGGCAAAAACGGTTTTACTTTTTAAAAGTAGTAAAAAAAAAAAAAAAATTACATAAATTTGGTATCGGCGTGTCCGATCTGATCCGGAGAATAAAGTAATTCTGTTATTTTTAAAGCACGGCAAATTAACTAAAAATAAAACTCAAAAAACAATAGCGTAATTATTTTTTTTTTTAATGTTCCCTCTCCTAAAAAATAAATAAAAGTTATACAAAACATTATACAAAACATTATATGCACCCCAAAGTGGTGCCAAGGAAAAATACAGCTTGCTACGCAAAAAAACAAGCCCCCCTGCTTTGAAATTTGCCTTTTTTTATTGATTCTGATAGATATTCATTAGATCCGGTTTTATCAGCAAAAATTAATGTTAGATATCCTTCCGTTCTTGAGATATTGGGGTGTCAGGTGGGGGGTTAGCTACGGGTTAGCCCCCCCCTACTTTGAAATTTGCCGTTTTTTTATGGATTCTGATAGATATTCGTTAGATCCGTTTGAGCAGCGGCGACTTCGGCGGGGGCCAGTTGTGGGCAGCATCAGGACTTCCCTGGCGATGTGTCGCGGTGGGGAAGGGGGCAGTGTGCTGCAATGATTGTGAAGAGGCGGCCTGTAGGCATCACGGGGGACGAGAATGACTCACTGACCGAACTCTCAGATTGTCCCACTCACTCACCACCTCCTCACTTCACTCTCTCTCTGGTGATCTCCCCCCAATGTTCTGTCCTTGGACCCCTCCTCTTCTCCATCTACACCCCAGGACCGCTGCTCCAACGGATCTAACCAATATCTATCAGAATCCGTTCAAAAAACGGCAAATTTCAAAGTAGAGGGGGCTAACCCGTAGCTAACCCCCCCACCTGACACCCCCAATATCTCGGGAACGAAAGGAGATCTAACGTTAATTTTTGCTGATCAAACCGGATCTAACCAATATCTATCAGAATCCATCCAAAAAACGGCAAATTTCAAAGTAGAGGGGGGTTAGCTACGGGTTAGCCCCCCCCCCCCCAAAAAAAAAAAATAGATCGTAATTATCTAATTTTGTAGGAGAGATCTAACGTTAGTTTTGGTTGATCAAACCGGATCTAACAAAGATCTAACGAATGGAATCATTTTTTACCCAAATTCTCAATAAGGGGGGGCTAACCCGGGGGTGGTTCTTTACATTGGGTTACTTGTATTTTTTTAACATGCGTTACCGTGTTATGGTGGCGTCTTGAAAAATCTTTTGGCCAAAACAAAATCTGCCGGCTGTATGTGTGATCTGGTGATGGGAACTGTCAATGTGTGATAGGTGAGAAGTGGAGATTCACTCAGCAACTATTTTTCTGGAATAATCTGGTTCAGGTATATGATGACCACGTGGCATGACCGGGGGGCCACAGAGTCTGAACAGCCCGGGGCCCTGGCTACCCTTAATCCACCCCTGGTCCTAAGCTGGAGGTTTCTGTGACAGGTGATGGAGCGATGTCTTCTCTAGATAAGCCAAGGTTCTAAGCTGGAGGTTTCTGTGACAGGTGATGGAGCGATGTCTTCTCTAGATAAGCCAAGGTTCTAAGCTGGAGGTTTCTGTGACAGGTGATGGAGTGATGTCTTCTCTAGATAAGCCAAGGTTCTAAGCTGGAGGTTTCTGTGACAGGCGATGGAGCGATGTCTTCTCTAGATAAGCCAAGGTTCTAAGCTGGAGGTTTCTGTGACAGGCGATGGAGCGATGGCTTCTCTAGATAAGCCAAGGTTCTAAGCTGGAGGTTTCTGTGACAGGTGATGGAGCGATGTCTTCTCTAGATAAGCCAAGGTTCTAAGCTGGAGGTTTCTGTGACAGGCGATGGAGCGATGGCTTCTCTAGATAAGCCAAGGTTCTAAGCTGGAGGTTTCTGTGACAGGTGATGGAGCGATGTCTTCTCTAGATAAGCCAAGGTTCTAAGCTGGAGGTTTCTGTGACAGGTGATGGAACGATGGCTTCTCTAGATAAGCCAAGGTTCTAAGCTGGAGGTTTCTGTGACAGGCGATGGAGGGATGGCTTCTCTAGATAAGCCAAGGTTCTAAGCTGGAGGTTTCTGTGACAGGTGATGGGAGCGATGTCTTCTCTAGATAAGCCAAGGTTCTAAGCTGGAGGTTTCTGTGACAGGCGATGGAGCGATGTCTTCTCTAGATAAGCCAAGGTTCTAAGCTGGAGGTTTCTGTGACAGGTGATGGAGCGATGTCTTCTCTAGATAAACCAAGGTTCTAAGCTGGAGGTTTCTGTGACAGGCGATGGAGGGATGGCTTCTCTAGATAAGCCAAGGTTCTAAGCTGGAGGTTTCTGTGACAGGTGATGGGAGCGATGTCTTCTCTAGATAAGCCAAGGTCCTAAGCTGGAGGTTTCTGTGACAGGTGATGGAGCGATGGCTTCTCTAGATAAGCCAAGGTTCTAAGCTGGAGGTTTCTGTGACAGGTGATGGAGCGATGTCTTCTCTACATAAGCCAAGGTTCTAAGCTGGAGGTTTCTGTGACAGGCGATGGAGCGATGTCTTCTCTAGATAAGCCAAGGTCCTAAGCTGGAGGTTTCTGTGACAGGTGATGGAGCGATGTCTTCTCTAGATAAGCCAAGGTTCTAAGCTGGAGGTTTCTGTGACAGGTGATGGGAGCGATGTCTTCTCTAGATAAGCCAAGGTCCTAAGCTGGAGGTTTCTGTGACAGGTGATGGAGCGATGTCTTCTCTAGATAAGCCAAGGTTCTAAGCTGGAGGTTTCTGTGACAGGTGATGGGAGCGATGTCTTCTCTAGATAAGCCAAGGTCCTAAGCTGGAGGTTTCTGTGACAGGTGATGGAGCGATGGCTTCTCTAGATAAGCCAAGGTTCTAAGCTGGAGGTTTCTGTGACAGGTGATGGGAGCGATGTCTTCTCTAGATAAGCCAAGGTTCTAAGCTGGAGGTTTCTGTGACAGGTGATGGAGCGATGTCTTCTCTAGATAAGCCAAGGTTCTAAGCTGGAGGTTTCTGTGACAGGTGATGGAGTGATGTCTTCTCTAGATAAGCCAAGGTTCTAAGCTGGAGGTTTCTGTGACAGGTGATGGGAGCGATGTCTTCTCTAGATAAGCCAAGGTTCTAAGCTGGAGGTTTCTGTGACAGGTGATGGGAGCGATGGCTTAGGAGTGCAGTGGTCTGGAGTCAGTCTGGTGGCCGGGTGCCATGGTTCCGTATCAGCTTGAATATCCAGATTTTTCTCCATCTTTCTTACAATGTGTTTTCAGTCTTCTCACTTGTAAAGCTGCCATCCTGCAGAGCAGTGGACACGTGTCCTGTGCTTCATCTTAAGGACGACGCCAGGTTTGGTGATTGCCGGGAGAACGTTACCTGCCTGACTGCATTGTGCCAGCTGGAGAGTTTGGTGGAGGAGGAGGACGATACTGTGGGGTTGGTTTTCAGGGGTCGGCTTTGGGACATCAGTTTTAATGAAGGGAAGGTTTCATTCTTCAGCATAGAAGACATTATGGAGAAATCTAGGCTTCCAGTATTGTGGGAACAGGTTGGAGAAGGCCCTTTTCTGCCCAGCATGACTGTGCTCCAGGGCACAAGGTCCATAAAGGGAAGGTTGGGGGAGTTTGGTGTGGAAGACTCTGACCGGCCGCACAGGAACCAGACTTCTCCCATCAGGATCTACTAGAATGGAGATTGCTAGCCCGGACCACCCATCCAGCCTCAGTGTCTGACCTCACAGGGGGGGGGGGGGGGGGGGGGGTTGTTGTTTCCTATTATTTGTAACAATTTACTGTATCAGATTATTTACATACAATTATAAACCCTCCATAGACTTTATTCCACATATTCCCATTGATCTCATTGGCTGCAGTGTGGTGACATCACAGGCCCATCGCCATGGTCACTGGGTATTGTGACATCATGAGGACTATAGAAGCAGCCGCTCGGCCAGGATTCCGCTGAGGGTTACAGTAGGAGTGTAATAGTGAGTATGTGCGTGTTACACCCCCGTCCGCTCCTTGTCGTCCCCCGTTTCCTCGCTGTAGAAGCTCCTGATTTCTTATGACGAGCTTCCTCTACTTCCCACTGCTCATATCCCAGACATTAGTAATTATAACACCTAATTGTTAATGAGCTCGTTATGGCAATATGCACTATGGATACAATTGCTATTGAGCATTAGGCCATTGATAAGGAAACCTTTCTCTTTTTATCTAATTCAGGTATACGCTATTAATTATTGCAGGAGACTAACGAGCCCAATTAGGGAAACAAGTCGTGTAAGTGTGAAATAATAAAAGTCATGTAATTCAGAACAGTGATTGTAACGATGTCTCTGTACATACAGGAGAATGAATTTCTGTTGTCTGACGTCCGTTGTTTTCGCACGGCCAACTGCCTGGCTGATCAGCTCAGCACCATTATGACCATAGGAAACCGCCATTTTTATTTATTTAAAGGAAACCTGTCAGCAGGTTTGTGCTCCCTAAACTGAAGGCGGCGTGCTGCAGGGGTTAATGCCCGGATGTCAGCGCTGCCTCTTATCACGCTCCATGCTGCTGTTTGCTTACAATGATTGTATTATTACCAGTAGCTTATCATTGTTGGACTAGCTGCTCCTGAGCCCTGGTCCCACACGCCCCTCCTGTGACCGGCAGCTCACTGTCTATGGACGTGGCACATACAGAGCCCGGGGTGGGCAGCTTCCTCAGCTCTGCTGACAGTGGCATTACACAGGTTAATAGCGGCAATCAGTGGGCACGCCAGCTGCTCCGATAGAGGGGGATGACATCTATATAATATAGACAGCTGCCCGCGGTGGAGTGGGCTCTGCATCTGAGACCCTCCGAGGGCCCTGACACTTCATGATGACGATAGTTTGCCCCCATTTTTTAGCATAAACAGACATGGAAACAATGGCCGCAGCTTCGGAGATGGATTAGATGCAGCTCATTTATAGATCTATTCCACATATTTTATACCGGAATAAATGGAGCATAAAGTGCGATGTGGCTGAGTTGGCGGCAGACGCCGGGGTCACTGACCAGGCTGCGGTGTATGGACGGTGTGAATGCTGCACGGAGCGGCGCTCAGACATTGCCTCACTATTAATCCATCTATCTGCTGCGATTATCGGAAACCCCATTGATTATCCCGTGTAATAGAAGCCTATGAGTGTGTGACGGACAATGGCGGAAATATTTCATGGCCTTTATACATTTCTCTTTTTACAATTACAGATGACAATTTCCACCATGACATGTAAGTATTGACATTCTCAGAAGTGACAATTCCAGCATTTCTACCTCGCCGTCTCCTCCCAGCGCCCGGCTCCGCTCTGTGCAGTGCAGGCGCGGTCTATTGATGTAATGGCGCCTGCGGAGCGGAGCCTCAGACGCACCGGCTGAATGGTGGGACAGGAGCAGTAATGATGACGGTGGGTGATGGGGAACAGAGGCAGCGCTCCCAGGACCCCCGGCCGTATGCCCCCCACTATGGATGTAGCCCCCCTGCACCCCAGTAGTTACAGTATAGCCGAGGCCTGAATGGTGGGACAGGAGCAGTAATGATGACCGTGGGTGATGGGGAACAGAGGCAGCGCTCCCAGGACCCCCGGCCGTGTGCCCCCCACTATCGATGTAACCCCCTGCACCCCAGTAGTTACAGTATAGCCGAGGCCTGAATGGTGGGACAGGAGCAGTAATGATGACGGTGGGTGATGGGGAACAGAGGCAGCGCCCCCAGGACCCCCGGCCGTGTGCCCCCACTATGGATGTAGCCCCCCTGCACCCCAGTAGTTACAGTATAGCCGAGGCCTGAATGGTGGGACAGGAGCAGTAATGATGACGGTGGGTGATGGGGAACAGAGGCAGCGCCCCCAGGACCCCCGGCCGTGTGCCCCCACTATGGATGTAGCCCCCCTGCACCCCAGTAGTTACAGTATAGCCGAGGCCTGAATGGTGGGACAGGAGCAGTAATGATGACGGTGGGTGATGGGGAACAGAGGCAGCGCCCCCAGGACCCCCGGCCGTGTGTCCCCACTATGGATGTAACCCCCTGTACCCCAGTAGTTACAGTATAGCCGAGGCCTGAATGGTGGGACAGGAGCAGTAATGATGACGGTGGGTGATGGGGAACAGAGGCAGCGCTCCCAGGACCCCCGGCCGTGTGCCCCCCACTATGGATGTAACCCCCCTGCACCCCAGTAGTTACAGTATAGCCGAGGCCTGAATGGTGGGACAGGAGCAGTAATGATGACGGTGGGTGATGGGGAACAGAGGCAGCGCCCCCAGGACCCCCGGCCGTGTGCCCCCCACTATGGATGTAACCCCCTGTACCCCAGTAGTTACAGTATAGCCGAGGCCTGAATGGTGGGACAGGAGCAGTAATGATGACGGTGGGTGATGGGGAACAGAGGCAGCGCCCCCAGGACCCCCGGCCGTGTGCCCCCCACTATGGATGTAACCCCCCTGCACCCCAGTAGTTACAGTATAGCCGAGGCCTGAATGGTGGGACAGGAGCAGTAATGATGACGGTGGGTGATGGGGAACAGAGGCAGCGCTCCCAAGACCCCCGGCCGTGTGTCCCCCACTATGGATGTAACCCCCTGCACCCCAGTAGTTACAGTATAGCCGAGGCCTGAATGGTGGGACAGGAGCAGTAATGATGACGGTGGGTGATGGGGAACAGAGGCAGCGCTCCCAGGACCCCCGGCCGTGTGCCCCCCACTATGGATGTAACCCCCCTGTACCCCAGTAGTTACAGTATAGCCGAGGCCTGAATGGTGGGACAGGAGCAGTAATGATGACGGTGGGTGATGGGGAACAGAGGCAGCGCTCCCAAGACCCCCGGCCGTGTGTCCCCCACTATGGATGTAACCCCCTGCACCCCAGTAGTTACAGTATAGCCGAGGCCTGAATGGTGGGACAGGAGCAGTAATGATGACGGTGGGTGATGGGGAACAGAGGCAGCGCCCCCAGGACCCCCGGCCGTGTGCCCCCCACTATGGATGTAACCCCCCTGCACCCAAGTAGTTACAGTATAGCCGAGGCCTGAATGGTGGGACAGGAGCAGTAATGATGACGGTGGGTGATGGGGAACAGAGGCAGCGCCCCCAGGACCCCCGGCCGTGTGCCCCCACTATGGATGTAACCCCCCTGCACCCCAGTAGTTACAGTATAGCCGAGGCCTGAATGGTGGGACAGGAGCAGTAATGATGACGGTGGGTGATGGGGAACAGAGGCAGCGCTCCCAGGACCCCCGGCCGTGTGCCCCCCACTATGGATGTAACCCCCCTGTACCCCAGTAGTTACAGTATAGCCGAGGCCTGAATGGTGGGACAGGAGCAGTAATGATGACGGTGGGTGATGGGGAACAGAGGCAGCGCCCCCAGGACCCCCGGCCGTGTGCCCCCCACTATGGATGTAACCCCCTGTACCCCAGTAGTTACAGTATAGCCGAGGCCTGAATGGTGGGACAGGAGCAGTAATGATGACGGTGGGTGATGGGGAACAGAGGCAGCGCCCCCAGGACCCCCGGCCGTGTGCCCCCACTATGGATGTAACCCCCCTGCACCCCAGTAGTTACAGTATAGCCGAGGCCTGAATGGTGGGACAGGAGCAGTAATGATGACGGTGGGTGATGGGGAACAGAGGCAGCGCTCCCAGGACCCCCGGCCGTGTGTCCCCCACTATGGATGTAACCCCCCTGCACCCCAGTAGTTACAGTATAGCCGAGGCCTGAATGGTGGGACAGGAGCAGTAATGATGACGGTGGGTGATGGGGAACAGAGGCAGCGCCCCCAGGACCCCCGGCCGTGTGCCCCCCACTATGGATGTAACTCCCCTGCACCCCAGTAGTTACAGTATAGCCGAGGCCTGAATGGTGGGACAGGAGCAGTAATGATGACGGTGGGTGATGGGGAACAGAGGCAGCGCTCCCAGGACCCCCGGCCGTATGCCCCCCACTATGGATGTAACCCCCTGTACCCCAGTAGTTACAGTATAGCCGAGGCCTGAATGGTGGGACAGGAGCAGTAATGATGACGGTGGGTGATGGGGAACAGAGGCAGCGCCCCCAGGACCCCCGGCCGTGTGCCCCCACTATGGATGTAACCCCCCTGCACCCCAGTAGTTACAGTATAGCCGAGGCCTGAATGGTGGGACAGGAGCAGTAATGATGACGGTGGGTGATGGGGAACAGAGGCAGCGCTCCCAGGACCCCCGGCCGTGTGTCCCCCACTATGGATGTAACCCCCTGTACCCCAGTAGTTACAGTATAGCCGAGGCCTGAATGGTGGGACAGGAGCAGTAATGATGACGGTGGGTGATGGGGAACAGAGGCAGCGCCCCCAGGACCCCCGGCCGTGTGCCCCCCACTATGGATGTAACCCCCTGTACCCCAGTAGTTACAGTATAGCCGAGGCCTGAATGGTGGGACAGGAGCAGTAATGATGACGGTGGGTGATGGGGAACAGAGGCAGCGCTCCCAGGACCCCCGGCCGTGTGCCCCCCACTATGGATGTAACCCCCCTGTACCCCAGTAGTTACAGTATAGCCGAGGCCTGAATGGTGGGACAGGAGCAGTAATGATGACGGTGGGTGATGGGGAACAGAGGCAGCGCTCCCAGGACCCCCGGCCGTGTGCCCCCCACTGTGGATGTAACCCCCCTGTACCCCAGTAGTTACAGTATAGCTGAGGCCTGAATGGTGGGACAGGAGCAGTAATGATGACGGTGGGTGATGGGGAACAGAGGCAGCGCCCCCAGGACCCCCGGCCGTGTGCCCCCCACTATGGATGTAACCCCCCTGCACCCCAGTAGTTACAGTATAGCCGAGGCCTGAATGGTGGGACAGGGGCAGTAATGATGACGGTGGGTGATGGGGAACAGAGGCAGCGCTCCCAGGACCCCCGGCCGTGTGCCCCCCACTGTGGATGTAACCCCCCTGTACCCCAGTAGTTACAGTATAGCTGAGGCCTGAATGGTGGGACAGGAGCAGTAATGATGACGGTGGGTGATGGGGAACAGAGGCAGCGCCCCCAGGACCCCCGGCCGTGTGTCCCCCACTATGGATGTAGCCCCCCTGCACCCCAGTAGTTACAGTATAGCCGAGGCCTGAATGGTGGGACAGGAGCAGTAATGATGACGGTGGGTGATGGGGAACAGAGGCAGCGCTCCCAGGACCCCCGGCCGTGTGTCCCCCACTATGGATGTAACCCCCTGTACCCCAGTAGTTACAGTATAGCGGAGGCCTGAATGGTGGGACAGGAGCAGTAATGATGACGGTGGGTGATGGGGAACAGAGGCAGCGCTCCCAGGACCCCCGGCCGTGTGCCCCCCACTATGGATGTAACCCCCTGTACCCCAGTAGTTACAGTATAGCCGAGGCCTGAATGGTGGGACAGGAGCAGTAATGATGACGGTGGGTGATGGGGAACAGAGGCAGCGCTCCCAGGACCCCCGGCCGTATGCCCCCCACTATGGATGTAACCCCCTGTACCCCAGTAGTTACAGTATAGCCGAGGCCTGAATGGTGGGACAGGAGCAGTAATGATGACGGTGGGTGATGGGGAACAGAGGCAGCGCTCCCATGGACCCCCGGCCGTGTGCCCCCCACTATGGATGTAACCCCCCTGCACCCCAGTAGTTACAGTATAGCCGAGGCCTGAATGGTGGGACAGGAGCAGTAATGATGACGGTGGGTGATGGGGAACAGAGGCAGCGCCCCCAGGACCCCCGGCCGTGTGCCCCCACTATGGATGTAACCCCCCTGTACCCCAGTAGTTACAGTATAGCCGAGGCCTGAATGGTGGGACAGGAGCAGTAATGATGACGGTGGGTGATGGGGAACAGAGGCAGCGCTCCCAGGACCCCCGGCCGTATGCCCCCCACTATGGATGTAACCCCCTGTACCCCAGTAGTTACAGTATAGCCGAGGCCTGAATGGTGGGACAGGAGCAGTAATGATGACGGTGGGTGATGGGGAACAGAGGCAGCGCTCCCATGGACCCCCGGCCGTGTGCCCCCCACTATGGATGTAACCCCCCTGCACCCCAGTAGTTACAGTATAGCCGAGGCCTGAATGGTGGGACAGGAGCAGTAATGATGACGGTGGGTGATGGGGAACAGAGGCAGCGCCCCCAGGACCCCCGGCCGTGTGCCCCCACTATGGATGTAACCCCCCTGTACCCCAGTAGTTACAGTATAGCCGAGGCCTGAATGGTGGGACAGGAGCAGTAATGATGACGGTGGGTGATGGGGAACAGAGGCAGCGCCCCCAGGACCCCCGGCCGTGTGCCCCCACTATGGATGTAACCCCCCTGTACCCCAGTAGTTACAGTATAGCCGAGGCCTGAATGGTGGGACAGGAGCAGTAATGATGACGGTGGGTGATGGGGAACAGAGGCAGCGCTCCCAGGACCCCCGGCCGTATGCCCCCCACTATGGATGTAACCCCCTGTACCCCAGTAGTTACAGTATAGCCGAGGCCTGAATGGTGGGACAGGAGCAGTAATGATGACGGTGGGTGATGGGGAACAGAGGCAGCGCTCCCAGGACCCCCGGCCGTGTGCCCCCCACTATGGATGTAACCCCCTGTACCCTAGTAGTTACAGTATAGCCGAGGCCTGAATGGTGGGACAGGAGCAGTAATGATGACGGTGGGTGATGGGGAACAGAGGCAGCGCTCCCAGGTCCCCCGGCCGTGTGTCCCCCACTATGGATGTAGCCCCCCTGTACCCCAGTAGTTACAGTATAGCCGAGGCCTGAATGGTGGGACAGGAGCAGTAATGATGACGGTGGGTGATGGGGAGCAGAGGCAGCGCTCCCAGGACCCCCGGCCGTGTGCACCCCACTATGGATGTAACCCCCCTGTACCCCAGTAGTTACAGTATAGCCGAGGCCTGAATGGTGGGACAGGAGCAGTAATGATGACGGTGGGTGATGGGGAACAGAGGCAGCGCTCCCAGGACCCCCGGCCGTGTGCCCCCCACTATGGATATAACCCCCCTGTACCCCAGTAGTTACAGTATAGCCGAGGCCTGAATGGTGGGACAGGAGCAGTAATGATGACGGTGGGTGATGGGGAACAGAGGCAGCGCTCCCAGGACCCCCGGCCGTGTGTCCCCCACTATGGATGTAGCCCCCCCTGTACCCCAGTAGTTACAGTATAACCGAGGCCTGAATGGTGGGACAGGAGCAGTAATGATGACGGTGGGTGATGGGGAACAGAGGCAGCGCCCCCAGGACCCCCGGCCGTGTGCCCCCACTATGGATGTAACCCCCTGTACCCCAGTAGTTACAGTATAGCCGAGGCCTGAATGGTGGGACAGGAGCAGTAATGATGACGGTGGGTGATGGGGAACAGAGGCAGCGCCCCCAGGACCCCCGGCCGTGTGCCCCCACTATGGATGTAACCCCCTGTACCCCAGTAGTTACAGTATAGCCGAGGCCTGAATGGTGGGACAGGAGCAGTAATGATGACGGTGGGTGATGGGGAACAGAGGCAGCGCTCCCAGGACCCCCGGCCGTGTGCCCCCCACTATGGATGTAACCCCCTGTACCCCAGTAGTTACAGTATAGCCGAGGCCTGAATGGTGGGACAGGAGCAGTAATGATGACGGTGGGTGATGGGGAGCAGAGGCAGCGCTCCCAGGACCCCCGGCCGTGTGTCCCCCACTATGGATGTAACCCCCTGTACCCCAGTAGTTACAGTATAGCCGAGGCCTGAATGGTGGGACAGGAGCAGTAATGATGACGGTGGGTGATGGGGAACAGAGGCAGCGCTCCCAGGACCCCCGGCCGTGTGCCCCCCACTATGGATGTAACCCCCTGTACCCCAGTAGTTACAGTATAGCCGAGGCCTGAATGGTGGGACAGGAGCAGTAATGATGACGGTGGGTGATGGGGAACAGAGGCAGCGCCCCCAGGACCCCCGGCCGTGTGCCCCCCACTATGGATGTAACCCCCCTGTACCCCAGTAGTTACAGTATAGCCGAGGCCTGAATGGTGGGACAGGAGCAGTAATGATGACGGTGGGTGATGGGGAACAGAGGCAGCGCTCCCAGGACCCCCGGCCGTGTGCCCCCACTATGGATGTAGCCCCCCTGCACCCCAGTAGTTACAGTATAGCCGAGGCCTGAATGGTGGGACAGGAGCAGTAATGATGACAGTGGGTGATGGGGAACAGAGGCAGCGCTCCCAGGACCCCCGGCCGTGTGCCCCCACTATGGATGTAACCCCCCTGCACCCCAGTAGTTACAGTATAGCCGAGACCTGAATGGTGGGACAGGAGCAGTAATGATGACGGTGGGTGATGGGGAACAGAGGCAGCGCCCCCAGGACCCCCGGCCGTGTGCCCCCCACTATGGATGTAACCCCCCTGCACCCAAGTAGTTACAGTATAGCCGAGGCCTGAATGGTGGGACAGGAGCAGTAATGATGACGGTGGGTGATGGGGAACAGAGGCAGCGCCCCCAGGACCCCCGGCCGTGTGCCCCCACTATGGATGTAACCCCCCTGCACCCCAGTAGTTACAGTATAGCCGAGGCCTGAATGGTGGGACAGGAGCAGTAATGATGACGGTGGGTGATGGGGAACAGAGGCAGCGCTCCCAGGACCCCCGGCCGTGTGTCCCCCACTATGGATGTAACCCCCCTGTACCCCAGTAGTTACAGTATAGCCGAGGCCTGAATGGTGGGACAGGAGCAGTAATGATGACGGTGGGTGATGGGGAACAGAGGCAGCGCCCCCAGGACCCCCGGCCGTGTGCCCCCCACTATGGATGTAACCCCCCTGCACCCCAGTAGTTACAGTATAGCCGAGGCCTGAATGGTGGGACAGGGGCAGTAATGATGACGGTGGGTGATGGGGAACAGAGGCAGCGCCCCCAGGACCCCCGGCCGTGTGTCCCCACTATGGATGTAACCCCCCTGTACCCCAGTAGTTACAGTATAGCCGAGGCCTGAATGGTGGGACAGGAGCAGTAATGATGACGGTGGGTGATGGGGAACAGAGGCAGCGCCCCCAGGACCCCCGGCCGTGTGTCCCCCACTATGGATGTAACCCCCCTGTACCCCAGTAGTTACAGTATAGCCGAGGCCTGAATGGTGGGACAGGAGCAGTAATGATGACGGTGGGTGATGGGGAACAGAGGCAGCGCCCCCAGGACCCCCGGCCGTGTGCCCCCACTATGGATGTAACCCCCCTGTACCCCAGTAGTTACAGTATAGCCGAGGCCTGAATGGTGGGACAGGAGCAGTAATGATGACGGTGGGTGATGGAGAACAGAGGCAGCGCCCCCAGGACCCCCGGCCGTGTGCCCCCACTATGGATGTAACCCCCTGCACCCCAGTAGTTACAGTATAGCCGAGGCTTGAATGGTGGGACAGGAGCAGTAATGATGACGGTGGGTGATGGGGAACAGAGGCAGCGCCCCCAGGACCCCTGGCCGTGTGCCCCCCACTATGGATGTAACCCCCCTGTACCCCAGTAGTTACAGTATAGCCGAGGCCTGAATGGTGGGATAGGAGCAGTAATGATGACGGTGGGTGATGGGGAACAGAGGCAGCGCTCCCAGGACCCCCGGCCGTGTGTCCCCCACTATGGATGTAGCCCCCCTGCACCCCAGTAGTTACAGTATAGCCGAGGACTGAATGGTGGGACAGGAGCAGTAATGATGACGGTGGGTGATGGGGAACAGAGGCAGCGCCCCCAGGACCCCTGGCCGTGTGCCCCCCACTATGGATGTAACCCCCCTGTACCCCAGTAGTTACAGTATAGCCGAGGCCTGAATGGTGGGACAGGAGCAGTAATGATGACGGTGGGTGATGGGGAACAGAGGCAGCGCTCCCAGGACCCCCGGCCGTGTGCCCCCCACTGTGGATGTAACCCCCCTGTACCCCAGTAGTTACAGTATAGCTGAGGCCTGAATGGTGGGACAGGAGCAGTAATGATGACGGTGGGTGATGGGGAACAGAGGCAGCGCCCCCAGGACCCCCGGCCGTGTGCCCCCCACTATGGATGTAACCCCCCTGCACCCCAGTAGTTACAGTATAGCCGAGGCCTGAATGGTGGGACAGGAGCAGTAATGATGACGGTGGGTGATGGGGAACAGAGGCAGCGCTCCCAGGACCCCCGGCCGTGTGCCCCCCACTATGGATGTAACCCCCCTGCACCCCAGTAGTTACAGTATAGCCGAGGCCTGAATGGTGGGACAGGGGCAGTAATGATGACGGTGGGTGATGGGGAACAGAGGCAGCGCTCCCAGGACCCCCGGCCGTGTGCCCCCACTATGGATGTAACCCCCTGTACCCCAGTAGTTACAGTATAGCCGAGGCCTGAATGGTGGGACAGGAGCAGTAATGATGACGGTGGGTGATGGGGAACAGAGGCAGCGCCCCCAGGACCCCCGGCCGTGTGCCCCCACTATGGATGTAACCCCCTGTACCCCAGTAGTTACAGTATAGCCGAGGCCTGAATGGTGGGACAGGAGCAGTAATGATGACGGTGGGTGATGGGGAACAGAGGCAGCGCTCCCAGGACCCCCGGCCGTATGCCCCCCACTATGGATGTAACCCCCTGTACCCCAGTAGTTACAGTATAGCCGAGGCCTGAATGGTGGGACAGGAGCAGTAATGATGACGGTGGGTGATGGGGAACAGAGGCAGCGCTCCCAGGACCCCCGGCCGTGTGCCCCCCACTATGGATGTAGCCCCCCTGCACCCCAGTAGTTACAGTATAGCCGAGGCCTGAATGGTGGGACAGGAGCAGTAATGATGACGGTGGGTGATGGGGAACAGAGGCAGCGCTCCCAGGACCCCCGGCCGTGTGCCCCCCACTATGGATGTAACCCCCCTGTACCCCAGTAGTTACAGTATAGCCGAGGCCTGAATGGTGGGACAGGAGCAGTAATGATGACGGTGGGTGATGGGGAACAGAGGCAGCGCTCCCAGGACCCCCGGCCGTGTGCCCCCCACTATGGATATAACCCCCTGTACCCCAGTAGTTACAGTATAGCCGAGGCCTGAATGGTGGGACAGGAGCAGTAATGATGACGGTGGGTGATGGGGAACAGAGGCAGCGCTCCCAGGACCCCCGGCCGTGTGCCCCCCACTATGGATGTAACCCCCCTGTACCCCAGTAGTTACAGTATAGCCGAGGCCTGAATGGTGGGACAGGAGCAGTAATGATGACGGTGGGTGATGGGGAACAGAGGCAGCGCTCCCAGGACCCCCGGCCGTGTGTCCCCCACTATGGATGTAGCCCCCTGTACCCCAGTAGTTACAGTATAGCCGAGGCCTGAATGGTGGGACAGGAGCAGTAATGATGACGGTGGGTGATGGGGAACAGAGGCAGCGCTCCCAGGACCCCCGGCCGTGTGCCCCCCACTATGGATGTAACCCCCTGTACCCCAGTAGTTACAGTATAGCCGAGGACTGAATGGTGGGACAGGAGCAGTAATGATGACAGTGTGTGATGGGGAACAGAGGCAGCGCTCCCAGGACCCCCGGCCGTGTGCCCCCCACTATGGATGTAACCCCCTGTACCCCAGTAGTTACAGTATAGCCGAGGACTGAATGGTGGGACAGGAGCAGTAATGATGACGGTGGGTGATGGGGAACAGAGGCAGCGCCCCCAGGACCCCCGGCCGTGTGCCCCCCACTATGGATGTAACCCCCCTGCACCCCAGTAGTTACAGTATAGCCGAGGCTTGAATGGTGGGACAGGAGCAGTAATGATGACGGTGGGTGATGGAGAACAGAGGCAGCGCCCCCAGGACCCCCGGCCGTGTGCCCCCACTATGGATGTAACCCCCTGTACCCCAGTAGTTACAGTATAGCCGAGGCCTGAATGGTGGGACAGGAGCAGTAATGATGACGGTGGGTGATGGAGAACAGAGGCAGCGCCCCCAGGACCCCCGGCCGTGTGCCCCCACTATGGATGTAACCCCCTGTACCCCAGTAGTTACAGTATAGCCGAGGCCTGAATGGTGGGACAGGAGCAGTAATGATGACAGTGTGTGATGGGGAACAGAGGCAGCGCTCCCAGGACCCCCGGCCGTGTGCCCCCCACTATGGATGTAACCCCCCTGTACCCCAGTAGTTACAGTATAGCCGAGGCCTGAATGGTGGGACAGGAGCAGTAATGATGACGGTGGGTGATGGGGAACAGAGGCAGCGCTCCCAGGACCCCCGGCCGTGTGCCCCCCACTATGGATGTAACCCCCCTGTACCCCAGTAGTTACAGTATAGCCGAGGCCTGAATGGTGGGACAGGGGCAGTAATGATGACGGTGGGTGATGGGGAACAGAGGCAGCGCTCCCAGGACCCCCGGCCGTGTGCCCCCCACTATGGATGTAACCCCCTGTACCCCAGTAGTTACAGTATAGCCGAGGCCTGAATGGTGGGACAGGAGCAGTAATGATGACGGTGGGTGATGGGGAACAGAGGCAGCGCTCCCAGGACCCCCGGCCGTGTGCCCCCACTATGGATGTAGCCCCCCTGTACCCCAGTAGTTACAGTATAGCCGAGGCCTGAATGGTGGGAGAGGAGCAGTAATGATGACGGTGGGTGATGGGGAACAGAGGCAGCGCTCCCAGGACCCCCGGCCGTGTGTCCCCCACTATGGATGTAACCCCCTGTACCCTAGTAGTTACAGTATAGCCGAGGCCTGAATGGTGGGACAGGAGCAGTAATGATGACGGTGGGTGATGGGGAACAGAGGCAGCGCTCCCAGGACCCCCGGCCGTGTGCCCCCCACTATGGATGTAACCCCCTGTACCCTAGTAGTTACAGTATAGCCGAGGCCTGAATGGTGGGACAGGAGCAGTAATGATGACGGTGGGTGATGGGGAGCAGAGGCAGCGCTCCCAGGACCCCCGGCCGTGTGCCCCCCACTATGGATGTAACCCCCCTGTACCCCAGTAGTTACAGTATAGCCGAGGCCTGAATGGTGGGACAGGAGCAGTAATGATGACGGTGGGTGATGGGGAACAGAGGCAGCGCCCCCAGGACCCCCGGCCGTGTGCCCCCCACTATGGATGTAACCCCCTGTACCCCAGTAGTTACAGTATAGCCGAGGCCTGAATGGTGGGACAGGAGCAGTAATGATGACGGTGAGTGATGGGGAACAGAGGCAGCGCTCCCAGGACCCCCGGCCGTGTGTCCCCCACTATGGATGTAACCCCCCTGTACCCCAGTAGTTACAGTATAGCCGAGGCCTGAATGGTGGGACAGGAGCAGTAATGATGACGGTGGGTGATGGGGAACAGAGGCAGCGCCCCCAGGACCCCCGGCCGTGTGTCCCCCACTATGGATGTAACCCCCCTGTACCCCAGTAGTTACAGTATAGCCGAGGCCTGAATGGTGGGACAGGAGCAGTAATGATGACGGTGGGTGATGGGGAACAGAGGCAGCGCCCCCAGGACCCCCGGCCGTGTGCCCCCCACTATGGATGTAACCCCCCTGCACCCCAGTAGTTACAGTATAGCCGAGGCCTGAATGGTGGGACAGGAGCAGTAATGATGACGGTGGGTGATGGGGAACAGAGGCAGCGCTCCCAGGACCCCCGGCCGTGTGCCCTCCACTATGGATGTAACCCCCCTGCACCCCAGTAGTTACAGTATAGCCGAGGCCTGAATGGTGGGACAGGAGCAGTAATGATGACGATGGGTGATGGGGAACAGAGGCAGCGCCCCCAGGACCCCCGGCCGTGTGTCCCCCACTATGGATGTAGCCCCCTGTACCCCAGTAGTTACAGTATAGCCGAGGCCTGAATGGTGGGACAGGAGCAGTAATGATGACGGTGGGTGATGGGGAGCAGAGGCAGCGCTCCCAGGACCCCCGGCCGTGTGCCCCCACTATGGATGTAACCCCCCTGCACCCCAGTAGTTACAGTATAGCCGAGGCCTGAATGGTGGGACAGGAGCAGTAATGATGACGGTGGGTGATGGGGAACAGAGGCAGCGCTCCCAGGACCCCCGGCCGTGTGCCCCCCACTATGGATATAACCCCCCTGTACCCCAGTAGTTACAGTATAGCCGAGGCCTGAATGGTGGGACAGGAGCAGTAATGATGACGGTGGGTGATGGGGAACAGAGGCAGCGCTCCCAGGACCCCCGGCCGTGTGTCCCCCACTATGGATGTAGCCCCCCCTGTACCCCAGTAGTTACAGTATAACCGAGGCCTGAATGGTGGGACAGGAGCAGTAATGATGACGGTGGGTGATGGGGAACAGAGGCAGCGCCCCCAGGACCCCCGGCCGTGTGCCCCCACTATGGATGTAACCCCCTGTACCCCAGTAGTTACAGTATAGCCGAGGCCTGAATGGTGGGACAGGAGCAGTAATGATGACGGTGGGTGATGGGGAACAGAGGCAGCGCTCCCAGGACCCCCGGCCGTGTGTCCCCCACTATGGATGTAGCCCCCCTGCACCCCAGTAGTTACAGTATAGCCGAGGACTGAATGGTGGGACAGGAGCAGTAATGATGACGGTGGGTGATGGGGAACAGAGGCAGCGCTCCCAGGACCCCCGGCCGTGTGCCCCCACTATGGATGTAGCCCCCCTGTACCCCAGTAGTTACAGTATAGCCGAGGCCTGAATGGTGGGAGAGGAGCAGTAATGATGACGGTGGGTGATGGGGAACAGAGGCAGCGCTCCCAGGACCCCCGGCCGTGTGTCCCCCACTATGGATGTAACCCCCTGTACCCCAGTAGTTACAGTATAGCCGAGGCCTGAATGGTGGGACAGGAGCAGTAATGATGACGGTGGGTGATGGGGAACAGAGGCAGCGCCCCCAGGACCCCCGGCCGTGTGCCCCCCACTATGGATGTAACCCCCTGCACCCCAGTAGTTACAGTATAGCTGAGGCCTGAATGGTGGGACAGGAGCAGTAATGATGACGGTGGGTGATGGGGAACAGAGGCAGCGCTCCCAGGACCCCCGGCCGTGTGTCCCCCACTATGGATGTAGCCCCCCTGTACCCCAGTAGTTACAGTATAGCCGAGGACTGAATGGTGGGACAGGAGCAGTAATGATGACGGTGGGTGATGGGGAACAGAGGCAGCGCTCCCAGGACCCCCGGCCGTGTGCCCCCCACTATGGATATAACCCCCCTGCACCCCAGTAGTTACAGTATAGCCGAGGCCTGAATGGTGGGACAGGAGCAGTAATGATGACGGTGGGTGATGGGGAACAGAGGCAGCGCTCCCAGGACCCCCGGCCGTGTGTCCCCCACTATGGATGTAACCCCCTGTACCCCAGTAGTTACAGTATAGCCGAGGCCTGAATGGTGGGACAGGAGCAGTAATGATGACGGTGGGTGATGGAGAACAGAGGCAGCGCTCCCAGGACCCCCGGCCGTGTGTCCCCCCTATGGATGTAACCCCCTGTACCCCAGTAGTTACAGTATAGCCGAGGCCTGAATGGTGGGACAGGAGCAGTAATGATGACGGTGGGTGATGGGGAGCAGAGGCAGCGCTCCCAGGACCCCCGGCCGTGTGCCCCCACTATGGATGTAACCCCCCTGCACCCCAGTAGTTACAGTATAGCCGAGGCCTGAATGGTGGGACAGGAGCAGTAATGATGACGGTGGGTGATGGGGAACAGAGGCAGCGCCCCCAGGACCCCCGGCCGTGTGCCCCCCACTATGGATGTAACCCCCTGCACCCCAGTAGTTACAGTATAGCTGAGGCCTGAATGGTGGGACAGGAGCAGTAATGATGACGGTGGGTGATGGGGAACAGAGGCAGCGCCCCCAGGACCCCCGGCCGTGTGCCCCCCACTATGGATGTAACCCCCCTGCACCCCAGTAGTTACAGTATAGCCGAGGACTGAATGGTGGGACAGGGGCAGTAATGATGACGGTGGGTGATGGGGAACAGAGGCAGCGCCCCCAGGACCCCCGGCCGTGTGCCCCCACTATGGATGTAACCCCCTGTACCCCAGTAGTTACAGTATAGCCGAGGCCTGAATGGTGGGACAGGAGCAGTAATGATGACGGTGGGTGATGGGGAACAGAGGCAGCGCCCCCAGGACCCCCGGCCGTGTGCCCCCCACTATGGATGTAACCCCCTGCACCCCAGTAGTTACAGTATAGCCGAGGCCTGAATGGTGGGACAGGAGCAGTAATGATGACGGTGGGTGATGGGGAACAGAGGCAGCGCCCCCAGGACCCCCGGCCGTGTGCCACCACTATGGATGTAACCCCCCTGCACCCCAGTAGTTACAGTATAGCTGAGGCCTGAATGGTGGGACAGGAGCAGTAATGATGACGGTGGGTGATGGGGAACAGAGGCAGCGCCCCCAGGACCCCCGGCCGTGTGCCCCCACTATGGATGTAGCCCCCCTGCACCCCAGTAGTTACAGTATAGCCGAGGCCTGAATGGTGGGACAGGAGCAGTAATGATGACGGTGGGTGATGGGGAACAGAGGCAGCGCCCCCAGGACCCCCGGCCGTGTGCCCCCCACTATGGATGTAGCCCCCCTGCACCCCAGTAGTTACAGTATAGCCGAGTCCTGAATGGTGGGACAGGAGCAGTAATGATGACGGTGGGTGATGGGGAACAGAGGCAGCGCCCCCAGGACCCCCGGCCGTGTGTCCCCACTATGGATGTAACCCCCTGTACCCCAGTAGTTACAGTATAGCCGAGGCCTGAATGGTGGGACAGGAGCAGTAATGATGACGGTGGGTGATGGGGAACAGAGGCAGCGCTCCCAGGACCCCCGGCCGTGTGCCCCCCACTATGGATGTAACCCCCTGTACCCCAGTAGTTACAGTATAGCCGAGGCCTGAATGGTGGGACAGGAGCAGTAATGATGACGGTGGGTGATGGGGAACAGAGGCAGCGCTCCCAGGACCCCCGGCCGTGTGTCCCCCACTATGGATGTAGCCCCCCTGTACCCCAGTAGTTACAGTATAGCCGAGGACTGAATGGTGGGACAGGAGCAGTAATGATGACGGTGGGTGATGGGGAACAGAGGCAGCGCTCCCAGGACCCCCGGCCGTGTGCCCCCCACTATGGATATAACCCCCCTGCACCCCAGTAGTTACAGTATAGCCGAGGCCTGAATGGTGGGACAGGAGCAGTAATGATGATGGTGGGTGATGGGGAATAGAGGCAGCGCTCCCAGGACCCCCGGCCGTGTGCCCCCACTATGGATGTAGCCCCCCTGTACTCCAGTAGTTACAGTATAGCCGAGGCCTGAATGGTGGGACAGGAGCAGTAATGATGACGGTGGGTGATGGGGAACAGAGGCAGCGCTCCCAGGACCCCCGGCCGTGTGTCCCCCACTATGGATGTAACCCCCCTGTACCCCAGTAGTTACAGTATAGCCGAGGCCTGAATGGTGGGACAGGAGCAGTAATGATGACGGTGGGTGATGGGGAACAGAGGCAGCGCTCCCAGGACCCCCGGCCGTGTGTCCCCCACTATGGATGTAACCCCCTGTACCCCAGTAGTTACAGTATAGCCGAGGCCTGAATGGTGGGACAGGAGCAGTAATGATGACGGTGGGTGATGGGGAACAGAGGCAGCGCTCCCAGGACCCCCGGCCGTGTGCCCCCCACTATGGATGTAACCCCCCTGCACCCCAGTAGTTACAGTATAGCCGAGGCCTGAATGGTGGGACAGGAGCAGTAATGATGACGGTGGGTGATGGGGAACAGAGGCAGCGCTCCCAGGACCCCCGGCCGTGTGTCCCCCACTATGGATGTAACCCCCCTGTACCCCAGTAGTTACAGTATAGCCGAGGCTTGAATGGCGGAGCAGATCCGATAATGGGGTCAGGACGTCTCTGGATAGTAACGTTGGGAAGGAAAGGCTCCTCACATGTGTACCGGGGGGCCGCTGTCTATTTCTCACTGCCCCTTATAGTCTATGGGGCTGGGAATAGTCACCGGGGGGGAATTGGCCACCAAACTCACCCACTCACTGACTACAATAAGTCAACAATAAGTCGTCCGCGGCCGCTGAGCGATTTATTCGGGCGTTCAGTAAATCTCATTGTAAACTGTTGTTTGTCTTTTAGCTCCAGAACCAGTTTCCAGGTAAGAGTCTTTCTTCTCATTGTGCCGTGTGTGGGGCGCATGCGCCACCTCGGCTCCATCCTATGGGGGACATCTCAGAGCTGGAGGTCCCAGCAGACGGACCCCCGGAGTCACTCACTTATGCCCTATACTGGGGACAGGGGAGAACTAAGGTCTGACATCTTTCATCAATAACTGACCAGTGTAACACAGAAGTCCCAGTGTCTCCCTTACCTACAAACACATGACATGTTCTCCTTGTTCTATAGGGCGAATCCCCGGAAGAGAATTTTCCAGGATTTCGGAAAATCTATTAGAGAGAGATTCACAAAAACGTAAGTAACAAAATGTAACTGATTAATAGAAGCAAACCTTATAGATCAGCAGCGATATCAATGTTTCCTGATCTCAGACGGCTCATAGCAATCGGGCAGTGACAACCACAGAGATCTGCTGGAGACCTCTCGTTGTCATGCCAACCCATCGGTGATCCGCGATCATGTGACAGGGTCACCGATAGATTCTGCTTGCCGGAAGCGTGCACTAAATGTCGCTGGCAGAGTTTGACAGCAGCATTTAACTAGTTAACAGCCGAGGGTGGATCGTTATTCCACCCATGGCTGTTAGAGGCACATGTCAGTTGTTCAAAACAGCTGACATGTGCCAGGAAAGATGTGGGCTCAGCGCCGATGCCCACATCAATGGCTTTATTAACAATGCCAAGTTAGACAACAACATACAATTAAAAACAATTAAAATCATAGTGGAGCGACATACAAGACAATGCAAGGCAGGTGAGTAAGAAATGTGCAAAAAATGCAAAGATATTCAATAATAAAGCCGTCCACATTACAAATACATAGCAGAAAAATATATATATACAATGGACAATAAAAGGGCTCACAGGGGAAATAGCCTCCAATGTACAGGACCAAAATGTAGATGAAAACCTAAATATGTGGAGCCGCGTCACAATTCCCAAGAGAATAAGTGATGTCAGGGGATGTTAGAGTAAAAAATGAAATACATAGTCACATTTTCATCTAAAAGTCCTGGACTGAGGAGCCAAAGTCCCCGAGCGCCAGATCGTATAGAAATGACTGATCAAAAGCTGCCATCTATAGAAATTCTAGAAATACACATATACACATCACAATGGCATCAACGGCTTTCACCATGTATGTGAGCACATCACAGAGGAGTAAGGCAAGAATACACCCAATGTAGTCACATGCATGGACGAGCCATAAACAATGAGCCAATATCCAAAAGTAATGAATGGGGACTGCGCTAATGCAATATCAGACTTACTAAACCAACATGCCCTGGGTCTGCCTGCTCTGCCCAACGCGCGTCGCTGCCTCAAAGCCGCTTCATCAGGGGAAGTGTCATGGTGGACGTCCAGACCCTATTTATAAGTAGCAAGTGCACCTGCTGGTCAATCAGGAGAAGAAAAAAAGAAATAAAATATATATATAACACAACAACAACAAAACAAAAATAAATCATATTTACCCATTGACCAGATAAGTGCCATATTCCCTCCCCCCCCCAAAAAAAAAAAAAAAAAACGAAAAAAAACCAAACCAACCTCCCTTCTATATTCAATCCTTTATCTCTACACTTATGTAAATATCTTCTGCTGGTCCCTAAAAGAACCCGACCCCCTCATCTTCCTCCTATTGTCCTGTGATAGAATTGCTCAAACATATAAAATAAACTCCCCCACATTCTCTGCACTATATCCACCGCAGCACATGTGGGCGCAGGCAATGCATGGAACCAATAACGTCACATATGGGGGAAATAACAACTAGTAAAAATACATGGAGAAAAAAAGGGGGAAGAATCAAGTCCTGAGAAAGCCCGTGAAGGCGAAATCTTCATTAATACCAAATGGCCTGACAGAATGAAGTCCATAAATCCTCCGGGATTCCATTCTCAGAAGTTCTCCTTGCCGATCCTGTCTACGCAGATTAGGTTTTACTTTTTGAAGGCCGACAACCTTTAGACCCCTTGTAAGTCCTGCATGATGCTCCAAAACATGGGAGGCTGCAGTCGTTATAGTTTTCCCTTTTGCCACATCTGATTTAGCCAAACTTCTGTGTGATATCTGTCGCTGTCCGCGTTTCCGCATTTCCTGAGATGTTTCACCAACATATCGCTTGGAGCATGGGCAGACAAGGGCAGAAACAACATTCTGTGTTTGGCAGTTTATGGAATCCTTTAATACATGAGTCGAATGGGTTCACAAATCGTTTTTCTGCTCTGTATTTGTAATGTGGACTGCTTTTGGGATGATTTAATATCTTGGCATTTTTGCACATTTCTTACTCACCTGCCTTGCATTGTCTCGCATGTCGCTCCACTGTGATGTTAATTGTTATTAATTGTATGTTGTTGTGTAACTTGGCATTGTTGCTAATAAAGGCGTTTTTTACAGATTATTGCCTTGTGTGCTCTACACTTTCCGCTCTTTATCTTTCCACAAACTTGGTTACGCATTGAGTAGCGCCTGGCTAATTTGATTAATTACATTGGATAAAGTGGTGCCCACTCTTTTTTCCATGTTGATGCCACATCAATGGGAGGGAATTTGATTACGCCCGATGTCGGAAAGGGGTTAATATGGCTAATTAATAAAGAATGTAAAAAGTTACAGCCTAAACCCAAATGTATGAGTGTAATGCGCAATATGTTCGCTTGTAGGGCTATTTATCCATTGTGAACATTACACATTTGGAGCTAAAACAACATTTTAGCAGAAGAACATGTAATTTTCATTTTCACGACCACATTTTACAAAGTTCTGAGAACCCCTGGGGTCTGACGTGCTAAACATGGCGGCAGGAATTTCTGGAGGGGTTTTCCATATGACAATCTCAGGTTCTCCAGTCCTGTGTAGCACCGGTGGGCTCACAATGCTCACCAGACCTCTGGATTAGATCCTTCAGGGTTGTAGTGTCCACAGTGGGGTCACTGGTGGAGTTTCTGCTGGTAAGGCGCCTTAGGAACCCTGCAAATGCAACATTGTGCCCGCAATCTATGTGTTCCAGAACTGAAATCTTTCTCCTTGTCTTCTGGGCCCGGGCATTTGTCCACACAGAGGTTTCTGGCCACATGTGGGTATCAGCGCACTCACAAGAAACTGGGTAACACATTTTGGGGTCCATTTTCTTGTGCTATCCTTTGTAAAGGTGAAAAAAATTGGGCCTGAAGCCACATTTTGGTATAACAGCCAGTCAGTACACAAATTACAGGCACAAATAGATTAAAATCGGGTCCGGCGCACTGATAAAATGATGTTTTCTTGTACGCCCCCAAAGAAGCACATTGCGAAACGCGCGTTGGGGTCGGCCTTTCCCCCACCTGCTGCAGGTTTGTCCCTCTTGCCAAATGTGGTGATGCGCTACCACGTGTCTTGGGGGACACTCGCTTGGCACGGGAGTAACGTAGTCAGGCGCAGTTTGTAACACAAACAGTCCATACGGTTTATTATATCCAGCATACGCCGCTCCGTAGTCCAGGTTACACGTCAGCGGCTCACACATAGTCCATGACTTTATCACGGGCGGCATTACACGACATTTACTAGTTCAGGCTGTGTCTCTCTCCAGGCACCAGGTGACTGCACACAACTGTCCTTTGTTAGCGCACACAGTTCTTTCCCCCTAGCAGGGGTGGCCTTTCAGGAGCTCCACTCCTCCCACTGACTCCATGTCACTCCTGGCTTCCCCAGCACAGACGCCGTCCCAGGCTCTGTACTTACAGTCTCTCCAGGAAGACTCCACTCCCAGGAGCTTCCAACACCAACCCACCAGGTCCACGGCCTCTGGGGCTTCCAGGACTCCAGTCCATCCCAGGACAATCCATCCCCCTGACCGTCCAGGACCTACAGCACACAGGCCACTCAGTGCCAAAGCCCCACCATGTGCTGTCCAGGAATCCTATCTGTTATGCTGGCAATCCAGTGACACAGTGTGCCAGAAATCAGAGCACATACAGTGATCAGACAATAACCAAAAAACAATAGAATGAGCTCTGAGACGTGGAATCTCTGTAGACCGCAATACCTGAACCTATCCTAAACACAACTAAAGGTGGCTGTGGATTGCGCCTGACAATACCTATGCAACTCGGCACAGCCTGAGGAGCTGACTAGCCTGAAGATAGAAACACAAGCCTGACTTGCCTCAGAGAAATTCCCCAAAGGAAAAGGCAGCCCCCCACATATAATGACTGTTAGCAAGATGAAAAGACAAACGTAGGGATGAAATAGATTCAGCAAAGTGAGGCCCGATATTCTAGATAGAGCGAGGATAGCAAAGAGAACTTTGCAGTCTACAAAAAACCCTAAAGCAAAAAACCACGCAAAGGGGGCAAAAAGACCCACCGTGCCGAACTAACGGCACGGCGGTACACCCTTTGCGTCTCAGAGCTTCCAGCAAAACGAACAGACAAGCTGGACAGAAAAAGCAGCAACAAAAGCAAAGAAGCACTTATCTAAGCAGAGCAGCAGGCCACAGGAAAGATCCAGAAGCTCAGATCCAACACTGGAACATTGACTAGGAGCAAGGAAGACAGAATCAGGCGGAGTTAAATAACAAAGAAGCCAACGAGCTCACCAGAACACCTGAGGGAGGAAGCTCAGAAGCCGCAGTACCACTTGTGACCACAGGAGTGAATTCAGCCACAGAATTCACAACAGTACCCCCCCCCCCTTGAGGAGGGGTCACCGAACCCTCACCAGAGCCCCCAGGCCGACCAGGATGAGCCACATGAAAGGCACGAACAAGATCTGGAGCATGGACATCAGAGGCAAAAACCCAGGAATTATCTTCCTGAGCATAACCCTTCCATTTAACCAGATACTGGAGTTTCCGTCTAGAAACACGAGAATCCAAAATTTTCTCCACAATATACTCCAATTCCCCCTCCACCAAAACCGGGGCAGGAGGCTCAACAGATGGAACCATAGGTGCCACGTATCTCCGCAACAACGACCTATGGAATACATTATGTATGGAAAAGGAGTCTGGGAGGGTCAGACGAAAAGACACAGGATTGAGAATCTCAGAAATCCTATACGGACCAATAAAACGAGGTTTAAATTTAGGAGAGGAAACCTTCATAGGAATATGACGAGAAGATAACCAAACCAGATCCCCAACACGAAGTCGGGGACCCACACGGCGTCTGCGATTAGCGAAAAGTTGAGCCTTCTCCTGGGACAAGGTCAAATTGTCCACTACCTGAGTCCAAATCTGCTGCAACCTGTCCACCACAGTATCCACACCAGGACAGTCCGAAGACTCAACCTGTCCTGAAGAGAAACGAGGATGGAACCCAGAATTGCAGAAAAATGGAGAGACCAAGGTAGCCGAGCTGGCCCGATTATTAAGGGCGAACTCAGCCAACGGCAAAAAGGACACCCAATCATCCTGGTCAGCAGAAACAAAACATCTGTTTCCAAGGTCTGATTGGTTCGTTCGGTCTGGCCATTAGTCTGAGGATGGAAAGCCGAGGAAAAAGATAGGTCAATGCCCATCCTACCACAAAAGGCTCGCCAAAACCTTGAAACAAACTGGGAACCTCTGTCAGAAACAATATTCTCAGGAATGCCATGCAAACGAACCACATGCTGGAAGAACAAAGGCACCAAATCAGAGGAGGAAGGCAATTTAACCAAGGGCACCAGATGGACCATTTTAGAAAAGCGATCACAGACCACCCAAATGACTGACATCTTTTGAGAAACGGGAAGGTCAGAAATGAAATCCATCGAAATATGTGTCCAAGGCCTCTTTGGGACCGGCAAGGGCAAAAGCAACCCACTGGCATGAGAACAGCAGGGCTTAGCCCTAGCACAAATCCCACAGGACTGCACAAAAGTACGTACATCCCGTGACAGAGATGGCCACCAGAAGGATCTAGCCACTAAGTCTCTGGTACCAAAGATTCCAGGATGACCAGCCAACACCGAACAATGAAGTTCAGAGATAACTTTACTAGTCCACCTATCAGGGACGAACAGTTTCTCCGCCGGACAACGATCAGGTTTATTCGCCTGAAATTTTTGCAACACTCGCCGCAAATCAGGGGAGATGGCAGACACAATGACTCCTTCCTTGAGGATACTCGCCGGCTCAGATGAACCCGGAGAGTCGGGCACAAAACTCCTAGACAGAGCATCCGCCTTCACATTTTTAGAGCCCGGAAGGTACGAAATCACAAAATTGAAGCGGGCAAAAAATAACGACCAACGGGCCTGTCTAGGATTAAAGCGCTTGACAGACTGGAGATAAGTAAGGTTCTTATGATCAGTCAATACCACCACGCGATGCTTAGCTCCTTCAAGCCAATGACGCCATTCCTCGAATGCCCACTTCATGGCCAGCAACTCTCGGTTGCCCACATCATAATTACGCTCAGCAGCCGAAAACTTCCTGGAAAAGAAAGCACATGGTTTCAACACTGAGCATCCAGAACCTCTCTGTGACAAAACCGCCCCTGCTCCAATCTCAGAAGCATCAACCTCGACCTGGAACGGAAGAGAAACATCTGGTTGACACAACACAGGGGCAGAACAAAAACGACGCTTCAACTCCTGAAAAGCATCCACAGCAGCAGAAGACCAATTAACCAAATCAGCACCCTTCTTGGTCAAATCGGTCAATGGTTTGGCAATGCTAGAAAAATTACAGATGAAGCGACGATAAAAATTAGCAAAGCCCAGGAATTTTTGCAGACTTTTCAGAGATGTCGGCTGAGTCCAATCCTGGATGGCTTGGACCTTAACCGGATCCATCTCGATAGTAGAAGGGGAAAAGATGAACCCCAAAAATGAAACTTTCTGCACACCGAAGAGACACTTTGATCCCTTCACAAACAAAGAATTAGCACGCAGGACCTGGAAAACCATTCTGACCTGCTTCACATGAGAGTCCCAATCATCTGAGAAGATCAAAATGTCATCCAAGTAAACAATCAGGAATTTATCCAGATACTCACGGAAGATGTCATGCATAAAAGACTGAAACACAGATGGAGCATTGGCAAGTCCGAACGGCATCACTAGATACTCAAAATGACCCTCGGGCGTATTAAATGCAGTTTTCCATTCATCTCCTTGCCTGATTCTCACCAGATTATACGCACCACGAAGATCTATCTTAGTGAACCAACTAGCCCCCTTAATCCGAGCAAACAAGTCAGATAACAATGGCAAGGGATACTGAAATTTAACAGTGATCTTATTAAGAAGGCGGTAATCAATACACGGTCTCAGCGAACCATCCTTCTTGGCTACAAAAAAGAACCCTGCTCCCAGTGGTGATGACGATGGGCGAATATGTCCCTTCTCCAGGGATTCCTTCACATAACTGCGCATAGCGGCGTGTTCAGGCACGGATAAATTAAATAATCGACCTTTAGGGAATTTACTACCAGGAATCAAATTGATAGCACAATCACAATCCCTATGCGGAGGTAGGGCATCGGACTTGGGCTCTTCAAATACATCCTGATAATCAGACAAGAACTCTGGGACCTCAGAAGGAGTGGATGACGAAATAGACAAAAATGGAACATCACCATGTACCCCCTGACAACCCCAGCTGGATACCGACATAGAGTTCCAATCCAATACAGGATTATGGGTTTGCAGCCATGGCAACCCCAACACGACCACATCATGCAGATTATGTAGCACCAGAAAGCGAATAACTTCCTGATGTGCAGGAGCCATGCACATGGTCAGCTGGGCCCAGTACTGAGGTTTATTCTTGGCCAAAGGTGTAGCATCAATTCCTCTCAATGGAATAGGACACCGCAAAGGCTCCAAGAAAAACCCACAACGTTTAGCATAATCCAAATCCATCAGATTCAGGGCAGCGCCTGAATCCACAAACGCCATGACAGAAAACGACGACAAAGAGCATATCAAGGTAATGGACAGAAGGAATTTGGACTGTACAGTACCAATGACGGCAGACCTATCGAACCGCTTAGTGCGCTTAGGCCAATCAGAAATAGCATGAGTGGAATCACCACAGTAGAAACACAGACCATTCAGGCGTCTGTGTTCTTGCCGTTCAACTCTGGTCATAGTCCTATCGCACTGCATAGGCTCAGGTTTATTCTTAGATAATACCGCCAAATGGTGCACAGATTTACGCTCGCGCAAGCGTCGTCCGATCTGAATGGCCAAAGACATAGACTCATTCAAACCAGCAGGCATAGGAAAACCCACCATGACATCCTTAAGAGCCTCAGAGAGACCCTTTCTGAACAAAGCTGCCAGCGCAGATTCATTCCACAGAGTTAGTACTGACCACTTCCTAAATTTCTGACAATATACTTCTATATCATCCTGACCCTGGCATAAAGCCAGCAAATTCTTCTCAGCCTGATCCACTGAATTAGGCTCATCGTAAAGTAATCCGAGCGCCAGGAAAAACGCATTAACATTACTCAATGCAGGGTCTCCTGGCGCAAGAGAAAATGCCCAGTCCTGAGGGTCGCCGCGCAAAAAAGAAATAATAATCAAAACCTGTTGAATAGGATTACCAGAAGAATGAGGTTTCAAGGCCAGAAATAGCTTACAATTATTTTTGAAATTAAGAAACTTAGTTCTATCACCAAAAAACAAATCAGGAATAGGAATTCTTGGTTCTAGCATAGATTTCTGATCTATAGTATCTTGAATCTTTTGTACATTTATAACGAGATTATCCATTGAAGAGCACAGACTCTGAATATCCATGTCCACACCTGTGTCCTGAAACACCCAAATGTCTAGGGGAAAAAAAAAAATGAACACAGAGCTGAGGAAAAAAAATGATGTCAGAACTTCTTTTTTCCCTCTATTGAGAATCATTAGTGTGGCTCCTTGTACTGTTATGCAGGCAATCCAGTGACACAGTGTGCCAGAAATCAGAGCACATACAGTGATCAGACAATAACCAAAAAACAATAGAACGAGCTCTGAGACGTGGAATCTCTGTAGACCGCAATACCTGAACCTATCCTAAACACAACTAAAGGCAGCTGTGGATTGTGCCTGACAATACCTATGCAACTCGGCACAGCCTGAGGAGCTGACTAGCCTGAAGATAGAAACACAAGCCTGACTTGCCTCAGAGAAATACCCCAAAGGAAAAGGCAGCCCCCCACATATAATGACTGTTAGCAAGATGAAAAGACAAACGTAGGGATGAAACAGATTCAGCAAAGTGAGGCCCGATATTCTAGATAGAGCGAGGACAGTAAAGAGAACTTTGCAGTCTACAAAAAACCCTAAAGCAAAAAACCACGCAAAGGGGGCAAAAAGACCCACCGTGCCGAACTAACGGCACGGCGGTACACCCTTTGCGTCTCAGAGCTTCCAGCAAAACGAATAGACAAGCTGGACAGAAAAAATAGCAACAAAAGCAAAGAAGCACTTATCTAAGCAGAGCAGCAGGCCACAGGAAAGATCCAGAAGCTCAGATCCAACACTGGAACATTGACTAGGAGCAAGGAAGACAGAATCAGGCGGAGTTAAATAACAAAGAAGCCAACGAGCTCACCAGAACACCTGAGGGAGGAAGCTCAGAAGCCGCAGTACCACTTGTGACCACAGGAGTGAATTCAGCCACAGAATTCACAACACCTATCCCCAGGACTTCCAACACAGGAACCATGTGCTGTCCAGGAATCCTATCCCCAGGAATCCTATCCCCAGGAATCCTATCCCCAGGACTTCCACCACAGGAACCATGTGCTGTCCAGGAATCCTATCCCCAGGACTTCCAACACAGGAACCATGTGCTGTCCAGGAATCCTATCCCCAGGACTTCCACCACAGGAACCATGTGACCCACACCCTGGTCACATTACAGACCTGTAACCACTCCCCTAGGTGAGAGTGTGGGATTGTGGGGCTAGTGTGACCCGCCCAACTCTCATAACTAGCCCTGCCAGTCTCCCTTTAGAATTACACAATTACTTGTGGTGGGACTACAGGTCCCAGCACACCAGCCAAACTTCAGACTGACAGCGCAGAGTGTCTTCCTCTGCGACACACATACCGCCGGCCATTTACAATCCTGCCGGAGTTTGTCTCATCACCACAGCGCCCCCTGGCTGCAGCACGGGTCACTGCACCACACTGAGCACTTTGGGTATACCCAGTGTAGTGTTTATGGTCAGACCTTTTCCTATACTCAGATTATTGTTTTATAACATTGAATGTCACTTGTTACCTCTGTTATATTCTACAGCTATGCTATGAAATGTAAGCACTATGCACTTAATGGAAAACCTTACTTGGAAGTGTTTAGGATTAAAGGTTTAGTCTGACCCGATTACTATCTCCATACAGAGTTACTCCCAGTATACCATCTCAGACTCTCGTCAGGCGATCAGCGACTTTATTAAAACTAAAGCAAGCAGCCAAGTAAGTGACATCCTGCTGGAATCAAGGCCTCTGCCCCTATATCATGCTGCTCTCGGATTAAATAGTAAAAACCTGCTGACAGATTTCCTTTAACTGTGGAATGTAGTCATTGTAAATGTTGGCAAAGAAAGTACCAGTAATGGAGGGAGAAGGGGAGGAATTGATCCCAGATTGTCATGGTCACTAATGCTGTTGTAAATGGTGATAATTAATGGCATTTGTATATTCCAATATGAGATATATTTTCCATGTACACTAGGGAGAGTAATAAACATATAATTGATAAGAAGATCGAAGAGGAGAACATCGCCCTCAAAACCAATCATGTGACTCTGTAAGATAACAATGATCTATATTCTCACCGTTTCTCCTCTCCCCTCCCACCATGGGCTGTAACTAAGTGTGGAGCTTAGTTCTACTGTAGTGACATGTAAACGATGAGAATGTGACTGGGGGACACAATAGTTACCAGCAAGATTCAATGAGAACCCACTATGCAGGGGGCTACAGCCCAGCTGGATGTAGGTGACGGAGGCCGCGCTGCCCCTAAGGCCACATTCACACGGTCAGTATTTGTAAGACAAAACCAGGAGTGGAACAATCAGAGGAAAAGCAGAATAGAAACCCGTCAGCGCTTCTGTATTTCTCACCACTCCTGGTCTTCACTTACAAATCCTGAATGTGTGAATGTGGCCGAATACAGACATGGCGGAGCGCACAGTGGGGCCCGGAGTAATGGAGGGGATGGGCAATAACCAGCACTGCGGACCCTCCACTCTCAGGATCTGTAGCAGTGCTGGTAGTCGGACCCCCACCAGGTACAAAGGGGAAATGTCCCCAGATTTGGTCTTAGACTCGGTATAAAATTATAATAATGAATATTGATATTACTCCGTTATATGGTGATTATAATCCCGAGATCTCACCCTGCGCATGCGCTGTCTCCAGAGGACATTTCCAAGGTACTCCGCAATGAAAAGGATGGGAAGTGTGAGCCCGCCACAGCCTCGCACCACCGAACACCACTCCGCCCAGCCCGGAGCCCACCACAGCCTCACACCGCCTCACACCACTCCGCCCAGCCCGGAGCCCACCACAGCCTCGCACCGCCTCACACCCCTCCGCCCAGCCCGGAGCCCATCACAGCCTCGCACCGCCTCACACCCCCTCCGCCCAGCCCGGAGCCCACCACAGCCTCACACCGCCTCACACCACTCTGCCCAGCCCGGAGCCCACCACAGCCTCGCACCGCCTCACACCCCCTCCGCCCAGCCCGGAGCCCGCCACAGCCTCGCACCACCGAACACCCCTCCGCCCAGCCCGGAGCCCGCCACAGCCTCACACCGCCTCACACCACTCCGCCCAGCCCGGAGCCCGCCACAGCCTCGCACCACCGAACACCCCCTCCACCCAGCCTGGAGCCCACCACAGCCTCGCACCACCGAACACCCCCTCCGCCCAGCCCGGAGCCCACCACAGCCTCGCACCACCTCACACCCCTCCACCCAGCCCAGAGCCCTCCACAGCCTCGCACCGCCTCACACCCAGTCCGCCTAGTCCGGAGCCCACCACAGCCTCACACCACCTCACACCCCTCCGCCCAGCCCGGAGCCCACCACAGCCTCGCACCGCCTCACACCCCTCCGCCCAGCCCAGAGCCCACCACAGCCTCGCACGGCCTCACACCCCTCCACCCCCAGCCCGGAACCCACCACAGCCTCGCACCGCCTCATACCCCCTCCGCCCAGCCCGGAGCCCACCACAACCTCGCACCGCCTCACACCCCCTCCGCCCAGCCCGGAGCCCGCCACAGCCTCACACCGCCTCACACCACTCCGCCCAGCCCGGAGCCCGCCACAGCCTCGCACCACCGAACACCCCCTCCGCCCAGCCCGGAGCCCACCACAGCCTCGCACCACCGAACACCCCCTCCGCCCAGCCCGGAGCCCATCACAGCCTCACACCGCCTCACACCCCCTCCGCCCAGCCCGGAGCCCATCATAGCCTCACACCGCCTCACACCCCCTCCGCTTAGCCCGGAGCCCACCACAGCCTCGCACTGCCTCACACCCCCTCCGCCCAGCCCGGAGCCCACCACAGCCTCGCACCGCCTCACACCCCCTCCGCCCAGCCCGGAGCCCACCACAGCCTCACACCCCCTCCGCCCAGCCCGGAGCCCGCCACAGCCTCGCAACACCGAACACCCCTCCGCCCAGCCCGGAGCCCGCCACAGCCTCACACCACCTCACGCCACTCCGCCCAGCCCGGAGCCCACCACAGCCTCGCACCACCGAACACCCCCTCCACCCAGCCCGGAGCCCACCACAGCCTCGCACCACCGAACACCCCCTCCGCCCAGCCCGGAGCCCACCACAGCCTCGCACCACCTCACACCCCTCCACCCAGCCCAGAGCCCTCCACAGCCTAGCACCGCCTCACACCCAGTCCGCCTAGTCCGGAGCCCACCACAGCCTCACACCACCTCACACCCCTCCGCCCAGCCCAGAGCCCACCACAGCCTCGCACCGCCTCACACCCCTCCGCCCAGCCCAGAGCCCACCACAGCCTCGCACGGCCTCACACCCCTCCACCCCCAGCCCGGAACCCACCACAGCCTCGCACCGCCTCATACCCACTCTGCCCAGCCCGGAGCCCACCACAGCCTCGCACCGCCTCACACCCCCTCCGCCCAGCCCGGAGCCCGCCACAGCCTCACACCGCCTCACACCACTCCACCCAGCCCGGAGCCCGCCACAGCCTCGCACCACCGAACACCCCCTCCGCCCAGCCCGGAGCCCACCACAGCCTCGCACCACCGAACACCCCCTCCGCCCAGCCCGCAGCCCATCACAGCCTCACACCGCCTCACACCCCCTCCGCCCAGCCCGGAGCCCATCATAGCCTCTCACCGCCTCACACCCCCTCCGCTTAGCCCGGAGCCCACCACAGCCTCGCACTGCCTCACACCCCCTCCGCCCAGCCCGGAGCCCACCACAGCCTCGCACCGCCTCACACCCCCTCCGCCCAGCCCGGAGCCCACCACAGCCTCGCACCGCCTCACACCACTCCGCCCAGCCTGGAGCCCACCACAGCCTCGCACCGCCTCACACCCCCTCCGTCCAGCCCGGAGCCCACCACCGCCTCACACCCCCTCTGCCCAGCCCAGAGCCCACCACAGCCTCGCACCGCCTCACACCACTCCGCCCAGCCCGGAGCCCACCACAGCCTCGCACCGCCTCACACCCCCTCCGCCCAGCCCGGAGCCCACCACCGCCTCACACCCCCTCTGCCCAGCCCAGAGCCCACCACAGCCTCACACCGCCTCACACCCCTCCGCCCAGCCCGGAGCCCACCACAGCCTCACACCGCCTCACACCCCCTCCTCCCAGCCCGGAGCCCACCACAGCCTTGCACCGCCTCACACCCCCTCCGCCCAGCCCGGAGCCCATCACAGCCTCGCACCGCCTCACACCCCCTCCGCCCAGCCCGGAGCCCACCACAGCCTCACACCGCCTCACACCACTCCGCCCAGCCCAGAGCCCGCCACAGCCTCACACCGCCTCACACACCTCCACCCAGCCCGGAGCCCACCACAGCCTCACACCACTCCGCCCAGCCCGGAGCCCACCACAGCCTCGCACCGCCTCACACCCCCTCCGCCCAGCCCGGAGCCCACCACAGCCTCACACCACCGAACACCCCTCAGCCCAGCCCACCACAGCCTCGCACCGCCTCACACCCCCTCCGCCCAGCCCGGAGCCCACCACAGCCTCGCACTGCCTCACACCCCTCCGCCCAGCCTGGAGCCCACCATAGCCTCACACCGCCTCACACCCCCTCCGCCCAGCCCACCACAGCCTCGCACCACCGAACACCCCTCTGCCCAGCCCGGAGCCCACCACAGCCTCGCACCGCCTCACACCCCCTCCGCCCAGCCCGAAGCCCACCACAGCCTCGCACCACCGAACACCCCTCCGCCCAGCCCACCACAGCCTCGCACCACCGAACACCCCTCCGCCCAGCCCGGAGCCCGCCACAGCCTCGCACCACCGAACACCCCTCCGCCCAGCCCGGAGCCCGCCACAGCCTCGCACCGCCTCACACCCCCTCCGCCCAGCCCGGAGCCCACCACAGCCTCACACCGCCTCACACCCCCTCCGCCCAGCCCGGAGCCCACCACAGCCTCGCACTGCCTCACACCCCTCCGCCCAGCCCTGAGCCCACCACAGCCTCGCACCGCCTCACACCACTCCGCCCAGCCCAGAGCCCACCACAGCCTCGCACCACCGAACACCCCTCCGCCCAGCCCGGAGCCCACCACAGCCTCGCACCGCCTCACACCCCCTCCGCCCAGCCCGGAGCCCACCACAGCCTCGCACCGCCTCACACCCCTCCGCCCAGCCTGGAGCCCATCACAGCCTCGCACCGCCTCACACCCCTTCCGCCCAGCCCGGAGCCCACCACAGCCTCGCACCGCCTCACACCACTCCGCCCAGCCCGGAGCCCACCACAGCCTCACACCGCCTCACACCACTCCGCCCAGCCCGGAGCCCACCACAGCCTCGCACCACCGAACACCCCTCCGCCCAGCCCGGAGCCCACCACAGCCTCGCACCGCCTCACACCCCTCCGCCCAGCCCGGAGCCCATCACAGCCTCGCACCGCCTCACACCCCCTCCGCCCAGCCCGGAGCCCACCACAGCCTCGCACCGCCTCACACCCCTCCACCCAGCCCAGAGCCCGCCACAGCCACACACCGCCTCACACCACTCCGCCCAGCCCGGAGCCCACCACAGCCTCGCACCACCGAACACCCCTCCGCCCAGCCCGGAGCCCACCACAGCCTCGCACCACCGAACACCCCTCCATCCAGCCCGGAGCCCACCACAGCCTCGCACCGCCTCACACCACTCCGCCCAGCCCAGAGCCCACCACAGCCTCGCACCGCCTCACACCCCTCCGCCCAGCCCAGAGCCCACCACAGCCTCGCACCACCGAACACCCCTCCGCCCAGCCCGGAGCCCACTACAGCCTCACACCGCCTCACACCCCTCCGCCCAGCCCTGAGCCCACCACAGCCTCGCACCACCGAACACCCCTCCGCCCAGCCCGGAGCCCACCACAGCCTCGCACCGCCTCACACCCCTCCGCCCAGCCCGGAGCCCATCACAGCCTCGCACCGCCTCACACCCCCTCCGCCCAGCCCGGAGCCCACCACAGCCTTGCACCGCCTCACACCCCCTCCGCCCAGCCCAGAACCCACCACAGCCTCACACCCCCTCCGCCCAGCCCGGAGCACACCACAGCCTCGCACCGCCTCACACCCCTCCGCCCAGCCCGGAGCACACCGCATCGCTCCACTCCTTCCACCGACTCCAGCTTCCTGCAGCAGTGACTCTGCCTCCTGGCGCCCCACTCCTCCGCCGTGGTCCCCCCACTTAGCTGTGTCAGAGGATATAGTATTATATGTAAATGAGGCTGTAAGTGCCCCGTGGGCGGGACGATGTTGGTCGGGGGCATATATTCTCTGCACTCTTCCCCGCCTTGTGCCGCCTAGTGTGCCGATATTATCAAGTGAATACAAACCTTAGACTCCTGCTGCTGACAATCACTTTATTCAGCAGCACAGCCCGATCTAACGGGATTTATCCTTTGGATACAAAATCATCAGGTCGGTGACAGTCGGAGAAAAAGCCGACTCTACAGCACGCTGCACTTGTAACAAAAAATGCCACTGACCCCACAAGAAAAGGTGCAGAATAACAGGAAAGATGCACCGTGTGGGGGAGTTTATAGGGAAGCAGTCATGTCCTCAAGCTCTATGACAAGTAGCCTGTAGATATGGGGTAAATGTGCAGGGGAAGGGTTCGCTCACACCAGCCTATAACACGGCCCAGTGCTACATGATCACACATCTCACAGCACTCGGAGCAGTGTTATTCTATGCGGCAGCTCAGATCTGACATTATTTTCTCATGCAAATTTAGCAATTGTATCATACTCACCTATACAAGTCTATGGGTGTGGGCGAAACATTGGAGACTGCACTCGGATGTCATCTGAGTGCAGTGTGATCACTGTGTATGCCGGCAATAGAGGAGCCTCCGGCTTTCAGTCATAGAGGAGTGTCCGGCACAGCTTCAGTCACCACTACGTACACAGTGAGGGCAGCTGTAACCGCACACCGACACTGACTGACAGCCGGCTCTGCACTGATGCACTTCTGAGCGAGCTGTCAGTCTGTGTCGGGGTGCGGTTACAGTCACCACTCTCAGTGCTGTGAGCCGTGACTAATTCCTCAGGACATGAATGACTGAAAGCCGGAGGCTCCCAGAAGAAAAATAGTTCATTTTCTCCCAGGTGACGCACTTTCAGCACAGCGGCCGGCACCTTCATAACGCTATTAACCTGCAGATTAACCCAATATCTACAGATAATGGCGCTATAACACCTGGCAGCTTCACTTTAAACTGTTTTTTTTGGGGGGGATGGTGAGTTCCAGGCACAGAAGGGAGTAGAAGTGGCTCATAAGTGGAGAAGGAAGCAGATCTCTCCGATACGAGATATTACAAAGCTTCTTACATTTTCTCGTAATATTGAGTTTGTGACCATTTAACATAAATGGATGTTTCTTTCTTGTACAATAGTGAGAAAGAGAAAACAGTGAGAAAGAAGAAAAGAAGACTGACGAAGAGCAGGGCGCAGATAATGTAAGTGATCTACTATCAGCAAACCTTGTAGATCCCATAATGATCCTGACGTTTCCTGATCTGTGCGATTCCTTGTACTCAGGGGCAGATGATAGAAACCTGTCTGCACAGGATCCACCGGATCTCTACTGCACAGAGAGGCGACATTTACAGGGGGTCGCTCCGTTATCAGAATTTAGGGGAAAAGACGGGAAACAAACATTAGGAATTGTTATCGGACTGGTGAGAAGAAACACGAGCCAATATCTTAATATGGCGCCTGTAGAAATATGTCAGATATTATATATGTTATTATATAGAGAGTAAAAAAGAAGAATATGTGGCACTCACCCAGAAAAGCTGCTGAATTAAAGTCCTTTATTCATGATGCGATAAAACAGAACACTTTTGGAGAGGCGGCTGGGATCGGGAGATGGTGCTGGGAGGAGGAGAGGTGGACGACGATCGTTTCGCGCAAATGCGCTTCAACGGGTCCATCGGGTTGAAGCGCATTTGCGCGAAACGATCGTCGTCCACCTCTCCTCCTCCCAGCACCATCTCCCGTTCCCAGCCGCCTCTCCAAAAGTGTTCTGTTTTATCGCATCATGAATAAAGGACTTTAATTCAGCAGCTTTTCTGGGTGAGTGCCACATATTCTTCTTTTTTACTATATGGAATGGACTTGATTTTTCTATGTGGAGCACCGCCGTAGTCTGCTTTATCTGTGCTTGCTACACGAATCCTGCGCAGACATTGTGCTGCTTTGCGTCAAAGATTGGGTGCATTTTGAGCCTGGTGCCGTCTATATTCTTTGTTTTGTCAATATTATATAGAGAGATTCTCCCCCCGCTTGTAGATGGACCGGCCCAGAGCGGACCCCCAAGACCACTGTATGGAGGCGACCACACGTGAAGAGAAGGGGTAGAAAGCAGAGGGATAGTGGCGGATAGAGGACGCAGGACCCCCGGGGTCACATCTGCATTATACACGGATTGTGGGGGGGAAGGTCACGTTATCCCAATGATGGCGGCATGTGGTCACCTCAGGAGCACAGAGCGGCTCACAAGCTGCCCCAGGGAGATGATGGCTGTGTTTCACAGCCATCATCTGCCTATAACAGCCCAGCAGGAGTGAGCTCCATCTGCGGCTGTTCACCTATTTAACCCCTTACCGACATGGGGCTGTTCTGTTCCCCCCCTACTTCTAAGAGCCGTCATTCTTTATTTCTCCATCCATAGCCATATCAGGGCTTGTTTATTGGCAGAACAAGTTGTAGATTTCATAAACACTATTCAATGTATCACGTGATGGATTAGAAATAAAATTCCAAGTTCTCCAAAATTGCAGGAAATAAAGTAAATTGTGTAACGGTTTTTGTGGATTCTTCCTTGGAATGTTAATTGTACAGTAATAATGAGATCTGATTCTCCAGGTCAGTGGATTATGGAGACAACAAACCAGCAGAAATACATTTCACAAATTACAGAAAAATAATAATAATTCTGCTCCAATGTCTGTGTAGAGCAAAACATAAAGGGATGCGGCTCCTGGAAGGAGTAAAAAATGAAGGATCCAAAATGGGAAATGAAAGCGATAACTAAGTGTGGGGTCGACCTCTATGAATAATGTGGAACCGCCATGAGGGGTATTTATGCCGCCAGCCTTCTGCCCTCACAGGGGGCGCCCCCTAGTGACCGCTCTGAGGACACAACATTGTATCATTGGTGTCCATGGAGCCGGGGGGATGTGATCACTGCTGCTCCTCACATTGCTGAGATTTACACATTTACATATGAGATGATGATTTATGTTCCATGTACAACAGAAGAGAAATGCAAGAAAAGCGGCAGGAAAGATCGGAAAAGGAGGCGAAAGAGCGGAACATGGTGGAGAAAACTGTGTAAGTGCTTTTTATCCAGGTAGAAATGATATAAAACCTGTCTGCACGCACCGTCCATCTGTCTGCACACACTGTCCGTCTGTCTGCACGCACCGTCCGTCTGTCTGCACACACTGTCCGTCTGTCTGCACGCACCGTCCGTCTGTCTGCACACACCGTCCGTCTGTCTGCACACACCGTCCGTCTGTCTGCACACACCGTCCGTCTGTCTGCACGCACCGTCCATCTGTCTGCACACACTGTCCGTCTGTCTGCGCTGATAGTGGTCAGGGGGGGAAAGTCATTTCTCAGTTTAGGATGTTTATAGGACACAGAAATGAGATGAATTCTATGTATTTTACTGTATAAAATGGCCCCTGGAAGAACAGACCATGAGCAGCATTTTCTATGGCTCCTTTAGAAAGACACAAGGTGTAATGAGAAGCATTATACTCTCTATAGCAGACCCCCTGTCTAGGACGCATGATTTGGGCGCGGTCTCAGGAGGTCGCACATGTGTCCATTCTGTATCCTCATAGATGAATACAATAGTGGAGCCGTCAGCTCCCTGCACCACCACACGGCCTGTGCTCCCCGCGCTGTGTAATCCTATGGCTGCATATACATTAAATGGGAGAATACTCGGGACCACAGAACAGGAGAAGGACTTGGGGATTCTGGGGACAAGTAAGCTGAGCAGCAGCACTCAATGTCAGGCAGCAGCTGCAAAGGCAAAAAAGATAAAATCCTGCGATCCCATACCGTTACCCCTTTATAAATCACTTGTGGGGCCACATCTGGAATATGGGATCCAGTTTTGGGCTCCATATTTTAAAAAGGATATTCAGACGATAGAGTCAGTTCAAAGGCGGAAACTAGATTATTACCAGGAATGGAGACCTCTCATATGATGAAAGGTTAGAAAAGTTGGGCTTGTTTAGCTTAGAAAAAAGATGTCTCAGAGGAGATCTCATTCATAAATACACTGCTCAAAAAATAAAGGGAACACTAAAATCCCACATCCTAGATATCCCTTAATGAAATATTCCAGTTGTAAATCTTTATTCATTACATAGTGGAATGTGTTGAGAACAATAAAACATAGAAATGATCAATGTAAATCCAAATTAATATCCCAAGGAGGTCTGGAGTTGGAATGATGCTCAAAATCAAAGTGAAAAATCAAATTACAGGCTGATCCAACTTCAGTGGAAATGCACCAAGACAAGGAAATGATGCTCAGTAGTGTGTGTGGCTTCCACGTGCCTGTATGATCTCCCTACAATACCTGGGCATGCTCCTGATGAGGCAGCGGATGGTCTCCTGAGGGATCTCCTCCCAGACCTGGACTAAAGCATCCGCCAACTCCTGGACAGTCTGTGGTGCAACGTGACGTTGGTGGATGGTGCGAGACATGATGTCCCAGAGGTGTTCAATCGGATTCAAGTCTGGGGAACGGGCGGCCAGTCCATAGCTTCAATGCCTTCATCTTGCAGGAACTGCTGACACACTCCAGCCACATGAGGTCTGGCATGGTCCTGCATTAGGAGGAACCCAGGGCCAACCGCACCAGCATATGGTCTCACAAGGGGTCTGAGGATTTCATGTCGGTACCTAATGGCAGTCAGGCTACCTCTGGCGAGCACATGGGGGGCTGTGCTGCCCTCCAAAGAAATGCCACCCCACACCGTTACTGACCCTCTACCAAACCGGTCATGCTGAAGGATGTTGCAGGCAGCAGATCGCTCTCCACGGCGTCTCCAGACTCTGTCACATGTTCTCAGTGTGAACCTGCTTTCATCTATGAAGAGCACAGGATGCCAGTGGTGAATTTGCCAATCCTCGTGTTCTGTGGCAAATGCCAAGCGTCCTGCACGGTGTTGGGCTGTGAGCACAACCCCCATCTGTGGACGTCGGGCACTCAGACCATCCTCATGGAGTCGGTTTCTAACCGTTTATGCAGACACATTTGTGGCCTGCTGGAGGTCATTTTGCAGGACTCTGGCAGTGCTCCTCCTGTTCCTCCTTGCACAAAGTCGGAGGTTAGTGGTCCTGCTGCTGGGTTGTTGCCCTCCTATGGCCCCCTCCACATCTCCTGGTGTACTGGCCTGTCTCCTGGTAGCCCTCCAGCTTCTGAACACTACGCTGACAGACACAGCAAACCTTCTTGCCACAGCTCGCATTGATGTGCCATCCTGGATGAGCTGCTAAACATACCAAAAGAACTGGCGCACAGGTATAAACTATACACATAAAAGGGGGGTGCAAGTAGCAGCATAGCAAATGACAAGAAGGGAGAAGAAAGATGCTGCTACAAAAATTGCGCACCACCCGGTATATGAACATGCAAAAAACACTTTATTGGCATAGACAATAAAAACAATTAAAAACATAGAACCACTGTAACCACCTGGACATAAATACATGTGTATATACATAGCAATAATTATACAGCCTATCAATATGTCCATAGGGAATATACACCCTATATGGACATGTATGCTGGTAAACACCTACCTAATGGCTCATGAGGACTCTGAATACAAGCCTATTATAAAAGGGATATATATCCCGCAGAACCCACAGGCAAGTGTGCCAAATAATGACCACCCACCTGCCCATATGAAGGAAAAAAAAAATGAAAAAAAAGAGCCTAACCAGTGAGGGCAAGATATCCCCAACCCAAACCTGTACCAACCTATGTCCGATAAGCTGAGGTGTCCAGGGGGAGAGACAGTGGACCCTAACCCCACGCGTATCGCCTCCTTAATGAGGCTTCGTCAGGGGAAGTCATCTTCAGCTTATCGGACATAGGTTGGTACAGGTTTGGGTTGGGGATATCTTGCCCTCACTGGTTAGGCTCTTTTCTTTTTTTTTTCCTTCATATGGGCAGGTGGGTGGTCATTATTTGGCACACTTGCCTGTGGGTTCTGCGGGATATATATCCCTTTTATAATAGGCTTGTATTCAGAGTCCTCATGAGCCATTAGGTAGGTGTTTACCAGCATACATGTCCATATAGGGTGTATATTCCCTATGGACATATTGATAGGCTGTATAATTATTGCTATGTATATACACATGTATTTATGTCCAGGTGGTTACAGTGGTTCTATGTTTTTAATTGTTTTTATTGTCTATGCCAATAAAGTGTTTTTTGCATGTTCATATACCGGGTGGTGCGCAATTTTTGTAGCAGCGTCTTTCTTCTCCCTTCTTATCCTGGATGAGCTGCACTACCTGAGCCACTTGTATGAAAGCACAACCAACATTCAAAAGTGACCAAAACATCAGCCAGAAAGCATTGGTACTGAGATGTGGTCTGTGGTCCCCACCTGCAGAACCGCTCCTTTATTGAGGGAGTCTTGATAATTGCCAATAATTTCCATCTCTTGTCTATTCCATTTCCACAACAGCATGTGAAATTGATTGTCAGCAGTGTTGCTTCCTAAGTGGACAGTTTGATTTCACAGAAGTTTGACTTACTTGGAGATATATTCTGTTGTTTAAGTGTTCCCTTTATTTTTTTGAGCAGTGTATATGTGTGGTCAGTACAAAGGACTGGCACATAACATATTCCTTCCACGGACCATACTAAGGACCAGGGGGCACTCATTACGGGTGTAAGAAAGGCGATGCTGACAGCTAAATAGGAAAGGGTTCTTTACAGTTAGAGCAGTCAGACTGTGGATTGCCGACACTTAATAAAGGGCTGGATGATTTCCTCAGTGCACACAACATTGTGGGTTATAGTTTAGTGACACAATGCACAGTAGGTGGAGAAAGGTGGCATCTGATGGACCAAGGTCTTTTTTCCAACCTATGTAATAAATAGACGTCACATGTAAACACGAGTGCAGATGAAATAGCAAATAATTCCCTAAAATCATTCTCATCCCTTCTGTCATTTGTAATATTAAAGCTGAAAGGAAAACCCAAGATGTCACTTTTTTACTGTAGATTTTGACCTTATGCCCCAAATCACCACAGGGGGCGCATTACTCAGCTGCCTTAACTGCATTTAACCCTTTAATGACGTGACTCATTTTATCTTTGAGAAACATTTACCTTTATAGGGTCACTCCCCGGCCACTGGAGCATTTTTGGGTTGAGTTGAGTGTCGCTGTTCAGTGTTGCTCTTTTTAATGCAGGTCTAATAAAGTCTGATTTTATTGTATCTTTTCCCTGTGAATATTGATCCTAATCCGCACTGTTACTTGCACATTTACATGCGATGATCTATGTTTCCTGTCCTGTAGGGAGGAGACCACCGAGGATGAGAAGGGGAAGACCACCACCCTGATCATGTAAGAGATTACTGAGCCAACCTTCTAGATGACACAATGATGTAGACGATTCCTCCCTCCGGGATGGATCTGACTGCACAGACAGCCGCCATTTATTGTTACACACCGGATTAGGAAGAGGTTTGGGAAGAGGTTTTTTCCGGGAGCTTCTGTGCTGCCTTCTGATTGGACGGGGCCGTGTTCCGAGAGGTTTCCTTTTGGATCCTGTTCAAAGAAATGACCCGTAATTTATTTCTTTCCACCAGGTGTTTGTCTAAACCTCTTCAGAGGAAAACAAGCCTCCTCCTATTAAGGGCAGTCCCACACGTCCAGATAATTACGGTACCGGAAAAATCGCTACCGGAATTATCCGTGTGCCCGTGCGTTTCTGTGGCACATCAGTGTGGTGCCGCCCGTGTGCCGACTGGGTACCACACGCACCGTGCAGGAGACAGCGCTACAGTAAGCGCTGTCCCCCCCATGTGGTGCTGAAGCCGCCATTCATATCTTCTCTGCAGCAGCGTTTGCTGTAGAGAAGATATGAATAATCCTTTTTTTTTTTTTTTTTGTAAATGAGCGGCCCCACCTGACCGCTCATACAGTAGAAGGTGCGGCCAGGACAGGAAGCAGCGCCAGCGAGAGAGTCGGGAGAGTTTTTTAATAACAGCGGGCGGGCGCACAGGGGGTGGGAGGGACATGAATCTTCAGGTTAAACACGAGAAACAAACAAAAAAAAAAGGATTATTCATATCTTCTCTACAGCAAACGCTGCTGCAGAGAAGATATGAATGGCGGCTTCAGCACCACGTGGGGGGGACAGCGCTTACTGTAGCGCTGTCTCCTGCACGGCACACGGACTGCACACGGACAACGTCCGTGTGCGGTATGTGTTTTACACGGACCCATTGACTTTAATGTGTCCGTGTAATCCGTGCGCTCCCACGAACACTGACATGTCTCCGTGTTTGACACACGGAGACACGGTCCGCAAAAATTCAATGACATCTGCACAGATACATTGATTTCAATGTCCAGAGTAAAAAGAAAAAAATGCAATCGCACAGCCGCTATACGCTAGACCCTTACTGCTCCAGGGGCAAAAAAAAAATGCACTGTTTAAGCCTTTTGTCAGAAAACAAACTAAACAAAAAAACCGCTGAAAAGATTTTACCTTGGTGCTGCTTATGAAAAACAGATCCAATATGATACATAAGAAGAGACTGAAAGCGCACTCACCGGTTTTTGAACAATCAGAGCGGTTTATTCACATGAAATCATGCGGTGCAGGGAGGGTTTGTGAATACAAAGAGGATGACAGCTGTTTCGTGCTAGGTGAGCACTTCAACAGATCCAATTGGATTCACAAACCCTCCCTGCACCGCATGATTTCATGTGAATAAACCGCTCTGATTGTTCAAAAACCGGTGAGTGCGCTTTCAGTCTCTTCTTATGTATCATATTGATTTCAATGTGTCTACGTGTGTCAGTGGCTCCGGTACGTGAGGAAACTGTCACCTCACGTACCGGAGCCACTGATGTGTGAAACCGGCCTAACAAAGTGGATTTTTTATAGCAATGAACTGGAATTGCTTTCCAAAAGTTCCAGAAATCATTTTTTAGGTGAATTTTGCAGAGGATTTGCTTAAAAAAAAAAACTTAAAATATGTTACGTGCACATACTCTTGGTGATGTAACCAATGTTTAGCATTATAATAATAATAATCTTTATTTATATAGCGCCAACATATTCCGCAGCGCTTTACACTTTAACAATTTCAAACACAACAGTCATAAGTAACAACGTTAACAATACAATAAAGCACAATAGCATTAGGCTCTGTGCACACGTTGGGTTTTCGCTGTGTTTTTTTCCACAGGCAAAACCTGCTCTGCTGACAATAAAGAAGCAACTTACATAAAGCAGATTTTGCTGACTTTTTGCTGCGCTTTTATTGCTGTACCAAAAAAAGGGGGTAAAAAAAACCAAGGAGCATATATGCCTTATAATAATGGATTTTATTTAAGGATTAAAAACATCCATGCAATAATTAACAAGCATGTGAGGCCAGAGGCGGCCAAACGTTCCTGGCAAATGATGTAGTAAATAATGTATTCATTATTAGCCAGGATGGCTGGATGTTAAGAAATAGAAATATTGCTCATCTATTACATAAAGGGATTGTTTTGTCACTTCACAAGATATTGATTACCGTATATACTCGAGTATAAGCCGAGATTTTCAGCCCAAATTTTTGGGCTGAAAGTGCCCCCCTCGGCTTATACTCGAGTCACGGTAGCGGTGGGGTCGGCAGGTGAGGGGGTGAGGGCGCTGAGGTATACTTACCTAGTCCCAGCGATCCTCGCGCTGTCCCTGCCGTCCCACGGGCTTCGGCGCTGCAGTTTCTTCCTCTCTTCAGCGGTCACGTGGGACCGCTCATTACAGAAATGAATAAGCGGCTCCACCTCCCATAGGGGCGGAGCCGCTTATTCATTTCTCTAATCAGCGGTGCCGGTGACCGCTGATAGAGAAAGAAGCTGCAGCGCCGAAGACCGTGGGACGGCAGGGACAGCGCGAGGATCGCCAGGACTAGGTGAGTATGTTATATTCACCTGTCCTCGTTCCAGCCGCCGGGCGTCGCTCCATCTTCCCGGCCGGCGCCTCCATCTTCCCGGCGTCTGCGCTCTCTGACTGTTCAGGCAGAGGGCGCGATGACGCATATAGTGTGCGCGGCGCCCTCTGCCTGATCAGTCAGAGCAGAGACGCCGGGAAGATGGAGGCGCCGGAACGAGACGCTGGGAGCTGCAATCAAGGGAGGTGAGTATGTGTTTTTTTTTTTTTATTGCAGCAGTAGCAGCGGCGGCGGCAGAGATTTATGTGGAGCATCTATGGGGCACAGTGAACGGTGCAGAGCACCGTATATGGCACATCTATGGGGCACAGTGAACGGTGCAGAGCACTGTATAAGGCACAGCTAGGGGGCACAATGAACGGTGCAGAGCACCGTATAAGGCACAGCTAGGGGGCACAATGAACGGTGCAGAGCACTGTATATGGCACAGCAATGGGGCACAATGAACGGTGCAGAGCACCGTATAAGGCACAGCTAGGGGGCACAGTGAACGGTGCAGAGCACCGTATATGGCACATCTATGGGGCACAGTGAACGGTGCAGAGCACCGTATAAGGCACAGCTAGGGGGCACAATGAACGGTGCAGAGCACCGTATAAGGCACAGCTAGGGGGCACAATGAACGGTGCAGAGCACCGTATAAGGCACAGCTATGGGGCACAGTGAACGGTGCAGAGCACTATATGGGGCACAGCTATGGGAAAATATGAATGGTGTAGAGCACTATATGGCACAGCTATGGGGAAATAATGATCTATTTTTATTTTTGAAATTCACCGGTAAATGCTGCATTTCCACCCTAGGCTTATACTCGAGTCAATAAGTTTTCCCAGTTTTTTGTGGCAAAATTAGGGGGGTCGGCTTATACTCGGGTCGGCTTATACTCGAGTATATACGGTACCTATGCTTAGTGTAGGTCACCAATATCAGATTAGTGGGATCCAGCACCTGCAACCCCTGATCAGCTGCTTATAATCTCTGGCTGAATATAAACACATTGAATAGAATCCCGATCAATGAATCGCGGTCATGAGCAGACAATGCGAATCCGGATGTAGCACAGTTATAACAGCGAATGTTTGGGGACAGGTTGTAAGGAAAGCTCAGCAATATCTTGTGATTGGAATGCACTTTACGTTATTTGTTATATCTCCACTCGATACAGCTACGAAACCTCCGTCTAACAACAGGACCCACCGCTGCCAATACCACCTGGCAGCCACCACCACCGCTGCCGATACCACCTGGCAGCCACCATCACTACTGCCAATACCACCTGGCAAAGACCACCATCACTACTGCCAATACCACCTGGCAAAGACCACCACCACTTCATCCAATACCACCTGGCAGCCACCACCACCTCTGCCAATACCACCTGGCAGCCACCACCACCTCTGCCAATACAACCTGGCAGCCACCACCACCTCTGCCAATACCACCTGGCAGCCACCATCACTACTGCCAATACCACCTGGCAAAGACCACCACCACTTCATCCAATACCACCTGGCAGCCACCACCACCTCTGCCAATACCACCTGGCAAAGACCACCGCCACTTCATCCAATACCACCTGACAGCCACCACCACCTCTGCCAATACCACCTGGCAGCCACCACCACCTCTGCCAATACCACCTGGCAGCCACCACCACCTCTGCCAATACCACCTGGCAGCCACCACCACCTCTGCCAATACCACCTGGCAGCCACCACCACCTCTGCCAATACCACCTGGCAGCCACCATCACTACTGCCAATACCACCTGGCAAAGACCACCACCACTTCATCCAATACCACCTGGCAGCCACCACCACCTCTGCCAATACCACCTGGCAAAGACCACCGCCACTTCATCCAATACCACCTGACAGCCACCACCACCTCTGCCAATACCACCTGGCAGCCACCACCACCTCTGCCAATACCACCTGGCAGCCACCACCACCTCTGCCAATACCACCTGGCAGCCACCACCACCTCTGCCAATACCACCTGGCAGCCACCACCACCTCTGCCAATACCACCTGGCAGCCACCACCACCTCTGCCAATACCGCCTGGCAGCCAACACCACCTCTGCCAATACCACCTGGCAGCCACCACCACCTCTGCCAATACCACCTGGCAGCCACCACCACCGCTGCCAATACCACCTGGCAGCCACCACCACCGCTGCCAATACCACCTGGCAGCCACCACCACCGCTGCCAATACCACCTGGCAGCCACCACCACCGCTGCCAATACCACCTGGCAGCCACCACCACCTCTGCCAATACCACCTGGCAGCCACCACCACCTCTGCCAATACCACCTGGCAGCCACCACAACCGCTGCCAATACCACCTGGCAAAGACCACCACCACTTCATCCAATACCACCTGACAGCCACCACCACCTCTGCCAATACCACCTGGCAGAGACCACCACCTCTGCCAATAAAACCTGGCAGAGACCACCACCACTTCATCCAATACCACCTGACAGCCACCACCACCTCTGCAAATACCACCTGGCAGCCATGGCCACCTCTGCCAATACCACCTGGCAGCCACCACCACCCAGCCACCACCTCCTCTGCCAATACCACCTGGCAGCCACCACCACCTCTGCCAATACCACCTGGCAGCCACGACCACCTCTGCCAATACCACCTGGCAGCCACCACCACCTCTGCCAATACCACCTGGCAGCCACAACCACCTCTGCCAATACCACCTGGCAGCCACCACCCCCTCTACCAATACCACCTGGCAGCCACCACCACCCAGCCACCGCCATCTCTGCCAATACCACCTGGCAGCCACCACCACCTCTGCCAATACCACCTGGCAGCCACGACCACCTCTGCCAATACCACCTGGCAGCCACCACCACCTCTGCCAATACCACCTGGCAGCCACAACCACCTCTGCCAATACCACCTGGTAGCCACCACCTCCTCTACCAATACCACCTGGCAGCCGCCACCACCGCCTCTGCCAATACCACCTGGCAGCCGCCACCACCGCCTCTGCCAATACCACCTGGCAGCCGCCACCACCGCCTCTGCCAATACCACCTGGCAGCCGCCACCACCGCCTCTGCCAATACCACCTGGCAGCCGCCACCACCGCCTCTGCCAATACCACCTGGCAGCCGCCACCACCGCCTCTGCCAATACCACCTGGCTGCCGCCACCACCGCCTCTGCCAATACCACCTGGCAGCCGCCACCTCCGCCTCTGCCAATACCACCTGGCAGCCGCCACCACTGCCTCTGCCAATACCACCTGGCAGCCGCCACCACCGCCTCTGCCAATACCACCTGGCAGCCGCCACCACCGCCTCTGCCAATACCACCTGGCAGCCGCCACCACCGCTGCCAATACCACCTTGCAGCCGCCACCACCTCTGCCAATACCACCTGGCAGCCGCCACCACCTCTGCCAATACCACCTGGCACCACCACCACCTCAGCCAATACCACCTGGCAGCCACCACCACCTTTGCCAATACCACCTGGCAGCCACCACCACCTCTGCCAATACCACCTGGCAGCCATGACCACCTCTGCCAATACCACCTGGCAGCCACCACCACCTCTGCCAATACCACCTGGCAGCCACCACCACCTCTGCCAATACCACCTGGCAGCCACCACCACCTCTGCCAATACCACCTGGCAGCCACCACCACCTCTGCCAATACCACCTGGCAGCCACCACCACCTCTGCCAATACCACCTGGCACCACCACCACCTCTGCCAATACCACCTGGCAGCCACCACCACCTTTGCCAATACCACCTGGCAGCCACCACCACTTCTGCCAATACCACCTGGCAGCCACCACCACCTCTGCCAATACCACCTGGCAGCCACCACCACCTCTGCCAATACCACCTGGCAGCCACGACCACCTCTGCCAATACCACCTGGCAGCCACCACCACCTCTGCCAATACCACCTGGCAGCCACCACCACCTCTGCCAATACCACCTGGCAGCCACCACCCCCTCTACCAATACCACCTGGCAGCCACCACCACCCAGCCACCACCTCTGCCAATACCACCTGGCAGCCACCACCACCTCTGCCAATACCACCTGGCACCACCACCACCTCTGCCAATACCACCTGGCAGCCACCACCACCTCTGCCAATACCACCTGGCAGCCACCACCACCTCCGCCAATACCACCTGGCAGCCGCCACCACCACTTCTGCCAATACCACCTGGCAGCCGCCACCACCACCTCTGCCAATACCACCTGGCAGCCACCAACACCACCACTGCCAATACCACCTGGCAGCCGCCACCACCACCTCTGCCAATTCCACCTGGCAGCCACAACCACCGCCTCTGCCAATACCACCTGGCAGCCGCCACCACCGCCTCTGCCAATACCACCTGGCAGCCGCAACCACCGCCTTTGCCAATACCACCTGGCAGCCGCCACCACCGCCGTTGCCAATACCACCTGGCAGCCGCCACCACCTCCCCTGCCAATACCACCTGGCAGCTGCCACCACCTCCTCTGCCAATACCACCTGGCAGCCGCCACCACCACCTCTGCCAATACCACCTGGCAGCCGCCACCACCACCTCTGCCAATACCACCTGGCAGCCGCCACCACCACCTCTGCCAATACCACCTGCCAGCCGCCACCACCACGTCTGCCAATATCACCTGGCAGCCGCCACCACCGCCTCTGTCAATACCACCTGGCAGCCGCCACCACCGCCTCTGCCAATACCACCTGGCAGCCGCCACCACCGCCTCTGCCAATACCACCTGGCAGCCGCCACCACCGCCTCTGCCAATACCACCTGGCAGCCGCCACCACCGCCTCTGCCAATACCACCTGGCAGCCGCCACCTCCGCCTCTGCCAATACCACCTGGCAGCCGCCACCACCGCCTCTGCCAATACCACCTGGCAGCCGCCACCACCACCTCTGCCAATACCACCTGGCAGCCACGACCACCTCTGCCAATACCACCTGGCAGCCACCACCACCTCTGCCAATACCACCTGGCAGCCACAACCACCTCTGCCAATACCACCTGGTAGCCACCACCTCCTCTACCAATACCACCTGGCAGCCGCCACCACCGCCTCTGCCAATACCACCTGGCAGCCGCCACCACCGCCTCTGCCAATACCACCTGGCAGCCGCCACCACCGCCGTTGCCAATACCACCTGGCAGCTGCCACCACCTCCTCTGCCAATACCACCTGGCAGCCGCCACCACCACCTCTGCCAATACCACCTGGCAGCCGCCACCACCACCTCTGCCAATACCACCTGGCAGCCGCCACCACCACCTCTGCCAATACCACCTGCCAGCCGCCACCACCACGTCTGCCAATATCACCTGGCAGCCGCCACCACCGCCTGTCAATACCACCTGGCAGCCGCCACCACCGCCTCTGCCAATACCACCTGGCAGCCGCCACCACCGCCTCTGCCAATACCACCTGGCAGCCGCCACCTCCGCCTCTGCCAATACCACCTGGCAGCCGCCACCACCGCCTCTGCCAATACCACCTGGCAGCCGCCACCACCGCCTCTGCCAATACCACCTGGCAGCCGCCACCACCGCCTCTGCCAATACCACCTGGCAGCCACCACCACCTCTGCCAATACCACCTGGCAGCCACGACCACCTCTGCCAATACCACCTGGCAGCCACCACCACCTCTGCCAATACCACCTGGCAGCCACAACCACCTCTGCCAATACCACCTGGTAGCCAGCACCTCCTCTACCAATACCACCTGGCAGCCGCCACCACCGCCTCTGCCAATACCACCTGGCAGCCGCCACCACCGCCTCTGCCAATACCACCTGGCAGCCGCCACCACCGCCTCTGCCAATACCACCTGGCTGCCGCCACCACCGCCTCTGCCAATACCACCTGGCAGCCGCCACCACTGCCTCTGCCAATACCACCTGGCAGCCGCCACCACCGCCTCTGCCAATACCACCTGGCAGCCGCCACCACCGCCTCTGCCAATACCACCTGGCAGCCGCCACCACCGCTGCCAATACCACCTTGCAGCCGCCACCACCTCTGCCAATACCACCTGGCAGCCGCCACCACCTCTGCCAATACCACCTGGCACCACCACCACCTCAGCCAATACCACCTGGCAGCCACCACCACCTTTGCCAATACCACCTGGCAGCCACCACCACCTCTGCCAATACCACCTGGCATCCATGACCACCTCTGCCAATACCACCTGGCAGCCACCACCACCTCTGCCAATACCACCTGGCAGCCACCACCACCTCTGCCAATACCACCTGGCAGCCACCACCACCTCTGCCAATACCACCTGGCAGCCACCACCACCTCTGCCAATACCACCTGGCAGCCACCACCCCCTCTACCAATACCACCTGGCAGCCACCACCACCCAGCCACCACCACCTCTGCCAATACCACCTGGCAGCCACCACCACCTCTGCCAATACCACCTGGCACCACCACCACCTCTGCCAATACCACCTGGCAGCCACCACCACCTCTGCCAATACCACCTGGCAGCCACCACCCCCTCTACCAATACCACCTGGCAGCCACCACCACCTCTGCCAATACCACCTGGCAGCCACCACCATCTTTGCCAATACCACCTGGCAGCCACCACCACCTCTGCCAATACCACCTGGCAGCCACCACCACCTCTGCCAATACCACCTGGCAGCCACCACCACCTCTGCCAATACCACCTGGCAGCCACCACCACCTCTGCCAATACCACCTGGCACCACCACCACCTCTGCCAATACCACCTGGCAGCCACCACCACCTTTGCCAATACCACCTGCCAGCCGCCACCACCACGTCTGCCAATATCACCTGGCAGCCGCCACCACCGCCTCTGTCAATACCACCTGGCAGCCGCCACCACCGCCTCTGCCAATACCACCTGGCAGCCGCCACCACCGCCTCTGCCAATACCACCTGGCAGCCGCCACCTCCGCCTCTGCCAATACCACCTGGCAGCCGCCACCACCGCCTCTGCCAATACCACCTGGCAGCCGCCACCACCGCCTCTGCCAATACCACCTGGCAGCCGCCACCACCGCCTCTGCCAATACCACCTGGCAGCCGCCACCACCGCTGCCAATACCACCTGGCAGCCGCCACCACCTCTGCCAATACCACCTAGCAGCCACCACCAACTCTGCCAATACCACCTGGCAGCCGCCACCACCACCTCTGCCAATACCACCTGGCAGCCGCCACCACCACCTCTGCCAATACCACCTACCAGCCGCCACCACCGCCTCTGCCAATATCACCTGGCAGCCGCCACCACCGCCTCTGCCAATACCACCTGGCAGCCGCCACCACCGCCTCTGCCAATACCACCTGGCAGCCGCCACCACCGCCTCTGCCAATACCACCTGGCAGCCGCCACCACCGCCTCTGCCAATACCACCTGGCAGCCGCCACCTCCGCCTCTGCCAATACCACCTGGCAGCTGCCACCACCGCCTCTGCCAATACCACCTTGCAGCCGCCACCACCGCCTCTGCCAATACCACCTGGCAACCGCCACCACCGCCTCTGCCAATACCACCTGGCAGCCGCCGCCACCGCTGCCAATACCACCTGGCAGCCGCCACCACCTCTGCCAATACCACCTGGCAGCCACCACCACCTCTGCCAATACCACCTGGCACCACCACCACCTCTGCCAATACCACCTGGCAGCCACCACCACCTTTGCCAATACCACCTGGCAGGCATGACCACCTCTGCCAATACCACCTGGCAGCCACCACCACCCAGCCACCACCTCCTCTGCCAATACCACCTGGCAGCCACCCCCACCTCTGCCAATACCACCTGGCAGCCATGACCACCTCTGCCAATACCACCTGGCAGCCACCACCACCCAGCCACCACCTCCTCTGCCAATACCACCTGGCAGCCACCACCACCTCTGCCAATACCACCTGGCAGCCACGACCACCTCTGCCAATACCACCTGGCAGCCACCACCACCTCTGCCAATACCACCTGGCAGCCACCACCACCTCTGCCAATACCACCTGGCAGCCACCACCCCCTCTACCAATACCACCTGGCAGCCACCACCACCCAGCCACCACCACCTCTGCCAATACCATCTGGCAGCCACCACCACCTGTGCCAATACCACCTGGCACCCCCACCACCTCTGCCAATACCACCTGGCAGCCACCACCACCTTTGCCAATACCACCTGGCAGCCACCACCACCTCTGCCAATACCACCTGGCAGCCACCACCACCTCTGCCAATACCACCTGGCAGCCACCACCACCTCTGCCAATACCACCTGGCAGCCACCACCACCTCTGCCAATACCACCTGGCAGCCACCACCACCTCTGCCAATACCACCTGGCACCACCACCACCTCTGCCAATACCACCTGGCAGCCACCACCACCTCTGCCAATACCACCTGGCAGCCACCACCACCTCTGCCAATACAACCTGGCAGCCACCACCACCTCTGCCAATACCACCTGGCAGCCACCACCACCTCTGCCAATACCACCTGGCAGCCACGACCACCTCTGCCAATACCACCTGGCAGCCACCACCACCTCTGCCAATACAACTTGGCAGCCACCACCACCTCTGCCAATACCACCTGGCAGCCACCACCACCTCTGCCAATACCACCTGGCAGCCACCACCACCTCTGCCAATACAACCTGGCAGCCACCACCACCTCTGCCAATACCACCTGGCAGCCGCCACCACCTCTGCCAATACCACCTGGCACCACCACCACCTCAGCCAATACCACCTGGCAGCCACCACCACCTTTGCCAATACCACCTGGCAGCCACCACCACCTCTGCCAATACCACCTGGCAGCCATGACCACCTCTGCCAATACCACCTGGCAGCCACCACCACCTCTGCCAATACCACCTGGCAGCCACCACCACCTCTGCCAATACCACCTGGCAGCCACCACCACCTCTGCCAATACCACCTGGCAGCCACCACCACCTCTGCCAATACCACCTGGCAGCCACCACCCCCTCTACCAATACCACCTGGCAGCCACCACCACCCAGCCACCACCACCTCTGCCAATACCACCTGGCAGCCACCACCACCTCTGCCAATACCACCTGGCACCACCACCACCTCTGCCAATACCACCTGGCAGCCACCACCACCTCTGCCAATACCACCTGGCAGCCACCACCCCCTCTACCAATACCACCTGGCAGCCACCACCACCTCTGCCAATACCACCTGGCAGCCACCACCATCTTTGCCAATACCACCTGGCAGCCACCACCACCTCTGCCAATACCACCTGGCAGCCACCACCACCTCTGCCAATACCACCTGGCAGCCACCACCACCTCTGCCAATACCACCTGGCAGCCACCACCACCTCTGCCAATACCACCTGGCACCACCACCACCTCTGCCAATACCACCTGGCAGCCACCACCACCTTTGCCAATACCACCTGGCAGCCACCACCACTTCTGCCAATACCACCTGGCAGCCACCACCACCTCTGCCAATACCACCTGGCAGCCACCACCACCTCTGCCAATACCACCTGGCAGCCACGACCACCTCTGCCAATACCACCTGGCAGCCACCACCACCTCTGCCAATACCACCTGGCAGCCACCACCACCTCTGCCAATACCACCTGGCAGCCACCACCCCCTCTGACAATACCACCTGGCAGCCACCACCACCTCTGCCAATACCACCTGGCAGCCACCACCCCCTCTACCAATACCACCTGGCAGCCACCACCACCCAGCCACCACCACCTCTGCCAATACCACCTGGCAGCCACCACCACCTCTGCCAATACCACCTGGCACCACCACCACCTCTGCCAATACCACCTGGCAGCCACCACCACCTCTGCCAATACCACCTGGCAGCCACCACCCCCTCTACCAATACCACCTGGCAGCCACCACCACCTCTGCCAATACCACCTGGCAGCCACCACCATCTTTGCCAATACCACCTGGCAGCCACCACCACCTCTGCCAATACCACCTGGCAGCCACCACCACCTCTGCCAATACCACCTGGCAGCCACCACCACCTCTGCCAATACCACCTGACAGCCACCACCACCTCTGCCAATACCACCTGGCACCACCACCACCTCTGCCAATACCACCTGGCAGCCACCACCACCTTTGCCAATACCACCTGGCAGCCACCACCACTTCTGCCAATACCACCTGGCAGCCACCACCACCTCTGCCAATACCACCTGGCAGCCACCACCACCTCTGCCAATACCACCTGGCAGCCACGACCACCTCTGCCAATACCACCTGGCAGCCACCACCACCTCTGCCAATACCACCTGGCAGCCACCACCACCTCTGCCAATACCACCTGGCAGCCACCACCCCCTCTACCAATACCACCTGGCAGCCACCACCACCCAGCCACCACCACCTCTGCCAATACCACCTGGCAGCCACCACCACCTCTGCCAATACCACCTGGCACCACCACCACCTCTGCCAATACCACCTGGCAGCCACCACCACCTCTGCCAATACCACCTGGCAGCCACCACCACCTCCGCCAATACCACCTGGCAGCCGCCAGCACCACTTCTGCCAACACCACCTGGCAGCCGCCACCACCACCTCTGCCAATACCACCTGGCAGCCACCAACACCACCACTGCCAATACCACCTGGCAGCCGCCACCACCACCTCTGCCAATACCACCTGGCAGCCACAACCACCGCCTCTGCCAATACCACCTGGCAGCCGCCACCACCGCCTCTGCCAATACCACCTGGCAGCCGCAACCACCGCCTTTGCCAATACCACCTGGCAGCCGCCACCACCGCCGTTGCCAATACCACCTGGCAGCCGCCACCACCTCCCCTGCCAATACCACCTGGCAGCTGCCACCACCTCCTCTGCCAATACCACCTGGCAGCCGCCACCACCACCTCTGCCAATACCACCTGGCAGCCGCCACCACCGCCTCTGCCAATACCACCTGGCAGCCGCCACCACCACCTCTGCCAATACCACCTGCCAGCCGCCACCACCACGTCTGCCAATATCACCTGGCAGCCGCCACCACCGCCTTTGTCAATACCACCTGGCAGCCGCCACCACCGCCTCTGCCAATACCACCTGGCAGCCGCCACCACCGCCTCTGCCAATACCACCTGGCAGCCGCCACCTCCGCCTCTGCCAATACCACCTGGCAGCCGCCACCACCGCCTCTGCCAATACCACCTGGCAGCCGCCACCACCGCCTCTGCCAATACCACCTGGCAGCCGCCACCACCGCCTCTGCCAATACCACCTGGCAGCCGCCACCACCGCTGCCAATACCACCTGGCAGCCGCCACCACCTCTGCCAATACCACCTAGCAGCCACCACCAAGTCTGCCAATACCACCTGGCAGCCGCCACCACCACCTCTGCCAATACCACCTGGCAGCCGCCACCACCACCTCTGCCAATACCACCTACCAGCCGCCACCACCGCCTCTGCCAATATCACCTGGCAGCCGCCACCACCGCCTCTGCCAATACCACCTGGCAGCCGCCACCACCGCCTCTGCCAATACCACCTGGCAGCCGCCACCACCGCCTCTGCCAATACCACCTGGCAGCCGCCACCACCGCCTCTGCCAATACCACCTGGCAGCCGCCACCTCCGCCTCTGCCAATACCACCTGGCAGCTGCCACCACCGCCTCTGCCAATACCACCTTGCAGCCGCCACCACCGCCTCTGCCAATACCACCTGGCAACCGCCACCACCGCCTCTGCCAATACCACCTGGCAGCCGCCGCCACCGCTGCCAATACCACCTGGCAGCCGCCACCACCTCTGCCAATACCACCTGGCAGCCACCACCACCTCTGCCAATACCACCTGGCACCACCACCACCTCTGCCAATACCACCTGGCAGCCACCACCACCTTTGCCAATACCACCTGGCAGGCATGACCACCTCTGCCAATACCACCTGGCAGCCACCACCACCCAGCCACCACCTCCTCTGCCAATACCACCTGGCAGCCACCACCACCTCTGCCAATACCACCTGGCAGCCATGACCACCTCTGCCAATACCACCTGGCAGCCACCACCACCCAGCCACCACCTCCTCTGCCAATACCACCTGGCAGCCACCACCACCTCTGCCAATACCACCTGGCAGCCACGACCACCTCTGCCAATACCACCTGGCAGCCACCACCACCTCTGCCAATACCACCTGGCAGCCACCACCACCTCTGCCAATACCACCTGGCAGCCACCACCCCCTCTACCAATACCACCTGGCAGCCACCACCACCCAGCCACCACCACCTCTGCCAATACCACCTGGCAGCCACCACCACCTGTGCCAATACCACCTGGCACCCCCACCACCTCTGCCAATACCACCTGGCAGCCACCACCACCTTTGCCAATACCACCTGGCAGCCACCACCACCTCTGCCAATACCACCTGGCAGCCACCACCACCTCTGCCAATACCACCTGGCAGCCACCACCACCTCTGCCAATACCACCTGGCAGCCACCACCACCTCTGCCAATACCACCTGGCAGCCACCACCACCTCTGCCAATACCACCTGGCACCACCACCACCTCTGCCAATACCACCTGGCAGCCACCACCACCTCTGCCAATACCACCTGGCAGCCACCACCACCTCTGCCAATACAACCTGGCAGCCACCACCACCTCTGCCAATACCACCTGGCAGCCACCACCACCTCTGCCAATACCACCTGGCAGCCACGACCACCTCTGCCAATACCACCTGGCAGCCACCACCACCTCTGCCAATACAACCTGGCAGCCACCACCACCTCTGCCAATACCACCTGGCAGCCACCACCACCTCTGCCAATACCACCTGGCAGCCACCACCACCTCTGCCAATACAACCTGGCAGCCACCACCACCTCTGCCAATACCACCTGGCAGCCACCACCTCCTCTGCCAATACCACCTGGCAGCCACCACCACCTCTGCCAATACCACCTGGCAGCCACGACCACCTCTGCCAATACCACCTGGCAGCCACCACCACCTCTGCCAATACCACCTGGCAGCCACCACCACCTCTGCCAATACCACCTGGCAGCCACCACCCCCTCTACCAATACCACCTGGCAGCCACCACCACCCAGCCACCACCACCTCTGCCAATACCACCTGGCAGCCACCACCACCTCTGCCAATACCACCTGGCACCCCCACCACCTCTGCCAATACCACCTGGCAGCCACCACCACCTTTGCCAATACCACCTGGCAGCCACCACCACCTCTGCCAATACCACCTGGCAGCCACCACCACCTCTGCCAATACCACCTGGCAGCCACCACCACCTCTGCCAATACCACCTGGCAGCCACCACCACCTCTGCCAATACCACCTGGCACCACCACCACCTCTGCCAATACCACCTGGCAGCCACCACCACCTTTGCCAATACCTCCTGGCAGCCACCACCACCTCTGCCAATACCACCTGGCAGCCACCACCACCTCTGCCAATACAACCTGGCAGCCACCACCCCCTCTACCAATACCACCTGGCAGCCACCACCACCCAGCCACCACCACCTCTACCAATACCACCTGGCAGCCACCACCACCACGTCTGCCAATATCACCTGGCAGCCGCCACCACCGCCTCTGCCAATACCACCTGGCAGCCGCCACCACCGCCTCTGTCAATACCACCTGGCAGCCGCCACCACCGCCTCTGCCAATACCACCTGGCAGCCGCCACCACCACCTCTGCCAATACCACCTGGCAGCCGCCACCTCCGCCTCTGCCAATACCACCTGGCAGCCGCCACCACCGCCTCTGCCAATACCACCTGGCAGCCGCCACCACCGCCTCTGCCAATACCACCTGGCAGCCGCCACCACCGCCTCTGCCAATACCACCTGGCAGCCGCCACCACCGCTGCCAATACCACCTGGCAGCCACCACCCCCTCTACCAATACCACCTGGCAGCCACCACCACCCAGCCACCACCACCTCTGCCAATACCACCTGGCAGCCACCACCACCTCTGCCAATACCACCTGGCACCACCACCACCTCTGCCAATACCACCTGGCAGCCACCACCACCTTTGCCAATACCACCTGGCAGCCACCACCACCTCTGCCAATACCACCTGGCAGCCACCACCACCTCTGCCAATACCACCTGGCAGCCACCACCACCTCTGCCAATACCACCTGGCAGCCACCACCACCTCCGCCAATACCACCTGGCAGCCGCCACCACCACTTCTGCCAATACCACCTGGCAGCCGCCACCACCACCTCTGCCAATACCACCTGGCAGCCGCCACCACCACCACTGCCAATACCACCTGGCAGCCGCCACCACCGCCTCTGCCAATACCACCTGGCAGCCACCACCACCGCCTCTGCCAATACCACCTGGCAGCCGCCACCACCGCCTCTGCCAATACCACCTGGCAGCCGCAACCACCGCCTTTGCCAATACCACCTGGCAGCCGCCACCACCGCTGTTGCCAATACCACCTGGCAGCCGCCACCACCTCCTCTGCCAATACCACCTGGCAGCCGCCACCACCTCCTCTGCCAATACCACCTGGCAACCGCCACCACCACCTTTGCCAATACCACCTGCCAGCTGCCACCACCACCTGTGCCAATACCACCTGGCAGCCGCCACCACCGCTGCCAATACCACCTGGCAGCCACCACCACCTCTGCCAATACCACCTGGCACCACCACCACCTCTGCCAATACCACCTGGCAGCCACCACCACCTCTGCCAATACCACCTGGCACCACCACCCCCTCTACCAATACCACCTGGCAGCCACCACCACCCAGCCACCACCACCTCTGCCAATACCACCTGGCAGCCACCACCACCTCTGCCAATACCACCTGGCACCACCACCACCTCTGCCAATACCACCTGGCAGCCACCACCACCTTTGCCAATACCACCTGGCAGCCAACACCACCTCTGCCAATACCACCTGGCATCCACCACCACCTCTGCCAATACCACCTGGCAGCCGCCACCACCACTTCTGCCAATACCACCTGGCAGCCGCCACCACCACCTCTGCCAATACCACCTGGCAGCCACCAACACCACCACTGCCAATACCACCTAGCAGCCGCCACCACCACCTCTGCCAATACCACCTGGCAGCCACAACCACCGCCTCTGCCAATACCACCTGGCAGCCGCCACCACCGCCTCTGCCAATACCACCTGGCAGCCGCAACCACCGCCTTTGCCAATACCACCTGGCAGCCGCCACCACCGCCGTTGCCAATACCACCTGGCAGCCGCCACCACCTCCTCTGCCAATACCACCTGGCAGCCGCCACCACCTCCTCTGCCAATACCACCTGGCAGCCGCCACCACCACCTCTGCCAATACCACCTGGCAGCCGCCACCACCACCTCTGCCAATACCACCTGGCAGCCGCCACCACCGCCTCTGCCAATACCACCTGGCAGCCGCCACCACCGCCTCTGCCAATACCACCTGGCAGCCGCCACCTCCGCCTCTGCCAATACCTCCTGGCAGCCGCCACCACCGCCTCTGCCAATACCACCTGGCAGCCGCCACCACCGCCTCTGCCAATACCACCTGGCAGCCACCACCACCGCCTCTGCCAATACCACCTGGCAGCCGCCACCACCGCTGCCAATACCACCTGGCAGCCGCCACCACCTCTGCCAATACCACCTGGCAGCCGCCACCACCTCTGCCAATACCACCTGGCAGCCGCCACCACCTCTGCCAATACCACCTGGCAGCCACCACCACCTCTGCCAATACCACCTGGCAGCCACCACCACCTCTGCCAATACCACCTGGCAGCCACCACCACCTCTGCCAATACCACCTGGCAGCCACGACCACGTCTGCCAATACCACCTGGCAGCCACCACCTCCTCTGCCAATACCACCTGGCAGCCACCACCACCTCTGCCAATACCACCTGGCAGCCACCACCCCCTCTACCAATGCCACCTGGCAGCCACCACCTCCTCTGCCAATACCACCTGGCAGCCACCACCACCTTTGCCAATACCACCTGGCAGCCACCACCACCTCTGCCAATACCACCTGGCAGCCACCACCACCTCTGCCAATACCACCTGGCAGCCACCACCACCTCCGCCAATACCACCTGGCAGCCGCCACCACCACTTCTGCCAATACCACCTGGCAGCCGCCACCACCACCTCTGCCAATACCACCTGGCAGCCGCCACCACCACCACTGCCAATACCACCTGGCAGCCGCCACCACCGCCTCTGCCAATACCACCTGGCAGCCACCACCACCGCCTCTGCCAATACCACCTGGCAGCCACCACCACCGCCTCTGCCAATACCACCTGGCAGCCGCAACCACCGCCTTTGCCAATACCACCTGGCAACCGCCACCACCGCCGTTGCCAATACCACCTGGCAGCGACCACCACTTAAGCCAATACCACCTGGCAGCGACCACCACTTAAGCCAATACCACCTGGCAGCGGCCACCACTTCAGCCAATACCACCTGGCAGCCACCACCACTTCAGCCAATACCACCTGGCAGCCACCACCACTTCAGGCAATACCACCTGGCAGAGAGCACCACTTCAGCCAATTCCACCTGGAAGAGACCACCACTTCGGCCAATACCACCTAACAGAGAGCACCACTTCAGCCAATACCACCTAGCAGCGACCACCACTTCAGGCAATCCTATCTGGCAGAGAGCACCACTTCAGGCAATCCCATCTGGCAGCGACCACCGCTTCAACCAATCCCACCTGGCAGAGAGCACCACGTCAGGCAATCCTATCTGGCAGAGAGCACCACTTCAGGCAATCCCACCTGGCAGAGAGCACCACTTCAGGCAATCCCATCTGGCAGCGACCACCGCTTCAACCAATCCCACCTGGCAGAGAGCACCACGTCAGGCAATCCTATCTGGCAGAGAGCACCACTTCAGGCAATCCTATCTGGCAGAGAGCACCACTTCAGGCAATCCCACCTGGCAGAGAGCACCACTTCAGGCAATCCCACCTGGCAGAGAGCACCACTTCAGGCAATCCCATCTGGCAGAGAGCACCACGTCAGGCAATCCTATCTGGCAGAGAGCACCACTTCAGGCAATCCTATCTGGCAGAGAGCACCACTTCAGGCAATCCTATCTGGCAGAGAGCACCACTTCAGGCAATCCTATCTGGCAGAGAGCACCACTTCAGGCAATCCCACCTGGCAGAGAGCACCACTTCAGGCAATCCCACCTGGCAGAGAGCACCACTTCAGGCAATCCCATCTGGCAGCGACCACCGCTTCAACCAGTCCCACCTGGCACAGACAACAATAAAATTTAATCTGGCACTAATTTAAAGAGGCTGTCTGATTCTAAAATCCAATACGTCACCGCTCTGCTTTCCGGCCGCTGGGCTTACACAGGGCAGAGAAGCAGAGCACCGAGGGACAGACAGCGGAAGGTAAGTATGAAGTGTTTTTTTTTTTTTTTTTACTTTAACGCTAATAACCAGGGTAAACATCGGGTTACTAAGCGTGGCCCTGCGCTTAGTAACCCGATGATTACCCTGGTTACCGGCATCGTTGGTCGCTGGAGAGCTGTCTGTGTGACAGCTCTCCAGCGACCAAACAGCGACGCTGCAGCGATCCGGATCGTTGTCTGGATCGCTGCAGCGTCGCTCCGTGTGAAGGTACCTTTACCTGGGGGGCAACCCACTCTCTGTGACCGTGCTGGTGGGGGGTCCGCTGATGCCAGCACTTATTTCAGCTGGAGGTGCGTCTGAGGAGGCACAATTAGCTGCAGTGTGTTGTGGTGCAGAGACTCACTGGGTCCCTGCACTGCAATACAGTCCGCCAGCCAATCAGAGGCCAGCAGCGGATGTCGGTGTGCCAGGCATTGGAGTGGTACGGTAGTGACGTCGGATCGCCATAGCTGGCATGCCGATGTCAGCAGCTGGCCTCTGTGTCGCACCAGAGGAGGAAACCGCACCTCAAAGGATTGGAGGGAGGGGAGCACAATATTTGTTTTTTTCTATACAGAGGCAGAATGGGGGACATGTATACCATGATAGGGCACAATAGTCCATAATGAAGGGAGGTGAACACTTATGTCTTTGTAGGGTTTACAAGGGCCCATACATCTGACCAGCTTTCAGGAGTGCGGGAGCCAAGTCACAATGTTACCCTGGGGCCCATAAGACTCTGGATGACGCTAGTGAGTGGGGTCACATTACGACCCCTGCGGTGATGTGACAAGTTAGCGGTACCTAGGGGATATAATGTCACCCTATTCACTTTATTTCTGCTGCTATGTAATGTAGCAGCAACTTACAATGACTTTGTGCCGCACAACCTGTGCCATGGCCAAACACTGGGTAACCAGCATCAGCAGATAATACAGTGTAATGTGGAGCCGATTTAATGAGATTCACAGGACTCCATGGTTATCGGATCAGGGCCGTGCAAAGTTACTCGGCCAGTCAAGAAATAGTCTTCCTCAGACCCGGACTGGCAATCTGATGGCCTTTTAACACTTCTTCTGACTAAAAGCCCTGTGTGGAGGCCTCGTCAGTGCGGGCGTGTGGCTGTGGCCCTAATCACTGTGTGCAAACAAGAGAGAAGACAGCGCATGTACACAGGGCCTGGAGTCAGAAGTGTAAAAAGTGTAAAAAGCTTGGCACCACGCGCATAGGGTGCTCTGCTCACCAAACCAATCACCAATCTGCTGGCTGTTCCTAGATCGTGGGAACTTTCCTAGAAAGCTCCCAGGCTCGAGATCATAAGAGGGCGCCCTCTGCTGGTTGTCCTCATATGAACTCGAGCCAGGGAGCTTTCTAGGAAAGTTCCCACGATCTAGGAACAGCCAGCAGAGGGCGCCTCACCGCAAATGCAGGTAAATATAGGTCATTGACCTACTTTACCTTCATTCCCCGGGGTTTTGCAGACATGAGCAACGTTGCATTAGCAAAGCTCGTGGCTGCAAAATATTTTAACCCCTTCCCGACCTGTGACACAGCGTATGCGTCATGAAAGTCGGTGCCAATCCGACCTGTGACGCATATGCTGTGTCACAGAATGATCGCGTCCCTGCAGATCGGGTGAAAGGGTTAACTCCAATTTCACCCGATCTGCAGGGACAGGGGGAGTGGTAGTTTAGCCCAGGGGGGTGGCTTCTCCCCCCCACCCCCCGTGGCTACGATCGCTCTGATTGGCTGTTGAAAGTTAAACTGCCAATCAGAGCGATTTGTAATATTTAACCTAAAAAACTGGTGAAATATTACAATCCAGCCATGGCCGATGCTGCAATATCATCGGCCATGGCTGGAAACACTGATGTACCCCCACCCCACCGATCGCCCCCCCCAGCCCTCCGATCTGTGGTCCGCTCCCCTCCGTCCTGTGCTCCGCTCCCCCGTCCTCCTGTCCGCTCCCCCCGTGCTCCAATCCCACCCCCCGTGCTCCAATCCAACCCCCCCGCACTCCGATCCCCCCCCCGCACAGCGATCCCCCCGTGCTCCGATCCACCCCCCCGCACAGCGATCCCCCACCCCCTGCTCCAATCCACCCCCCCATGCTCCGATCCACCCCCCCGTTCTCCTATCCACCCCCGTGTTACGATCCACCCCCCCATGCTCCGATCCACCCCCCCGTGCTCCGACGCCCCCCCCGTGCCCTGATCTCCCCCCCTTATACTTACCTAGCCTCCCGGGGTCCTTCCGTCTTCTTTGCTGGGCGCCGCCATCTTCCAAAATGGCGGGCGTATGCGCAGTGCGCCCGCCGAATCTGCCGGCGGGCAGATTCGTTCCAAAGTGAATTTTGATCACTGTGATAAAACCTATCACAGTGATCAAAAAAAAAAAAAAAAACAGTAAATGACCACCCCCCCCTTTGTCACCCCCATAGGTAGGGACAATAATAAAATAAATATTTTTTTTTTCCCCCACTAGGGTTAGGGGTAGGGTTAGGGTTAGGGTAGGGTTAGGGTTAGGGTAAGGGTTTCGGTATGTGCACACGTATTCTGGTCCTCTGCGGATTTTTCCGCAGCGGATTTGATAAATCCGCAGTGCTAAACCGCTGTGGATTTATCGCGGATTTACCGCGGTTTTTCTGCGCATTTCACTGCGGTTTTACAACTGCGATTTTCTATTGGAGCAGTTGTACAACCGCTGCGGAATCCGCAGAAAGAAGTGACATGCTGCGGAATGTAAACCGCTGCGTTTCCGTGCAGTTTTTCTGCAGCATGTGTACAGCGATTTTTGTTTCCCATAGGTTTACATTGAACTGTAAACTCATGGGAAACTGCTGCGGATCCGCAGCGTTTTCTGCAGCGTGTGCACATACCTTTAGAATTAGGCTATGTGCACACGGTGCGGATTTGGCTGCGGATTCGCAGCAGTGTTCCATCAGGTTTACAGTACCATGTAAACATATGGAAAACCAAATCCGCTGTGCCCATGGTGCGGAAAATACCACACGGAAACGCTGCGTTGTATTTTCCACAGCATGTCAATTCTTTGTGCGGATTCCGCAGCGTTTAACACCTGTTCCTCAATAGGAATCCACAGGTGAAATCCGCACAAAAAACACTGGCAATCCGCGGTAAATCCGCAGGTAAAACGCAGTGCCTTTTACCTGCGGATTTTTCAAAAATGGTGCGGAAATATCTCACACGAATCCGCAACGTTGGCACATAGCCTTAGGGTTGGGTTGGAATTAGGGTTGTGGTTAGGGTTAGGGGTGTGTTGGGGTTAGGGTTGTGGTTAGGGGTGTGTTGGGGTTAGGGTTGTGATTAGGGTTACGGCTACAGTTGGGATAAGGGTTAGGGGTGTGTTGGAGTTAGAATTGAGGGGTTACCACTGTTTAGGCACATCAGGGGGTCTCCAAACGCAACATGGCGCCACCATTGATTCCAGCCAATCTTGTATTCAAAAAGTCAAATGGTGCTCCCTCACTTCCGAGCCCCGACGTGTGCCCAAACAGTGGTTTACCCCCACATATGGGGTACCAGCATACTCAGGACAAACTGCGCAACAATTACTGGGGGCCAATTTCTCCTGTTACCCTTGAGAAAATAAAAAAATGCTTGCTAAAACATCATTTTTGAGGAAAGAAAAATTATTTTTTATTTTCACGGCTCTGCGTTGTAAACGTCTGTGAAGCACTTGGGGGTTCGAAGTGCTCACCACATATCTAGATAAGTTCCTTGGGGGGTCTAGTTTACAAAATGGGGTCACTTGTGGAGGGTTTCTACTGTTTAGGCACATCAGGGGCTCTGCAAACGCAACGTGATGCCCGCAGACCATTCCATCAAAGTCTGCATTTCAAAAGTCACTACTTCACTTCTGAGCCCCAACGTGTGCCCAAACAGTGGTTTACCCCCACACATGGGGTATCAGCGTACTCAGGAGAAACTGGACAACAACTTTTGGGGTCCAATTTCTCCTGTTACCCTTGGGAAAATAAAAAATTCTGGGCTAAAAAATTATTTTTGAGGGAAGAAAACGTATTTATTATTTTCACGGCTCTGCGTTATAAACTTCTGTGAAGCACTTGGGGGTTGGAAATGCTCACCACATATCTAGATAAGTTCATTTCGGGGTCTAGTTTCCAAAATGGGGTCACTTGTGAGGTGTTTCTACTGTTTAGCCACATCAGGGGCTCTGCAAACGCAACGTGATGCCCGCAGAGCATTCCATGAAAGTCTGCATTTCAAAACGTCACTACTTCACTTCCGAGCCCCAGCATGTGCCCAAACAGTGGTTTACCCCCACATATGGGGTATCAGCGTACTCAGGAGAAACTGGACAACAACTTTTGGGGTCAAATTTCTCCTGTTACCCTTGGGAAAATAAAAAATTGCGGGCTAAAAAATCATTTTTGAGAAAAGAATTTTTTTTTTTTCATGGCTCTGCGTTATAAACTTCTGTGAAGCACTTGAGGGTTCAAAGTGCTCACCACACATCTAGATTAGTTCCTTTGGGGGTCTAGTTTCCAAAATGGGGTCATTTGTGGGGGATCTCCAATGTTTAGGCACACAGGGGCTCTCCAAACGTGACATGGTGTCCGCTAATGATTGGAGCTAAGTTTCCATTTAAAAAGCCAAATGGCGTGCCTTCCCTTCTGAGCCCTGCCGTGCGCCCAAACAGTGGTTTACCCCCACATATGGGGTATCTGCGTACTCAGGACAAACTGGGCAACAACATTTGTGGTCCAATTTCTCCTATTACCATTGGCAAAATAGGAAATTCCAGGCTAAAAAATCATTTTTGAGGAAAGAAAAATTATTTTTTATTTTCAGGACTCTGCGTTATATACTTCTGTGAAGCACCTGGGGGTTTAAAGTGCTCACTAGGCATCTAGATAAGTTCCTTGGGGGGTCCAGTTTCCAAAATGGAGTCACTTGTGGGGGAGCTCCAATGTTTAGGCACACAGGGGCTCTACAAACGCGACATGGTGTCCGCTAACGATGGACATAATTTTTCATTCAAAAAGTGAAATGGCGCTCCTTCCCTTCCGAGCCTTACCATGTGCCCAAACAGTGGTTTACCCCCACATGTGAGGTATCGGTGTACTCAGGAGAAATTGCCCAACACATTTTAGGATCCATTTTATCCTGTTGCCCATGTGAAAATGAAAAAATTGAGGCTAAAAGAATTTTTTTGTGAAAAAAAAAGTACTTTTTCATTTTTACGGATCAATTTGTGAAGCACCTTGGGGTTTAAAGGGCTCACTATGCATCTAGATAAGTTCCTTGGGGCATCTAGTTTCCAAAATGGGGTCACTTGTGGGGGAGCTCCAATTTTTAGGCACACGGGGGCTCTCAAAATGTGACATGGTGTCCGCTAAAGAGTGGAGCCAATTTTTCATTCAAAAAGTCAAATGGCGCTCCTTCCCTTCCAAGCCCTGCCGTGCGCCCAAACAGTGGTTTACCCCCACATATGAGGTATCAGCGTACTCAGGACAAATTGGACAACAACTTTCGTGGTTCAGTTTCTCCTTTTACCATTGGGAAAATAAAAAAATTGTTGCTGAAAGATCATTTTTGTGACTAAAAAGTTAAATGTTCATTTTTTCCTTCCATGTTGCTTCTGCTGCTGTGAAGCACCTGAAGGGTTAATAAACTTCTTGAATGTGGTTTTGAGCACCTTGAGGGGTGCAGTTTTTAGAATGGTGTCACTTTTGGGTATTTTCAGCCATGTAGACCCCTCAAACTGACTTCAAATGTGAGGTGGTCCCTAAAAAAAAATGTTTTTGTAAATTACGTTGTAAAAATGAGAAATCGCTGGTCAAATTTTAACCCTTATAACTTCCTAGCAAAAAAAAATTTTGTTTCCAAAATTGTGCTGATGTAAATTAGACGTGTGGGAAATGTTATTTATTAACTATTTTGTGTCACATAACTCTCTGGTTTAACAGAATAAAAATTCAAAATGTGAAAATTGCAAAATTTTCGCCAAATTTCCGTTTTTATCACAAATAAACACAGAATTTATTGACCTAAATTTACCACTAACATGAAGCCCAATATGTCACGAGAAAAGAATCTCAGAATCGCTAGGATCCGTTGAAGCGTTCCTGAGTTATTACCTCATAAAGGGACACTGGTCAAAATTGTAAAAAACGGCCAGGTCATTAAAGTCAAAATAGGCCGGGTCATGAAGGGGTTAACCCCTTCAGATGGATTTACATCGTTGGATGTGACAGATCCTCGGAAGGTATGGATATTGTTGGTTTATTTTTATTTTTTTCTTTACAGATCGAGGGTCTTCAGTGAGTGGATTGAGAGTAGAATAAATTAATACAACAGCCTTTGTGATTTTTTCATTAAAATAATTTTTAATAATGTGTTTGTTTTATTTAACCCTTTACTAGTATTGGATTAATAATGGATAGGTGTCATAATTGATGCCTCTCCATTATTAATTAGGCTTAATGTCACCTTACAATAGCAAGGTGGCATTAACCCTTCATTACCCCATATCCCACCGCTTCACGGGAATGGGAAGAGAGTGGCCAAGTGCCAGAATAGGCGCATCTTCCAGATGTGCCTTTTCTGGGGTGGCTGGGGGCAGATATTTTTAGCCAGGGGGGGGCCAATAACCGTGGACCCTCTCCAGGCTATTAATATCTGCCCTCAGTCACTGGCTTTACTACTCTGGCGGAGAAAATTGTGCGGGAACCCACGCCAATTTTTTCCGCCATTTAACCCTTTAATTTACTAGCTAGAACGGCCAAATTTTGCATATACACACTACTGACATTAGTAGTGTGGAATATGCAAAAAAAATGGAGAGAAGACATGGTTTACTGTATGTAACCATGTCTCAAATCATGTCGGGTTTAGGAAGGAGAAGGAAAAAGCCGGTAATTGAATTACCAGCTTTCTGCTATATCGCGCTGGATGAAGTAATAATATATATACATATATGTGTCTCACTGACATATATATATATATATATACCTATTCTATGTGTACACATTTATTCTACCTATTCTACTGGAAGCTGTCAGTGTGATTTTACTGTACACCGCACTGAATTACCGGCTTTTCTCTCTAACAGCGCTGCGTATTCCTCGCAAGTCACACTGCTGGTCCGTGTGTGATCTGTATTTTTGGGGCTTCCATAGACTTTCATTGATGTTTTATTTGCGCAATACGGTGACAAACGCAGCATGCTGCAATTTTCTACGGCCGTAGAAAGCCGTATAATACTGATCAGTTTAATACGGCAGATAGGAGCAGGGGCATAGAGAATAATTGTGCCGTATTTTATGTGAGTTTTACGGACGTAGTTTCTGCGCTCTTACGTCCGTAAAACTCGCTAGTGTGAGGCCGGCCTTTGCGTCTGGAGGAGAGAAGGTTTTTCCACCAACATAGAAGAGGATTCTTTACTGTTAGGGCAGTGAGAATCTGGAATTGCTTGCCTGAGGAGGTGGTGATGGCGAACTCAGTCGAGGGGTTCAAGAGAGGCCTGGATGTCTTCCTGGAGCAGAACAATATTGTATCATACAATTATTAGGTTCTGTAGAAGGACGTAGATCTGGGGATTTATCATGATGGAATATAGGCTGAACTGGATGGACAAATGTCTTTTTTCGGCCTTACTAACTATGTTACTATGTAAATGACTCAGATATTTTATCAGGGTGTGCCGAGACTTGACCTTTATTGTCTTTTATAAAAGGAATGCTATTTAGAAGTTCTCTCGGCCTAAGTTTACACGCCAACATTCGGCGAGGTTTGGTAGCTTGTCTGTAGAAGGCGGCATTGGTCCAAGTCCGGGCTCTTTCTGTCCGACTGGCAAGAATAGCGTCTAATTGAAGCTTAGTGTCTTGTATCTGTGTGATTAGGTAGGAGATGTAGAGAGCTGGTTAGCCTGTTCAAGTTTTTAGGGTATGTGCACACGTCAGGATTTCTTGCAGAAATTTCCTGAAGAAAACTGGAAATTTTCTGCAAGAAATCCGCATTTTTTTTTTTGCGTTTTTTCCGCCTTTTTTTTTAGCATTTTGCAAGCGTAATTATCTTGCAGAATGCTAAAGTTTTCCAAGCGATCTGTAGCATCGCTTGGAAAACTGACTGACAGGTTGGTCACACAAACATAGTGTTTGACAAGTGTGACCAACTTTTTACTGTAGATGCAGCCTGTGCAGCATCAATAGTAAAAGATAGAATGTTTAAAAATAATAAAAATAATAAAAAAAATGGTTATACTCACCTGCAGACAGCCGATCTCCTCAGCGGCGTCCGTTCCTATAGATGGTGTGTGTGCGCAGGACCTTCGATGACGTCGCGGTCACATGAGCGGTCACGCGACCAATCACAAGATGGCGACGTCATCGCAGGTCCTTCACACAGAGCATCTATAGGAACGGAAGAGGCAGCATGCACCGATGAGAGGCGGGAGGACTCCGGGGCCATCAGAGGTGAGTATATCACGATTTTTTATTTTAATTCTTTTTTTTTTTACTAATTATATGGTGCCCAGTCCGTGGAGGAAAGTCTCCTCTGCTCCACCCTGGGTACCAACCGCACATAATCTGCTTACTTCCCGCATGGTGTGCACAGCCCCATGCAGAAAGTAAGCAGATCAATGCATTCCTAGGTGTGCGGAATCCCCGCAATTCCGCATATTTAATGAACATGTTGCTTTTTTTTCCGCAATGCGATTTTTTTGCGGAAAAAAAATGCAACATTTGCACTAGAAATACGGAATACACTGTAAATAATAGGAGGCATATGTAAGCGTTTTTTTCGCGTTTTTATAGCGAAAAAAACATGAAAAATACTGAACGTGTGCACATGGCCTAAGAGTTTGTCTTCTAATTTAGACTGAAGCTCAGTCCTGTTTTTCTTTTTGTTTGATGCTAATTTAATTAGGGAGCCCGTAATAAATGTTTTGTGTGCCGTCCAGATGGATCCGGGGGATGAGGCATCTGCGGTTTTGGTTTGGAAAAAAAGTTTCCGTTCCTCTGTAAGTTGAGTGGAGACAGTAGGATCGGTAGCAGCGACTCATTTACCTCCATCTATAGAGTCTAGATGTGGTGACATTAAATCCGGAGAGCACAACGTCATGGTCAGACCAAGATGGTGGAATATGAGGCGAGTACAGAGCAGCTGGAATGAGCAATGGTCAGGTGAAGATCTATTCTGGAATATGATTGATCAGCTGGAGAGAAATATGTGTGTCCCCTTCTAGTCCCATTTCCCTCCCTCCATAAATCCACCAGGTGATATTCTCTCATGGGGCGGAGGACATTTGTTCTATCAGCTTTAGTAATATCGGAGCGTCTCCATGCTCTGCTCTCTAAATCCGGATTTATGGTGAAGATGAAGGTGGTGAAACGAGAGAGAGGGGAGTTTAGAGAATATTCATTTGAGATCAGATATGAGAGGACGCTGGTAGATCGCTATTAATGATGAAATATTCTGGCCTGTAAGGAACCTCGGATTATAAGGAATCTCCCCTCTAGATCTGAGGACGAATTGACTGAAAGGGGAAACTATTCCTGATGAAGACACAAACTCCTCTTGTTTTGTGTTCCCAGGACGGTAAGAATACCTGGGAATAGTTGAAGTCACAATATTTGGGATGGGAGGAAGTGGAGAAATGAGTCTCTTGGAGACGGATTATATCAGGGTTCTGTGTGCGATAATCTATAAAAGCCTTTTAACGCTTTAGGGGCGAATTAAACCCCCGCACATTGTGAGATAAGACTTTACACACCACAACCAAATGGATGTTTCCTGCTGATAATTAACAGAACCCAAATTGCCTTCCGGTGGACACTTGTACTAGAGCTGTAAGTATTGCAAATATGACGTGGGCGAGGGCGACCGACTCTGTGGAAAGACAAGAGGGAAGAGGCAAAGAGGGGGAAGACGAAGACACTTAATAAATAAGAAGTAACATGACATAAAGCTAAATGTGCTGAAAGCCCTGAGTGTCTAGTGACCTGGAATTCCATCATATGAGGTGGGCAGCATGTATCCCACCCGAGAGCCAATCCCCTAATATAAACCACTCAGTACATCAGGCGATGCTCATTAATATGCTCTATGCCAGTAGAGGGTAAAAAGGGAGAGAGATGGAGAGAGAAAAACCCTCCCCCCTATGAAATCATGTGTCATAGAATCCGGGACCAGTTGGCCCAACTAAGGAAGAGCAAACAACTTGTCAGACAAGTAACGCGGGCATTCTGGCTCCTTGTCCTAGGAATGGTCTTCCAGTCCCGCAATGGTCGTGTTTTGCGTTGAGGCAAGGGTGGTGTAGCATCCAAGATTGGGATTACGGCTTGCTCAATTGCTTGTTTTCCTTCTTCCAGAGAACAGCATGCATAGGATTTATTATTAGGAGGGAAAACCCCAGCGGTATTGAACGCGCATAGCTTGCAAGGCGGCTGTGACTGGTCTCAGGGTTCTCCGTCTAAGGAGTGTGGCTGGAGCAATGTCTGCAGAGGCCGACCGAATTCGGTAGCCCAGGTAGACTAGTCATATCTCCAGCAGCTGTAAGGATTAAATCCCTGGATTCTTCGTGGTGCAACTTTAAAACCACATCTCTGGGGAGGTCATTAAATCTCGGTTTGCCAAGGGCCCTGTGGATTTTGGGAGTCGTTGTAGCGACGGCGGCGTTGATAATTATAGTTCTCGCCTGAGTGGGAGTAGTTATATCGCCCTCGCTGCAGCGTGCCCAATAGCCAGTACATAGCAGGTAGCCTGTCTGGCGACTAATTACCCTAGGTGCAATACCTCATCTGACCTGAGGGTAAGGGGGGCGCCAGAGAGCTGCAGGCTCTCAAGCAGAACTGTAAGCGGGATATACATAAATCCCTGCAGTTCGTCTTATATTGCAGAGCAGTGGGATAACTAGTATAAGCCCCTGCGGTGAAGTGAGAGGTCAATAGCCGTGTTTGTGTTTGCATCACATTGGAGCAGTGGAGGGATAACTAAGATAAGCCCCCTGCACCTGTGATAGCCGTGGTCTGGCCAAAGGTCACCCCGATCGTGACATATTGGCGACAGTCACGGTGTGAACCGTGACAGGAAGCATGAAGTGCTCTAAACTTTCCTGGCTGACGGCTGCGCTGACTTTGGTCTTGATAACACACAGTGGACTTACACCAGCAGATGACATGGCCCCCCAAACCATCACTGATTGTGGAGACTTCACACTAGACCTCCAGCAGCTTGGATTGTGACCTCCACTCTTCCTCCAGACTCTGGGACCTTGGTTTCCAAACGAAATGCACAATTTATTTTCCTTGTGGAGTATGTCAGTGACGCCTTCTGGACATCTGGCAAGGCAGCAGTCTTCCCCATGATTGTGGAGCCTACTGAAACATACTAAGGGACCTTTTTAAATGCTTAGTAAGCCTTTTCAGGTGTTTTTTGTTAATTATTCTAATTTACTGAGATGATTACTTTAGGGTTTTCATTGGCTGTAAGCCATAATCATCAACATTAACAGAAATTAACACTTGGAATAGATCACTGTGTGTAAAAACTCTACCTATGAGTTTCACTTTTTGTATTTAAAGGGAATCTGTCACCTACTTTTTCGTATATAAGCTTCGGCCACCGCCATCAGGGGCTTATCTACAGCATTCTGTAATGTTGTAGATAAGCCCCCGATGTAACCTGAAAGATAAGAAAAACAAGTTAGATTATACTCACCTGGGGGGGCGGTCCGGTCCGATGGGCGTCGAGATCCGGGTCCTGCGCCACCCATCTTCATGCGACGACGTCCTCTTCCTTGCTTCCTGTCGCGGCTCCTGCGAAGGCGTACTTTATCTGCCCTGTTGAGGGCAGCGCAATGCACTGACGCTGGGCTTCGCGGACCTTTCCCAGAATGCTGTAGATAAGCCCCTGATGGCGGTGGCCGCAGCTTATATTCGAAAAAGTAGGTGACAGATTCAGATTGACTGAAATAAATAACTTTTGATATTTTAATCTAGTGAGAAGCCCCTGTATATAGCGCCATTAATTCCACAGCACTTTATAGACATCATCACTGTCCCCAATGGGGCTCACAATCTAGACTACCGATCTGTATGTCTTTTGGAATGCGGGAGGAAACCGAAGCACCCAGAGGAAACCCACACAAACACGGGGAGAACATACAAACTCCTTGCAGATGTTGTCCATGGTGCGATTTGAACCCAGGACCCCAGTGCTGCAAGACTTCTGTGCTAACCATTGAGCCACTATAAGACAATCAAACTTTTCATGTACTTGTCTGTATAGACACCTTTACAAAAGAGCAAAGACAAAAACAGCAAATTCGGTGTTGACAAGCCTATACATTATACAAGGCCTAATGAAGATCTGGATAAAATTCAATGATTTTCATACACACGTGGTCAAAATTGTTGGTACCTGTCGCGATAATATAAAATGCCATATTCTGATTTTACTTCCAGAAGGTTCCATGTCTTTACAGAGACGTTGTGGGCTTTCTGACCCCCCTCTTCACACTGCATAGGAAACTCTTCTTCGCAATATACACTCTCTGCAAATTGATACCAATGTGCAGCAGCCCCCCTGGTGCAGTTTATGGCCTTAAGCTGACTAAAGGCAGCTGTGGGAACGTGCTCTTTTGTTCATGTACAAACTTAAAAGCAGGGCATAACTGGACCCCAATTAGTGATAGAGACATAACAGTTACATATTCCAAATGTCCACCGAGAGATCTTTACCCCACTGAAATCTCTAGGATTAAAACCCATCGAAATGCAAGGAACGGATTTCTCTGTAAGCAGATCATGTATCCACTCCATGCTAATACTTAAATGAGCCCCCATGTCACGCTGAGCATAACAACACTGGTGTTGTCTTTCTACGAGGTTCATACACCGAGATACGTGTAGGGATGGTTTTTCATATCTTCAAGAAAGGTGAGTATTCGGCCACCCAGTGAGGTCACCACAGGGGGACTGCCTTGGTTTTAGGCACAAGTATAAGATAGAGAGACCTCATTTTGCACTAGCTTTTGTCCAGGGAACTAGCGGAGAGACCCTCTTTGATGCTATGGGACATATGCTCCCCTCCCCCCAGCCGCATGGTCAGCCATGATATGAAAGAACTGTAAGTCTATTTTCATCTTTTAATCCCTTTTTATTTTATAATTGTCTGTATATACATAATTGTCTCATTTTACATTAATATCTTTTTACAGTTTTGTAAACACTGCCTACCTTTTGGAGTAAAATATATAAAATTACTAGCTTCGTTTCTCCTTGCTCTATAACATACTTTCACGTCCTCTGAAGTAAATTACTCTACTAATTGGGTTGGCTCCTGACCCGTTATTAATTAAGAAATAGGCGCTGGTGGCAGCGGAAGTGTCCTGCGCTGGTGGGTAACACTAGCAGCAACGGATGGCGTTAATAATTATTGTTCCCGCCTGAGTGGGAGTAGTTATATCGCCCTCACTGCAGTGTACCCATTACCCAGTACATAGGAGGCAGCCTTTCTGGTGACTAATTATCCTAGGTGCAGTTCCCTGACTGATCTGAGGGTAAGGGGGGCGCCAGAGAGCTGCGAGTTCCAAACCAGAAGTGGGATATAAATAAATCCCCTTCAGAAAAGAACCGGAGGCAGCCAAACAACCCCGATTCATGACATATTGGTGGCAACAGTGGGTTGATAAAATATCCCCCCTGTGATTCCTAACAGTACCCTTCGTTTAAGGACAGAAAAATCCACAATGGTCACAGAAATAACATGAATCTGACAAAAGTTATAAATACAAAATCTATGAAAATTAACAAATGAAAGTCAGACATTGCTTTTCAACCATGCTTCCACAGAATTAAAAAAAATAAAAAATAAAACTCATCAAATCGGACTGGACAGAAATGATGGTTCCCTTAACTTAATATTTTGTTGCACAACCTTTTGAGACGATCACTGCAATCAGACGATTCCTGTAACTGTCAATGAGACTTCTGCTCCTCTTGACAGGTATTTTGGCCGCTCCTCAAGAGCAAACTGCTCCAGTTGTCTCGTGTTTGAAGGTTGCCTTTTCCAGACAGCAGGTTTCAGCGCTTTCCAAAGAGGCTCGATAGGATTTAGGTTAGGGCTCATAGAAGGCCCCTTCAGAACAGTCCAATGTTTTCCTCTTAGCCATTCTTGGGTGTTTTAGCTGTGTGTTTTGGGTCATTAACCTGTTGCAAGACCCATGACCTGCGACTGAGACCAAGCTTTCTGACACTGGGTAGCACATTTCTCTCTACAATCCCTTGATAGTCTTGAGATTTCTGGGATTTCATTGTACCCTGCACAGATTCTAGACACCCTGTTCCAGATGCAGCAAAGCAGCCCCAGAACATAACAGAGCTTCCTCCATGTTTCACAGTAGGGACAGTGTTCTTTTCTTGATATGCTTCATTTTTCCGTCTGTGAACATACAGCTGATGTGCCTTGCCATAAAGTTCCATTTTTGTCTCACCTGTCCATAGGATATTCTTCCAGAAGCTTTGTGGCTTGTCAACATGTAGTTTGGCAAATTCCAGTCTGGCTTTTTAATGAATTTTTTTTCAACAATGATGTCCTCCTTGGTCGTCTCCCATGAAGTCCACTTTGGCTCATATGACTGATGGTGCGATCTGACACTGATGTTCCTTGCACTTGAAGTTCACCTTTAATCTGTTTAGAAGTTTTTCTGGGCTCTTTTGTTACCATTCGTATTATCCGTCTCTTTGATTTGTTATCAATTTTCCTCCTGCGGCCACATCCAGGGAGGTCGGCTACAGTCCCATGGATCTTAACTTTCTGAATAATATCTGCAACTGTAGTCACAGGAACATCAAGCTACTTGGAGAAGGTCTTAAAACTTTTAGCTTTAACATGTTTGTCTATCATTTTCTTTCTAATCTCCTGAGACGACTCTTTCCTTCGCTTCCTCTGGTCCATGTTGAGTGTGATACATGTAGGGGGGTTGCCAAACTTTAGCCTTTCTTGCGTTAAACCCTTCAAGTGATGTCCTGGCTTGAAGTAATATTCATGATGTATATTACTGTGTATTTATGTAAAAACATTTGTTGCTGCTATTGTACTATATATATATACATTAGTTGGCCTGTGCTAAATTTTCACACATTGGTTGTTGGGGCACAGGCAATTTCAGGAAAATCTAGCTGGTCAAATGTTAATGTATTTAATGAGATGATGAACACAGAGAGGTATTTATATATGTAGATTTGTAATACAATAAATTGGTTTGATAAGTAGAGGCTAAAAATGTCTTCAGGTTGTGGTGCCACCTGCAGGTTATTGTTGTTTTCTGCAGGTTTCTGAAAATGAATGTTTAAACTGTATTTATTGATCAAATCGTGAATGTGTGGTTTGTTTGTGTCATTTCTTGCTGAAGGGGGCAAGTTTACTTTTGAAATGGTGTAAATTATTTGTGTGTGTGTGGGGCGAAATAATGACCGAAAAAGCAGTGCATGTTTACCAATGTGTTTTCATATGTGACTCACCTGCAGTGAAGTGTGCAATCTTCCAATGTGCCTGAAATTGGCTGGGCAAGGAGTTCGGCAAGCTGGAAGGCCCCCAAGGCAAATGTTAGGATTTGTTCGTGATGTCTGTAAGCAGCTTTGGGGTAGTGTGGTGACACCTGCAGATCATTTTTCCTTACTGCAGGTTTATGAAAATTAATGTTTAAACTGTATTTTGTGATCACATCGTAGATGTGTGGCTTGTTTGGCTATTTTCTTACTGAAGGGGGCAATAAGATGGTGTATCATTTGTGTGTGTGGGTGCAGTATGAAGGGAGATACAAAGTAATCATCGAAAGAGAGTGTTGAGTGTTTAGAAATATAGATACATATATGCTAGCCACCTTAGGGAGAGACCCAAGTTGGGCTAAATGTAGCGGGACGAAAGAGACCGAAAAGCCCTCTACTTAAAGGAAATACATAGTGGATGCTTTCCTGAAACGGAAAGTACTTGCAAGCAGCATAATACAAAGAATAGCATTGTATTATGCTGCTTGCAAGTACTTTCCGTTTCAGGAAAGCATCCACTAGAAATATAGTGCAGTGTTGTCAATTGGCCACTAGATGTGGGCATTATAATACCTAGTTGTAATAGTTAAACAGGAGGGGCACGGTGGAAAAGGCAGGGAAGACTTCCTGGTAGAGTCAATGAGGAGGGCACCCGCTGAGCACAGAAGAGCTCTATAGCCCCTGGGCAACACCGCGTCACGTAACAATTGCCACAAGGAAAGGGCCCGGCCATCTATTTTCTGGGTGGATCAGCAGTGGAAGCAGTGCAGCAGTGCAGTATAAGTGGGACTGCAGTTGCTACAGGAAGACTAAGCAGTACTGGCAGGTCACTCAATATGTGGCGGCTTATGGCGTGGGCTGAGGCCCTCAGAACCGGTGTTAAATGGCTGAGGGATCTCCCAAACAACGTGAGCCTTGACAGGGAAGACACTGAGGAACCGAATGGAACGGTTCATCCCGGAAGCGAGCTTAGTGACCGGAACAGGAAAGTAGACAGAATTGTGTACTGTGAATCCTGATGTTCACGCTGTAAAGAATATGGATGTGCTGCGTACAGAACCAAGTAAAGCTGTTGTTAAAGTTGAGCTGGACTGTGTCTCCCTTTGTGTAGTACTGTCCATAAGGACCTTCGGCAGCCCAGGGAGGACCATGACAGCGCAGAGACCCAGGACACAGGTACACAGAAGGAAAGACATTATTGTACTGTGAGGGGAGGCCAGGGTGTGATCCAGGGATAGCTCTCAGCCATGACTACCGCCCTGGCTCCCCCTTACATACACACCATGTCCCCAACCAGCACAGTGAGGATCTTTAGCCCTATATACCGGCCACTCACTGTTTCCAAGACTGTAGACCCCTGTGATGATAGTTAGTGGACACATTGGGATTTAATATGTCCCTTTTTTCTGCAGGCTGTCTGGTTTGTAAGTTCTCCGGCCGTAAATACCGATCTGTGCATACAATGTATTCCGGAAAGATGTCAGTGATGACTGTAACATAACAATATTGTATCCCCCATTGGGAAGGAACGATTAGTGAGGCCAATGCACCGCTGCAGACAGTCAGTGATGGTGACGGAGAGTTGGTCACCATGACTTGCTGGCCATTAGGATCGGGGTCATTTTCTGAAACCATCTGACTTTGAACTTGGCATCAGACGCCATTATGAAAGAGGTCAATGTCTGAGTGGTTTTTGGGTCCTTTTGTCCTTCCTCCTTTGTTTTTTCCTCACCCATGACCTAAGCGTTAAAGAAAAGTTGAATTGTCAATGACATTATTTTTTTCTCTAATTTAGCACTTGAATTGAATTTCATGTATTAAATGAAAACCCTCCGTGCGATGTCCACAGGACTGAGCCCCAACACATAAGCCCCTAAATAGTCTCCCCCCTGTTACCAGTCTGTGCCGCGTACAGGACCATTAATGGTGGTCAGTCGTGGTGAAGGAAGAACAAAGGGAAAACTGATTCTCGCATCAGGATGGCCCCTATGTATAGCGGCATCCCACAATATCACAGTCACGGTAGAAGAGGGGGATTGGTCAGACGAGACCACCATTACAGCCCCCGGATCAGTCGTTATTCACCACTTTTCCAATAGCTTTAGTCAATCTCATCTAATGTTATTTTCTCAAGAGAGAATAAAAATTGACCTGAAAAGTTACAGAAACCAATGTGCTGACCTCCACTATGAGCGTTGTTTGCTCTTACGATAGTTTGTCTCTTTGCTCCGGGGTCTTTATATTGTTTTCCAGTACAAATGATGGCGGCTGGGGCTGTAGAGCCATAATAGGAGCCTATGAGAAGAACAATCAGAGGTTACACAGATCTGTGGAGACGTTACCAGACGCCGTGTTGTCAGCACTTGGTGTATCAGTGGTTTTCATGGACACAACACGCACCCACTATAATCTATGGCGCTATTCACACTATTGGGTTCTGTCACAGAACTTGTGCCCATTTGTCTCCGGTATCATGGATGAAAAGGGCCAACACAAGTCTATGGGACTGTGAAAACCACGAGCAGCGCACGGATGGCATCGGCGTACTGTCCGTATATAACATTGTAAAGAATAAGAGAAACTTTGTAATTTATTCATTATTATTCTGAGGAACACGAATGCAAAACATTGACACCATTTTTTCATGTACATGTTTAGACAGATGCAGGTTGTATATGCAAGTAGAGGAGCTGCGGAGACACCATCACGTGTTTCTCAACGGAGGCAGTGAATAGCCAGGCCTTACACCAGGAAGGAACTACCAAGGGAAGGGCAGCATCTAATAAAGGAAAACCACCTATGCCAAGCATGGTATCCATCCACAGACGGCTGTTTTGGGGTTTTTGCCCCTCATCAGTGTGGAGTAGGAAACTGGCTATCAGGAGCAGTGCCTAATAGAAAGTCTATAAAGGCACGGATGATTGACCTCGTGGAGACCAAAACATCCAACACCGCGGAGGCACCATCACGTGTTTCTCAATGCAGTGATCCAGAACACTGCCCCCAAATATGCAAATGCAAGTAGAGGAGCTGCAGAGACACCATCACGTGTTTCTCAACGCAGGCAGTGAATAGCCAGGCCTTTCACCGGGAAGGAACAACCAAGGGAAGGGCAGCATCCAATAAAGGAAAACATCCAATAATGGAAAACCACCTATGCCAAGCATGGTATCCATCCACAGACAGCTGTTTCGGGGTTTTTGCCTGTTCCTTCCCGGTGAAAGGCCTGGCTATTCACTGCCTGCGTTGAGAAACACGTGATGGTGTCTCCGCAGCTCCTTTACTTGCATTTGCATATTTGGGGGCAGTGTTCTGGATCACTGCGTTGAGAAATACGTGATGGTGTCTCCGCGGTGTTGGATGTTTTGGTCTCCACAAGGTCAATCATCCGTGCCTTTATAGATGCAGGTTGTATGACACGATGGCGTTATCCGCTGCTCTTATACTGACGACCTCTCCAGATGGGCACAACAAATGGCGCCCTCGCCGATTAGCTGTTCTCACCTCTGTCCAGATACAGACATGGCTCCGAGTGGAAACGCTCCGTCCGCTGTCGGGGCAGATCAGATATTGAGGAGGATTGGAGGTGATCTGCACCAGGCGGGGCCACCGGGGTGACGCTCTGTACACAACTGACATCCGGCGCTGCCGCCGCCGCTATAACCACTTATTGGTGGAGGGGCCAGGAGTCCGACCTACAACAATCTGATATCGATCACTGATTCTATGGATAAATCATCTGTACTAAAGTGGTGGAGAATGCCTTTAACCCCTTCCCGACCTTTGACGCATACGCTGCGTCATGAAAGTCGGTGCCATTCCGACCCATGACGCAGCATATGCGTCATGGAAAGATCGCGTCCCTGCAGATCGGGTGAAAGGGTTAACTCCCATTTCACTCGATCTGCAGGGACAGGGGGAGTGGTAGTTTAGCCCAGGGGGGTGGCTTCACCCCCTCGTGGCTACGATCGCTCTGATTGGCTGTTGAAAGTGAAACTGCCAATCAGAGCGATTTGTAATATTTCACCTAAAAAACTGGTGAAATATTACAATCCAGCCATGGCCGATGCTGCAATATCATCGGCCATGGCTGGAAACACTAATGTGCCCCCACCCCACCGATCGCCCCCCCAGCCCCCCGATCTGTGGTCCGCTCCCCTCCGTCCTGTGCTCCGCTCCCCCGTCCTCCTGTCCGCTTCCCCCGTGCACCAATCACACCCCCCGCGCTCCAATCAACCCCCCCGCACTCCGATCCCCCCCCGCACACAGCGACCCCCCCCGTGCTCCGATCCACCCCCCCCGCACAGCGATCCCTCACCCCGTGCTCCAATCCTCCCCCGTGCTCCAATCCTCCCTCCCGTGTTCCGATCCACCCCCCCGTGCTCCGACGCCCCCCCCGTGCCCTGATCTCCCCCCCCTTATACTTACCTGGCCGCCCGAGGTCCGTCCGTCTTCTTTCCTGGGCGCCGCCATCTTCCAAAATGGCGGGCGCATGTGCAGTGCGCCCGCCGAATCTGCCGGCCTGCAGATTCGTTCCAGAGTGAATTTTGATCACTGAGATATAACCTATCTCAGTGATCAAAATAAAAAAAATAGTAAATGACCCCCCCCCCCTTTGTCACCCCCATAGATAGGGACAATAAAAAAAATAAAGAATTTTTTTTTTTCACTAAGGTTGGGGTAAGAACTAGGGGTAGGGTTAGGGGTAGGATTAGGGGTAGGGTTAGGGGTAGGGTTAGGGGTAGGGTTAGGGGTAGGGTTAGGGGTAGGGTTAGGGTTAGGGGTAGGGTTAGGGTTAGGGGTAGGGTTAGGGTTAGGGGTAGGGTTAGGGTTAGGGTTAGGGGTAGGGTTAGGGGTAGGGTTAGGGCTAGGGTTAGGGTTTCGGTATGTGCACACATATTCTGGTCCTATGCGGATTTTTCCGCAGCGGATTTGAAAAATCCACAGTGCTAAACCGCTGCCGATTTATCGTGGATTTACCGCGGTTTTTCTGCGCATTTCACTGCGGTTTTACAACTGCGATTTTCTATTGGAGCAGTTGTAAAACCGCTGCGGAATCCGCAGAAAGAAGTGACATGCTGCGGAATGTAAACCGCTGCGTTTCCGTGCAGTTTTTCCGCAGCATGTGTACAGCGATTTTTGGTTCCCATAGGTTCACATTGAACTGTAAACTCATGGGAAACTGCTGCGGATCCGCAGCATTTTCTGCAGCGTGTGCACATACCTTTAGAATTAGGCTATGTGCACACGGTGCGGATTTGGCTGAGGATCCGCAGCAGTGTTCCATCAGGTTTACAGTACCATGTAAACATATGGAAAACCAAATCCGCTGTGCCCATGGTGCGGAAAATACCGCGCGGGAACGCTGCGTTGTATTTTCCACAGCATGTCAATTCTTTGTGCGGATTCTGCAGCGTTTTACACCTGTTCCTCAATAGGAATCCGCAGGTGAAATCCGCACAAAAAACACTGGCAATCCGCGGCAAATCCGCAGGTAAAACGTAGTGCCTTTTACTCGCGGATTTTTCAAAAATGGTGCTGAAAAATCTCATACGAATCCGCAACGTTGGCACATAGCCTTAGGGTTGGGTTGGAATTAGGGTTGTGGTTAGGGTTAGGGGTGTGTTGGGGTTAGGGTTGTGGTTAGGGGTGTGTTGGGGTTAGGGTTGTGGTTAGGGGTGTGTTGGGGTTAGGGTTGTGATTAGGATTATGGCTACAGTTGGGATTAGGGTTAGGGGTGTGTTGGGGTTAGTGTTGGAGGTAGAATTGAGGGGTTTCCACTGTTTAGGCACTTCAGGGGGTCTCCAAACGCAACATGGCGCCACCATTGATTCCAGCCAATCTTGTATTCAAAAATTCAAATGGTGCTCCCTCACTTCCGAACCCCGACGTGTGCCCAAACAGTGGTTTACCCCCACATATGGGGTACCAGCATACTCAGGACAAACTGCGCAACAATTACTGGGGTCCAATTTCTCCTGTTACCCTTGAGAAAATAAAAAATTGCTTGCTAAAACATCATTTTTGAGGAAAGAAAAATGATTTTTTATTTTCACGGCTCTGCGTTGTAAACGTCTGTGAAGCACTTGGGGGTTCAAAGTGCTCACCACATATCTAGATAAGTTCCTTGGGGGGTCTAGTTTCCAAAATGGGGTCACTTGTGGGGGGTTTCTACTGTTTAGGCACATCAGGGGCTCTCCAAACGCAACGTGACGCCCGCAGACCATTCCATCAAAGTCTGCATTTCAAAAGTCACTACTTCCCTTCTGAGCCCCCACGTGTGCCCAAACAGTGGTTAACCCCCACATATGGGGTATCAGCGTACTCAGGAGAAACTGGACAACAACTTTTGTGGTCCAATTTCTCCTGTAACCCTTGGGAAAATAAAAAATTCTGGGCTAAAAAATTATTTTGAGGAAAGAAAACGTATTTATTATTTTCACTGCTCTGTGTTATGAACTTCTGTGAAGCACTTGGGGGTTCAAAGTGCTCACCACACATCTAGATAAGTTCCTTTCGGGGTCTAGTTTCCATAATGGGGACACTTGTGGGGGGTTTCTACCGTTTAGCCACATCAGGGGCTCTGCAAACGCAATGTGACGCCCACAGAGCATTCCATCAAAGTCTGCATTTCAAAACGTCACTACTTCACTTCCGAGCCCCAGCATGTGCCTAAACAGTGGTTTACCCCCACATATGGGGTATCAGCGTACTCAGGAGAAACTGGACAACAACTTTTGGGGTCAAATTTCTCCTGTTACCCTTGGGAAAATAAAAAATTGCGGGCTAAAATTCATTTTTGAGAAAATAATTTTTATTTTTTATTTTCATGGCTCTGCGTTATAAACTTCTGTGAAGCACTTGAGGGTTCAAAGTGCTCACTACACATCTAGATTAGTTCCTTTGGGGGTCTAGTTTCCAAAATGGGGTAATTTGTGGGGGATCTCCAATGTTTAGGCACACAGGGGCTCTCCAAACGCGACATGGTGTCCGCTAATGATTGGAGATAATTTTCCATTTAAAAAGCCAAATGGCGTGCCTTCCCTTCTGAGCCCTGCCGTGCGCCCAAACAGTGGTTTACCCCCACATATGGGGTATCTGCATACTCAGGACAAACTGGACAACAACATTTGTGGTCCAATTTCTCCTATTACCATTGGCAAAATAGGAAATTCCAGGCTAAAAAATCATTTTTGAGAAAAGAAAAATTATTTTTTATTTTCATGGCTCTGCATTATAAACTTCTGTGAAGCACCTGGGGGTTTAAAGTGCTCAGTATGCATCTAGATAAGTTCCTTGGGGGGTCTAGTTTCCAAAATGGGGTCACTTGTGGGGGAGCTCCATTGCATAGGCACACAGGGGCTCTCCAAATGCGACATGGTGTCCGCTAACAATTGGAGCTAATTTTCCATTCAAAAAGTTAAAAGGCGCGCCTTCCCTTCCGAGCCCTGCCGTGTGCCCAAACAGTGGTTTACCCCCACATATGAGGTATCGGCGTACTCGGGAGAAATTGCTCAACAAATTTTAGGATCCATTTTATCCTGTTGCCCATGTGAAAATGAAAAAATTGAGGCGAAAATAAATTTTTTGTGAAAAAAAAGTACTTTTTCATTTTTACGGATCAATTTGTGAAGCACCTGAGGGTTTAAAGTGCTCACTAGGCATCTAGATAAGTTCCTTGGGGGGTCCAGTTTCCAAAATGGGGTCACTTGTGGGGGAGCTCCAATGTTTAAGCACACAGGGTCTCTCCAAACGCGACATGGTGTCCGCTAACGATGGAGATAATTTTTCATTCAAAAAGTCAAATGGCGCTCCTTCCCTTCCGAGCCTTACCATGTGCCCAAACAGTGGTTTACCCCCACATGTGAAGTATCGGTGTACTCAGGAGAAATTGCCAAACAAATTTTAGGATCCATTTTATCCTGTTGTCCATGTGAAAATGAAAAAATTGAGGCTAAAATAAATTTTTTGTGAAAAAAAAGTACTTTTTCATTTTTACGGATCAATTTGTGAAGCACCTGGGGGTTTAAAGGGCTCACTATGCATCTAGATAAGTTCCTTGGGGCGTCTAGTTTCCAAAATGGGGTCACTTGTGGGGGAGCTCCAATTTTTAGGCACACGGGGGCTCTCCAAATGTGACATGGTGTCCGCTAAAGAGTGCAGCCAATTTTTCATTCAAAAAGTCAAATGGCGCTCCTTCCCTTCCAAGCCCTGCCGTGCGCCCAAACAGTGGTTTACCCCCACATATGAGGTATCAGCGTACTCAGGACAAATTGGACAACAACTTTCGTGGTTCAGTTTCTCCTTTTACCATCGGGAAAATAAAAAAATTGTTGCTGAAAAATCATTTTTGTGACTAAAAAGTTAAATGTTCATTTTTTCCTTCCATGTTGCTTCTGCTGCTGTGAAGCACCTGAAGGGTTAATAAACTTCTTGAATGTGGTTTTGTGCACCTTGAGGGGTGCAGTTTTTAGAATGGTGTCACTTTTGGGTATTTTCAGCCATATAGACCCCTCAAACTGACTTCAAATGTGAGGTGGTCCCTAAAAAAATGGTTTTGTAAATTTCGTTGTAAAAATGAGAAATCGCTGGTCAAATTTTAACCCTTATAACTTCCTAGCAAAAAAAAATTTTGTTTCCAAAATTGTGCTGATGTAAAGTAGACGTGTGGGAAATGTTATTTATTAACTATTTTGTGTCACATAACTCTCTGGTTTAACAGAATAAAAATTCAAAATGTGAAAATTGCAAAATTTTCAAAATTTTCGCCAAATTTCCGTTTTTATCACAAATAAACACAGAATTTATTGACCTAAATTTACCACTAACATGAAGCCCAATATGTCACGAAAAAACAATCTCAGAACCGCTAGGATCCATTGAAGCGTTCCTGAGTTATTACCTCATGAAGGGACACTGGTCAGAATTGCAAAAAACGGCAAGGTCTTTAAGGTCAAAATAGGCTGGGTCATGAAGGGGTTAAGATCGCTGCGTTTTTACAGACAACCTTCAGCCAATATCTAAAAAGCACTAATTAAAAAGCCTTTCTTAGAGGTCTCAACAAGACAGAGGAACTGATCAAGAGTACAGGTAACCCGAGCAGTCCAAAGAATGGCGCAGAAGGCGGCCACCACCCACATCGTGCTCCATCCCTTCTACTCTAAGTGTAAAGCCTGAGCTCAGGAGATGCGGTCACGGCCCTTGTTCAGACACACTGGAACTGATCCATCTCCATTCAGCATTATGAAGGTCAAGTCGGAGCGCTGGCACCACTCATATCATGTATTATGAGCCAATCATTGCCTTTCAGAAGTGAGTCATTTGTGTAATAGAGGGGGATAAGACGCCGTATACAGCAGTCTATTCTCCGATAGGCGAGAGAGGAAGAGACTTTTCAGAAAATGTTGCCTTTACCCTGCTGGTTCCCAGCTTTAGCGAGTATGTGCTCTTCTGACAGTTCTGGAATATATTCCGAGCTGCGTGCGACCAATGAAGCAGTAATGGTGCAGCAGAAGGTGAATCTAACAGCTATGTGGGTTTTATTTTTTCCACCAACTTTTCTTATCTTCAAACCCATATTCATCTCTAAGAGAGGGTTACAAGCCACATCCAAAGGTCCCACAGTAGAGACACCGAGAGCCTCCATTGTCAGTGCAATGAGAGCAAAGGCTTCCCCCACAGAAATCCCATCAAAACATCCAGGGGCTCCCACCTTACCCCATTTGGCATTGTGGCATCAAGCATTCCCACCATACTATCGCATCCAGCTTCAATCATGTTCTCAGTCTTGCAGTATCATCCCATCTCCAGCTTAGCACTCGAACAATGGCAGCCGGCCCCCCAGTGAAAGCCACTTGCAGGTTCAAAATGACTCTCACCGAGGATAAAATGACCATGTTTGCCTCCAATGCAATAGAAACTCTACCCAGTTCATTCATTGGAAGAGCTGAGCGAAACTGGTGTCAACACGCCAAAAAAAACTCTTAGCTACACAAAGTTTTGCGACATTTCAAAACATTTTAAACAAGAATTCTGGCATAATCGCCTTTGTCAATCGTAACCATTGTGCTCCTAATATTTTTATACTTCATTAAAACATCATCCTCCCAAGAGCTGGTCCTAGGAGCTGACACTCGCAGTGTGTTTGGTCATTAATGCAGGAGGACTGCTCGTCGGGCCTCCCAGTACAAGAGGGGAGGAAGTGTTGCTTTGTATGTTAGGAAAACAAATATATGCACAGAGTTCCAAGCTTCAGAGTCTGGTAGCTCTATAGAAACTGGGTAAGAATACAAGGAGAGAAGAATAGAAAGGACACTATTGTATGTGTTTACTAGAGGCCACTTGGACAGATTGAAGGTATGGATGAACTCTTTACATCAAATGTCTCTGTTCTCAAAAAAGTACGACATAGTGATTATAGGAGATTTTAACTATCCAGATATTTGTTCAGAATCACACTCAGGCAAAAGTAATGGGTCCAGAAAATTCTTATCTTCTCTTGCGGACAACTTTATCTTTCAAATGTTAGGGTACCGTCACACAGTGCAATTTTGATCGCTACGACGGCACGATTTGTGACGTTCGAGCGATATAGGTACGATATCGTAGTGTGTGACACGCTCCTGCGATCAGGGACCCCGCTGAGAATCGTACGTCGTAGCACATCGTTTGAAACTTTCTTTCGTCGTCTAGTGTCCCGCTGTGGCGGCATGATCGCATGGTGTAACATATATCGTATACGATGTGCGCATAGTAACCAACGGCTTCTACATCGCACATACGTCATGAAATTATCGCTCCAGCGTCGTACATTGCAAAGTGTGACAGCTGTCTACGACGCTGGAGCGATATTGTTACGATGCTAGAGCGTCACAAATCGTGCCGTCGTAGCGATCAAAATTTCACTGTGTGACGGTACCCTTAGAAGAGAGAACAATATGATCAGCAATCTGGGACCCAAATCTTACCAATAGGGAGAAAATAGATACGGAAGTAATGGTGGCTGTGAATTTAGGAGGCAGCTATTCTCGAATTTTGGATTACAAGAGGAGGAAGACCAACAAGGACTCAGACTTTATAGTTCGACTTCAGAAAAGCAGATTTTAATGGACTCAAAAAGTGGGTAGGAAAGGTCCAATGGCTGGATGTTCTAAAGCAGGGGTCCCCAACTCCAGTCCTCAAGGCCCACCAACAGGTCATGTTTTCAGGATTTCCTTTGCATTGCACAGGTGATGCAATTATTACCTGGGCAAGACTAAGGAAATCCTGAAAACATGACATGTTGGTGGGCCTTGAGGACTGGAGTTGGGGACCCCTGTTCTAAAGGACAGAATGTTCAAGAAGGATGGAAGATTTTTTTAAATGAAATTCTAACTGTAACAATCCCAAACAGAAGGAAGAATTGGATGCATTTAAAGAGACCGGGATGGATGAACACAGAACTTAATCACGTCTTAAAAGGGAAACATAAAATGTACATTAAATGGAAAGAGGAGGGGGCATATCTAAAGAAGTATACAATGCTGTCTGCAGGGAATGCAGGGCAGAAACACTAAAGCCAGTAAAAAAGTGAGGGTTGCAAGGGCGACCAAAAAGAAAAAGAAAAGTCAAAGATACTATAGGATTTTTAAAGGATGAAAAGGATGAAGTGGCCAAAAATTATGTTGAGAAGGCCAAATTTTTAAATTCCTATTTTGCATCTGTGTTCTCTAAGAAAGCAATTGTAACATCAACTAATGTTCACGGTGCCATCGAAGAATAACAGAATCTACACTATCTATAAACAGAGAGATGGCGAGGGAACACTTAGCTAATTTAAATGAATTTAAATCTCCTGGTCCACATGAATTACATCCTACGGTACTGAAAAAGTTAGCAGAGGAAATTGCTACTACCCAGAATTAAAAAAAATCCTGTAGAACAGGAGAAGTTCCAGAAGATTGGAGAAGGGCAAATGTTATCCTATTTTCAAAAAGGGAAAGAAGATTAAGCCAGAAAATTGCAGGCAGGTGAGCCTTATTTCTATACCAGGAAAGTTCTTTGAACAAATTATTAAACAGCATGTATGTAAGAACTTAGATAAGAATACAATAATTAACAAGAGCCAGCATGGGTTTGTAGCAAACAAGTCATGCTAGACTAATCTAATTTCCTTCTATGATAGAATCACTGACTGGGTGGATCAGGGAAATGCTATAGTTATATTATATCTCAACTTCAGCAAAGCATTTGATAAAGTATCTTGTACTATCCTTACTGAAAAATGACCAAGTATGGGACTGACAAGGCTATGGTTAGGTGGATTCATAACTGGCTCAGTGATCATACTCAAACAGTGGTAATAAATGGTTGCACAACCAATTGGAAGAGTGTTTCAAGTGGGGTATCACAAGGCTCTTTCCTGGCCCCTGTATTGTTTAACATTTTTTTTAAATGATCTAGATAAGGGAACTGAAGTTAAACTAATCACATTTGCAGATGATGCACAGCTAGGAGGGATCGCTAACACTAGAGAAGACAAAAAAAGATTCAGAAGGATCTGGATAAGCTTGGACAATGGGCAGCAACTAATAGAATAGTATTTAACAGGGAGAAATGCAAGATTCTACATACGGGAAAGATAAACAAAAATTACAGCTACAGAATGGGAGGAATAGAACTAAATAACAGCCCATGTGAAATGGCTTGAGTATACTAATAGATCACAGTGCACATGAGTCCACAGTGTGATGCAGCAGAAAAAAAGGCAAACACAGTTCTAGGATGCATTAAAAGCATAGAGTCAAGATCACGTAAACTAATTATTACCCTCTGCTCCTTCTTGGTCAGGCCTCATCTGGAATACTGTGTCCAGTTCTGGGCACATTTAAAAAAAAACATTGAAAAACTGGAGCAAGTTCAGAAATGAACGACTAGGATGGTGAGCGGACTGCAAAGTATGTCCTAAGAGGAATATTTAAAGGGAACCTGTCACCCCGTTTTTTCAGTAGGAGATAAAAATACCGTTAAATAGGGCCTGAGCTGTGCTTTACAATAGGGTATTTTTTGTCCCCTGATTCCCTACTTATGCTGCCGAAATACCTTACAAAAGTGTCCTTTTTCGCCTGTCAATCAGGCTGGTCAGGTCAGATGGGCGTGGTCACAGCGCTGTTTCTCCCCCACATCTTGCTTATGTTCCTGTTGGTGGCGTAGTGCTTCTCGCATGCGCAAGTGCCGAATGCACTGCGCAGCTGTAGAAAAAGAGCGCGCTTGCCGCTATTCAGCGGTTTCTCGGTGGGCGCGGCCATCTTCCTGAGGCCGCGTGTGCGCAGATGGAGTCTCCTGCTTCCCGGGGCTTCAGAAAAATGGCCGCGGGATGCCGCGCGTGCGCAGATGGACATCGCGGCGGCCATTTTCCTGAAGCCGAGATTCGAACTCGGCTTCAAGAAAATGGCCGCCGCGATGTCCATCTGCGCACGCGCGGCATCCCGCGGCCATTTTTCTGAAGCCCCGGGAAGCAGGAGACTCCATCTGCGCATGCGCGGCCTCAGGAAGATGGCCGCGCCCACCGAGAAACCGCTGAATAGCGGCAAGCGCGCTCTTTTTCTACAGCTGCGCAGTGCATTCGGCACTTGCGCATGCGAGAAGCACTACGCCACCAACGGGAACATAAGCAAGATGTGGGGGAGAAACAGCGCTGTGACCACGCCCATCTGACCTGACCAGCCTGATTGACAGGCGAAAAAGGACACTTTTGTAAGGTATTTCGGCAGCATAAGTAGGGAATCAGGGGACAAAAAATACCCTATTGTAAAGCACAGCTCAGGACCTATTTAACGGTATTTTTATCTCCTACTGAAAAAAACGGGGTGACAGGTTCCCTTTAAAGGATCTGGGAATGTTTAGCTTGCAAAAAAAAAAAAAGGTTAAGAGCAGACTTAATAGCTGTCTACAAATATCTGAAGGGATGTCACAGTGTAGAGGGATCATCATTATTCTCATTTGCACATGGAAACACAAGAAGCAACGGAATAAAACTGAAATGGAGAAGATACAGATTAGATATTTGAAAAAACTTTTTCACAGTGAGGGTGATCAATGAATGGAACAGGCGGCCACGAGATGTGTTGAGTTGTCCTTCAAAGGAAGTCTTCAAACAGAGGCTGGATGGTTTATTGAGTCCTGCGCTGCATTGAGAAGGGGGTTGGACACGATGACCCTTGAGGACCCTTCCAACTCTAAAATTCTATAGAGACATTCTATATCCTCTATATACCTTAGCCCTAATGAAGCAGGCACATGACCACGTCCACAGCTGCTCCCTACTTGTGTTGGCCGTCAGTGAGGAAGGGTCACTTCTATTACAGGGTCCTAGTATGGAGTTATCATCTCTGGATACAGTGGGGTCTCTTGCTCTCGCACTGTCATGTACACATTGTTGTCCTCTCAGTGGTGTCAGAGCCCATAAGCTGAATCTATCGGAGTTGTGCGATGGATCCTTGTAGTTAGTGATGGGGAGGAAAAGTCTCAGGTAAGATTCAGCCAGACAAATCCAGAACTGTGGATTGAATGGATGCAGGGAAATCAGTTGTTGCCAACAAGACATTTCTCCTTGTAGATTCCCCAAATGATGGTGAATAGTTGCTTGGAGATTTAAGACCCCAGTCAGGTGATCAGTGTTGCTAACCCCTTCTGCCTACAAAAAATCAAATATAATCTGCATAGTCAATTCTGATAATTTTTGCCACAGATTTAATCTTAGTCTTTCACCCACTGTAGAGTACCATGATCACATACGCAGAACCATCCAGAGCCCACAATACATTTATATGGAAAGGAGTTTGTCACAGAAACAATCCCATTAAATAGGATCTGCCACTTGTCATGAATATATAGAATCCTTTTGTGTAAATGCCGCTTTTCTTCTGAATCTGGCATTGGTTTTTCCTTTTCTTTGTGCCACTCCACTCCTCTGACTTTACACAAGGAGTAACGTGCCATAATCCAGAAATGGAGAAAAAACAAAATGATGCAAATTCAGGAGAACAGAAGCAACTAGATGGGCATTTCCTGAAGGAAATACATGGTGCTGGAACAGCGCTGCCCGCTTTACAGCAGTGTATCAGGTGTCGGCTGCAAGAAAGTGACGTTAGAATATGAATATTGTGTATAGCGATGGCACAACCTGGGATGGGCGGTATATGCAGCCAATGCGAGTAGTGATGTCACCACCATATCATATTGGGTGCAGGATAAAGGACCTGTGTGATGTCACCACTAGGGTTGAGCGAAACGGGTCGAACATTTTCAAAAGTTGCCGACTTTTGGCAAAGTCGGGTTTCATGAAACCCGATCCGACCCCTGTGCATGGTCGGCCATGCGGTACGCGACTTTCGCGCCAAAGTCGCGTTTCAATGACGCGAAAAGCGCCATTTCTCAGCCAATGAAGGTGCACGCAGAGTGTGGGCAGCGTGATGACATAGGTCCTGGTCCCCACCATCTTAGAGAAGGGCATTGCAGTGATTGGCTTGCTGTCCGCGGCGTCACAGGGGCTATAAAGGGGAGTTCCCGCCGACCGCCATCTTACTGCTGCTGATCTGAGCTTAGGGAGAGGTTGCTGCCGCTTCGTCAGAAGCAGGGATAGCGTTAGGCAGGGTCCATTAACCACAAAACCGCTTGTGCTGTAGCGATTTCCACTGCCCAACACCACCTTCGGTGTGCAGGGACAGTGGAAGCTACATTTTTTTTTCCCCCTCAGCGCTGTAGCTCATTGGGCTGCCCTAGAAGGCTCCCTGATAGCTGCATTGCTGTGTGTACGCCGCTGTGCAAACCAACTGCTTTTTTCAAAGCACAAATCCTCTTGTTCCTTCCTTTCTGCACAGCTATCTTGTTTGTTTGTCCACACTTTTTATTTAATTTGTGCATCAGTCCACTCCTTATTGCTGCCTGCCATACCTGGCTGAGATTACTGCAGGGAGATAGTAATTGAACGACAGTTCCTTTTTTTTTTTTTGTGGGAGATTAAAATTGGCATTTCTGCTAGAGTGCCATCCCTGTCTGTGTCATCTCTCACTCAGTGGGCCATAGAAAGCCTATTTATTTTTTTATCTTGATTTGGGTTCCAAAATCTACCAGAAAAAATCACAACATCAATCAGTGGGAGAAAAATATTGGCCTCAGGGCTTGTGTGCCACTCCTTACTCCTGTGTGTGCCATCTCTCACTCAGTGGGCCATAGAAAGCCTATTAATTTTTTTGCTTGATTTGGGTTCTAAATTCTACCTGAAAAAATCAATAAATCAATCAGTGGGAGATTAATATTGGCCTTTGGGCTTGTGTGCCAGTCCTAAGCGTGCCATCTCTCTCTCTCTCTCTCTCAGATAGTGGGCCATAGAAAGCCTATTTTTTAATTATTTTATTGGGTTTATAAATTTTCCCTGGGAAAAAAAAAAAAAAAGTGGGAGATTAATATTGGCCTCTGGGCTTGTGTGCCAGTCCTGAGCGTGCCATCTCTCTCACAAATAGTGGGCCATAGAAAGCCTATTTATTTTTTGGGTTGATTTGGGTTCATAATTCTACCTGAAAAAATCAATCAATCAATCAATCAGTGGGAGATTAATATTGGCCTTTGGGCTTGTGTGCCAGTCCTAAGCGTGCCATCTCTCTCTCTCAGATAGTGGGCCATAGAAAGCCTATTTATTTATTTTTTTTTTATTGGCTTTATAAATTTTCCCTGGAAAAAAAAAAAAAGAAGTAGGAGATTAATATTGGCCTCTGGGCTTGTGTGCCAGTCCTGAGCGTGCCATCTCTCTCACAAATAGTGGGCCATAGAAAGCCTAATAATTTTTTTGTTTGATTTGGGTTCCAAAATCTACCAGAAAAAATCACACAATCAGTCAGTGTGAGATTAATATTGGCCTCTGGGCTTGTGTGGCACTCCTGACTCCTGTGTGCGTCATCTGTCACTCAGTGGGCCCTAGAAAGCCTATTTTTTGTTTTATTTGTTTTCTAAATTCTCCCTGAAAAAATCATTTTATTTTCTTTGGTTTCTAAATTATTCCTGGAAAAAATCATTTTTTTTGTTTTGTTTTTTTTCTCTAAAGTCTCCCTGAAAAAAAAAAAAAAAAAAAAAATCTGTGGGAGATTCATATTGCCCCTTCTGCTTGTGTGCCAGTCTTGACTCCTGGGTGTGCCATCTCTCTCTCTCTCCCCAATTGTGGGCCATAGAAAGCCTATTAATTATTTTGCTTGATTTGGGTTCCAAAATCTACCAGAAAAAATCACACAATCAATCAGTGGGAGATTAATATTGGCCTCTGGGCTTGTGTGGCACTCCTGACTCCTGTGTGCGTCATCTGTCACTCAGTGGGCCCTAGAAAGCCTATTTTTTGTTTTATTTGTTTTCTAAATTCTCCTTGAAAAAATCATTTTATTTTCTTTGGTTTCTAAATTATTCCTGAAAACAATCATTTTTTTTTTTTGTTTTTTTTCTCTAAAGTCTCCCTGAAAAAAAAAAAAAAAATCTGTGGGAGATTCTTATTGCCCCTTCTGATTGTGTGCCAGTCTTGACTCCTGGGTGTGCCATCTCTCTCTCTTTCTCCACAATTGTGGGCCATAGAAAGCCTATCATTTTTTTTGCTTGATTTGGGTTCCAAAATCTACCAGAAAAAATCACACAATCAATCAGTGGGAGATTAATATTGGCCTCTGGGCTTGTGTGGCACTCCTGACTCCTGTGTGCGTCATCTGTCACTCAGTGGGCCCTAGAAAGCCTATTTTTTGTTTTATTTGTTTTCTAAATTCTCCTTGAAAAAATCATTTTATTTTCTTTGGTTTCTAAATTATTCCTGAAAACAATCATTTTTTTTTTTTGTTTTTTTTCTCTAAAGTCTCCCTGAAAAAAAAAAAAAAATCTGTGGGAGATTCTTATTGCCCCTTCTGATTGTGTGCCAGTCTTGACTCCTGGGTGTGCCATCTCTCTCTCTTTCTCCACAATTGTGGGCCATAGAAAGCCTATCATTTTTTTTGCTTGATTTGGGTTACAAAATCTACCTCAAAAAATCACTAAATCAATCAGTGGGAGATTAATATTGGCCTCTGGGCTTGTGTGCCACTCCTGACTCCTGTGTGCGTCATCTGTCACTCAGTGGGCCCTAGAAATTTTTTTTTTTTTTTCCTAAATTCTCCCTGAAGCAATCATTTCAATTTATTTGTTTTATAAATTCTTCTGTAAAAAAAATTTTTTTTTTTTTCTGAAGTCTCCCTTTAAAAAAAAAAAAAAAAAAAAAAAACAGTGGGAGATAAATATTTACATTTGCGCTTCAGTGACAGTCCTGCGTGTGTGGTATCTCATTTGTTGCCAACAACAACAGAGTGTGTAACATTGTGGCTGATTTTCGTTGTGGTCTCACCCACCTGTAAAGGGGTAGCTAAATCATAGTGAAGTTATAGCTCACCGTGTAAGGAAGTCTGGTGGAAGAGGTCGTGGCCGGGGGCGTTCATTGTCAGCTGGTAATGAGGGTAGTGGTGGAGCATCAGGTGGTCGTGAGAAAAAGAATATTGCACCTAAGTCTGGAGCTGTGGAGCCAGTTTCGTCGTCTGGCTACACAAGGCCTCGAACCCTCCCTTTTCTGGGAGTAGGAAAACCGCTTTTAAAGCCGGAGCATCAAGAGCAAGTTTTGGCTTATCTTGCTGACTCAGCCTCTAGCTCTTTTGCCTCCTCTCGTGAAACTGGTAAAAGTAAAAGCAGCGCGTCGTTAGTGGATGTTCACGGTCAGGGACAAGTCACTTCCTTGTCCTCTTCAGCAAAAACAACAACAGAGAAGAATGCAGCAGGCGACACAACGGGTTACTCCATGGAGCTCTTTACACATACCGTCCCTGGCTTAGAAAGTGAAAAAAACACCTACAGTGCCCATTTTTATGCCAAAAACATCAATTCTTATTTCTTAAGCTTGTCAATCTTAATTTACTTTATAATAATAGTTAGGCATTGAAAACAGGGGGTCATTTGGCTAAAGTTGTGGGGGGTAGGGCTGGCTCAAGATTTTAGTGGGCCCAGGAAACGCGGACAACGTCATGTCGGTGGAGCAGGGAGAGGTAAGTATTGAAACTTTGCAAGTGCTGTGATCCCGAGCAAGCAGGGGGGGGGGGGCCCACTTGTTTGCATTGGCAATGGCACAGGTGTTATGACCTGGTGGTTAGGAGCACCCGGAATGACCTGATAGTTAAACCTCATACAGGACGAGCTCTGGGATGTGGGAGCTCTGCTGACCGCAAGCCCTAATCCTATCACACACACTAGAAATAGCCGTGGAGCGCTCCTGACCAGACCTAGGCGCCTCGTCACAGCCTAAGGACTATCTAGCCCTAGAGATGGAAAATAAAGCCTACCTTGCCTCAGAGAAATTCCCCAAAGGTAAAGGAAGTCCCCCACATATATTGACTGTGAGTAAAGATGAAAGTCACAAACGCAGAAATGAAACAGGTTTCAGCAAAGGGAGGCCAGACTTACTAAATAGACAGAGGATAGGAAAGGTAACTTTGCGATCAGCACAAAAACCTACAAAAGACCACGCAGAGTGTGCAAAAAAGACCTCCGCACCGACTCACGGTGCGGAAGGGCCACTCTGCATCCCAAAGCTTCCAGCTAGCAAGACAATATCATGAAAACCAGCTGGACAAGAAAACAATGAACAAATAATGACTATCAGAAACTTAGCTTCTGCAGGAGAAGGCAGGTCTGTTGTGAGTTCTGTTTTTGGGCTCCCTCTGGTGGTTACTGATGGTACTGGGTGACTTGTCTTTCCTGGGTCTCTGGGTTCCACCTGTTCCATCAGGATATGGGAGTTTCCTATTTAACCTGGCTTTGCTGGCATTTCCTCGCCGGTTATCAATGTATCCAGTGTGTCTTGTTACCTCTGCTCCCTGCTCCTAGAACCTTCTGGACAAGCTAAGTTTGGATTTCCTGTTTTGTGTTTTGCTTAATTTGGTTTTTAGTCCAGCCTGCAGATATGTGACTCTCTGCTGCTGGTTGCTCTAGTGGGCTGAAATTGCTTTTCATGTACCATGAGTTGGCACATGAGTTCAAGTAATTTCAGGATGGTTTTTTGAAGGGTTTTTCGCTGACCGCGCAGTTCACTTTTGTATCCTCTGCTATCTAGCTTTAGCGGGCCTCATTTTGCTGAAACTGTTTTCATACTACGTATGTGCTTTCTTCTCATTTCACCGTCATTATATGTGGGGGGCTGCTATTGCTGTGGGGTATTTCTCTGGAGGCAAGAGAGGTCTGTGTTTCTTCTAATAGGGGAAGTTAGATCTTCGGCTGGAGCGAGACGTCTAGGATCATCGTAGGCACGTTCCCCGGCTACTTTTATTTGTGTGTTAGGTTCAGGGTCGCGGACAGCTCAGGTTCCATCGCCCTAGAGCTTGTTTGTATCTGTGCTTGTCCTTTTTGTGATCCCCTGCCATTGGGATCATGACAGTATAACCGGCCCACAAAGTGTTAATTGTATTGGCTGAAGTAGGAGGATAAGTAGTCTGAGGAAGTTTTTTTTTTTTTCCCTTTCCCTCAGAGTTTGCTGCCTAGCCTTATTGCAGCCTGGCTACTTCCTCCTCCTCTTAATCTTTGAATGGCTCTGATCTCAGCTGTTTATCATGGACGTCCAGAGTTTGGCTTCCAGCCTGAATAATCTTGCCGCTAAGGTTCAAAATATACAGGATTTTGTTGTACATGCTCCTATGTCTGAACCTAGAATTCCTGTCCCAGAGTTTTTTTTCTGGAGATAGATCTCGTTTTCTGAATTTTAGGAACAATTGCAAGTTGTTTCTTTCTTTGAAATCTCGCTCCTCTGGTGACCCTGCTCAGCAAGTCAAGATTATTATATCTTTCCTGCGGGGTGACCCTCAGAATTGGGCATTTGCATTGGCACCAGGGGACCCTGCGTTGCTTAATGCGGATGCATTTTTTCTGGCATTGGGTTTGCTCTATGAGGAACCTAACCAAGAGATTCAGGCTGAAAAAGCTTTGTTGGCCCTCTCTCAGGGGCAAGATGAAGCAGAAATTTATTGTCAAAAATTTCGGATGTGGTCGGTGCTTACTCAGTGGAATGAGTGCGCCCTGGCTGCAAAGTTCAGAGATGGCCTTTCTGAGGCCATTAAAGATGTTATGGTGGGGTTCCCTGCGCCTACTGGTCTGAATGAGTCTATGACTATGGCTATTCAGATTGATCGGCGTTTACGGGAGCGCAAACCTGTGCATCATTTGGCGGTGTCTTCTGAACCGTCACCTGAGATAATGCAATGTGATAGAATTCAGTCCAGAAGTGAACGGCAAAATTATAGGCGGAAAAAAAGGTTGTGCTTTTATTGTGGTGATTCAGCTCATGTTATATCAGCATGCTCTAAACGCACAAAAAAGGTTGATAAGTCTGTTGCCATTAGTACTTTACAGTCTAAGTTCATTCTGTCTGTGACTCTGATTTGTTCATTATCATCCATCTCCGTCGATGCCTATGTGGATTCAGGCGCTGCCCTGAGTCTTATGGATTGGTCATTTGCCAATCGCTGTGGGTTTAGTCTGGAGCCTCTGGAAGTCCCTATTCCTTTGAAGGGAATTGACTCTACACCTTTGGCTATGAATAAACCTCAGTACTGGACACAAGTGACCATGCGTATGACTCCCGTTCATCAGGAGGTGATTCGCTTCCTGGTACTTTATAATTTGCATGATGTCCTAGTACTTGGTCTGCCATGGTTACAAACTCATAATCCAGTCCTTGACTGGAAAACAATGTCTGTGTTAAGCTGGGGTTGTCAGGGGGTTCATGATGATGCACCTCCGATTTCTATCGCTTCATCTACTCCTTCTGAGGTTCCTGTGTTTTTGTCTGATTATCGGGATGTTTTTGAGGAGCCTAAGCTCAGTTTGCTTCCTCCTCACAGGGATTGCGATTGTGCTATAAATTTAATTCCAGGCAGTAAATTTCCTAAAGGTCGTTTGTTCAATCTGTCAGTGCCAGAGCATACTGCTATGCGGGATTATGTTAAGGAGTCCTTGGGAAAGGGACATATCTGTCCATCTTTGTCCCCTTTGGGAGCAGGTTTTTTTTTCGTGGCCAAAAAAGATGGTTCCTTGAGGCCTTGTATAGATTATCGTCTTTTGAATAAGATTACCGTAAAAGATCAGTATCCTTTGCCATTGTTGACTGATTTGTTTGCTCGCATTAAGGGGGCTAGATGGTTCACTAAGATTGATCTTCGGGGTGCTTATAATCTTATACGAATAAAGCAAGGTGATGAGTGGAAAACCGCATTTAATACGCCTGAGGGCCACTTTGAGTATTTGGTAATGCCTTTTGGACTTTCTAATGCTCCTTCAGTCTTCCAGTCCTTTATGCACGATATTTTCCGTGAATATCTGGATAAATTTATGATTGTGTATTTGGATGATATTTTGGTTTTTTCTGATGACTGGGAGTCTCATGTTCAGCAGGTCAGGAAGGTGTTTCAGGTCCTGCGGGCCAATTCCTTGTTTGTAAAAGGCTCAAAGTGTCTCTTTGGAGTCCAGAAGATTTCTTTCTTGGGGTATATTGTTTCCCCTTCTACTATTGAGATGGATCCCGTCAAGGTTCAGGCTATTTGTGACTGGACGCAGCCTACATCTCTTAAGAGTCTACAGAAGTTCTTGGGCTATGCTAATTTCTATCGTCGTTTTATAACTAATTTTTCTAGTGTTGTTAGGCCTTTGACGGATTTGACTAAGAAGGGTGCTGATGTTGCTAATTGGTCTCCTGCGGCTGTGGAGGCCTTTCAGGAACTTAAGCGCCGGTTTTCTTCTGCTCCTGTGTTGCGTCAGCCAGATGTTTCGCTCCCTTTTCAGGTTGAGGTTGATGCTTCCGAGATTGGAGCGGGGGCGGTTTTGTCACAGAGAAGCTCCGATGGCTCAGTGATGAAGCCATGCGCGTTTTTTTCTAGAAAGTTTTCGCCGGCTGAGCGGAATTATGATGTTGGTAATCGGGAACTTTTGGCCATGAAGTGGGCATTTGAGGAGTGGCGTCATTGGCTAGAGGGTGCTAGACATCGTGTGGTGGTCTTGACTGATCACAAAAATTTGATTTACCTTGAGTCTGCCAGGCGTCTGAATCCTAGACAGGCTCGTTGGTCACTGTTTTTCTCTCGTTTCAATTTTGTGGTTTCATACCTGCCAGGTTCAAAGAATGTGAAGGCGGATGCTCTTTCTAGGAGTTTTGTGCCTGACTCCCTTGGAAATTCTGAGCCCACTGGTATCCTTAGGGATGGGGTGATTTTGTCTGCTGTCTCCCCAGACTTGCGACGTGCTTTGCAGGAGTTTCAGGCGGGTAAACCTGATCGTTGTCCGCCTGAGAGACTGTTTGTTCCGGATAATTGGACCAGTAGAGTCATCTCCGAGGTCCATTCTTCTGCGTTGGCAGGTCATCCTGGAATATTTGGTACTAGAGACTTGGTGGCCAGGTCTTTTTGGTGGCCTTCCTTGTCGAGGGATGTGCGTTCTTTTGTGCAGTCTTGTGAGGTTTGTGCTCAGGCTAAGCCTTGCTGTTCTCGGGCCAGTGGATTGTTGTCACCTTTGCCTATCCCGAAGAGGCCTTGGACGCACATTTCCATGGATTTTATTTCGGATCTCCCTGTCTCTCAAAAAATGTCCGTCATCTGGGTTGTGTGTGATCGCTTTTCTAAAATGGTTCATCTGGTACCCTTGCCTAAGTTACCTTCCTCCTCTGAGTTGGTCCCTCTGTTTTTTCAGAACGTGGTTCGTTTGCATGGGATTCCTGAGAACATCGTTTCTGACAGGGGATCCCAGTTTGTGTCTAGATTTTGGCGGACGTTCTGTGCTAAGATGGGCATTGATTTGTCCTTTTCGTCTGCATTCCATCCTCAGACGAATGGCCAGACTGAACGAACTAATCAGACCTTGGAAACTTATTTAAGGTGTTTTGTTTCTGTTGATCAGGATGACTGGGTTACCTTTTTGCCGCTGGCCGAGTTTGCCCTTAATAATCGGGCTAGTTCTGCTACCTTGGTTTCTCCTTTCTTTTGTAATTCGGGGTTTCATCCTCGTTTTTCCTCTGGTCAGGTGGAGCCTTCTGATTGTCCTGGAGTGGACATGGTGGTGGATAGGTTGCATCGGATTTGGAGTCATGTGGTGGACAATTTGAAGTTGTCCCAGGAGAAGGCTCAGCAGTTTGCTAATCGCCGTCGCCGCGTGGGTCCTCGACTTCGTGTTGGGGACTTGGTGTGGTTGTCTTCTCGTTTTGTTCCTATGAAGGTCTCTTCTCCTAAGTTCAAGCCTCGGTTCATCGGTCCCTATAGGATCTTGGAAATTCTTAACCCTGTGTCGTTTCGTTTGGATCTCCCGGCATCGTTTGCTATTCATAATGTGTTCCATCGGTCGTTGTTGCGGAAGTATGAGGTACCTGTTGTTCCTTCGCTTGAGCCTCCTGCTCCAGTGCTGGTGGAGGAAGAATTGGAGTATGTTGTGGAGAAGATCTTGGATTCTCGTGTTTCCAGACGGAAACTCCAGTATTTGGTCAAGTGGAAGGGTTATGGTCAGGAGGATAATTCTTGGGTGGTTGCCTCTGATGTTCATGCTGATGATTTGGTTTGCGCTTTTCATAGGGCTCATCCTGGTCGCCCTGGTGGTTCTCGTGAGGGTTCGGTGACCCCTCCTCAAGGGGGGGGTACTGTTGTGAGTTCTGTTTTTGGGCTCCCTCTGGTGGTTACTGATGGTACTGGGTGACTTGTCTTTCCTGGGTCTCTGGGTTCCACCTGTTCCATCAGGATATGGGAGTTTCCTATTTAACCTGGCTTTGCTGGCATTTCCTCGCCGGTTATCAATGTATCCAGTGTGTCTTGTTACCTCTGCTCCCTGCTCCTAGAACCTTCTGGACAAGCTAAGTTTGGATTTCCTGTTTTGTGTTTTGCTTAATTTGGTTTTTAGTCCAGCCTGCAGATATGTGACTCTCTGCTGCTGGTTGCTCTAGTGGGCTGAAATTGCTTTTCATGTACCATGAGTTGGCACATGAGTTCAAGTAATTTCAGGATGGTTTTTTGAAGGGTTTTTCGCTGACCGCGCAGTTCACTTTTGTATCCTCTGCTATCTAGCTTTAGCGGGCCTCATTTTGCTGAAACTGTTTTCATACTACGTATGTGCTTTCTTCTCATTTCACCGTCATTATATGTGGGGGGCTGCTATTGCTGTTGGGTATTTCTCTGGAGGCAAGAGAGGTCTGTGTTTCTTCTAATAGGGGAAGTTAGATCTTCGGCTGGAGCGAGACGTCTAGGATCATCGTAGGCACGTTCCCCGGCTACTTTTATTTGTGTGTTAGGTTCAGGGTCGCGGTCAGCTCAGGTTCCATTGCCCTAGAGCTTGTTTGTATCTGTGCTTGTCCTTTTTGTGATCCCCTGCCATTGGGATCATGACACAGGTCACCAGAGAGATCAAGGAGCGAACTGAACCAATGCAAAAACATTGACAGCTGGCATGGAGTAACGATCTGAGAGGAGTTAAATAGAGCAGTCAACCAAAGGATAAACCACGTCACCTGTGTAAGGAACCTCAGAAGCAGCAGCTTCACTCACAGCCACCAGAGGGAGCCCATAGACAGAACTCGCCGAAGTACCATTCACGACCACAGGAGGGAGTTCGACAACAGAATTTACAACAGTACCACCCCTTGAGGAGGGGTCACCGAACCCTCACCAGAGCCCCCAGGCCGATCAGGATGAGCCAAATGAAAGGCACGAACAAGATCGGCAGCATGAACATCAGAGGCAAAAACCCAGGAATTATCTTCCTGACCATAACCCTTCCACTTGACCAGGTACTGGAGTTTCCGTCTCGAAACACGAGAATCCAAAATCTTCTCCACCACATACTCCAACTCCGGGGCAGGAGGATCAACGGAGGGAACCATAGGCACCACGTATCTCCGCAACAACGACCTATGGAACACATTATGGATGGCAAAAGAAGCTGGAAGATCCAAACGAAACGACACAGGATTAAGAACTTCAGAAATCTTATATGGTCCAATGAAACAAGGCTTAAACTTAGGAGAGGAAACCTTCATAGGAACGTGACGAGATGACAACCAAACCAAATCCCCAGCACGAAGTCGGGGACCAACACAACCCCGGCGGTTAGCGAAACGTTGAGCCTTCTCTTGGGACAATGTCAAATTGTCCACCACATGACTCCAAATCCAATGCAACCTATCCACCACCATGTCCACTCCAGGACAATCAGAAGGCTCCACCTGACCAGAGGAAAAACGAGGATGAAACCCCGAATTACAAAAGAAAGGAGAAACCAAGGTAGCAGAACTAGCCCGATTATTAAGGGCAAACTCGGCCAGCGGCAAAAAGGTAACCCAGTCATCCTGATCAGCAGAAACAAAACACCTTAAATAAGTTTCCAAGGTCTGATTAGTTCGTTCAGTCTGGCCATTCGTCTGAGGATGGAATGCAGACGAAAAGGACAAATCAATGCCCATCTTAGCACAGAACGTCCGCCAAAATCTAGACACAAACTGGGATCCCCTGTCAGAAACGATGTTCTCAGGAATCCCATGCAAACGAACCACGTTCTGAAATAGGAACATGACGAGAAGATAACCAAACCAGATCCCCAACACGAAGTCGGGGACCCACACGGCGTCTGCGATTAGCGAAAAGTTGAGCCTTCTTCTGGGACAAGGTCAAATTGTCCACTACCTGAGTCCAGATCTGCTGCAACCTGTCCACCACCGCATCCACACCAGGACAGTCCGAAGGCTCAACCTGCCCTGAAGAGAAACGAGGATGGAAACCAGAATTACAGAAAAAAGGAGAAACTAAAGTAGCCGAGCTGGCCCGATTATTAAGAGCGAACTCAGCCAAAGGCAAGAAAGACACCCAATCATCCTGATCAGCAGAAACAAAGCATCTCAGATATGTCTCCAAAGTCTGATTAGTTCGTTCAGTTTGGCCATTAGTCTGAGGATGGAAAGCCGAAGAAAAAGACAAATCAATGCCCATCTTAGCGCAAAAGGACCGCCAAAACCTCGAAACAAACTGGGAACCTCTGTCCGAGACGATGTTCTCTGGAATGCCATGCAAACGAACCACATGCTGGAAAAACAATGGCACCAAATCAGAGGAGGAAGGCAGTTTAGATAAGGGTACCAAATGGACCATCTTAGAGAAGCGATCACAAACCACCCAAATGACCCACATCTTTTGAGAAACAGGGAGATCAGAAATAAAATCCATGGAAATATGCGTCCAGGGCCTCTTCGGGATCGGCAAGGGCAAAGCAACCCACTGGCACGAGAACAGCAGGGCTTAGCCCGAGCACAAATCCCACTGGACTGCACAAAAGAACGCACATCCCGTGACAAAGAAGGCCACCAAAAGGATCTAGCCACCAAATCTCTGGTACCAAAGATTCCAGGATGACCAGCCAATACAGAACAATGAATCTCCGAGATAACTCTACTAGTCCATCTATCAGGGACAAACAGTTTCTCCGTAGGACAACGGTTAGGTCTATCAGCCTGAAACTTTTGCAGCACACGCCGCAAATCAGGGGAAATGGCAGACAAAATTACCCCTTCTTTAAGAATACCCGCAGGCTCCGGAACACCCGGAGAGTCAGGCACAAAACTCCTTGACAGGGCGTCAGTCTTCACATTCTTAGATCCCGGAAGGTATGAAACCACAAAATCAAAACGGGAGAAAAAGAGCGACCATCGAGCCTGTCTAGGATTCAACCGTTTGGCAGACTCGAGATAAGTTAAATTCTTGTGATCCGTCAAGACCACCACGCGATGTTTAGCTCCTTCAAGCCAATGTCGCCACTCCTCGAATGCCCACTTCATGGCCAACAACTCCCGATTGCCCACATCATAATTGCGCTCAGCAGGCGAGAATTTTCTAGAAAAGAAGGCACAGGGTTTCATCACCGAGCCATCAGAACTTCTTTGCGACAAAACAGCCCCTGCTCCAATTTCAGAAGCATCAACCTCCACCTGAAAAGGGAGCGAAACATCTGGCTGGCACAACACAGGTGCAGAAGCAAAACGACGCTTCAACTCCTGAAAAGCCTCTACAGCCGCAGAGGACCAATTGACCACATCAGCACCTTTCTTGGTCAAATCGGTCAATGGCTTAGCAACACTGGAAAAGTTAGCGATGAAGCGACGATAAAAATTAGCAAAGCCCAGGAACTTCTGCAAGCTCTTCACAGATGTCGTCTGAGTCCAATCGTAAATGGCCAGGACTTTAACAGGGTCCATCTCGATAGTAGAAGGGGAAAAAATGAAACCCAAAAATGAAACCTTCTGAACTCCAAAGAGACACTTTGACCCCTTCACAAACAAGGAATTCGCACGAAGGACCTGGAACACCATTCTGACCTGCTTCACATGAGATTCCCAATCATCCGAAAAGACCAAAATGTCATCCAAATATACAATCATGAATCTATCCAGGTACTCTCGGAAGATGTCATGCATAAAGGACTGAAACACAGATGGAGCATTAGAAAGCCCGAATGGCATAACCAAGTACTCAAAATGGCCCTTGGGCGTATTAAATGCCGTTTTCCATTCATCACCCAAAGGTCTAGGGGAAAAGAAAGACAAAACACAGTGCAAAGAAAAAAAAATGGTCTCAGAAGTTCTCTTATCCCTCTATTGAGATGTATTAATACTTTGGGCCAGCTGTACTGTTATGACCTGGTGGTTAGGAGCACCCGGAATGACCTGATAGTTAAACCTCATACAGGACGAGCTCTGGGATGTGGGAGCTCTGCTGACCACAAGCCCTAATCCTATCACACACACTAGAAATAGCCGTGGAGCGCTCCTGACCAGACCTAGGCGCCTCGTCACAGCCTAAGAACTATCTAGCCCTAGAGATGGAAAATAAAGCCTACCTTGCCTCAGAGAAATTCCCCAAAGGTAAAGGAAGCCCCCCACATATACTGACTGTGAGTAAAGATGAAAGTCACAAACGCAGAAATGAAACAGGTTTCAGCAAAGGGAGGCCAGACTTACTAAATAGACAGAGGATAGGAAAGGTAACTTTGCGATCAGCATAAAAAACTACAAAAGACCACGCAGAGTGTGCAAAAAAGACCTCCGCACCGACTCACGGTGCGGAGGGGCCACTCTGCATCCCAGAGCTTCCAGCTAGCAAGACAATATCATGATAGCCAGCTGGACAAGAAAACAGAGAACAAAATAAGACTATAAGGAACTTAGCTTCTGCAGGAGAAGGCAGGTCACCAGAGAGATCCAGGAGCGAACTGAACCTCTGCCCTCTGCAGCTCGTGTGAGAATCATCAGCGCCGCTGTGTGCTGGGAATGCCAGAACCAAACGGTCTACAAGAGTTGCTTGTTTGGTAGCCAATATTTGCTCAAGGTTCTCATGTGGCATGATATTTTGTCATTTTCCTTTTTATCGTGGATCCAGGAGGCCGGCCAACCAGTAATCGTCATCGGTCATCATTTTGAAAATGCGGGGGTCCCGTTTTAGGATACGCAAGGCATACTCTGCCATGTGGGCCAAAGTTCCAGGTGTCAATTCACTGCTTGTGTTGGGTTGAGGAGCACTTTCTTGAAAATCTTCATCACTTGTGGCCCGCAAAAACCCTGTACCCGACCTTGCAATGCCACCAGTTTCTATTTCCTCCTGTAAAGCATCCTCCTCCCATAAATATTCCGCCCCATCATCCTCCTCCTCCTCTTCGTCCATCATCTCGTCCAGGAAAGTTCCCTGAGCAGACAATGGCTGACTGTCATGAAGGCTTCCCTCCTCCTCGGCCGCAGACGCCTGCTCCTTAATGTGCATCAAACTTTGCATCAGCAGACGCATTAGTGGAATGCTCATGCTTATGATGGCGTCGTCCGCACTGACCAGCCGTGTGCATTCCTCAAAACACTGAAGGACTTGACAGAGGTCATGTAGCTTCGACCACTGCACACCAGACAACTCCATGTCTGCCATCCAACTGCCTGCCCGTGTATGTGTATCCTCCCACAAATACATGACAGCACGTCTCTATTCGCACAGCCTGTGAAGCATGTGCAGTGTGGAGTTCCACCTTGTTGCCACGTCGATTATTAGGCGGTGCTGGGGAAGATTCAGCGATCGCTGATGGTTAAGCATACGGCTGTAATGTACGAGCGACCGGCGGATGTGGGAGCAAAGTCTGCGCACCTTCAGGAGCAGGGGTAGTAAATCTGGGTAATTCTTAAGGAAGCACTGCACCACCAGGTGAGCCAGGCAAGGAATGTGTTTCAGTTCTGAAAGGGCTATGGCAGCCATAAAATTCCTTCCGTTATCACTGACTACCTTGCCTGCCTCAAGATGTACACTGCCCAGCCATGACTGAGTTTCTTGCTGCAAGTACTCGGCCAGTACTTCCGCAGTGTGTCTGTTGTCGCCCAAACACTTCATTTGCAGCACAGCCTGCTGACGCTTCCCACTAGCTGTTCCATAATAGGACACCACGGGTGCAACACTGACAGCTGTGGATGGAGGGTCGTGCGACTGCGCTCTGTGGACAAGCTTTCGCTTCTGGAGGAGGAGGAGCAAACGCCAACAGCCAACTGTTTCCTAGACCGTGGGCTAGGCAGAACTGTGCCACTATGGCTGTCCCCTGTGGACCCTGCATCCACCCCATTAACCCAGTGTGCGGTAATGGACAGGTAACGTCCCTGGCCATGCCTACTGGTCCATGCATCAGTTGTGAGGTGCGCCTTTCTACTGACCGATTGCCTGAGTGCATGGACAATGCGTTTTTAGACATGTTGGTGTAGTGCTGGGATGGCTTTTCTTGCAGAGAAGTGTCGACTGGGTAAGTCATAGCGTGGTACTGCGTAGGCCATCAGGGCTTTGAAAGCTTCGCTTTCAACCAAACGTTAGGGCATCATCTCTAACGAGATTAGTTGAGCTATGTAGCCGTTCAAACCCTGTGTACGCGGATGAGAGGATGAGTACTTTCTTTTCCTATCGAGAGTCTCTTGTAGGCTGAGCTGGACTGGAGAGCTGCATATGGTGGAACTAGCGGGGGTGATGGTGGACATGGCAGATTGAGAGAGGGTTGGTGATGGTATTCTTGATGTGGGCCTTCCGACAGTGTTTCCAACCAAGAACCTTGCGATTCCCTGACTGTTTTGGCCTTGCGACAATACCTCCACATTTGCTACTGGTGGTGTCATAACCGGTTGGCTTCCAGTTAGGGAAGCAATGTTGCGTTGCTGACTAGCTTCAATAGGAGCAGGTGCACCAACGGTACAGGACGTTTGGTAGTTAGTCCATGCTTCCAAGTGCCTGCTGGTTAGATGTCTACGCATGCATGTTGTATTTAAATTTAGAACATTCTGCCCTCTGCTAAAGGTCTTGGAGCATTTCTTACATATAACTTTGCACTGATCATTCGGATCTTGGTTAAAAAATTGCCACACTGCACTCGTCCTACTATGGAATACCTTTTCAGGCTTTGCACGCCGTGCTACTGCCACCGGATTGCAACGCTGTACTACACCTGTTGTGGTTTTTGACACACGTTTTGGGCCTGATACGGGCCTGACAGATGACAACTTTTGCAATGTAGATGGCTGCTGCAGATCATCCGCCTCCGCTTCTGAGCTACAGGCTGCGGCACCCTCTTCCCCCAATGGCTGCCAATCAGGGTCAACAACTGGGTCATCTATCACCTCCTCTTCAATGTCATGTGCACTGTCCTCTGTGTCACCGTGTAAGGTGCTATAGCGTTCGGGACTGGGCACCATAGTCTCATCAGGGTCAGATTCGGGCTCAGTACACTGCGAGGGCAAAGTTGTGATCTGAGTCAATGGAAGAGCATAATAATCAAGCTGTGGCTGTCCATCTGTGCACTCCATGTCCGATTCTTCCTGTAATGGGCTTTTTACTATTTCCCTCTCCCTCTAAAGTGTTGTTGCCTGCTGCATCCTTCACTTTTGTTTTGGGTGAAGGACACAAGGAAGCAACTCTTTCCGGACACGGAGCATCCTCTGACGACTCACTGGTTTTAGATTTCGAAGCTTCTAAAGAGGAGGTGGAAGAGCTGGAGGCTGAGTCAGCAAGGAAAGCCAAAACTTGTTCCTGCTGCTCTGGCTTTAAAAGCTGTTTTCCTACTCCCAGATAAGGGAGCCTTCGAGGCCTTGTGTAGCCAGACGATGACGCTGCCTCTACACCTCGAGCCTTTGATGCTATCTTGCTTTTCCCAGTACCACCAGATGCTTTACTACCATCATTACCAGTTGGTAACGACCGCCCACGGCCTCTTCCACCAGACTTCCTCATTTTTGCTGAAATGTTACCAAAATAAGAACCATTATATGCTACTGTTAAACAAGGTAGAAGGTGTATATTAACTATTGGAGAAATTATATCTTCCTTTTTTTGGCGGGAAGACAGCAGGAACATACAGGCCCTGTGTATTACACAACACAATGTACAAGGCAGAATGTGGATAGCATACATACGCCAAACAGAACTCACGTAGATCCACTAAGTGGCAATTTAAGGCTCCCTTTTTTTTTGTGGGAGACTGCAGGTAATAACAGGCCCTCTGTGTGAAACTACACACACTGTACAAAGCAGAACGTGGGTGGCAGATATACGCCAAACAGAACTCACGTTAATCCACTTAGTGTCAATTTAAAGCCCCCCATTTTTTTTGTTTTTGTGGGAGACTGCAGGTAATAACAGGCCCAGTGTATGACAACACACAATGTACAAGGCAGAACGTGGCTGCCAGATACAGTGGGGCAAAAAAGTATTTAGTCAGTCAGCAATAGTGCAAGTTCCACCACTTAAAAAGATGAGAGGCGTCTGTAATTTACATCATAGGTAGACCTCAACTATGGGAGACAAACTGAGAAAAAAAATCCAGAAAATCACATTGTCTGTTTTTTTTAACAATTTATTTGCATATTATGGTGGAAAATAAGTATTTGGTCAGAAACAAACAATCAAGATTTCTGGCTCTCACAGACCTGTAACTTCTTCTTTAAGAGTCTCCTCTTTCCTCCACTCATTACCTGTAGTAATGGCACCTGTTTAAACTTGTTATCAGTATAAAAAGACACCTGTGCACACCCTCAAACAGTCTGACTCCAAACTCCACTATGGGGAAGACCAAAGAGCTGTCAAAGGACACCAGAAACAAAATTGTAGCCCTGCACCAGGCTGGGAAGACTGAATCTGCAATAGCCAACCAGCTTGGAGTGAAGAAATCAACAGTGGGAGCAATAATTAGAAAATGGAAGACATACAAGACCACTGATAATCTCCCTCGATCTGGGGCTCCACGCAAAATCCCACCCCGTGGGGTCAGAATGATCACAAGAACGGTGAGCAAAAATCCCAGAACCACGTGGGGGGACCTAGTGAATGAACTGCAGAGAGCTGGGACCAATGTAACAAGGCCTACCATAAGTAACACACTATGCCACCATGGACTCAGATCCTGCAGTGCCAGACGTGTCCCACTGCTTAAGCCAGTACATGTCTGGGCCCGTCTGAAGTTTGCTAGAGAGCATTTGGATGATCCAGAGGAGTTTTGGGAGAATGTCCTATGGTCTGATGAAACCAAACTGGAACTGTTTGGTAGAAACACAACTTGTCGTGTTTGGAGGAAAAAGAATACTGAGTTGCATCCATCAAACACCATACCTACTGTAAAGCATGGTGGTGGAAACATCATGCTTTGGGGCTGTTTCTCTGCAAAGGTGCCAGGACGACTGATCTGGGTACATGAAAGAATGAATGGGGCCATGTATCGTGAGATTTTGAGTGCAAACCTCCTTCCATCAGCAAGGGCATTGAAGATGAAACGTGGCTGGGTCTTTCAACATGACAATGATCCAAAGCACACCGCCAGGGCAACGAAGGAGTGGCTTCGTAAGAAGCATTTCAAGGTCCTGGAGTGGCCTAGCCAGTCTCCAGATCTCAACCCTATAGAAAACCTTTGGAGGGAGTTGAAAGTCCGTGTTGCCAAGCGAAAAGCCAAAAACATCACTGCTCTAGAGGAGATCTGCATGGAGGAATGGGCCAACATACCAACAACAGTGTGTGGCAACCTTGTGAAGACTTACAGAAAACGTTTGACCTCTGTCATTGCCAACAAAGGATATATTACAAAGTATTGAGATGAAATTTTGTTTCTGACCAAATACTTATTTTCCACCATAATATGCAAATAAAATGTTAAAAAAACAGACAATGTGATTTTCTGGATTTTTTTTTCTCAGTTTGTCTCCCATAGTTGAGGTCTACCTATGATGTAAATTACAGACGCCTCTCATCTTTTTAAGTGGTGGAACTTGCACTATTGCTGACTGACTAAATACTTTTTTGCCCCACTGTATATCAAAAAATACAAGGGCTGTAGTAGAATTTCAATCTCCCTACAATGATCAAAGGACAAGTATGGCAGCAATAAAAAGGACTGCTGCACACAAAAAGAGTGTGGACAAAGGAACAAGAGAACTGTACAGAAAGAAGCAACAGGATTTTTGCTTTGAAAAAAGCAGTTGGTTTGCACAGCAGCGTACACACAGCAATGCAGCTATCAGGGAGCCTTATAAGGCAGCCTAAGCCACAGAGCTGATACACCAAAAAAAAAAAAACTCCACTGTCCCTGCAAAGGGAAGGTGGTGTTGGACAGTGGAAATCGCTACAGCACAAGCGGTTTGGGGCTTAATATTCCCTGCCTAAGTATATCCCTGCTTCTGACGAAGCTGCAGCAACCTCTCCCTATGCTCAGATCGGCAGCAGTAAGATGGCGGTCGGCGAGAACGTCCCTTTATAGCCCCTGTGACGCCGCAGAAAGCAAGCCAATCACTGTCATGCCCTTCTCTAAGATGGTGGGGACCGAGACGTATGTCATCACGCTGCCCACACTCTGCGTGCACCTTCATTGGCTGAGAAATGGCGTTTAAAGTGTCATACGAAACGCGACTTTGGCGCGCAGATCGCCGACCTCATGGCCGATCCCACTGTGGAATCGGGTCGGGTTTCACGAAACCCGACTTTGCCAAAAGTCGTCGATTTATGAAAATGTCCGATCAGTTTCGCTCAACCCTACACTGGACCTCTGGTCTAGCGCTCACCAGTAGTTGAGCGTACGCACGTCAATAGGTGAAACTGCTGCAGCGCCGGTAGGGGCCCGGTGAGCAGATGAAACAGGGCCTGATGCGGGCCCCCTCTGCCCACCGGGCCAATACGCCAGTCAGGGCAGTAATGCCCTGATGGTGGCGGGCAATCTGAGTGGTAGCCCAGGGCCCCCCCACACCACTGGGCCCTAGGCTACCGCCCAGATTGACCCTATTATAATCCACCTCTGATGTGTATCCTCCCACAAATAAATTACAGCACGCCTCTGTTCGCACAGCCTCTGAACCATGTGCAGTGTGGAGTTCCACCTTGTTGCAATGTCGATTATTAGGCGGTGCTGGGGAAGATTCAGCGATCGCTGATGGTTCTGCATACGGCTGGAGTGTACAGGCGACCGGCGGATGTGCGAGCAAAGTCTTCGCACCTTCAGGAGCAGGGCTGATAACTCCGGATAATTTTTCAGGAAGCACTGCACCAGCAGATTCAAGGTGTGAGCCAGGCAAGGAATGTGTTTCAGTTCTGAAAGGGCTATGGCAGCCATAAAATTCCTTCCGTTATCACTGACTACCTTGCCTGCCTCAAGATGTACACTGCCCAGCCATGACTGAGTTTCTTGCTGCAAGTACTCGGCCAGTACTTCCGCGGTGTGTCTATTGTCGCCCACACACTTCATTTGTAGCACAGCCTGTTGACGCTTCCCACTAGCTGTTCCATAATGGGACACCTCGTGTGCAACAGTGGCAGCTGTGGATGGAGTGGTCGTGCGACTGCGCTCTGTGGACGAGCTTTCACTTCCGGAGGAGGAGGAGGAGGAGGAGGGGTGGTGAACGCCTACAGCCAACTGTTTCCTAGACCATGGGCTAGGCAGAACTGTCCCACTATGGCTGTCCCCTGTGGACCCTGCATCCACCACATTAACCCAGTGTGCCGTGATGGACACGTAACGTCCCTGGCCATGCCTACTGGTCCATGCATCAGTTGCGAGGTGCACCTTTCTACTGACTGATTGCCTCAGTGCATGGACAATGCAGTCTTTGACATGCTGGTGGAGGGCTGGGATGGATTTCTCGCAAAGAAGTGTCGACTGGGTAGGTCATAGCGTGGTACTGCGTAGGCCATCAGGGTTTTGAAAGCTTCGCTTTCAACCAAACGGTAGGGCATCATCTCTAACGAGATCAGTCTAGCAATGTGGGCGTTCAAACCCTGTGTACGTGGATGAGTACTTCCTTTTCCTAACGAGAGTCTCTTGTAGGGTGAGCTGGACTGGAGAGCTGCATATGGTGGAACTAGCGGGGGTGGTGGTGGACATGGCAGATTGAGAGAGGGTTGGTGATGGTATTCTTGCTGTTGGCCTACCTACAGTGTTTCCTACCAAGAACCTTGTATTTCCCTGACTGTTTTGGCCTTGCGACGATACCTCCACATTTGCTGCTGGTGGTGTCCTAACCGGTGGGCTTACTGTGAGGGAAGCAATGTAGCGTTACTGACTACCTTCATTCTGAGCAGGTGCACCAACGGTACTGGACGTTTGGTAGTTAGTCCAGGCTTGCAAGTGCATGCTGGTTAAATGTCTACGCATGCATGTTGTATTTAAATTTAGGAGATTCTTCCCTCTGCTAAAGGTCTTTGAGCATTTCTTACAGATAACTTTGCACTGATCATTCGGATCTTGGTTAAAAAATGCCCACACTGCACTCTTCCTACTATGGAATACCTTTTCAGGCATTGCACGCTGTGCTACTTTCACCGGATGCCCACGCTGTCCTAAAACTGTTTTTGGTTTTGACAAACATTTTTGGCCAGATACGGGCCTGCCAGATGACAGCTTTTGCGATGTAGATGGCTGCTGCGGATCATCCTACTCTGCTTCTGAGCTACTGGCAGCGGCACCCTCTTCCCCCAATGGCTGCCAATCTGGGTCAACTGGGTCATCTATCACCTCCTCTTCCATGTCATGTGCACCTTCCTCTGTGTCACCGTGTAAGGTGCTATAGCGTTCGGGACGGGGCACCATAGTCTCATCAGGGTCAGATTCTGGCTCAGTACACTGCGAGGGAAATATAGTGATCTGAGTCAATGGAACAGCATCAAAATCTAGTTGTGGCTGTGCATCTGTGCACTCCATGTCCGATTCATGTTGTAATGTGCTTTTAACAATTTCCCTCTCTAACCCAGGCACGGTATGTGTAAAGAGCTCCATGGAGTAACCTGTAGTTTCGCCTGCAGCATCCTTCACTTTCGGTTTTGGGTGAAGGACACAAGGAAGCGACTTGTTCCTGACCGGGAGCATCCACTGACGACTCGCTGCTTTTAGATTTTGAACCTTCTGCAGAGGAGGCGAAAGAGCTAGAGGCTGAGTCAGCAAGGAAAGCCAAAACTTTTTCCTGCTGCTCCGGCTTTAAAACCTGTTTTCCTACTCCCAGATAAGGGAACCTTCGAGGCCTTGTGTAGCCAGACGATGACGCTGGTTCAACACCTCGAGCCTTTGGTGCTATTTTGCTTTTCCCACCATAACCAGATGCTCCACCACCACCACCACCACTATCAGTACCAGCTGGCAACGACCGCCCACGGCCTCTTCCAGCAGACTTCCTCATTTTTGGAAAAATCTAACCAAAATAACAACCGTTATATGGTACTATTAAACAAGGTAGAAGGTGTATATAAACTTGTGGAGAATTTAAATCTCCTTTTTTGGGGGGAGACTGCAACAAGACTCAGGCCCAGTGTATTACACAATGTAAGTGGCAGAACGTGGCTGGAAGATATATAAAAAAATACATGGACTGTAGTACAATTTCAATCTCCCTACAATGATCTCAGGACAAGTATGGCAGCAATAAAAAGGACTGCTGCACACAAAAGTGTGGACAAATAAACAAGATAGCTGTGCAGAAAGGAGTAACAGGATTTTTGCTTTTAAAAAAGCAGTTGGTTTGCACAGCGGCATACAAACAGCAATGCAGCTATCAGGGAGCCTTACAAAGGCAGCCTAATAAGCTACAGAGCTGATGCACAAAAATATAAACTCCACTGTCCCTGCAAAGAAAAGGTGGTGTTGGACAGTGGAAATCGCTACAGCACAAGCAGTTTTGGGGTTAATCTTCCCTCCCTAACTATATCCCTTCTTCTGATGAAGCTGCAGCAACCTCTCCCTATGCTAAGATCGGCAGAAGTAAGATGGCGGTCGGTGTGCACGCCCCTTTATAGCCCCTGTGACGCCGCAGTAAGCAAGCCATTCAATGTCATGCCCTTCTCTAAGATGGTGGGGACCGAGACCTATGTCATCACGCTGCCCACACTCTGCGTGCTCCTTCAATGAGAAATGGCGCTAAAAACGTCATACGAAACGCGACTTTGGCGCGAAGATCGCCGACCTCATGGCCGATCCCACACTTGGATCGGGTCAGGTTTCACGAAACCCGACTTTGCCGAAAGTCGGCGACTTTTGAAATTGTCCTATCCCTTTCGCTCAACCCTAGTGTCAGCTGTGATGTTCGGCTCCTGGCAGCAAGATCCGGGTGTCAGTTGTGATGTTAGGTTCATGCCAGTGAGAGCCCGGTGTCAGCTGTGATGTTCGGCTTCTGGCATTGAGAGTCGGGTGTCAGGTGTGATGTTCGGCTCCTGGCAGCAAGAGCCAGGAGTCAGTTGTAATGTTAGATTCATGCCACTGAGAGACGGGTGTCCGATATGATGTTCGGCTCCTGGCAGTGAGAGCTGTGTGTCAGCTGTGATGTTCGGTTCATGCTAGGTGTCAGCTGTGATGTTCGGTTCATGCCAGGTGTCAGCTGTGATGTTCGGTTCATTCCAGGTGTCAGCTGTGATGTTAGGTTCATGCCAGTGAGAGCCGGATGTCAGCTGTGATGTTCGGCTCATGGCAGTGAGAGCCCGGTGTCAGCTATGATGTTTGGCTCCTGGCAGTGAGAGCCCGGTGTCAGCTGTGATGTTCGGTTCCTGGCAGTGAGAGCTGTGTGTCAGCTGTGATGTTCGGTTCATGCCAGGTGTCAGCTGTGATGTTCGGTTCATGCCAGGTGTCAGCTGTGATGTTAGGTTCATGCCAGTGAGAGCCGGATGTCAGCTGTGATGTTCGGCTCATGGCAGTGAGAGCCGGGTGTCAGCTGTGATGTTCGGCTCCTGGCAGTGAGAGCCGGGTGTCAGCTGTGATGTTCGGCTCCTGGCAGTGAGAGCCGTGTGTCAGCTGTGATGTTCGGTTCATGCCAGGTGTCAGCTGTGATGTTAGGTTCATGCCAGTGAGAGCCGGATGTCAGCTGTGATGTTCGGCTCCTGGCAGTGAGAGCCGGGTGTCAGCTGTCATGTTCAGCTCCTGGCAGTGAGAGCCCGGTGTCAGCTGTGATGTTCAGCTCCTGGCAGTGAGAGCCCGGTGTCAGCTGTGATGTTCGGCTCCTGGCAGTGAGAGCCGGGTGTCAGCTGTGATGTTCGGCTCCTGGTAGTGAGAGCCATGTGTCAGCTGTGATGTTCGGCTCCTGGCAGTGAGAGCCGGGTGTCAGCTGTGATGTTTGGCTCCTGGCAGTGAGAGCCGGGTGTCAGCTGTGATGTTCGGCTCCTGGCAGTGAGAGCCGTGTGTCAGCTGTGATGTTTGCTCCTGGCAGTGAGTCGGGTGTCAGCTGTGATGTTCGGCTCCTGGCAGCGAGAGCTGTGATGTTCGGCTCCTGGCAGTGAGAGCTGTCATGTTCGGTTCATGCCAGGTGTCAGCTGTGATGTTCAGCTCCTGGCAGTGAGAGCCGGGTGTCAGCTGTCATGTTCAGCTCCTGGCAGTGAGAGCCCGGTGTCAACTGTGATGTTCAGCTCCTGGCAGTGAGAGCCCGGTGTCAGCTGTGATGTTCGGCTCCTGGCAGTGAGAGCCGGGTGTCAGCTGTCATGTTCAGCTCCTGGCAGTGAGAGCCCGGTGTCAGCTGTGATGTTCGGCTCCTGGCAGTGAGAGCCGTGGGTCAGCTGTGATGTTCGGCTCCTGGCAGTGAGAGCCGTGTGTCAGCTGTGATGTTCGGCTCCTGGCAGTGAGAGCCGTGTGTCAGCTGTGATGTTTGCTCCTGGCAGTGAGAGCTGTGATGTTCGGCTCCTGGCAGTGAGAGCTGTGATGTTCGGTTCATGCCAGGTGTCAGCTGTGATGTTTAGCTCCTGGCAGTGAGAGCCAGGTGTCAGCTGTGATGTTCGGCTCCTGGCAGTGAGAGCTGTGATGTTCGGTTCATGCCAGGTGTCAGCTGTGATGTTCGGCTCCTGGCAGTGAGAGCTGTGATGTTCGGTTCATGCCAGGTGTCAGCTGTGATGTTCGGCTCCTGGCAGTGAGAGCTGTGTGTCAGCTGTGTTCAGCTCCTGGCAGTGAGAGCTGGGTGTCAGCTGTGTTCAGCTCCTGGCAGTGAGAGCCCGGTTACAATTGTAAAAGTAAAAAAAAAAAAAAAAACACTACATACTCACATTCCGATGTCTGTCACGTCCCCCGCCGTCAGCTTCCCTGCACTGACTGTCAGCGCCGGCCGTAAAGCAGAGCACAGCGGTGACGTCACCGCTGTGCTCTGCTTTACGGCCGGCGCTGACACAGTCAGTGCGGGAAGCTGACGGCGAGGGACGTGACAGACATTGGAATGTGAGTATGTAGTGTTTTTTTTTTTTTTACTTTTACAATGGTAACCAGGGTAAATATCGGGTTACTAAGCGCGGCCCTGCGCTTAGTAACCCGATGTTTACCCTGGTTACCCGGGGACTTCGGCATCGTTGAAGACAGTTTCAACGATGCCAAAGTCGTTCCCCTGATCGTTGGTCGCTGGAGAGAGGTGTCTGTGTGACAGCTCCCCAGCGACCACACAACGACTTCCCAACGATCACGGCCAGGTCGTATCGCTGGTCGTGATCGTTGGTAAGTCGTTTAACCCCTTTCTGACAAAAAACAATAAAAGTACATATATTTAGTATCGCCGCGTCCGTAACGGCCCGACCTATAAAACTGGCCCACTAGTTAACCCCTTCAGTAAACACCGTAAGAAAAAAAACGAGGCAAAAAACGACGCTTTATTATCATACCGCCGAACAAAAAGTGGAATAACACGCGATCAAAAGGACAGATATAAATAACCATGGTACCGCTGAAAGCGTCATCTTGTCCCGCAAAAAATGAGCCGCCATACAGCATCATCAGCAAAAAAATAAAAAAGTTATAGTCCTGAGACTAAAGCGATGCCAAAATAATTATTTTTTCTATAAAATAGTTTTTATCGTATAAAAGCGCCAAAACATAAAAAAATGATATAAATGTAGACTGAACCCTATTCTCCCTGAGTCCATCCATAGTGATCAGGTGGGCTTTGTGCCGCACAGGGAGGCCAAGGATAACACGGTGAAGACGTTGCTTCTGACCTCGTACATGCGCACAGGAAAGGTACCAGCATGTTTATTATCTATTGACGCTGAGAAGGCGTTTGATCGCCTAGGCTGGACCTTTCTACGTGCCTCCCTGAAGCAACTGGGAGTGGGACCTAACATGTTGGAGAGGATTTTTGCTCTGTATCATAGGCCTACGGCCCGTCTTAGAGTGAACGGTACCCTTTCCCCGCCCATTGACATAAGAAACGGTACCCGTCAGGGTTGCCCCCTTTCCCCCTTACTTTATATCCTTGCGATGGAGCATCTGGCAGTGGCATTACGGAAGACTCCTGATATTGAGGGTCTGCGGATTGGCCAACATGAGTTTAAGATATCCCTGTATGCGGATGATTTATTGCTGTACATTACCAACCCGACCGTGGCTTTTCCTGTACTCCTCCGAGAGTTCCGTAGGTTCGGGGAGGTTTCAAACTTTAAAGTCAACTACTCCAAGACGGAGGCGCTCAATATCTCCCTGCCTGATGATCTAGTCTCTCAGCTTCAGGCGTCCTTCTCTTTTAAGTGGAAGACCGATGCCTTAAAATATTTAGGAGTCTTAATACCTGCTGACATTGGCGCAACATATGCTCTGAACTACGTCCCGCTCCTGCAGAAAACTATCTCGGACCTTAAACGGTATGGCAGACCTCAGCTATCTTGGTTCGGACGGGTGGGAGTGGTCAAAATGGATATTTTACCTCGATTCCTCTATCTTTTTCAGACTGCTCCAGTGCAGGTTCCGGATTGCTTTTTCAGGCGCCTGCAGTCAGCTATCAATAGCTTTATTTGGGGAACTAAGAAGCTGCGGACTCGATTCTCAGTGTTAGTGAGACCCAAGACTAAAAGGGGGGGTAGGCCTTCCTGATTTTAAACGTTATTATCAGGCAGTCTTGCTCTCTAGGGTTGTCGACTGGAGGTTCGGTGATGCTCATAAACAGTGGGTGCTCCTGGAGAAACTTTTATCGCCCTCTTCTTTGTACTGGCTGCCTTGGCTGAGGGGGACCGGACGCCCACCTGTGTCGAGTTTTGCTCCATTCACACAGATTGTTTTGAGGTTCTGGGATAGATCCTATGTGAAAGTACGCCTGACCTCCCGATTGAGCAGACTGAGTCCCCTTTTTGACAATCCGGCCTTTCCCCCAGCAATGAATAGATCTACGTATCTGTGTTGGTCACGACTTGACGGGGTGGGACTGGGTCAGGTGAAGGATAAGCTTGCGGGGCTCTCCGGCATGCGGGGGTTACGAGGCTCTGGTCTTACGACACCGCTGTCCTGGCTGGAGTTTCTGCAATTGCGGAGCTTTCTTTCCAGTGTGCCGATGGGGGCGCTGACACCATTTGAGTCCCTGATGCTCCCTACCGAGGGTCCCTCCCACGTGGTTTCGGTGCTCTATGGCCTGGTCTTGAATTCACTTTCCCCTACTACGCTTGGATTTATGGAGGCTTGGGAGAGGGACCTGGGGATCACCTTTTCTGAGGCGGATAGTCTAAAAATCTTCACTCTTGCACATAAGATGACAATGTCCAGTCAGGCGCAGGAGAGGAATTATAAATTACTGACACGCTGGTATAGGTGTCCCGTCCTTCTCCACAGGATTAACCCGGAGATCTCAGACGCCTGCTGGAGATGTGGCTCCGCCACGGGTTCTATGCTTCATGTTTGGTGGTCCTGTGGTCCCCTGCAACCCTTCTGGAACTCAGTCTTCGATGCCTTTCATTTGATGACTGGGGTCCGCCACGAGCCCTCCCCCCAAATGGCCCTACTGTCCCTGATACCCAGTTCGATAGCTTCCGTTAAAAAGGGGATCCTGAGATTTTGCCTCATAGCTGCTAGGGCAGTTATTCCCCAACATTGGAGGTCCACTGAGGTCCCCTCCACGGAGGAATGGATAGCTGAAATGGATAGATTACATCGTCTAGAGTCGCCGGTGATGGTGATGCTGCATATGTCCAGGGACGCACCTGGTTCCTCTGGCAATCCTTCAAGGAAAGCACAGGGTTCCTGACTTGGCTGCGTACATACTCATAATTCTCAATACGTGGGCGTATACATTGCTGGGTCTCCCTTAATCCCCCCTTCTTCCCCATTCCCCCCCTTTTTTTCTCTCTCTTCTTCTCTTTCTTTCTTTTTCTCCTATCTCTACAATTGCTTTTCTTACAGGTTCTGTATCCTGTATCCATGTCCCGAGGTGATTCTCAAGATGAGAAGCATGTACCCTTTATGTGCCAGAGTCCTTGTTCAACTACACTTGTGCTGTGTTCTCAGAGGCGTAATGTATAGCTCTGGACATTGTAATGATTCGTTTTATTGTTTTTCCTGTTTAAAATTTCAATAAATATATTTACTGAAAAAAAAAAATGATATAAATGAGGTGTCGCTGTAATCGTACTGACCCGAAGAATAAAACTGCTTTATCAATTTTACCAAACGCGGAACAGTATAAACGCCTCCCCAAAAGAAATTCATGAATAGCTGGTTTTTGGTCATTCTGTCTCACAAAAATCGGAATAAAAAGCGATTAAAAAATGTCACGTGCCCGAAAATGTTACCAATAAAAACGTCAACTCGTCCTGCAAAAAACAAGACCTCATATGACTCTGTGGACCAAAATATGGAAAAATTATAGCTCTCAAAATGTGGTAAGGCAAAAAATATTTTTTGCAATAAAAAGCGTCTTTCAGTGTGTGACGGCTGCCAATCATAAAAATCCGCTAAAAAACCCACTATAAAAGTAAATCAAACCCCCCCTTCATCACCCCCCTAGTTAGGGAAAAATTAAAAAAATGTATTTATTTCCATTTTTCCGTTAGGGCTAGGGTTAGGGCTACAGTTTGGGTTGAGGCTAAAGTTACAGTTAGGGTTTAGATTACATTTACAGTTGGGAATAGGGTTGGGATTAGGGTTAGGGGTGTGTCTGGGTTAGAGGTGTGGTTAGGGTTACCGTTGGAATTAGGTTTAGGGGAGTGTTTGGATTAGGGTTTCAGTTATAATTGTGGAGTTTCCACTGTTTAGGCACATCAGGGGCTCTCCAAAAGCGACATGGCGTCCGATCTCAATTCCAGCCAATTCTGCGTTGAAAAAGTAAAACAGTGCTTCTTCCCTTCCGAGCTCGCCCGTGTGCCCAAACAGGGGTCTACCCCAACATATGGGGTATCAGCGTACTCAGGACAAATAGGACAACAACTATTGGGGTCCAATTTCTCCTGTTACCCTTGGGAAAATACAAAACTGGGGGCTAAAAAATAATTTTTGTGGGAAAATTTTTTTTATTTTTACGGCTCTGCGTTATAAACTGTAGTGAAACACTTGGGGGTTCAAAGTTCTCACAACACATCTAGATAAGTTCCCTGGGGGGTCTAGTTTCCAATATGGGGTCACTTGTGGGGGGTTTCTACTGTTTAGGTACATTAGGGGTTCTGCAAACGCAATGTGACGCCTGCAGACCATTCCATCTAAGTCTGCATTCCAAATGGAGCTCCTTCCCTTCCGAGCCCTCCCATGCGCCCAAACAGTGGTTCCCCCCCACATATGGGGTATCAGCGCACTCAGGACAAATTGGACAACAAATTTTGGGGTCCAATTTCTCCTGTTACCCTCGGGAAAATACAAAACTGGGGGCTAAAAAATAATTTTTGTGGGAAAAATTTTTTGTTTTATTTTTACGGCTCTCCATTATAAACTTCTGTGAAGCCCTTGGTGGGTCAAAGCGCTCACCACACATCTAGATAAGTTCCTTAGGGGGTCTACTTTCCAAAATGGTGTCACTTGTGAGGGGTTTCTACTATTTAGGTACATTAGGGGCTCTGCAAACGCAACATGGCATCTCATCTCAATTCCTGTCAATTTTGCATTGAAAAGTCAAACGGCGCTCCTTCCTTTCCGAGCTCTCCCATCCGCCCAAACAGTGGTTTACTCCCACATATGGGGTATCAGCGTACTCAGGCAAATTGTACAACAACTTTTGGGGTCCAATTTCTTCTCTTACCCTTGGAAAAATAAAAAATTGGGGGCAAAAATAATTTTTGTGAAAAAATATGATTTTTTATTTTTACGCTTCTGCATTATAAACTTCTGTGAAGCACTGGGTGGGTCAAAGTGCTCACCACACCTCTAGATAAGTTCCTTAGGGGGTCTACTTTCCAAAATGGTGTCACTTGTGGGGGGTTTCAATGTTTAGGCACATCAGGGGCTCTCCAAACGAAACATGGCGTCCCATCTCAATTCCAGTCAATTTTGCATTGAAAAGTCAAATGGCACTCCTTCGCTTCCGAGCTGTGCCATGCGCCCAAACAGTGGTTTACCCCCACATATGGGGTATCGGCGTACTCAGGACAAATTGTACAACAATGTTAGGGGTCCATTTTCTCCTGTTACCCTTGGTAAAATAAAACAAATTGGAGCTGAAGTAAATTTTTTGTGAAAAAAAGTTAAATGTTCATTTTTATTTAAACATTCCAAAAATTCCTGTGAAGCACTTGAAGGGTTAATAAACTTCTTGAATGTGGTTTTGAGCACCTTGAGGGGTGCAGTTTTTAGAGTGGTGTCACACTTGGGTATTTTCTATCATATAGACCCCTCAAAATGACTTCAAATGAGATGTGGTCCCTAAAAAAAAAATGGTGTTGTAGAAATGAGAAATTGCTGGTCAACTTTTCACCCTTATAACTCCCTAACAAAAAAAAATGTTGGTTCCAAAATTGTGCTGATGTAAAGTAGACATGTGGGAAATGTTACTTATTAAGTATTTTGTGTGACATATCGCTGTGATTTAATTGCATAAAAATTCAAAGTTGGAAAATTGCGAAATTTTCGCCAAATTTCCGTTTTTTTCACAAATAAACGCAGGTACTATCAAAGAATTTTTACCATTGTCATGAATAGGGTTGAGCGAAACGGGTCGAACATTTTCAAAAGTCGCCGACTTTTGGCAAAGTCGGGTTTCATGAAACCCGATCCGACCCCTGTGCATGGTCGGCCATGCGGTACGCGACTTTCGCGCCAAAGTCGCGTTTCAATGATGCGAAAAGCGCCATTTCTCAGCCAATGAAGGTAAACGCAGAGTGTGGGCAGCGTGATGACATAGGTCCTGGTCCCCACCATCTTAGAGAAGGGCATTGCAGTGATTGGCTTGCTGTCTGCGGCGTCACAGGGGCTATAAAGGGGCGTTCCCGCCGACCGCCATGTTACTGCTGCTGATCTGAGCTTAGGGAGAGGTTGCTGCCGCTTCGTCAGAAGCAGGGATAGCGTTAGGCAGGGTCCATTAACCACAAAACCGCTTGTGCTGTAGCGATTTCCACTGCCCAACACCACCTTCGGTGTGCAGGGACAGTGGAAGCTACATTTTTTTTTTTTTCCTCAGCGCTGTAGCTCATTGGGCTGCCCTAGAAGGCTCCCTGATAGCTGCATTGCTGTGTGTACGCCGCTGTGCAAACCAACTGCTTTTTTCAAAGCACAAATCCTCTTGTTCCTTCCTTTCTGCACAGCTATCTTGTTTGTTTGTCCACACTTTTTATTTAATTTGTGCATCAGTCCACTCCTTATTGCTGCCTGCCATACCTGGCTGAGATTACTGCAGGGAGATAGTAATTGAAGGACAGTCCCTGTTTTTTTTTTTTTTTTGTGGGAGATTAAAATTGACATTTCTGCTAGAGTGCCATCCCTGCCTGTGTCATCTCTCACTCAGTGGGCCATAGAAAGCCTATTTATTTTTTTGCTTGATTTGGGTTCCAAAATCTACCAGAAAAAATCACAACATCAATCAGTGGGAGAAAAATATTGGCCTCAGGGCTTGTGTGCCACTCCTTACTCCTGTGTGTGCCATCTCTCACTCAGCGGGCCATAGAAAGCCTATTTTGTTTTTTATCTTGATTTGGGTTCCAAAATCTACCTGAAAAAATCACATCAATCAGTGGGAGAAAAATATTGGCCTCAGGGCTTGTGTGCCACTCCTGACTCCTGTGTGTGCCATCTCTCACTCAGTGGGCCATAGAAAGCCTATTAATTTTTTTGCTTGATTTGGGTTCTAAATTCTACCTGAAAAAATCAATAAATCAATCAGTGGGAGATTAATATTGGCCTTTGGGCTTGTGTGCCAGTCCTAAGCGTGCCATCTCTCTCTCTCTCAGATAGTGGGCCATAGAAAGCCTATTTTTTAATTATTTTATTGGGTTTATAAATTTTCCCTGGGAAAAAAAAAAAAAAAGTGGGAGATTAATATTGGCATCTGGGCTTGTGTGCCAGTCCTGAGCGTGCCATCTCTCTCACAAATAGTGGGCCATAGAAAGCCTATTTATTTTTTGGGTTGATTTGGGTTCATAATTCTACCTGAAAAAATCAATCAATCAATCAGTGGGAGATTAATATTGGCCTTTGGGCTTGTGTGCCAGTCCTAAGCGTGCCATCTCTCTCTCTCAGATAGTGGGCCATAGAAAGCCTATTTATTTTTTTTTTTTTATTGGCTTTATAAATTTTCCCTGAAAAGAAAAAAAAAAAAAAGAAGTGGGAGATTAATATTGGCCTCTGGGCTTGTGTGCCAGTCCTGAGCGTGCCATCTCTCTCACAAATAGTGGGCCATAGAAAGCCTAATAATTTTTTTGTTTGATTTGGGTTCCAAAATCTACCAGAAAAAATCACACAATCAATCAGTGTGAGATTAATATTGGCCTCTGGGCTTGTGTGGCAATCCTGACTCCTGTGTGCGTCATCTGTCACTCAGTGGGCCCTAGAAAGCCTATTTTTTGTTTTATTTGTTTTCTAAATTCTCCCTGAAAAAATCATTTTATTTTCTTTGGTTTCTAAATTATTCCTGAAAACAATCATTTTTTTTTGTTGTTTTTTTTCTCTAAAGTCTCCCTGAAAAAAAAAAAAAAAATCTGTGGGAGATTCTTATTGCCCCTTCTGCTTGTGTGCCAGTCTTGACTCCTGGGTGTGCCATCTCTCTCTCTTTCTCCACAATTGTGGGCCATAGAAAGCCTATTATTTTTTTTGCTTGATTTGGGTTACAAAATCTACCTCAAAAAATCACTAAATCAATCAGTGGGAGATTAATATTGGCCTCTGGGCTTGTGTGCCACTCCTGACTCCTGTGTGCGTCATCTGTCACTCAGTGGGCCCTAGAAATTTTTTTTTTTTTCTAAATTCTCCCTGAAGCAATCATTTCAATTTGTTTTATAAATTCTTCTGTAAAAATTTTTAATTTTTTTTTTTTCTGAAGTCTCCCTTTAAAAAAAACAAAAAAAAAAACAGTGGGAGATAAATATTTACATTTGCGCTTCAGTGACAGTCCTGCGTGTGTGCCATCTCATTTGTTGCCAACAACAACAGAGTGTGTAACATTGTGGCTGATTTTCGTTGTGGTCTCACCCACCTGTAAAGGGGTAGCTAAATCATACTGAAGTTATAGCTCACCGTGTAAGTTGTGTGACAGCAACAAATACCGTTCGTTTGGTAACGTTTTTAAAACAATGAGGAAGTCTGGTGGAAGAGGTCGTGGCCGGGGGCGTTCATTGTCAGCTGGTAATGAGGGTAGTGGTAGTGGTGGAGCATCAGGTGGTCGTGAGAAAAAGAATATTGCACCTAAGTCTGGAGCTGTGGAGCCAGTTTCGTCGTCTGGCTACACAAGGCCTCGAACCCTCCCTTTTCTGGGAGTAGGAAAACCGCTTTTAAAGCCGGAGCATCAAGAGCAAGTTTTGGCTTATCTTGCTGACTCAGCCTCTAGCTCTTTTGCCTCCTCTCGTGAAACTGGTAAAAGTAAAAGCAGCGCGTCGTTAGTGGATGTTCACGGTCAGGGACAAGTCGCTTCCTTGTCCTCTTCAGCAAAAACAACAACAGAGAAGAATGCAGCAGGCGACACAACGGGTTACTCCATGGAGCTCTTTACACATACCGTCCCTGGCTTAGAAAGTGAAGCAGTTAACAGTCCATGCCCATTACAAGTTGAATCTGACATGGAGTGCACTGACGCACAGCCACAGCCAGACTACTATGCTGGTCCTTTGACTCAGACCACAACATTGCCCTCGCAGGGTGCTGATCAAGAATCAGACCCTGATGAGACTATGTTGCCCCATCACGAACGCTATACCACCGACCGACACGGTGACACAGACGAAGTTGCACACGAGCTACAAGAAGAGGTAATAGATGACCCAGTTCTTGACCCCGATTGGCAGCCATTGGGGGAACAGGGTGCAGGCGGCAGCAGTTCTGAAGCGGAGGAGGAGGGGCCGCAGCAGGCATCAACATCGCAACAGGTTCCATCTGCCGGGCCCGTATCTTGGCCAAAACGCGTGGCAAAGTCAAAACCTGTTGGAGGACAGCGTGGCCATCCGGTTAAAGCTCAGTCTGCAATGCCTGAAAAGGTATCCGATGCTAGAAAGAGTGCAGTCTGGCATTTTTTTAAACAACATCCAATTGATCAGCACAAAGTAATCTGTCAAAAATGTTCAACTACCTTAAGCAGAGGGCAGAATCTGAAAAGTCTCAATACAAGTTGCATGCATAGACATTTAACCACCATGCATTTGCAAGCTTGGACTAACTACCAAACGTCCCTTAAGGTTGTAGCACCCTCGGCCAATGAAGCTAGTCATCAACGCAACATCCCTTCCGGCAGTGTAGGGCCACCATTTTCTGCACCACCTGCAGTATCTGTGCAGGTTTCTTTGACAGGCCAAAGCAGTCAGGGTCAGGGAATCTCCAGTTTCGTAGTAGGAAACACTGCATCTAGGGCACCGGCGCCAACAATACCATCTCCCACCGTCTCTCAGTCTGCCATGTCCACCGGCACCCCCGCTAGTTCCCCGATCTCCAGCTCTCCAGTCCAGCTCACCCTACATGAGACTATGGTCAGAAAAAGGAAGTACTTAGCCTCCCATCCGCGTACACAGGGTTTGAACGCCCACATAGCTAGACTAATCTCGTTAGAGATGATGCCCTACCGGTTAGTTGAAAGCGAAGCTTTCAAAGACCTGATGGACTACGCTGTACCACGCTACGAGCTACCCAGTCGACACTTTTTTTCCAGAAAAGCCATCCCAGCCCTCCACCAGCATGTTAAAGAGCGCATCGTCCACGCACTCAGGCAATCTGTGAGCACAAAGGTGCACCTGACAACAGATGCATGGACCAGTAGGCATGGCCAGGGACGTTACGTGTCCATCACGGCACACTGGGTAAATATGGTGGATTCAGGGTCCACAGGGGACAGCAAGTTTGGGACAGTTCTGCCTAGCCCACGGTCTAGGAAACAGTTGGCTGTAGCCGTTCGCACCCCCTCCTCCTCCTCCTCCTGCAGAAGCGAGAGCTCGTCCACAGACCGCAGTCGCACAACCACTCCATCCGCAGCTGCCACTGTTGCACACCAGGTCTCCCATTATGGGGCAGCTACTGGGAAACGTCAGCAGGCTGTATTGGCTATGAAGTGTTTGGGCGACAACAGACACACCGCGGAAGTTCTGTCCGAGTTCTTGCAGCAAGAAACGCAGTCGTGGCTGGGCACTGTAGATCTTGAGGCAGGCAAGGTAGTGAGTGATAACGGAAGGAATTTCATGGCTGCCATCTCCCTTTCCCAACTGAAACACATTCCTTGCCTGGCTCACACCTTAAACCTGGTGGTGCAGTGCTTCCTGAAAAGTTATCCGGGGTTATCCGACCTGCTCCTCAAAGTGCGTGGACTTTGCGCACATATCCGCCGTTCGCCTGTACACTCCAGCCGTATGCAGACCTATCAGCGTTCTTTGAACCTTCCCCAGCATCGCCTAATCATAGACGTTACAAGGTGGAACTCAACACTGCACATGCTTCAGAGACTGTGCGAACAGAGGCGGGCTGTTATGTTTTTGTGGGAGGATACACATACACGGGCAGGCAGTAGGATGGCAGACATGGAGTTGTCAGGTGTGCAGTGGTCGAAGATTAAAGACATGTGTCAAGTCCTTCAGTGTTTTGAGGAATGCACACGGCTGGTTAGTGCAGACAACGCCATAATAAGCATGAGCATCCCCCTAATGTGTCTGCTGATGCAAAGTTTGACGCACATAAAGGATCAGGCGTCTGCACCAGAGGAAGAGGAAAGCCTTGATGACAGTCAGCCATTGTCTGGTCAGGGCAGTGTACAGGACGAGGTAGCGGGCGAAGAGGAGGTGGAGGATGAGGAGGATGAGTATATTTTTAATGAGGAAGCTTTCCCGGGGTCACTGGAAATTGGTGGCGTGGCAAGGCCGGGTTCTGGTTTTTTGAGGGACACAAGTGACGTAGATTTGCCTGCAACTGCCCCTCAACCAAGCACAACCGCAGATTTGACAACAGGAACTTTGGGGCACATGGCGGATTATGCCTTGCGTATCCTCAAAAGGGACACACGCATTACAAAAATGATGAACGATGACGATTACTGGTTGGCCTGCCTCCTTGATCCTCGCTATAAAGGCAAATTGCAAAATATTATGCCACATGAGAACTTGGAACTAATATTAGCAACAAAACAATCAACTCTTGTTGACCGTTTGCTTCTGGCATTCCCTGCACACAGCGCCCGTGATCGTTCTCACACGAGCTCCAGGGGCCAGCAGACCAGAGGTGTTAGAGGGGCAGAAATCAGAAGTGGCGTTGGCCAGAGGGGTTTTCTGACCAGGTTGTGGAGTGATTTTGCTATGACCGCAGACAGGACAGGTACTGCAGCATCAATTCAAAGTGACAGGAGACAACATTTGTCCAGTATGGTTACAAACTATTTTTCATCCCTTATCGACGTTCTCCCTCAACCTTCATTCCCATTTGATTACTGGGCATCCAAATTAGACACCTGGCCAGAATTGGCAGAATATGCATTGCAGGAGCTTGCTTGTCCGGCGGCTAGTGTCCTATCAGAAAGAGTATTCAGTGCTGCAGGTTCAATACTAACTGAAAAAAGGACTCGTCTGGCTACCCAAAATGTAGATGATCTAACCTTCATTAAAATGAACCACAACTGGATTTCGAAATCTTTTGCCCCACCTTGCCCGGCTGACACCTAACTTTCCTATGAAAAGGTCTTGACTGTGGACTCTTCTGAATGACTTTTCCAATCTCGTAATTTTCTGCACCTGATTGTCCAGCATACGACATGTTTACTCCTAACAAAATGGCCAAACTCCCCACACGGGGCCGTGGTATCGCCACTTTGCGCCAGCACCCGTGAGAGTGCTGTTTGTCTGAAGAGGTGGGTGTGCCCGCTTTTGGTCGACGGCACTGCCACTGGGTCCCTCATAGTACAATAAAGTGTCTCTGGCGGTGGTGGTGCGCACCCAACGTCAGACACACCATTGTAATATGAGGGGCCCTGTGCCTGTACCGCCGGCCACAAGACAGTCCCCCCCCCCAGCTCAAACAGTGCTCTACCACTAGCAAAATTATCTCTCACAGCTTCACCAATGTTTAGTCTATGCGCTGCCATCCTTCAATACCTGGCACTGACAATACCATTGTTTTGACATTTTTGTTATGTTAGGCCTTCGAAGCCTGTCTGCGGTCTGTTCTTTCAACTACTACTACACTGACCAGACCACTGCTGCCCGTGTACCCCTGGAACCAATTTAAAAGTGCCTACAGCCAGCCCAATTTTGTTATGTTAGGCCTTCGAAGCCTGTCTGCCGTCACTCCTTCCACTAGACTTCCACTGACCAGACCACTGCTGCCCGTGTACCCCTGGAACCAATTTAAAAGTGCCTACAGCCAGCCCAATTTTGTTATGTTAGGCCTTCGAAGCCTGTCTGCCGTCACTCCTTCCACTGACCAGACCACTGCTGCCCGTGTACCCCTGGAACCAATTTAAAAGTGCCTACAGCCAGCCCAATTTTGTTATGTTAGGCCTTCGAAGCCTGTCTGCCGTCACTCCTTCCACTAGACTTCCACTGACCAGACCACTGCTGCCCGTGTACCCCTGGAACCAATTTAAAAGTGCCTACAGCCAGCCCAATTTTGTTATGTTAGGCCTTCGAAGCCTGTCTGCGGTCCGTTCTTTCAACTACTACTACACTGACCAGACCACTGCTGCCCGTGTACCCCTGGAACCAATTTAAAAGTGCCTACAGCCAGCCCAATTTTGTTATGTTAGGCCTTCGAAGCCTGTCTGCGGTCACTCCTTTCAACTACTACTACACTGACCAGACCACTGCTGCCCGTGTACCCCTGGAACCAATTTAAAAGTGCCTACAGGCAGCCCAATTTATGATGTTAGGGCTTCGAAGCCTGTCTGCGGTCCCTCATTCCACTATGCCTCCAGTGACCTGTCTACTGCTGCCCGTGTTCCCATGGAACCAATTATAAATTGCCTACAGCCAGCCCATTTTATTATGTTAGGCCTTCGAAGCCTGTCTGCGTTCCCTCCTTCCACTAGGCCTCCACTGACCTGTCTACTGCTGCCCGTGTACCCCTTGAACCAACATCATAAAGTAAAAAAATAAGTATTTTGCTTATAAAAAAGAAAATACTGGTGAGATATCAAATGCAGACATTTTAACATTAAAAACAAACACACAACAAAAATCTGGAACTGTACTAAAAATGTCCACCAGCTACAATTACTTTCTCCTGCAAGTAGTTAACTGAAAGGTTTTTTTAATTGAAAACACAGATATGGCATCCACCGAGTGTTGTCCTGTCGCGTCTTCTTTATATTATTGCCAAGAAGATGTAAAACAATTGTGACGCCCAGGAGACCGGGATACCCAGCACCGGACCAATGGAGTCTGTCTCTTGAGGGGGATGTCACGGGTGGCTTGACCCGGTGCTGTGGCCTCAGGCAATGCACAGTGTAAGGGGTATCATGAGGGGACAGGCACTTACTTGATCAGCAGCAGGTTCTCCCAGCGGTGACGATCTCGATCCTGGATAGATGGCTATTGTCCAAATGAAAGACTGAGGCACTGAAACGTTTAACCAGTTTACTTTAACATAAAAGGATTTACAACCAGTCCTGTCACCGGAGTCTGTATGGGAACTCTGAGTTACTTTGACCCTGCCGGGGTCTTCGCCTCTTATTGTGCGCAATTTCTGTGTGGCCCTGCTGCTGTATGTGAACTGGCTGCCGGCCCAATCTGTCCCCTCCGGGTCCTGGTTCGACGGGCAACCCGAGTCCTTTTATCGGTTTACCCCCTCTGGGAGTACCGCTGAACTCTGTGTCTGTTGCTGCATCCGACCCTAGTGAAGCTGATATCACCTCACGTTTTTCCGATTGCTGTATTATATATAATGAATACAGCCACGGATCCGGTATCCGTCTTTGCGCCTGTTCTGGGTAGTGATTAATGCTACCCGGTTCTCACAATGTCCTTTTTCTCTATCCCTCTTCTCCTCAGGCCGGTGATTTAGGCCTGGTAACAGTCACAGGGCTGTTAGAGATTCAACTGTATGACTTCTCACTATCAGCTCCTTGGCCCAACTGCCATTTCTTCTCTCAGACCAGAATGGATCAAGGGGAGTCTCTGGAGCTCCCCCTTCTGGCCGGAGGTGGTAGTGCAGTCTTGCTATTTTAGTATTTGTACTTACTGTCAGTAACTATTTTTGTGGCAAATACCCCTAGGGGTGCCACATTCCCCCTTAGTTAAGAACAGTACTCCGGGACTGTGGGACAATAACATTTTGAAATAACAATTAATATGTACAGAGTCTTAAAAATGAAAAGTTACAAAAACCACTCAAGGAAACAAAAATAGAGTTCTGTAAAAAGTTACTTCAAATAGCGTCCATTAATACAGTTCTATCCTTGAAGGTATTAGGAACGGCACTGTACTTAGTGTCCAGGAATTTAGTTCCATTTTTCCAACGGAGTTATCAATATAAAGTCTAAAGAAAGTTCAAAAAGAGCAAAAAGCAAAGTTCAAAAAGCAGTCTTTCCGGAGCTTTGATTTAGTGCCTCCGGGCTGATAAAAAGTTCAAGAATATGCAATAAGTTCATACAGACAAGTCTCTGTAGGCACTGGGCTTAAACGTTGCAGACTGATAGCAATGACTATACTACATTTTCTGTTTAACTATATACGGCATAACATATATACAATTCACATTATGAGCTTTATAGTTGGTAATCTGCATACCTGGCCGGTAATTGACCCTGGGTACTACGCTGTGATCTACGTAATAGCGGTGTCTCTTCATGTGGTGTACTACTGTCTACTGCGGATGTAGTATCTGCCCGCTCTGCTAAAGATAATTCCACGACTATGGAGTTGGCAAGTCCACCGTGAATGGGATTACTCTGTCCAGGAATCTGTTCTTCCTGGCCTGGAACCTCCTGTAGTACGGGGTCAGCCTCTTCCTGTCTTGGGACTTCTGGTATTGGGTTCGGTGTTGGGTAAAAGGCCACCATGGGAACCACTACTGCACCATGGTATGTTAGTAGGGTTTTGGGAAAGTCTCCTATACAGGTGTGATACACTTCCTCTTCTTTTTCCTTTACTGGTTGAACCTGTATGGGTTGAATAACTTCTGGTTCTGGCTGGACAACGTCTGGCTCTTTCAATGCTTCCGGACATAATTTAAGATTGTCTCTTGACACTAGTACAGATGTTAAGCCTCCGTTTTTGCTAATGAGACACATTTTAGGATTATCCACTCTTGTTGGTAAAACTGTGTAGGGTACGGCTTCCCACTGATTGTCCAGTTTATTGGTTCGACGATTTCTCTTGAGCACTTGGTCACCCGGTCTTAATGGGGTCGCTAGAGCATTCTGGTTGAAAGTTCGCTCTTGTCTTTCTCTAGTTTGCTGAAGGCTTCTTTCCACACTCTCTTGCACTTGGCGATACTGCTTTTGCCGTATGATATCCCAATTGGAGTCTTGAACTTCTGCGTCTGGTTTCAGAATTCCCATTTCTAGATCGATTGGTAATTGGCCGGGTCTTGCACGCATAAGGTAAGCTGGGGTGCAGTTGGTGGAGCTCACCGGGACATGATTATACAGATCCACCAAGTCAGGCAATTTCTCTGGCCATTGATTCCTTTCTGTCTCAGGTAAAGTCTTTAGTAGGTCTATTACAATATGGTTCATCTTCTCGCATAAGCCGTTTGTTTGTGGATGATAGGCCGTCGTCCGGATCTTTTTGCAACCATACATATTACAGAATTCTCTGAAGATCTCTGATTCAAAGGCTGTACCTTGGTCGGTGAGAACCTGTTCCGGATATCCATGGGGTCTACAAAAGTACGTTTGGAACGCTTTGGCTGCTGTTTTTGCTGTCAGATCTTTTACGGGTACTACTACCAAGAAGCGTGAATAATGGTCCACGATGGTCAAGGCATAGACATAGCCGGACCGGCTTGGTGTCAACTTCACGTGGTCCATGGCTACAAGTTCAAGTGGTTGTTTGGTGATTATGGGCTGCAGTGGTGCTCTTTGGTTCTTTTGATCGTTTCTTCTGAGGTTACACGGGCCACAATTTCTGCACCACTGTTCGATTGATTTTCTCATCCCGACCCAATAAAATCTTTCTCTTAGAAGTACTTCTAACTTTTTCCAACCGAAGTGACCAGCACCATTATGGTAAGCTTCGAGGACCATCTTCACATTTTGTTTAGGCACAATAATCTGCCAAACCAATTCATGTGTTTTCGGATTGGTGTATCTTCTACAGAGCTTCCCTTGATACAGGAACATTTTGCCTCTCTCTTTCCAGAGTTGATGCGTCTCTTCTGGGGCATCCTCATAGGGATGTGCACTTTGCTCAGTCAACAGTTCCTTCACCAACTTCACAGCCGGATTGCTGTCTTGGGTGTCAGCCCATCTATGGTGTGCTAACGGATTAAAATTCACCTCATGTTGTTTCTGATAGGTACTTGACTGATGATGTTTTGCCTTGGGACGATGGAAGGCTGGTAGTTCAATTTCTTCAAGCTCCCCCGTTTCCTCTTCTACATCTCTCAAGTGTGGCATCCGGGATAGGGCATCGGCATTTCCATTCTTGCGACCTGCTCGATACTTGATTATGAAGTTGTAATTAGATAACCGGGCTATCCATCGCTGTTCTAACGCACCTAATTTGGCTGTGTCCAGGTGGGTCAACGGATTGTTGTCAGTATAGACAATAAATTCTGCAGCGGCCAGATAGTGTTTGAAACGCTCCATCACAGCCCAAACTACTGCCAGTAGTTCCAATTTGAAGGAGCTGTAATTTTCTGAATTTCTTTCAGTAGGCCGGAGCTTTCTACTTGCAAAGGCGATGACTTTCTCCCGACCTTCTTGCTTTTGTGACAGCACCGCTCCTAGTCCCACATTACTGGCATCGGTGTAGAGGATGAAAGGTTTATGGTAATCTGGGTATGCCAGAACCTCTTCTCCGGTTAGTGCCTTCTTTAGTTGTTCAAAGGAGTCTTCCCTTTCGTCGTTCCACTGAAAAGGAGGGTTTCGGTTTGAAGGTTTCTTCGTCTGCCCTACCAAGGTGTCTTGCAAGGGTGCTGCCAACTTGGTAAATCCTTTTATAAATCTGCGATAGTAACCCACCAATCCCAGGAATTGTCTCACTTCTTTTGCGCTGGTAGGTCTTGGCCAATCCCTTATGGCGCTTATTTTCTCGGGATCTGGTGCTACTCCCTCCGAACTCACGATGTGTCCCAGGTACTGTACCTTTGGCTTGAGAAGGTGACATTTGGATGGCTTGACTTTCATGCCATACCTGGATAAGGCTTCGAACACTTCTGCCAGGTCTATTAAGTGTTGTTCGTAAGTCTTTGAGTAGACGATCACATCATCTAGGTACAGGAGGACGGTCTCGAAGTTCTTGTGTCCGAGGCAGCATTCCATCAGCCGCTGGAAGGTACCGGATGCGTTGCAGAGTCCGAACGGCATGCGATTAAATTCACATAGACCCATTGGTGTGGTGAATGCCGTCTTTTCCCTATCTCTCTCAGCCACAGGGACTTGCCAATACCCGCTTGTTAAGTCTAAGGTGGAAAAATAATTAGCAGATTTCAAAGCAGTTAAGGACTCTTCTATCCTAGGCAAGGGGTAGGCGTCTTTATGGGTGATGTTATTAATCTTCCGGTAGTCTACGCACATTCTCATGGTTCCGTCCTTTTTTTTGACAATCACTAGAGGGGCCGCCCAGGGGCTACAGCTGTCTCTTATTACCCCGGCCTGTTTCATTTCCCTCAGCATATCTTTTGCACATTGATAGTGAGCGGGCGGTATGGGTCTATATCTTTCTTTTATTGGGGGATGGTCACCTGTGGGGATTGTGTGTTCTACCCCTTCTATCCGTCCGAAGTCCAATGGGTGTTTACTGAAGACTTGTTCATATTCCGTCACTAGCCTATACACCCCTTGTTTTTGATGGGTAGGTGTTGAATTTATGCCCACGTGTAGCTGTTGGCACCAATCCTCCATTTCTCCATCTGAGCCATTGCCTTCCACCTGACAGGTTGGTTCTAAGGGCTCAATGGTTGTGATGGCATTGTTGTCAACAGTATATAGCTTTGCCATTGTAGCATACCTTGGCAAAGTGACCTCTTCCTCTCCACAGTTCAAAAGTCGTACCGGCACTCGTCCCCGGTGTACCTCGACTATCCCTCGTGCTGTGAGTATAGTGGGCCTGCTGTCGGTGTACACTGGTTCTATTAAGGCTTGATAATCTCGTCCCTTAGTACCAATGGCTGCTCTACACCATACCAGCATTTCTGTTTTTGGTGGGATTACAAGACGTTGGATCACTTACCCTCACACTGCCGATTTCTCCACCTGCAACTTCTACCTGTTGCCTTAACATCAATACTTTTATTTCCCTCCGGAGAACTCTCTGCTGGCAGGATTGGGCAGTTTCAGCAATTTGCTGTAAGACAGAAATGACTTCGGAAAAGCAGTTCTCTAACACATTCATTCCTATCAATACAGTTGGTTCACAGTTCCGCCGGTCAACATCAACAACAATTATACCCTGTTTCTTCAGTTCTACTTTACCAATCTTTATGGTCATCTCCCTGAATCCTAGTTTCGGTACCAACTTACCATTACTGGCCCATATATCTAGTTCAACATCAGAGGGCCCTTTATCAATATCTGCATCAGCCCAGTACCTCTTATAAAGGATATACGGTATAGATGAAATCTGGGAACCTGTGTCCAGCAAAGCGTTGAGGGGAATTCCGTCCAGCACGATAGGGATAATGGGTCGTCCTCCGATGTACCTGTCGTGCCAGGGTGTTGGGCCTTGAAAGTTCATTCCTGCGAAGCGGCCCGCATTCCCAGGGGATTCCCGTTTAAATCACAATCTCGTGCAAAGTGGCCCGGCTGCTGGCAACGGCGGCAAATGGGCTGTCCATCCGGTTGGTAGCGGTCGCGGGGTCGTCCTCTCCATGTCGGGTATCTCCGGGGTCTCATCCATGGAACATCCTCTCTACAGTTTGCCAACTCCATCTTGTGTCCGCTCATCTCCTGCATGGTTTTAGCCATTGAAGCAACAACATCAGCTAAAGAGTCAAGCTTTTGTTGAAGAGCCTCATTAGTACTGGGCCCCAGGGGCTTAACAATGGCCCCGGACATAGCTGATGTCACTGGTACTCCCTGTTGTTGAGGTGCCTCTGCCATGGGTTGCGCAGGATCCTGATCCCGAGGTGCCTCTGCCAGCTGGAGACGTATAGCGCTCTCCTTTAATTGGGCAAATGTCAATTCAGGGTTCTTAAAAACAAGCATGCTCACATGCCCCCGGTGAGAAGGGGTGTAGAGTCCCTCAATAAATTGATCTCTTAGCAGTTTATCCGCTCCGGTATTAAAAATGGGTTCAGCCAGTGTAAGTGATTTAAGGGCTTCCTGCAGGTTTAAGGCAAAGTCTCTCACGCCCTCATTAGCTTTTTGTTTGCAACTAAAGAATCGTATTTTAGCTTTGCTGCTGGCCGTGGTTTCAAATGTAGCTTTTAATCCAGCAAATATGCGTTCAACAGTGCCTTTTAGATCAGCTGCCCATGCTGTGACTTCTCGCTTAGCATGGCCACTTAACTGCATCATCAGGAGACTAACACGCTGAACTTCACCCACAGGGAACATGTCAAAATGGGCCAGCATCTTTTCTCTGAAATCGTCAAGGGTATTAGGCTCACCTTCATACATTGGAAGCCATGGGCCACCCGGGGTATATGGCATCAGCACAGGCATGATGGGCACCACTCCTTGCACCGCTGCCCTGCCGGACTCTCTATTGACACTCTGTCTTTCAGCTGCATTAGCGTTGCCGTTGATTAATAAAATCATTAATTACAAAAATAATCGAGTAAGTCAAAACCACATTGCAAATAAACATTCATTACAAATAAAGAAGCAGGGCGCGTCCGAGGGTGAGTATATACCTAATAAGAATATAATCACCCTCGGACGCGCAATGCTTATTTCCAACAGCCTTCCTTCCTAAGAATCAGCCCTTCCGTGGTGTAGAGAGAGGTTGTGTTACACTCCAAGGTGTTCCCCAGGTTGCCTTTCCTGAGCTTCGATCTTCCGGCTCTCGTTTAGTAGTTGTTGGAAACTACGCTGCATTAGGCCTACAAATTTGGTATGGGGGAAACAGTGGCGCATCTGCGGTCCCTCCTTCCACTAGGCCTCCACTGACCTGTCTACTGCTGCCCGTGTACCCCTTGAACCAACATCATAAAATAAAAAAATAATTATTTTGATTATAAAAAAGAAGATACTGGTGAGATATCAAATGCAGACATTTTAACATTAAAAACAAACACACAACAAAAATCTGGAACTGTACTAAAAATGTCCACCAGCTACAATTACTTTCTCCTGCAAGTAGTTAACTGAAAGGTTTTTTTAATTGAAAACACAGATATGGCATCCACCGACTGTTGTCCTGTCGCGTCTTCTTTATATTATTGCCAAGAAGATGTAAAACAATGAAATTAATAAAATCATTAATTACAAAAATAATCAAGTAAGTCAAAACCACATTGCAAATAAACATTCATTACAAATTAAGAAGCAGGGCGCGTCCGAGGGTGAGTATATACCTAATAAGAATATAATCACCCTCGGACGCGCAATGCTTATTTCCGACAGCCTTCCTTCCTAAGAATCAGCCCTTCCGTGGTGTAGAGAGAGGTTGTGTTACACTCCAAGGTGTTCCCCAGGTTGCCTTTCCTGAGCTTCGATCTTCCGGCTCTCGTTTAGTAGTTGTTGGAAACTACGCTGCATTAGGCCTACAAATTGGGTATGGGGTGTAGAGAGAGGTTGTGTTACACTCCAAGGTGTTCACCAGGTTGCCTTTCCTGAGCTTCTATCTTCAGGCTCTCATTAAATTGTGGTTAAATGGAACAACTGCATTTGGCGTACTAGTTGGTTTGGGGCCTACTATCGGTGTCTGCCACTCCTTGCTGTTCTCCTCCACTGAACAAAGCTGTGCCGCCTGTTTACTACGGTTGCCAATTTTGAACTGCATTTCGACTACTTACTGATTTGGCCCTACTCTCTGTGTCAGCCTCTCATTCCAGTTGTCCTCCACTGCAATGCCCCCTGGTTATTCCTGTGTTACCAATTTTGAACTGCATTTAGCCCACTTTATTATTTGGGCCTATATCTGTGTTCCCACTTCATCGTGCCCATTGCCCAGCCAGTGATAGATGAGTCTGCTGGTACATTGACCCATAACGCAACATTCCCCGTGCACGCTACACAACAACATTGTGACCCTGCTGAAAGTCAGGTTGCTCTTCCCGCATACCATACCACCTTACACGGGGACAAAGAGGAAGGTGCAGATGAAAGTGCAGGTTCCTTCATCAGGTGGGGGGAGGAATACTAGTTGACGACGTCACTGGCACAGGGCCTCTCATAGTACGCAAAAGTGTTGCTGCCGGTGGGAGGCGCCCCCGCCGTGCAAACACACCGCTGTACTTTGAGGGGCCCTGTGCCAGTGCCAACAAGTGGGCCCCCCCTGCTTGCTCAGGTTCACAGCACTTGCAAAGTTGAAATACTTACCTCTCCCTGCTCCACTGCCGTGACGTGGTCCAGATTTCCTGGGCCCACTAATTACTTGAACCAGCCCTACCCCCCACAACTTTAGCCAAATGACCCCCAATTTCAAATGCCTTCCAATTATTATAAGGTAAATTAAGCTTGACAAGCTTCATTAAGAAGAATGGATGGTTTTGACATTAAAGGGACTCTGTCACCTGAATTTGGCGGGACTGGTTTTGGGTCATATGGGCGGAGTTTTCGGGTGTTTGATTCACCCTTTCCTTACCTTCTGGCTGCATGCTGGCTGCAATATTGGATTGAAGTTCATTCTCTGTCCTACGTAGTACACGCCTGCACAAGGCAAGATTGCTTTGCGCAGGCGTTTACTATGGAGGACAGAGAATGAACTTCAATCCAATATTGCAGCCAGCATGCAGCCAGCAGGTAAGGAAAGGGTGAATCAAACACCCGAAAACTCCGCCCATATGACCCAAAACCAGTCCCGCCAAATTCAGGTGACAGGTTCCCTTTAAAATGGGCACTCTAGGTGTTTTCCTGGCCCCCACTCACTGCCGACTATGCTGCCCCATTGACTTGCATTGGGTTTCGTGTTTCGGTCGATCCCGACTTTTCGCCATAATCGGCCGATTTCACTCGACCCGACTTTTGAGAGTCGGGTTTCGCGAAACCCGGCTCGACTTTAAAAAGGTCAAGGTCGCTCAACTCTAGTCATGAAGTACAATATGTCACGAGAAAACAATGTCAGATTCACTGGGATCCGTTGAAGCGTTCCAGAGTTATAACCTCATAAAGGGACAGTGGTCAGAATTGTAAAAATTGGCTCGGTCATTAACGTGCAAACCACCCTTGGGGGTAAAGGGGTTAATGTAACGGTACCTTTAGTCTGATTTGTATGGGGCCCTTAGACCGCCTCACATGTAACCATAAGAGCACACATTCAGAGATCACACCACTCACCAAATACTGGTACGAAGTCCTCACGCCAAAACCTCTCCAACAATACACAGATCACACATGAGACAAACTTATACTACAGAGATGTTTTGTTTCAGTCTGCTATACATAAATGTAAAGCGTTTAATAATTACAAATGTAAAAAATTACATAAAATGTGCAAAAACAATCTAAAAATAATGAGGGGGTCCAACACTGAGCGACTACTGGTGGCAGCGAGTCCTCCATCTGCTCCAGGGACGGGGACAGAGGTCAAACAAATGTCTGCTCACAAGTTCATCTATAGACTCTGGCGTTGGTGCGGGGATTGATTCTCCTCCATGCGCCCATAAGGGGACCACAGCCCCCAATATATAAATAATGTCGCCCCAGCACGGAGAAGGCTAGGGACAAGGACGGCCTCATCCATCCGATACCAGACGTGCAGACACCAATGATATATGGAGGCGAGGGGTCTGCACCGGAGCTAATGCCCGAGCCACACAGAGGATGGGTCCCAGGGGGATGGGCCCCGGGGGGACACAATGTATAACAGAAGGTGTAGAAGCGTCTGCACCGACCACAAGGGTTGCACTCATAGCACCGCACTCGGGTTGTGAGATGGACACCTCTTCCCTCTGTAGGCGGTTCTTGGTTTTGCCGTTTTTTCCTTTGGTTTGTCTTTCTCGGTCGCTGTACGAGGCTTGTTCGCTGCAGGACGAGTTGTAGTTTTGAATAACAATTTAATTTACCATATAATGTAATAAAAAGTGGGAAAAATCCCCCAAGTGCAGTGAAATGGTGAAAAAACCCACAATGCCGCTACTGCTTTCAGGGCTGTTTTTATGGCGCTCGTTTTATGGTAAAAATGACCCGACAAAGCGATTCTCCAGGTCGGTCGGTGCGATTACGGCAAGACTAACATTGTTTAATTTCCTAATTAGTTTTTTTTAAAAAAATTTTCTTCAACACCCAATTCGGCCCCCGCAAAAAAAAAAAAAATTGTTTCAACATCTTTTTATAGTTTATCAGTTTGGACAATTACTTGTGCAGCAATACCAAACATGCTGTTCTCTATTTTTAGACTTTTTTGCCATTTACATTTAGGGTAAGGGAGGGTTAAATTCTTACTTTATATTTATAAACATATTTTTCACTGTTTTGCCCTTTAGGAACTGAAGGTGCGATCACATGAAGGCTGTAGTATTGCAGTGTGCGGTGGAATTACCAATCTGCTACAAAGTTACAGGCTTTACGTGGACAATAACATGGAGGCCTCCAGAAGGCCACAGGCTTCACGTGGACAATAACATGGAGGCCTCCAGAAGGCCACAGGCTTCACATGGACAATAACATGGAGGCCTCCAGAAGGCCACAGGCTACACGTGGATAATACCATGGAGAACCCAGAAGGCCACAGGCTACACATGGATAATACCATGGAGAACCCAGAAGGCCACGGGCTACACCTGGATAATACCATGGAGAACCCAGAAGGCCACGGGCTACACCTGGATAATACCATGGAGAACCCAGAAGGCCACGGGCTACACCTGGATAATACCATGGAGAACCCAGAAGGCCACAGGATACACATGGATAATACCATGGAGAACCCAGAAGGCCACGGGCTACACATGGATAATACCATGGAGAACCCAGAAGGCCACGGGCTACACATGGATAATACCATGGAGAACCCAGAAGGCCACGGGCTACACCTGGATAATACCATGGAGAACCCAGAAGGCCACAGGCTACACATGGATAATACCATGGAGAACCCAGGAGGCCACAGGCTACACATGGATAATACCATGGAGAACCCAGAAGGCCACAGGCTACACATGGATAATACCATGGAGAACCCAGAAGGCCACAGGCTACACATGGATAATACCATGGAGAACCCAGAAGGTCACAGACTACACATGGATAATACCATGGAGAACCCAGAAGGCCACAGGCTACACATGGATAATACCATGGAGGCCTCCAGAAGGCCACAGGCTACACATGGATAATACCATGGAGAACCCAGAAGGCCACAGGCTACACATGGATAATACCATGGAGAACCCAGAAGGCCACAGGCTACACATGGATAATACCATGGAGGCCTCCAGAAGGCCACAGGCTACACATGGATAATACCATGGAGGCCTCCAGAAGGCCACAGGCTTCACGTGGATAATAACACGGAGGCCTCCAGAAGGCCATAGGATTCACGTGGATAATACCATAGATGCCTTCAGAAGTACACAGGCTTCACGTGGATAATAATGCAGAGGCCTCCAGAAGGCCACAGTGAAATAAATAAGGCAGCACACTGTACTACCAAAACCTGCAAACATATGAAAAATATGCGCTAGAAATATGAAAAAAAAAATGAGAACGTTTAGGGCAGAAATTGGCCAATTTGTGTGTACCTCCTTCTAGCCACAGGTGTTTTTAATCACAGCAGGACCACTACCCCTCCACACAGATTTTTAGTCAAACAGAGGACTCATTAGGTTCCCATTCACATAAAGACTTTATTCTCAGAGAGGAAAGGCATTGCTAGGCCCTTATATACGAGAAATGCCTTATCGTGGCTACAAGGTACACACAAATTGGCCAATTTATGCGCTAAACTTTCTCATTTTTTCATATTTCTAGTACAGTAATGCAATTCAATTTTCATGTTTGCAGGTTTTAGCGCCGCAGTGTGCTGCCTTATTTATTTGACTGTATTTGAGTTGGTGACTATAGGTTTGTTAAATATTAATTATTATTTGAATTATTCTTATTTTCAATTCTGTACTGAGCACATTGCTTCTTGCTGACATTACCAAAAGCTATTTCTGTGTATGTAGCTCAGAGTATAAGTCAATGCCATATACAGAGGACACGTGGTCTGTGGGACATATAAATAACGTCTCTTAGGAGGGTGGGGGGCTTTTTGTCACGTGGGGGCTGCCACCTCCTGCCTTCACCATCATTCTCCATGGACATCAGACAAGACACAAGGAAGGAACAGCTGGTAGCCATGATGATTTCAGAGTTTACACAGACAGACAGGTTTTTTACCATTCAGAACTTTGGGAAAGATGAGTAACAAGCGCTGATATTTACACATGGACAATCTGTTCGTAACTATTTCATCTATTTTTATGTTTTGCTGCAATTTGGTTTTCCTGTGGACAGTTCAATAAACCACTATATTTTTCATGAGAATATCATGACATTTTTCTTTAAGAGTAAGCACCTGGTGAATAATCCTGATTAAATAAATGTGCAAAATAAGCATATTTAATAAGGTTCAGCACCTGTTCACACTTAGTCTAGGTTTGGATGTGACGGTCAGTATTTTGAAGTTTGTAAGAGAATGAAGACTTTCTAGACAGAACAGAAGCATCTCTACTGGTCACAAAAGGTGCAAAAAGTGTCAGAGAACCTCCAAAAGCAGATGAGTGGAAGCATGTGACCAAAAGAAGCAAGAAGACCATGGAGAAATCACCAACCACACAACTGAAGAACCGATATCAAATCTTTGTAGAGGATGAAGATGGCACACCTAAGAATGAAGCAATACCAGCAAGCAAAAAAGAAAAGGGCACACAGCAACAAGTGACAGCAAAAAGTACAGCCAAGAAGCAACGAAGAGTGGTGGTGGTGGAAGACTCACTACTGAGAGGCACCAAAGCAGCCATCTGCAGACCGGACATAACTGCAAGAGAAGTATGCTGCCTTCCAGGTGCGATGATCAAGGATGTGACCGATAGGATACCAAAGCTCTTCAGCTCCAAGGACGTGCACCCATTTCTTCTGATACATGTTGGCACCAATGACACGGCAAGGAAGGACCTACCGACAATCTGCAAGGACTTTGAAGAGTTGGGGAAGAAAGTAAAGGAACTGGATGCACAGGTAGTTTTTTCTTCTATCCTTCCAGTAGACGGCATGGCACCAGGAGATGGAACAGGATCCTTGATGCAAACAACTGGCTAAGACGATGGTGCAGACAACAAGGATTTGGATTCCTGGACCACGGTGTGAATTACTGGTATGATGGACTCCTCGCCAGAGACGGACTACACCTCAACAAACCTGGGAAACACACATTCGCCAGAAGACTCGCTACACTCATCAGGAGGGCGTTAAACTAGAAGAAGAGGGGACGGGAAGAAAAACATTAGACTCGAACAAAGACGACCCAGGAAAACATACTCAGAAGGGAGGTAAGAACATTTCTAAAACAATCCACAGTGAGGAGATTGGAACAAAACAAAATCCTCTAAACTGCATGCTCGCAAACGCCAGAAGCCTGACAAACAAGATGGAAGAACTAGAAGCAGAAATATCTACAGGTAACTTTGACATAGTGGGAATAACCGAGACATGGTTAGATGAAAGCTATGACTGGGCAGTTAACTTACAGGGTTACAGTCTGTTTAGAAAGGATCGTAAAAATCGGAGAGGAGGAGGGGTTTGTCTCTATGTAAAGTCTTGTCTAAAGTCCACTTTAAGGGAGGATATTAGCGAAGGGAATGAGGATGTCGAGTCCATATGGGTTGAAATTCATGGAGGGAAAAATGGTAACAAAATTCTCATTGGGGTCTGTTACAAACCCCCAAATATAACAGAAAGCATGGAAAGTCTACTTCTAAAGCAGATAGATGAAGCTGCAACCCATAATGAGGTCCTGGTTATGGGGGACTTTAACTACCCGGATATTAACTGGGAAACAGAAACCTGTGAAACCCATAAAGGCAACAGGTTTCTGCTAATAACCAAGAAAAATTATCTTTCACAATTGGTGCAGAATCCAACCAGAGGAGCAGCACTTTTAGACCTAATACTATCTAATAGACCTGACAGAATAACAAATCTGCAGGTGGTTGGGCATTTAGGAAATAGCTACCACAATATTGTGCAGTTTCACCTGTCTTTCACTAGGGGGACTTGTCAGGGAGTCACAAAAACATTGAACTTTAGGAAGGCAAAGTTTGACCAGCTTAGAGATGCCCTTAATCTGGTAGACTGGGACAATATCCTCAGAAATGAGAATACAGATAATAAATGGGAAATGTTTAAGAACATCCTAAATAGGCAGTGTAAGCGGTTTATACCTTGTGGGAATAAAAGGACTAGAAATAGGAAAAACCCAATGTGGCTAAACAAAGAAGTAAGACAGGCAATTAACAGTAAAAAGAAAGCATTTGCACTACTAAAGCAGGATGGCACCATTGAAGCTCTAAAAAACTATAGGGAGAAAAATACTTTATCTAAAAAACTAATTAAAGCTGCCAAAAAGGAAACAGAGAAGCACATTGCTAAGGAGAGTAAAACTAATCCCAAACTGTTCTTCAACTATATCAATAGTAAAAGAATAAAAACTGAAAATGTAGGCCCCTTAAAAAATAGTGAGGAAAGAATGGTTGTAGATGACGAGGAAAAAGCTAACATATTAAACACCTTCTTCTCCACGGTATTCACGGTGGAAAATGAAATGCTAGGTGAAATCCCAAGAAACAATGAAAACCCTATATTAAGGGTCACCAATCTAACCCAAGAAGAGGTGCGAAACCGGCTAAATAAGATCAAAATAGATAAATCTCCGGGTCCGGATGGCATACACCCACGAGTACTAAGAGAACTAAGTAATGTAATAGATAAACCATTATTTCTTATTTTTAGTGACTCTATAGCGACAGGGTCTGTTCCGCAGGACTGGCGCATAGCAAATGTGGTGCCAATATTCAAAAAGGGCTCTAAAAGTGAACCTGGAAATTATAGGCCAGTAAGTCTAACCTCTATTGTTGGTAAAATATTTGAAGGGTTTCTGAGGGATGTTATTCTGGATTATCTCAATGAGAATAACTGTTTAACTCCATATCAGCATGGGTTTATGAGAAATCGCTCCTGTCAAACCAATCTAATCAGTTTTTATGAAGAGGTAAGCTATAGACTGGACCACGGTGAGTCATTGGACGTGGTATATCTCGATTTTTCCAAAGCGTTTGATACCGTGCCGCACAAGAGGTTGGTACACAAAATGAGAATGCTTGGTCTGGGGGAAAATGTGTGTAAATGGGTTAGTAACTGGCTTAGTGATAGAAAGCAGAGGGTGGTTATAAATGGTATAGTCTCTAACTGGGTCGCTGTGACCAGTGGGGTACCGCAGGGGTCAGTATTGGGACCGGTTCTCTTCAACATATTCATTAATGATCTGGTAGAAGGTTTACACAGTAAAATATCGATATTTGCAGATGATACAAAACTATGTAAAGCAGTTAATACAAGAGAAGATAGTATTCTGCTACAGATGGATCTGGATAAGTTGGAAACTTGGGCTGAAAGGTGGCAGATGAGGTTTAACAATGATAAATGTAAGGTTATACACATGGGAAGAGGGAATCAATATCACCATTACACACTGAACGGGAAACCACTGGGTAAATCTGACAGGGAGAAGGACTTGGGGATCCTAGTTAATGATAAACTTACCTGGAGCAGCCAGTGCCAGGCAGCAGCTGCCAAGGCAAACAGGATCATGGGGTGCATTAAAAGAGGTCTGGATACACATGATGAGAGCATTATACTGCCTCTGTACAAATCCCTAGTTAGACCGCACATGGAGTACTGTGTCCAGTTTTGGGCACCGGTGCTCAGGAAGGATATAATGGAACTAGAGAGAGTACAAAGGAGGGCAACAAAATTAATAAAGGGGATGGGAGAACTACAATACCCAGATAGATTAGCGAAATTAGGATTATTTAGTCTAGAAAAAAGACGACTGAGGGGCGATCTAATAACCATGTATAAGTATATAAGGGGACAATACAAATATCTCGCTGAGGATCTGTTTATACCAAGGAAGGTGACGGGCACAAGGGGGCATTCTTTGCGTCTGGAGGAGAGAAGGTTTTTCCACCAACATAGAAGAGGATTCTTTACTGTTAGGGCAGTGAGAATCTGGAATTGCTTGCCTGAGGAGGTGGTGATGGCGAACTCAGTCGAGGGGTTCAAGAGAGGCCTGGATGTCTTCCTGGAGCAGAACAATATTGTATCATACAATTATTAGGTTCTGTAGAAGGACGTAGATCTGGGGATTTATTATGATGGAATATAGGCTGAACTGGATGGACAAATGTCTTTTTTCGGCCTTACTAACTATGTTACTATGTTACTATGTTACTATGTATCCAGAAGGCCACAGGCTTCACGTGAACAACAACATGGAGGCCTCCAGAAGGCCATAGGCTTCACGGGGATAATACCACGGAGGCCTTGAGAAGGCCACGGCAGCCATGTAAACCTGCAGTCAACAGGTCAAGAAGTCAAGGGTGACGGGGCAAGGCAGGCTCTGGACTGACAGTAGTCATCTTAGCGGCCTTTAAACCGAGGCTGTCATAATAGACTGCAGTATTTAAGATGTAACAGTGACGTGATCGGAGCCAGCTATGATCGCATCCATTACTCTCACATGACGGCTGTGTAATGCAGTCATCTTCCGCATTGTACGGCGCGCGCTCAGCTCCTGAGCCAGCTCCATATAGCGACAGTGCTCGCCCGCTGAATATACAGTTAGGTCCATATATATTTGGACAGAGACAACATTTTTCTAATTTTGGTTATAGACATTACCACAATGAATTTTAAACAAAACAATTCAGATGCAGTTGAAGTTCAGACTTTCAGCTTTCATTTGAGGGTATCCACATTAAAATTGGATGAAGGGTTTAGGAGTTTCAGCTCCTTAACATGTGCCACCCTGTTTTTAAAGGGACCAAAAGTAATTGGACAATTGACTCCAAGGCTATTTCATGGACAGATGTGGGCAATCCCTTCGTTATGTCATTCTCAATTAAGCAGATAAAAGGCCTGGAGTTGATTTGAGGTGTGGTGCTGCATTTGGAAGGTTTTGCTGTGAGGTAAACTCGCGGTCAAAGGAGCTCTCCATGCAGGTGAAACAAGCCATCATTAAGCTGCGAAAACAGAAAAAACCCATCCGAGAAATTGCTACAATATTAGGAGTGGCAAAATCTACAGTTTGGTCCATCCTGAGAAAGAAAGAAGGCACTGGTGAACTCATCAATGCAAAAAGACCTGGGCGCCCACGGAAGACAACAGTGGTGGATGATCGCAGAATAATCTCCATGGTGAAGAGAAACCCCTTCACAACAGCCGACCAAGTGACCAACACTCTCCAGGAGGTCGGCGTATCAATATCCAAATCTACCATAAAGAGAAGACTGCATGAAAGTAAATCCAGAGGGTTCACTGCACGGTGCAAGCCACTCATAAGCATCAAGAATAAAAAGGCTAAAAAACATCTAAAAAAGCCGCACAGTTCTGGAAGAACATTCTATGGGTAGATGAAGCCAAGATCAACCTCTACCAGAATGATGGAAAGAGATAAGTATGGCGAAGGCGCGGTCCAGCTCATTATCCAAAGCATACCACATCATCTGTAACACCCGGCGGAGGCAGTGTGATGGCGCGGGCATGCATGGCTGCCAGTGGCACTGGGTCACTAGTGGTTATTGATGATGTGACACAGGACAGAAGCAGCCAAATGAATTCTGAGGTCTTCAGAGCCATACTGTGTGCTCAGATCCAGCCAAATGCAGCCAAACTGATTGGTCGTCGTTTCATACTACAGATGGACAATGACCCAAAACATAAAGCCAAAGCAACCCAGGAGTTTATTAAAGCAAAGAAGTGGAATATTCTTGAATGGCCAAGTCAGTCACCTGATCTCAACCCAACTGAGCAGCATTTCTCTTGTTAAAGACTAAACTTCAGACAGAAAGGCCACAAACAAACAGCAACTGAAAACCACCGCAGTGAAGGCCGAGCATCAAAAAGGAGGAAACACGGCGTCTGGTGATGTCCATGAGTTCAAGACTTCAGGCAGTCATTGCCAACAAAGGGTATTCAACCAAGTACTAAAAATGAATATTTTATTTAAAATTATTGAATCTGTCCAATTACTTTTGGTCCCTTTTAAAACAGGGTGGCACATGTTAAGGAGCTGAAACTCCTAAACCCTTAATCCAATTTTAATGTGGAAACCCTGAAATGAAAGCTGAAAGTCTGAACTTCAACTGCATCTGAATTGTTTTGTTTAAAATTCATTGTGGTAATGTCTATAACCAAAATTAGAAAAATTTTGTCTCTGTCCAAATATATATGGACCTAACTGTATATGGTGGCTGTTACCAAGGAATTAATAGTGATACATAGGAGAGGTTTGGAAGACAGAGAACACTTATGGCGACTGATCCGAGTCCATGCAGCACACGAGGATATGAAGAAATTAATTACATTATGTCCAGCAATAATTATACACGCTACATTCTTATAGTCAGCTTCATTATAGGCCGAGTACAAAGACGATGAGGACAACTCCTGTATGATGGCGTTGACTATGCCCCTGGGACAGCGAGGACGCCACCCATGGGATGGCAAGGGTACAAATGTGGACTCCCCTGGGACTGCGACACCCCTCGGACAGCGGGGGCGACACCCCTGGGACAGCGAGGGCAACACCCCTGGGACAGAAAGGGTGCTTCCCGTGCGATGGCAAGGGTACAGAGGAGAACTCCATTGGGAGAGCGAGGGCGACACCCCTGGGACAGAGAGGGTACAAACGTGGAGTCCCCTGGAACAGCGACACCCCTCGGACAGCGAGGGCAACACCCCTGGGACAGCAAGGGCGCTTCCCGTGCGATGGCAAGGGTACAAAGGAGAACTCCATTGGGAGAGCGAGGGCGACACCCCTGGGACAGCGAGGGCAACACCCCTGGGACAGCGAGGGCGCTTCCCGTGCGATGGCAAGGGTACAGAGGAGAACTCCATTGGGAGAGCAAGGGCGACACCTCTGGGCCAGTGAGGATGACTCCCGTGTGATAGCAAGGGTGAACAATGATTCCCATTGCATAGCAAGAATGACACGCCTGAAATAGTGGCACAGAGGACGACTCCCACCAGATGGCGAGGGCACAGAGGACGACTCCCACCAGATGGCGAGGGCACAGAGGACGACTCCCACCAGATGGCGAGGGCACAGAGGACGACTCCCACCAGATGGCGAGGGCACAGAGGACGACTCCCACCAGATGGCGAGGGCACAGAGGACGACTCCCACCAGATGGCGAGGGCACAGAGGACGACTCCCACCAGATGGCGAGGGCACAGAGGACGACTCCCACCAGATGGCGAGGGCACAGAGGACGACTCCCACCAGATGGCGAGGGCACAGAGGACGACTCCCACCAGATGGCGAGGGCACAGAGGACGACTCCCACCAGATGGCGAGGGCACAGAGGACGACTCCCACCAGATGGCGAGGGCACAGAGGACGACTCCCACCAGATGGCGAGGGCACAGAGGATGACTCCCTTGCAATGTCGCAGTCACCAGAGATGATTCTCTTTTTCTAGGCCGGGTGCAGATGACGATACTCGTGTGCTAAAGATGCCACCAAAGTCCAGAAGTGACGTCCAGGTGAATAGACTGCCATTACCTATGGATCAGTCAGAACACTCTGCAGGAATGATTAACACGTGTCTCAGTGTCCGTCTCACCTGACACATAAGGAGATTTTTCTTCTGATCTCTATAGGATACAGAAGACTTCGGCTACGAGGACCCTGCAGCACTACAATGACGGGGGCCGAGGTCCGGTCTTCTCCTCAGGAGGACGAGGGGGGAGTCCATCTCCCATATCACATTCTCAGCACACGATTACCATCTTCTGCAGCTCGAGTCCTGGATCGCCGACTCCTGAGCGACCATTCCCACATATTGGAGGTTTCCTTCACAGTTTGTATAAAAAAAAAAAAAAATCTGCAACAAAATGCTTGAGAACACCGGTATAAAAGTATCCACATAAAAAACGTCACATAGGCATGGAAGCAGGGAAATGTTCGGAGAATAAGTGCAGTGTGGTCAGTGCCACATGTGACCGGCTCCCCGGCCGCTGGAGGCGATAATATACATCGTACATCACTGCTCCGGAATGTCCTTAAGGGGGATAAACATGACGAGACCCTCCAGGATAGAGAAACTAGGAGCCTGGGGAGAAAGGTCACAAATTATAACCAGACACAATCAGTGACCCCCACATAGGACCCATATAGAGAGCTCATCTGTTCCTCCCCCACACAAGATACACCCCCCATTATAAATTCGGATTACTCCATCGACTCTTGAAGTCTCAGGAATATTCAGGGCTTCATGACCAGCATCTTCAGCATTTGGCAGAGCACCTCTGGCTGTTATGACCTGCTGCAGACATAATGCTTTCCTGAGAAATCTCAGCTCAGTCCTCATGGGTCATAGCCCTCAGATCACTAAAATTATTGGATTTGTAATATCGAGCCAACAATCTCTTCTCTTCACGTTTTGGGCAGCATTGAATGTTCCTAGAATTACAGCCGGGAGCAGAGGTCACATAGAGCCCAGGTGACACTATCTGGACGAAGCAAGGAGAGGAGGCCGTCACAGGCTGCCACCAGATTCCTGAGAAGGCAGGTGCTCAAAACCCTCCAGTGACCGCAGAAGACCGGCAGAGCTCTGGTGGCAGCCGACGCTGAGGGTTCAGTTTGCACAGTAAGGAACCTACTAAACACTGGAAATCTCCATGTCTGTACTTAAGGACGTCCCTTCTACTGACCCAAAACACGTCGCCTCCAATGTAATCGCACCACAGAAATAACCCTAGAGATTCTGAGACTCCGTTCTGTGAAGCAGTGAAAAAAACTGGAACTTTCCAAGTCTATGGATCAGCAGATTCTGGAGACGGAAGAAAGGAGCATCTGCTAGAAAGAACACCCTGTCTACAGTGAAGCACAGCGGGGGCTCGGTGATGTCTACGGTGAAGCACAGCGAGGGCTCGGTGATGTCTACAGTGAAGCACAGCGGGGGCTCGGTGATGTCTACGGTGAAGCACAGCGAGGGCTCGGTGATGTCTACGGTGAAGCACGGCGAGGGCTCGGTGATGTCTACAGTGAAGCACGGCGAGGGCTCGGTGATGTCTACGGTGAAGCACGGCGAGTGCTCGGTGATGTCTACGGTGAAGCACAGCGCGGGCTCCGTGATGTCTACAGTGAAGCACATTGTTGGATCGGTGATGTCTACAGAGAAGCACAGCGGGGCTTGGTGATGTCTACAGAGAAGCATGGCGGGGGCTCGGTGATGTCTACAGTGAAGCATAGCGGGGGCTCCGTGATGTCTACAGTGAAGCACATTGTTGGATCGGTGATGTCTACAGAGAAGCACAGCGGGGCTTGGTGATGTCTACAGAGAAGCATGGCGGGGGCTCGGTGATGTCTACAGTGAAGCACAGCGGGGGCTCCGTGATGTCTACAGTGAAGCACAGCGGGGGCTCGGTGATGTCTACAGTGAAGCACAGCGGGGGCTCAGTGATGTCTACAGTGAAGCACGGCGAGGGCTCGGTGATGTCTACGGTGAAGCACGGCGAGTGCTCGGTGATGTCTACGGTGAAGCACAGCGCGGGCTCCGTGATGTCTACAGTGAAGCACATTGTTGGATCGGTGATGTCTACAGAGAAGCACAGCGGGGGCTCGGTGATGTCTACAGTGAAGCATAGCGGGGGCTCGGTGATGTCTACAGTGAAGCATAGCGGGGGCTCGGTGATGTCTACAGTGAAGCACAGCGGGGGCTCGGTGATGTCTACAGTGAAGCACAGCGGGGGCTCGGTGATGTCTACAGTGAAGCACAGCGGGGGCTCGGTGATGTCTACAGTGAAGCACGGTGGGGGCTCGGTGATGTCTACAGTGAAGCACAGCGGGGGCTCGGTGATGTCTACAGTGAAGCACAGCGGGGGCTCGGTGATGTCTACAGTGAAGCACAGCGGGGGCTCGGTGATGTCTACAGTGAAGCACAGCAGGGGCTCGGTGATGTCTACAGTGAAGCACAGCGGGGGCTCGCTGATGTCTACAGTGAAGCACAGCGGGGGCTCGGTGATGTCTACAGTGAAGCACGGTGGGGGCTCGGTGATGTCTACAGTGAAGCACAGCGGGGGCTCGGTGATGTCTACAGTGAAGCACAGCGGGGGCTCGGTGATGTCTACAGTGAAGCACAGCGGGGGCTCGCTGATGTCTACAGTGAAGCACAGCGGGGGCTCGGTGATGTCTACAGTGAAGCACAGCGGGGGCTCGGTGATGTCTACAGTGAAGCACAACCGGGGCTCGGTGATGTCTACAGTGAAGCACAGCGGGGGCTCGCTGATGTCTACAGTGAAGCACAGCGGGGGCTCGGTGATGTCTACAGTGAAGCACAGCGGGGGATCGGTGATGTCTACATTGAAACGTGGCAGAAGATCGGTGATGCCTTAGAAGGAGCATGGTGGGGTTAGGGTATGTTAGTGACCTTGAGGACGCCCACTCAGCCGTTATGGATAGAAAGGAACAGAAGCCCCAAATCTGCCTGATCCAGGACATTTATGCTACATTTCAAACACATCATCGGTGCCATCCTGAGGATATTTCCGGATGATGTGACACCTGAATATAAGAGGGAATTAGGACGCGCAGATTACCGCATACAAGGAGAAGGAGGTCACACGATGCTTCGTCATCTCTTACCTTCTACAGCATCGATGTGTTGGTCTCATCTTCCTTTTCAGAATCTTGAGCTTCTAGGAGAAAGACAGGGATTAATTAGAATATCGGGAAGTCTTGAGTGAGGTCTGCACTAATTCAGGGTTTACTGCCTACATTAATGCCTCAATAATTTACCATTAGTACCTTCCATACACAAAAGCCAGGAGAGTAGATACAGCTCTGTGCAAAAGTCTTAGGCAGGCATGGAATGAGTCAGAAGCTTCAGATATTAGAAGGGTTAATAGATAATGTTTATCAATTAACAAAATACCACTGGAATGCAGAGGAATGTGAATCCCATCAGTATCTGGTGACCGCCCGTCGCCTCCATCATCAGTATCTGGTGACCGCCCGTCTCCTCCATCATCAGTATCTGGTGACCGCCCGTCCCCTCCATCATCAGTATCTGGTGTCCGCCCGTCTCCTCCATTATCAGTATCTGGTGACCGCCCGTCTCCTCCATCATCAGTATCTGGTGACCGCCCGTCCCCTCCATCATCAGTATCTGGTGTCCGCCCGTCTCCTCCATTATCAGTATCTGGTGACCGCCCGTCTCCTCCATCATCAGTATCTGGTGACCGCCCGTCACCTCCATCATCAGTATCTGGTGACCGCCCGTCTCCTCCATCATCAGTATCTGGTGACCGCCCGTCTCCTCCATCATCAGTATCTGGTGACCGCCCGTCCCCTCCATCATCAGTATCTGGTGACCGCCCATCTCCTCCATCATCAGTATCTGGTGACCGCCCGTCTCCTCCATCATCAGTATCTGGTGACCGTCCGTCACCTCCATCATCAGTATCTGGTGACCGCCCGTCTCCTCCATCATCAGTATCTGGTGACCGCCCGTCCCCTCCATCATCAGTATCTGGTGACCGCCCGTCCCCTCCATCATCAGTATCTGGTGACCGCCCGTCCCCTCCATCATCAGTATCTGGTGACCGCCCGTCTCCTCCATCATCAGTATCTGGTGACCGCCCGTCCCCTCCATCATCAGTATCTGGTGACCTCCCGTCTCCTCCATTATCAGTATCTGGTGACCGCCCGTCGCATCCCTATTTAGTATTTGGTGACCGCCCGTCTCCTCCATTATCAGTATTTGGTGACCGCCCGTCTCCTCCATTATCAGTATCTGGTGACCGCCCGTCGCACCCCTATTTAGTATTTGGTGACCGCCCTTCTTCTTCATCACTTCTTGTCACAGTCAGGGATTTTGTGGATTAAAGTCGGGTGTATGAAAGGCCAATTATACCTAACAGTTAAGTGGAAACGCAATTGTTACAGAACCCCCCCAACACCAAGAATGTTATGCAGTATATATTATGTATAATAGTTTCCATGTGAAATGCATCAGTCCACAGGCTGCGCCCCTGGACAAGATATTCTCTTTCTGACCTCCTCCACCTTTGTAATTCCCACAGTAAATATTGGCAGGCTCCGGCCCCCTGCGGCTATTGTAATGTATGTCTGGCCTGCTGTGTTCCTATTGGCCTGCCCTGTGTATCTGTGTTATATATCATGTGGGCTGTAAATAAAGTGTGTTCTTTTAGACTGGAAATACGTGGAGTAGCAGTCAGCTTTTATATGCTCTCACGTAACCAAGGAATTCCAGCCAGCGTCTTTCATTCAGACTCCAGCCAAAACAGAGTGGACCTCCTGAAACACGGGGTGGTACTGAAAGAGGTACCCCAGCTTGGTAGACCCCGTTACACTGGTGGCAGCAGTGGGATGTGATACCCCTTCTACAGAAGAAAAGGAATGAATGGAAGACAACTACCAGAAGTTAAAGAGGACTACATTAAAAGATCTGGTGGAAGCCTGAGGGTTAATCGCCAGCAACAAAACAAAAGCGGATTTGATAGCAGCCATCATGGAACACGACAGTGCAGCGCCCCCCAATGTGAACGTGGAGGAGACTGAATTCCAGAGGGAGGTAAAGAACAGACTGGCGTTCTATGGCCCAAACCCTACAGTAGAGATCATACGAGAGGTGATGGCTGATGTGCGTACTGATCTGAAGGAAAAGATGGCCGAGCGGACCAGGATAGAGCTAGCCAAGATGGAGATGGCAGAGCGAACCAAAGTGGAGCTGGCCAAGATGGAGATGGCAGAGCGGACCAAGTACCTATTGTACCCTTATGTGCTGGAATTCCGGGACCGCCTACAGGAGCTGACCCAGGCTGTACGTGGGAACATTCAGGTGGCCCAGCGGCGCCAGCGCATATGGTATGATCGGAGGGCCAGAGAGCGCACCTTGGAAATAGGGCAGAAGGTCCTGGTGTTAGAGCCCACTAGGCAGAACAAGTTCCAAGCTGCATGGCAGGGGCCCTACCAGGTAGTGGGGAAAATAGCCGACACCACCTATAATGTCGCCGATTGTGACGACCCCAGGGTTATCCGCATGTTCCACGTGAATATGCTGAAGCCCTACCGGGAGCGCCCTGAACAGGTAGTGGCCATCTGTGCACCTGAAGCAGAGGATTTAGACGGACTTCCCTTGCCTGATGTCTTAGGGGAGAGGACTCAGTCTAAAACATGGGACCGGGTACACTTGGGTGAAGACCTAGGCCCCCGGGAGAGACAGCAGGCGGAGGAGTTGTTGAGGCAGCGACAGAGGATGTTTTCGGGGAAACCCGTGTACACTCACCTGGCACAACACAAGGTTGAGACCCAGGATCAGACCCCCCTGCGACAACCCCCCTTCCGCGTCCCTGAGTCTGTACGAGAAGGGATGCGACAAGAGATACAAGAGATGTTGCGTTTAGGGGTCATTGAAGACTCAGATAGTCCCTGGGCATCCCCCGTAGTGTTAGTGCCCAAGAAGGATGGGACTACACGGTTTTGTGTAGACTATCGTAAGCTCAATGAGAAAACAGTGACGGATGTGTATCCCATGCTGCATGTGGATGACTTGTTAGACCGGCTGGTGGGGGCAAAGTATTTGACCACTATCGATCTATGCAAAGGCTACTGGCAGATTCCCCTTAGTCCTGATGCTATTCCCAAGTCGGCGTTTGTCACCCTGTTCGGCTTATTCCAGTTTCGAGTTATGCCATTCGGGATGAAGACTGCCCCGGCGACCTTCCAGAGGCTGGCTGACCGGCTTCTGGATGGTCTCCAGGACTATGCGTGTGCCTACCTGGACGACATCGCCATCTACAGCGCGACAAGGGAAGAGCATCTAAGTCACCTAGAGACAGTATTAGACAGGATCCACAAGGTCGGAATCACCCTGAACCCAAACAAGTGTCACGTGGGCAAAGCAGAGGTTCAGTATTTAGGGTGGGAAGTGGGAAACAGAGACCAGAACCAGCCAAGATTGAGGCCATAGTCAAATGGCCCACCCCACGCACTAAAACCCAGGTCCTGGCGTTTCTAGGGACAGCGGGGTATTACAGGAAATTCGTTCCCAATTACAGCAGTGTGGCCAAGCCCCTCACTGATCTGACCCGTAAGAACCAACCCCGCCAGGTAACCTGGACCCCAGAGTGCGAGTAAGCCTTCCGCAAGCTAAAGGACGCCCCCACCAATACCCCTGTATTGGCCGCACCCGATCCAACTAAACGTTTCCTTGTCCACACAGACGCTTCTATGTTTGGATTGAGGGCAGTACTAAGCCAAGTCGGGCCGGACGGCCAAGAACACCCGGTAGCTTGCCTGAGTCGGAAACTACTGCCCCGTGAAGGGAGCTATGCGGCCATTGAGAAGGAGTGCCTGGCAATAGTATGGGCACTCAAAAAGTTACAACCATATTTGTATGGACGATAGTTTTCCCTCCTAACAGACCATAATCCCCTAGTCTGGCTTAGTTAATCGGGTCTCCGGAGACAACGCCAGATTACTGTGGTGGAGTTTAGCCCTACAACCTCTGGACTTCACCATCCACTACAGACCCGACAAACAAAACGGTAACGCCGATGGACTAAGTCGACAAATGGAACTCGTACCAACCCCATAAACTTCGGTCATCAGACTGTGTATGCCGATCACGTCGCTGAAAAGGGGAGCCGTGTTACAGAACCCCCCAGCACCAAGAATATGTTATGCAGTATATGTATGTATAATAGTTTCCATGTGAAATGCATCAGTCCACAGGCTGCGCCCCTGGACAAGATATTCTCTTTCTGTCCTCCCCCCACCTTTGTAATTCCCACAGTAAATATTGGCAGGCTCCGGCCCCCTGCGGCTATTGTAATGTAGGTCTGGCCTGCTGTGTTCCTATTGGCCTGCCCTGTGTATCTGTGTTATATATTCTGTGTACTGTAAATAAAGGTTGTTCTTTTAGACTGGAAATTCGTGGAGTAGCAGTCAGCTTTTATATGCTCTCACGTAACCAAGGAATTCCAGCCAGCGTCCTTCATTCAGACTCCAGCCAAAACAGAGTGGACCTCCTGAAACACGGGGTGGTACTGAAAGAGGTACCCCAGCTTGGTAGACCTCGTTACAGCAATCACTAACCGAAACAAAAATAGTTGTGTAGGAGGCTTAACACTGGGTGAGGAACAGCCACTAGGTGAGGATATGGAAGACAGATTCATGTCACAGGTCATACATCATGGCAAGAATGCGCAGCACACGACACCAGGTAGTTATACTGCATCAGCAAGGTGTCACCTAGGCAAGCAGGTCATAGTAGACAGAGGTCTCCAGGGTTTTCCAAGCTCTGGTGCAGAAGCACCCAGAAATGTGCAGTGCTGACGATAGAAGCAGTAATCTGACAAGGACACATAGTTCTGCAGATGAGACGTCATACTTCGGCCTCTTTCACACTTCCGTCTTTCAGCTCCCGTCACAATCCGTCGATTTATGAGAATGCTGGATCCTGCATTTTCCCATAGCCTTGTATTAGCGAGGGATTGTGACGGACGGCCATCAGTTTCATCCGTCTTTCACTGGATCCAGCATAAAAAAATGGTCCGTCGTGTGGAGAAAACCTTCAGAGGTACGTTTTTTCTGCACGTCGGAAAATCGGTCAGCGACTCATCCTGCGCTGCCCGTCACTGGTTACAATGGAAGCCTATGGGCGCAGGATGCATCGCTGACTGTGAAAAGCAGGAATCCAGCGACGGGGCCCGCCTTTTCAAACTGAGCATGCGTGGAAGAATTTCCCGTCAGGGAGATTCTCTCGCTCTCTCTTTTTACTTTTGATGCCGCCTATGCAGCATAAATAGTAACAAGACATAATGTTAAAAATAATAATAATAATAAATAAAAAAAAATAAAAAAAAATCGCATTATTCTCACCTACCGGCGTCCCGTGCAGCGTTACTGATGCTCCCGGCAGCTAGCGTTCCTAGTAATACATTGCAAAATCTCGCGAGAAGTCGCGATCTCGTGAGATTTCACAATGTATTACTAGGAACGCCAGCTGCCGGGAGCATCGCTGCGCGGGACGCCGGTAGGTGAGAACACTGTGATTTTTTTATTTTTTTAACCTGGTTTGTGTTGTGTATGCGTTTTCACAGCGGAAAACCACTGCGAAGACGCAAACGAAACAAATGCACGTAGCCTCGACGGGTCCGGCAGAAAGACAGGCCCAGTGCACACATTTTCCACAATCTGCACAGGATCCGTCATTTCAACGTCTGGACGGATCCTGTGCAGATTTGGAAGACGGCAGTGTGGAAGTAGCCTTACTGGTGCGTCATAGACCCTTTACAAAGCCAACGTTTATTGTGCAAATTGCCTCTTCAGAGAGAAAGAGGACTTGAACTCCATAGCGCCACCTGTTGGAAGTAGCGATCATACACGTCACAATCAACACTTTAACGAGCCTTGCAATATGACTTCGGATAAAAGCCAAATCAGAATCTCAATTTTTGGTGTTTCGGGCTATTGGCCCTCCTCAGTGCAAAGTATTAGAACTGATTTGGTTATCAAACTGATAATGTTTATTGATAATAAAAAAAAAACTCCCTACAGTGCAAAATAACTAGATACCCCAAAAATGTCTATAAGATGCAGACCACTAATAAGATCATCAGACCAGGAGTGTCTGTATAGTCAGATCAATACTAAATACGTAAACACACATAGGTTAGTGAACTAGGCCAGATTAATACTGGACTAGAAAATCGACTTCAGAACACGCTGCAGAAACCGATCAGTGAGGGAACAGGGGGCGGTAAACAGGTTTTTTAAATTTTATCAATGAGTGTGTGGAGGTGAGCAAAACGGTGTGTTGGGTCCATTATACTGCATGGAGGGCGGTGTGCGGCCATTATACTGCATGGAGGGCGGTGTGTGGCCATTATACTGCATGGAGGGCGGTGTGTGGTCATAATACTGCATGGAGGGCGGTGTGTGGGCCCATTATACTGCATGGAGGGCGGTGTGTGGGCCCATTATACTGCATGGAGGGCGGTGTGTGGTCATTATACTGCATGGAGGGCGGTGTGTGGCCATTATACTGCATGAAGGGCGGTGTGTGGTCATTATACTGCATGGAGGGCGTTGTGTGGGCCCATTATACTGCATGGAGGGCGGTGTGTGGGCCCATTATACTGCATGGAGGGCGGTGTGTGGTCATTATACTGCATGGAGGGCGGTGTGTGGTCATAATACTGCATGGAGGGCGGTGTGTGGGCCCATTATACTGCATGGAGGGCGGTGTGTGGGCCCATTATACTGCATGGAGGGCGGTGTGTGGTCATTATACTGCATGGAGGGCGGTGTGTGGCCATTATACTGCATGGAGGGCGGTGTGTGGCCATTATACTGCATGGAGGGCGGTGTGTGGTCATTATACTGCATGGAGGGCGGTGTGTGGTCATTATACTGCATGGAGGGCGGTGTGTGGTCATTATACTGCATAGAGGGCGGTGTGTGGTCATTATACTGCATGGAGGGCGGTGTGTGGTCATTATACTGCATGGAGGGCGGTGTGTGGTCATTATACTGCATGGAGGGCGGTGTGTGGTCATTATACTGCATGGAGGGCGGTGTGTGGTCATTATACTGCATGGGGGGCGGTGTGTGGTCATTATAGTGCATGGGGGGCGGTGTGTGGTCATTATACTGCATGGAGGGCGGTGTGTGGTCATTATACTGCATGGAGGGCGGTGTGTGGTCATTATACTGCATGGAGGGCGGTGTGTGGTCATTATACTGCATGGAGGGCGGTGTGTGGTCATTATACTGCATGGAGGGCGGTGTGTGGTCATTATACTGCATGGAGGGCGGTGTGTGGTCATTATACTGCATGGAGGGCGGTGCGTGGTTATTATACTGCATGGAGGGCGGTGCGTGGTCATTATACTGCATGGAGGGCGGTGCGTGGTCATTATACTGCATGGAGGGCGGTGTGCGGCCATTATACTGCATGGAGGGCGGTGTGCGGCCATTATACTGCATGGAGGGCGGTGTGCGGCCATTATACTGCATTGAGGGCGGTGTGTGGGCCAATTATACTGCATGGAGGGTGGTATGTGGTCATTATATTGCATGGAGGGCGGTGTATGGGCCCATTATACTGGATGGAGGGTGCTATGTGGCCATTATACTGCATGGAGAGCGGTGTGTGGCCATTATACTGCATGGAGAGCGGTGTGTGGTCATAATACTGCATGGAGGGCGGTGTGTGGGCCCATTATACTGCATGGAGGGCGGTGTGTGGGCCCATTATACTGCATGGAGGGCGGTGTGTGGGCCCATTATACTGCATGGAGGGCGGTGTGTGGCTATAATACTGCATGGAGGGCAGTGTACGGCCATTATACTGCATGGAGGACTGTGTGTGGTCATTATACTGCATGGAGGGTGGTATGTGGTCATTATATTGCATGGAGGGCGGTGTGTGGGCCCATTATACTGTGTGGGAGGCCATGTAGGGATAATTATACTGTGTGGAGGACTGTCTGGAGTCCAGTATACTTTGTGTACAGTGTATTACACTGTGTGAGGGGGTGATTATACTGTACAGAGGGCTGTGTAGAGGTGATAATACTGTGTGGATGGATTGTGTGGGGCCTCTATACTGTGTGAAAAGCTGTAGGGATAAAATAGGAAAGGGACACAAAAAAATATCCAAGGAATTGAGAATGCCAGTCAGCAGCGTTCAAACTGCTTTTATACAGTTCAAATACCTTTTCCGGTAGATCCATTGACAATTTTTTTTTGCTTTCCCCATGACTCACAATCCAGAAACATCAGTGGCTGGATGAAAGATGCCAGAGTCTGTCTGGACCCCAGAAACTCCCTCAGCTTTTATGCACACACTGATTACAAGCAAACAGGTCACAGGTGAGGATGTTACCCTTAGTAGCCATTCACACCCATTTGTGTCAACTTCTGTGCATGTTATCGGACAAAATCACCAGGGGATGTGAACTTCTGATCGGGGTCATTTGGATGTTTTGGGTCATTATGATTTATAAAGAGAAAACACAGTAGTCTGACAATAAATGGCTTCACCCAACCACTAACCATGAGTGGAGGAAAGTTTTGATGATATTCATGTTCTCTGAAAAGAAAATGTGTGTAAACTTTTGAGCACAACTGTATATCCACTCTGTATATTCTACATATCCACAGCTCCTCTCTGTAGTCACACACTCTGTATATACTATATATCCACAGCTCCCCTCTGTAGTCACACGCTCTGTATATACTATATATCCACACCTCATCTCTAATCACAAGCTCTGCATATACTATATATCCACAGCTCCTCTCTGTAGTCACACACTCTGTATATACTATATATCCACAGCTCCTCTCTGTAGTCACACGCTCTGTATATACTATATATCCACACCTCATCTCTAATCACACGCTCTGCATATACTATATATCCACAGCTCCTTTCTGTAGTCGCACTCTGTATATACTATATATCCACAGCTCCTCTCTGTAGTCATACGCTCTGTATATACTATATATCCACAGCCCCTCTGTAATCACATGCTCTGTATATACTATATATCCACAGCTCCTCTCCGAAATCTCACTCTGTATATTCTACATATCAACAGCTCCTCTCTGTAGTCACACACTCTGTATATACTATATATCTACAGCTCATCTCTGTAGTCACTCTGTATATACTATATATCCACAGCTCCTCACTGTAGTCACACTCTATATATACTATATATTTACAGCTCCTCTCTGTAATCACACGCTCTGTATATACTATATATCCACAGATCCTCTCTGTAGTCACACGCTCTGTATATACTATATATCCACAGCTCTTCACTGTAGTCACACTCTGTATATACTATATATTTACAGCTCCTCTCTGTAATCACATGCTCTGTATATACTATATATTCACAGCTCCACTCTGTAGCCGCACTCTGTATATACTATATATCCACAGACTCTCTGTAGTCACACGCTCCATATATACTATATATCCACAGCTCCTCTGTATTCGCACGCTCTGTATATACTATATATCCACACCTCATCTCTGTAATCACACGCACTATATATCCACAGATCCTCTCTGTAGTCACACTCTGAATATACTATATATCCACAGCTCCTCACTGAAATCTCACTCTGTATATTCTACATATCCACAGCTCCTCTCTGTAGTCCCACACTGTACAGAGGAGCTGTGGATATATAGTATATACAGAGTGCGACTACAGAGGAGCTGTGGATATATAGTATATAGTCGCACTCTGTATATACTATATATCCACAGATCCTCTCTGTAGTCACACTCTGTATATACTATATATCCACAGCTCCTCACTGTAGTCATACTCTGTATATACTATATATCCACAGCTCCTCTCTGTAGCCCCACACTCTGTATATACTATATATCCACAGCTCATCTCTGTAATCACACGCTCTGTATATACTATATATCCACAGATCCTCTCTGTAGTCACACGCTCTGTATATACTATATATCCACAGTCCCTCTGTAATCACACGCTCTGTATATACACTATATATCCACAGCTTCCCTCTGTAGTCACACGCTCTGTATATACTATATATCCACAGCTCATCTCTGTAATCACACGCTCTGTATATACTATATATCCACAGATCCTCTCTGTAGTCACACGCTCTGTATATACTATATATCCACAGCCCCTCTGTACTCCCACACTCTGTATATACTATATATCCACAGCTCCTCTGTAGTCGCACTCTGTATATACTATATATCCACAGCTCCTCTCTGTAGTCACACGCTCTGTATATGCTATATATCCACAGCCCCTCTCTGTAGTCACACGCTCTGTATATACTATATATCCACAGCTCCTCTGTAGTCGCACTCTGTATATACTATATATACACAGCTCCTCTCTGTAGTCACACGCTCTGTATATACTATATATCCACAGCTCCTCTCTGTAGTCACACGCTCTGTATATACTATATATCCACAGCTCCTCTCTGTAGTCACACGCTCTGTATATACTATATATCCACAGCTCCCCTCTGTAGTCACACTCTGTATACACTATATACACTATATATCTACAGCTCCTCTCTGTAGTCACACGGACTATATATACTATATATTCACAGCCCCTCTGTAGTCACACGCTCCGTATATACTATATATCCACAGCTCCTCTCTGTAGTCACACGCTCTGTATATAGTATATATCCACAGCTCCCCTCTGTAGTCACACTCTGTAGTCACACTCTGTATATACTATATATCCACAGCTCCTCTCTGTAGTCACACTCTGTATATACTATATATCCACAGCTCCTCTCAGTAGTCACACGCTCTGTATATACTATATATCCACAGCTGCTCTCTGTAGTCACACGCTCCGTATACTATATATCCACAGCTCCCCTCTATAGTCACACACTCTGTATATACTATATATCCACAGCTCCTCTCTAATCACACGCTCTGTATATACTATATATCCACAGCTGCCCTCTGTAGTCACACGCTCCGTATACTATATATCCACAGCTCCTCTCTGTAATCACATGCTCTGTATATACTATATATCCACAGCTGCCCTCTGTAGTCACACGCTCCGTATATACTATATATCCACAGCTCCTCTCTGTATTCACACGCTCTGTATATACTATATATCCACAGCTCCTCTCTGTAGTCACACACTCTGTATATACTATATATATGGTCCATACAAAGCTGAAGGACAATCAGTAATTCTTCGTTCTCATGATCTTCAGTGACCAGCTCCCGGTCATCATTATTTAGGGGACCCCTGCGGGCCCAGGTTGTTTTCTTTGGCACCTGTCATTTCTTTTTGTCAGCCGATTTGATAATTGATTGTTTATTGATTATTACAGATCCTGTTCAGTTCTTCACAGCCGAGAGATGTTGAACCCTCATGTGGTGAAATATATGTGTGTAGGGACATATGTCTAGGGTTATATATGTGACTAGTGATAATGTAACATCTGTCCTGAAGGCAAGTCGAACCTAGGTGTTAAAAGGTACTTCCTTGGGACTAGTAGAAATTCTGTCTCCTTATCTCACCAGGGGGGTCTAGCTAGGGCAGAGAATAAAAGCAACATTTGGCACCTTCTAGGTCTTGGAGGGGAGACGCTAATTGCGGCCTGAGGGAATCTATCCCTGGGAATCTTCCACAAGAGAAAATAATATATTCATTAGTAGAGCGGCTGTGGCCCAATCAAACAGACCGCAATTATGACATTAACCTGGGAGGCTGGTCTAGAAACCTGACCTCAGACCAAAGTTATAAATTTAGGCTGCAGACAGAGAATGGTGTTCACATGTGAGGGCAGCCTGAGAAGCTGATGTGTTCCACCAACTCTATTCACCCCCCCCCCCCCTCAGGGAGCAGAAAGCAACTACCAGTTAGATGATTTCTGTAAGTTTTCTCCTGTTTATTTTGACACTGTTTTGCATAAGTTATGTCTTTTTATTATCATATTTTTATACCTTTTTCTTATTGTAAGCATTGAACTTTTTGTATTACAGTATAAAACTTTAACAAGTTGAACCTTGAATGTTCTAAAAGAATCCATAGCCTAAAGGTGTGTGAGCCTTATGAGTGATAAACATATTTTTATTAGTATTATTGTTAGTTCCAGGACTCATCGCCCGTGTATTCGATGAGTGGTGGCAGCGCGTATGAGCGGGTGTGTGGCCTTGGTCGGTGTTTGATTTATGCTCCCATTACAGCATAGGACAGAGGTTGAACGCTGGACTGAGAGTGGGGAGATAGATTAACCCTTGCAGGCACAACCCCAAGTCACGTGTGAGCAGGCACGTGACGAATAAGTGACACCATGGAGAAGGGATCCGTGACACCTCATATTTATAGTAAATGTTCTTTTCCGTCATTGATGATGTCCTTTCTGCTCGGAGATGTGATTTGTGTGGGTTCTCTTCTGTCCTCTATCCTTTACCTATAGGAATACATATTGGCAGATTCTTCTCCATCATGTAAAACCATCAGGAGGCATCTGATCGGCTCCAGATTTAATCTACAGCCGGACAACAACCCCTAACATCCAGGCCAATGTGAGTAATAACGAGGAATCCTGAGAGTGATGATCCGGCCCCGGAGCCCAGATCTCCCATCATCCAGTCTGCCTGGGATCACATGAAGAGACAGAAGGATCCTCACAAGCCTCATACACAGAAGATCTGGGGGAAGATCTCCAAGATATTTGGAATAAAGTTTATATATGAAGCTTCTTACCTTGAATTATTTTCCACACCTGCCTAAAACATATGCACAAAACTGTATATTATGCAGCATGACGTCTAGAGGGTATATATTATATCCATTGTATACACATGAGGGGGATTAGGATTAAGTCGTTCCGATCACCGCATACCATGGAATGGAGATCTTGAAGGTTATGTACAGTCATGGTCGAAAGTGTTGGCACCCTTGAAATTGTTCCAGAAAATGAAAAATATTTAGAATTGAAAGTCCTCAGTGATTGATACCTTTTAATGGCTAACTATCCAGAAAATGAAGCATTTCACCCAGACCATTATCACAATTCCCCATGTTTTCTTATACTCAGGTTTATTTCCTTTATGTGTATTGGAACACAAAAAAAATAAATAAAATAAGACAAATTGGACAGAAATTCACACAAAACCCACAAAATAGGCAGAACAATATTGTTGACGCCCTCCTTAATATTTGGTTGTATCCTTTGGAATAAATAACTGCAATCAATCGCTTTCTGTAACCACCCACAAGCTTCTTACTCCTCTCAGCTGGGATCTTGGACTCTTCTTACAATCTGCTCCCGGTCTCATATTTCGTCTTCTCCTAACCGCAATTATAAGATTTCTCCACAGGTGATCAATGGGATTTAGATCCGGACTCATTGCTGACACTTCAGAACTATCTGGCGCTTTGTTTCCATCCATTTCTGGGGATGTCTAGAAATATGTTTGGGGTCATTGTCCTGCTAGAAAACCCATGATCTAGGACACAAACCCATCATTCTGACACTGAGCATTACATTGCCACCCAAAATCCTTTGTTAATCCTCAGATTTTATGATACCTTGCACACAGTCAGATCCCCCAGTGCCAGAGGCAGTACAACAACTCAAAAACATTGGTGACCCTCCACCATATCTGACTGTAGGTACTGTGTTCTTTCCTTTGTAGCCTCATTCCGTTTTCGGTAAACAGTAGAATGATGTGCTTTACCGAAAAGCTCTATCTTGGTCTCATATGTCCACAAGACGCTTTCCGATAAGGATTTTGGCAAACTGCAGTGTAGCTCTTTTATGTCGCCGTGTCAGCAGTATGGTCCTCCTGCGTCTACCATAGCGTTACATTTCATTCAAATGTGGACGGATAGTTTGCACTGACACTGATGCACCTGAGCCTGCAGGACAGCTTGGATTTCTTTGGACTTTGGTCCACATCCAGGGAGATTAGCTATAGTGCCATGGGTTGTAAACTTCCTGCGCAATGTGGACAAAGGAACATCAAGATCTCTCTGGAGATGGACTTAAGAATGTTTATATTTTTCAACAATTTTGGTTCTCAAGTCCTCAGACAGTTCTCTTCTCCTCTTTCTGTTCTCCATGCTTAGTGTGGCACACACAGACACACAATGCAAAGATTGAGGCAACTTCTCCCCTTTATATCTGGTTTTAGGTGTGATTCATATATTGTCCCACACCTGTTTCTTGGCACAGGTGAGTGTGAACAAGCATCACATGCTGGAAACAAAAGCTGCTTACCCACAATTCTGGAAAAGTACCAAAATATTTAGATTTGAGAGTCCTCAGTGGTTGATACTTTTTAACCCCTTTCTGACCTCGGACGGGATAGTACGTCTGAGGTCAGAAGCCCCGCTTTGATGCAGGGCTCCGCGGTGAGCCCGCATCAAAGCCGGGACATGTCAGCTGTTTTGAACAGCTGACATGTGCCCGTAATAGGCGCGGACAGAATCGCGATCTGCCCGCACCTATTAACTAGTTAAATGCCGGAAATGATGTCATCGCCGACCCCCGTCACATGATCGGGGGTCGGCGATGCGTCAGGATGGTAACCATAGAGGTCCTAGAGACCTCTATGGTTACTGATCGCCGGTAGCTGTGAGCGCCACCCTGTGGTCGGCACTCACAGCACACCTGCATTTCTGCTACATAGCAGCGATCAGCAGATCGCTGCTATGTAGCAGAGCCGATCGTGCTGTGCCTGCTTCTAGCCTCCCATGGAGGCTATTGAAACATGGAAAAAATAAAAAGTTAAAAAAAATGTGAAAAAAATAAAAAAAAATATAAAAGTTTAAATCACCCCCCTTTCGCCCCAATCAAAATAAATCAATAAAAAAAAAAAATCAAATCTACACATATTTGGTATCGCCGCGCTCAGAATCGCCCGATCTATCAATTAAAAAAAAAAGCATTAACCTGATTGCTAAACGGCGTAGCGAGAAAAAAATTTGAAACGCCAGAATTATGTTTTTTAGGTCGCCGCGACATTGCATTAAAATGCAATAACGGGCGATCAAAAGAACGTATCTGCACCAAAATGCTATCATTAAAAACGTCATCTCTGCACGCAAAAAATAAGCCCTCAACCGACCCCAGATCACGAAAAATGGAGACGCTACGAGTATTGGAAAATGGCGCAATTTTTTTTTAACAAAGTTTGGAATTTTTTTTCACCACTTAGATAAAAAATAACCTAGACATGTTAGATGTCTATGAACTCGTAATGACCTGGAGAATCATAATGTCAGGGTCAGTTTTAGCATTTAGTGAACCTAGCAAAAAAGCCAAACAAAAAACAAGTGTGGGATTGCACTTTTTTTTGCAATTTCACCGCACTTGGAATTTTTTTCCCGTTTTCTAGTACAGGACATGGTAAAACCAATGATGTCGTTCAAAAGTACAGCTTGTCCCGCAAAAAATAAGCCCTCACATGGCCAAATTGACGGAAAAATAAAAAAGCTATGGCTCTGGGAAGGAGGGGAGCGAAAAACGAACAAGGAAAAAAAAAAATCCCACGGTCATGAAGGGGTTAATGGCTAACTGAAAAGATGGTAACAAATTGCAGCTTTCCAGACTACTCAGGCCTCTTCATCAGGCAAAGACTAAAGCAAATTCTGAAGAATCACATATTTATACACAACACAGCACAGAACTGTCATTATGGGAGAGTGATCAGTGATTAACAGTTGTGACCATGAATATTGGAAAGTTTCTAGATTAGGACTCTCAATTCTAAAATATTTATGGACACAACTGTTAATCACTGATCACTCTCCCATAATGACAGTTCTGTGCTGTGTTGTGTATAAATATGTGATTCTTCAGAATTTGTTTTAGTCTTTGCCTGATGAAGAGGCCTGAGTAGTCTGGAAAGCTGCAATTTGTTACCATCTTCTCAGTTCGCCATTAAATGTATCAACCACTGAGGACTCTCAATTCTACATATTTATCTACTGGCGAACACGGTACCAAGATATTTATCTTTCTTGTATCGGAAAAGTACCAACACATTTGTCACTCTTGGGGGTTTTGTGTGAAATTATGTCCCATTTGCCCTTTTTTCCCTCTTTTTTGTGTTGTTCCAATACACAAAGAAAATAAACGTGTGTATAACAAAACGTGGGGAAATGTAATTAATTACTTCATCGTCTAGAACAATTTCAAGGGTGCCAACACTTTTGTCCATGACGGTGTAATATATAAGTGTATAGACAGGAGGGGGATTAGGATGTGACGACCACCACACATGATGGCATGGAGGTCACATGCTGTTTCGCCGTCTCTCACCTTCCACATTTCCGTTTTTCTGGATTTTGTGCTCCTCTTCTTTTTGTGCAGAATCCTGAGGTCCTAGAAAGAGAAAGACGGGGACAAATTATCATATCTGGGGGTCTCCTCTGGGGTCTGCACCTATTCAGCCATATCAGTGAAGCAGCACTAGCTCTGCGGTATCAGACTCATCCACTCAGTATTTAACACCAGCACCGATAAAAGTGGAAAGGAATAAAACCAATGTGTATTGAGGCCCATGAAATATCTGGTGCGGTGCCCCTGTATAGAAAGACCGCTCTGCAGCATCTGGCATCACCCGATGTGGGGGACAGAAGAGAGAAATCCTCTCCTACCGTCCATTACCCACCCTGAAGGGAACTGGGAAGGGGACGGATGGACCTGGATAGCGGAGTGCAGAGCCCACAGTCTGCCCAGCACCGCCCGCCCCGCACCGCCCGCTGTCTGCCCCGCACCACCCAATGTCTGCCCCGCATCGCCCGCTGTCTGCCCTGCACCGCCCGCTGTCTGCCCTACACTGCCCACCCGATGTCTGCCCCGCACCACCGACCGATGTCTGCCCCGCACCACCGCCCGATGTCTGCCCCGCACCACCGCCCGATGTCTGCCCCGCACCACCGCCCGATGTCTGCCCCGCACCGCCCAATGTCTGCCCCGCATCGCCCGCTGTCTGCACCGCACCACCCAATGTGCGCCGTGCCCCGCCCGATGTCTGCCCCGCACCGCCCGCTGTCTGCCCCGCCCGCTGTCTGCCCCGCACCACCGACCGATGTCTGCCCCGCACCACCGCCCGATGTCTGCCCCGCACCACCGCCCGATGTCTGCCCCGCACCACCGCCCGATGTCTGCCCCGCACCACCGCCCGATGTCTGCCCCGCACCACCGCCCGATGTCTGCCCCGCACCACCGCCCGATGTCTGCCCCGCACCACCGCCCGATGTCTGCCCCGCACCACCGCCCGCTGTCTGCACCGCACCGCCCGCTGTCTGCACCGCACCGCACCGCCCGCTGTCTGCACCGCACCACCCGCTGTCTGCACCGCACCGCCCGCTGTCTGCACCGCATCGCCCGCTGTCTGCACCGCACCGCCCGCTGTCTGCCCTGCACCGCCCGCCCTACACTGCCCACCCAATGTCTGCCCCGCACCACCGACCGATGTCTGCCCCGCACCACCGCCCGATGTCTGCCCCGCACCACCGCCCGATGTCTGCCCCGCACCACCGCCCGATGTCTGCCCCGCACCACCGCCCGATGTCTGCACCGCACCGCCCGCTGTCTGCCCTGCACCGCCCGCCCTACACTGCCCACCCGATGTCTGCCCCGCACCACCGCCCGATGTCTGCCCCGCACCACCGCCCGCTGTCTGCACCGCACCGCCCGCTGTCTGCCCTGCACCGCCCGCTGTCTGCCCTGCACCGCCCGCCCTACACTGCCCACCCGATGTCTGCCCCGCACCACCGCCCGATGTCTGCCCCGCACCACCGCCCGATGTCTGCCCCGCACCACCGCCCGATGTCTGCACCGCACCGCCCGCTGTCTGCCCTGCACCGCCCGCTGTCTGCCCTGCACCGCCCGCCCTACACTGCCCACCCAATGTCTGCCCCGCACCACCGCCCGATGTCTGCCCCGCATCACCGCCCGATGTCTGCCCCGCGCACCACCGCCCGATGTCTGCCCCGCACCACCGCCCGATGTCTGCCCCACACTGCCCGCCCGCTGTCTGCCCTGCACCACCCAATGTGCGCCATTCCCCCCGATGTCTGCCCTACACGCCCGCCCGATGTCTGCCCCGCACCACCGCCCGATGTCTGCCCCGCATCACCGCCCGATGTCTGCCCCGCGCACCACCGCCCGATGTCTGCCCCGCACCACCGCCCGATGTCTGCCCCGCACCACCGCCCGATGTCTGCCCCGCACCACCGCCCGATGTCTGCCCCGCACCACCGCCCGATGTCTGCCCCGCACCACCTGCTGTCTACCCTGCACCACCCAATGTGCGCCATTCCCCCCGATGTCTGCCCTACACGCCCGCCCGATGTCTGCCCCGCACCACCGCCCGATGTCTGCCCCGCATCACCGCCCGATGTCTGCCCCGCGCACCACCGCCCGATGTCTGCCCCGCACCACCGCCCGATGTCTGCCCCGCACCACCGCCCGATGTCTGCCCCGCACCACCGCCCGATGTCTGCCCCGCACCACCGCCCGATGTCTGCCCCGCACCACCGCCCGATGTCTGCCCCGCATCACCGCCCGATGTCTGCCCCGCACCACCGCCCGATGTCTGCCCTGCACCACCACCCAATGTCTGTTTTTAAAAATATGAAGAAAAAAATATATATATAAATCACCCCCCTTTCATCCCACTCCAAATAGAATAAAAATAAAATCAAACCTACACATTTAGTATTACCGTGTTCAGAATCGCCCGATCTACCAATAAAAGAAAGCATTAACCTGATCGCTAAATGGCGTAGCGAGAAAAAAAGCCCAAAACGCCAGAATTATGGTTTTTTGGTCGCCGTGACATTAAAATGCAATACCAGGCGATCAAAAGAACGTATCTGCACCAATCTGCGTCATTAAAAACGTCATCTCGGCACGCAAAAAAATAAGCCCTCACCCAACCCCAGATCACAAAAAATAGAGACGCTACGGGTATCGGAAAATGGCGCATTTTTTTTTTCTTTTTTAAGCAAACTTTGGCATTTTTTTCACCACTTAGCTAAAAAATAACCTACACATGTTTGGTGTCTATGAACTCGTAACGACCTGGAGATTAATATTGGCAGGTCAGTCTTAGCATTTAGTGAACCTAGCAAAAAAAGGCAAACAAAAAAAACTGTGTGGGATTGCACTTTTTTTTGCAATTTCACCGCATTTGGAATGTTTTTCCCATTTTTTAGTACACGACTTGGTAAAACCAATGGTGTCGTTCAAAAGTACAACTAGTCCTGCAAAAAACAAGCTCTAACATGGCCATATTGACGGAAAAATAAAAAAAGTTACGGCTCTGGGAAGAAGGAGACTGAAAACCGAAAAATCTCCGGGGTGAAGGGGTGCTACACCTGTGGTCGATGTCCTGCCTGCACCGATGTCCTTCACAGCACTTCCTTTCAGTCTGCTGACGGTAATAAACATTTCCAGATGAAGGAATACATCTCCTGTGGCAGCAGGAACGTCATGTACTATGCCACCTGTCGCTGCCCACTTATTTATGTAGGGCTCTTTCCAGAGAACTGAGAGGAAGAGTGAGGGGAACATGTCAGGGACATCGGCGCGGCCAAGACACTGACCGACCCCTCTGAACTGAAAACCATTCCGAGACGTTTCAGTGGTGCGCAGAACTGCGATCCCTGAGGGTTTATGGAATAGACTCCGTCCATACTGGTATAAGAAGGGGAACATTACACAACTCCTGGCCAGACGAGAACTGAAAATGGAGTGTAACGTCGGGGACAATGAAGCCACAAGGTTAGTATGAGGCCCTCAATTATTCTCCTTTTTTTTTTTTTTTTTTAATAAAAGATGGCCTAACCAGTTCTCCTGAGGTTCCGCTCTTCTCATTATGTTTTTAATGTGTTGTCACGGATCCCTTACTCCATGGTGTAACGAATTCGTCACGTGTCCGCGCTCACACGTGACTTGGGGTTGTGCCTGCAAGGGTTAATCTATCTCCCCACTCTGTCCAGCGTTCAACCTCTATCCTATGCTGTAATGGGAGCATAAATCACACACCGACCCAGGCCACACACCCGCTCATACACGCTGCCACCACTCATCGAATACACGGGCGATGAGTCCCGGAACTAATAATACTAATAATGTCTATCACTCATAAGGCTCACACACCTCTAGGCTATGGTTTCTTTTAGAACATTAAAAGGTTCAACTTGTTAAAGTTTTATACTTTAATAACAAAAGGTTCAATGCTTACAATAAAAAAAAAGGTATAAAAATATGATAATAAAAAGACATACAACTTATGCAAAACAGTATAAAATAAAGATGAGAAAACTTACAGAACTCATCTAACTGGTAGTTGCTTTCTGCTCCCTGAGGGTAGGACGAATGTAGATTGGATCACACCAGCTTATGAGGCCGCCCCCACTATGTGAACGCAATTCTCTGTATACAGCCTTAATTTATAGCTTGGTCAGGTTTCTAGACCGGCCCCCCGGGTTAATATCATAATTGCTGGCTGTTTGATTGGGCCACGGCCGCTCTACTAATGAATATATTAGTTTTCTCTTGAGACACCCTGTGTAAATGGTTCTCATGGATAAATACCATCAGGCCGCAATTAACATCTCCCCTCCAAGACCCAGGAGGTGCCAAATGTTACCTTTCTTCTTGGCCCTAGCTAGACCTCCTGGTGAGATTTGGAGACAGAGTCTACTTGTTCCAGGGAAGTACCTATTAACACCTAGGAGCGACTTACAGCTTTCAAGAAAGATGTTACATTTTCCAGTAGCAAAATAAATAAATAAATCTACACATAGTCCACTGCGCGCACACACATATAATATATATATACACACACACATACATTTCACCACACGTGTATGGATTTTTTTTGCACAATTGTCATCATTTTGTCATTGTTATTTTGTTAGCAGTTTCCATAGTGAACGGGTTCCCATAATTATATTTTATGACCTTGGCTTCCATCTTAAGACAACATATCAGACTTTACCCACCATGATGAGACTGTGAAGATTCTCTACCTGAATATCGTTTGGGTTATACTTTTATGGATAAAGTGAAGGATGATGAGAATATGGAAAC